>NC_136729.1:17617083-18252500 GCF_936440315.1 Barbus barbus | reverse complement strand
TATATATATATATATATATATATATATACACATATACACACAATGAACAAAATTATAAATATATATATACACATATATACATACACATATACACACAATGAACAAAATTATAAATGCAACACTTTTATTTTTGCCCCCATTTTTCATGAGCTGAACTCAAAGATCTAAGACTTTTTCTATGTACACAAAAGGCCTATTTCTCTCAAATATTGTTCACAAATCTGTCTAAATCTGTGTTAGTGAGCACTTCTCCTTTGCCGAGATAATCCATCCAACTCACAGGTGTGGCATATCAAGATGCTGATTAGACAGCATGATTATTGCACAGGTGTGCCTTAGGCTGGCCACAATAAAGGCCACTCTAAAATGTGCAGTTTTATCACACAGCACAATGCCAAAGATGTAGCAAGTTTTGAGGGAGCGTGCAATTGGCATACTGACTGCAGGAATGTCCACCAGAGCTCTTGCCCGTGAATTGAATGTTCATGTGTCTACCATAAGCCATCTCCAAAGGCGTTTCAGAGAATTTGGCAGTACATCCAACCGCAGACCACGTGTAACCACACCAGCCCAGGACCTCCACATCCAACATCTTCACCTCCAAGATCGTCTGAGACCAACCACCCGGACAGCTGCTGCAACAATCAGTTTGCATAACCAAAGAATTTCTGCAAAAATGGTCAGAAACCGTCTCAGGGAAGCTCATCTGCATGCTCATCGTCCTCATCGGGGTCTTGACCTGACTGCAGTTGGTCGTCGTAACCGATTTGAGTGGTGAAATGCTCACATTCGATGGCGTCTGGCACTTTGGAGAGGTGTTCTCTTCACGGATGAATCCCAGTCTTCACTGTACAGGGCAGATGGCAGACAGCGTGTATGGCGTCGTGTGGGTGAGCAGTTTGCTGATGTCAACGTTGTGGATGGAGTGGCCCATGGTGGCGGTGGGGTTATGGTATGGGCAGGCGTATGTTATGGACAGCGAACACAGGTGCATTTTATTGATGGCATTTTGAATGCACAGAGATACCGTGATGAGATCATGAGGCCCATTGTTGTGCCACGACCATCACCTCATGTTGCAGCATGATAATGCACAGCCCCATGTTGCAAGGATCTGTACACAATTCCCGGAAGCTGAAAACATCCCAGTTCTTGCATGGCCAGCATACTCACTGGACATGTCACCCATTGAGCATGTTTGGGATGCTCTGGATCGGCGTATACGACAGTGTGTTCCAGTTCCTGCCAAAATCCAGCAACTTCGCACAGACATTGAAGAGGAGTGGACCAACATTCCACAGGCCACAATCAACAGCCTGATCAGATGTATTGCACTGCGTGAGGCAAATGGTGGTCACACCAGATACTGACTGGTTTTCGGACCCCCCCCAATATAGTAAAACTGCACATTTTAGAGTGGCCTTTATTGTGGCCAGCCTAAGGCTACGTCCACACGAAGACGGGTTTCTCCGCATCCAATCTTTTTTTTTGCCTCAAATTCCGTAAACACGGAGTCGTCTCAGGAAATATCTGTGTCCACACGGAATCACTGAAACCGACTGAAAACGATGTAGTACACATGCCAGACCAATATGTGGCGCTGTAATTCTGCCACAGAGATACACAAAAAAACAGAAAAAGACTTGGACCATGTGTGTAAACCTTGTGCGCTGAATATAAACTAACACACAAAGCAGAAGATTTTGCTTTAATAAAACTAATGAGCTCAGTAGGTTCTGCAGCACGAACACAGGCACGTAGTCTGACATTGTAGTTGTTGTTGTCGCTGTTATGTGACGTAGCGGTGTCTGATTAGGGGCGAGACGTGGGCTGATGACGTCATCGTTTCAGAAAATATACGGATTCGTCGTCCACACGAAAACATGAAACCGGCGTTTTCAAATTTATCCACCCTGGGACCCGGTTTCAAAAATGATCGGTTTCACTCTTCGAAAACGCCGGTTTCGTGTGGACGAAACGCCTATACAGTAAAATATTTATACGTATACAGAGAAACCCGTCTTCGTGTGGACGGGGCCTAAGGCACACCTGTGCAATAATCATGCTGTCTAATCAGCATCTTGATATGCCACACCTGTGAGGTGGATGGATTATCTCGGCAAGGAGAAGTGCTCACCAACACAGATTTAAATTTGTGAACAATATTTGAGAGAAATAGGCCTTTTGTGTACATAGAAAAAGTCTTAGATCTTTGAGTTCAGCTCATGAAAAATGGGGGCAAAATCAAAAGTGTTGCGTTTATAATTTTGTTCTCTCTATATATATATATATATATATATATATATATATATATATATATATATATATATATATATATATATATATATATATATATATATATATATATATATATATATATAGCCAATCAGCAGTAAGGGGCATGTCTACTCATGATGCAGAGGAGAGAGTGAACATGACAGACGGACATTAGCCGAGCGACGATAGAAAGATAGAGATGGCGGATAAAAAACAAAAGGAGGAAAACGTCTGCGGTACAGAAGAAGGCTTCCACCGTGTGTACACCGGATGCGACAGGGTCTGTCTACACTGGACGCGACAAAGCCACCGTTGAAAATCATTTGAAATTTGTGTCAATACGTCATAAATAGAACGCGGCAGCAGTTTACTGTCAGGGATTTGTCGTGTCACAGCGCGGCATCCAGCGTCACAATAAGGCAAGAAGTAGGACCTGTGTAAATATCGGATCAGCGTTCCAGCACTGGAGAGAACTCAAGCAGCTTGAAGGCCTGCGATCGGGCACGGTACGTTGTTTCTTCTCGATAGGTGAGTAACAGTGGTTTTGTTTTGTTTCACAGAACTAATCGTTGCCTGGGTTTCGTAAGTATGTGTGGGGCAGAGCTATCAAAATAGGGGCAAGACCCTTTTTGGGTAAGGGCAGTTTGTCAATGTCAACAGTGGCTACCAGAAACCGCTTACCCCACCTTTAACTTATTCGGAGAAAACCGGTAGTTCTATGTGAAATCAGACATTGATCACCCTCATATAGCCAAAATGGCATGATCATAATACCCCGCTAATATTTGACTTTGAGACTGGTAGTCGAATCAGGCTCCTCCTATCGAAGCATCAAATCTTCAACTATTTGGGGTCACCCCTAGTAAGTAAGTACATGTAACATGTGTAACAAGGACACCTTAAAGTGTTACCAAGTTTTATGCTAAGTCTAAATAAATTTAAAATAAAAATAATAATAAATTTAAAAGCATTTGAAAAATAATTGAATTTCGATATCAGAATATTATTAATATACAGCATGAAAAAAAATATTTTAGAAATTTGTGTTATTAAATTATTAGTGTTTTAAATGTTAATTTAAGTGATGGAGGAAAAGGTCATTTAAATTTTAAAAAGGGGGAAATTAGTATAAATAATCAAATTTACAATATCATACCGATACTGATAAATTAAAAATTACTAATAGTAAATTAATTTCTCTAATAATCGCCTGATAACTGATATATTGTGCATCCTTCTCTAAGATACATACATACCTTCTCTAAGAACTACCCTCTCATACGCCGGGAACTTGGTCTGCACAGGCTGAGCTGACAGATCTTCTCTGCTCTTCCGCAGGTTCCTCTTTGAACTGCGCAGACCTCTGAACCTCCAGAAGTCAGCTCGGTCACCGCCTGCAGTTTTGGGGAGTGTATACTGTACGCTTGATAACTGCTCCGCCCTGATGAGATGGCGGCAAAACAAGTTTTAGTTAAAAATATACAGAATTTTGATTCTCTCTAG
This sequence comes from Barbus barbus, assembly GCF_936440315.1. Classification (NCBI taxonomy): domain Eukaryota; kingdom Metazoa; phylum Chordata; class Actinopteri; order Cypriniformes; family Cyprinidae; genus Barbus; species Barbus barbus. The sequence goes on along the minus strand of NC_136729.1, from coordinate 18,248,720 downwards.
GATCACAGACTTGTATAGAGATAGTCATGCAATACACAAGATAAAAAAAAAAAAAAAAAACTTTATAGTAATCTATATTATGATCTACTAATCTGTATACTCTGAATATAATGTCTTCAGCAGGTGATTGTGACTGGGTGATTACCTGTTCTTGTTGGGAATGATGCCTCTTTCCACTTCCTGGTGGTTCTTCCCAATGCGGATGGCCAGCCAGGAGCCCAGTTTGCCATTGTAGAGGGTGTCCACCACTCTGAAAACCTCTCCCTTATTAAAACTCAGCCCATACGGAGACTCTTTCTCATACTCAAAGTGTGTTCTGATGTAGAAGGAGTCGCCCACATCAGACTCCACTATCCGCCGGTACACTAGAGGACATGGCATAAATTAGATGGTCAAGAGGAAGTGATGAGGAATAGCATTATAATAACATTTTTCTTAGAATGACTGAATTTTACTTAACTAAACAACAGGGCAAGTTATATAAGAATGGGATAACACAGATAAATAAATACAGTCAGATGAGGCGATCATGTCCCCAATGTGAAGCAGAAGGGTCTTATATCACCCTTAAAAACTGGTGGATTGCACATTATCCCACTTGCTATAGAAGTACTTACTAAATAAAGAAATGGACAAAATGTTGATTCAAATTTTATTATGTGAGAAGAATAAGGCGGCAGAGTGATATAAGAGACATGATATACTAGTGCAGCTATGTGAGAAACATATATATTTGATTGCAGAAGACATTTGACCACTGAATGCTGCAAGTGACCAATAAGAGTTAAATATTCTAGACCAGTGGTTCTATACCAGGGGGCTAGAGCCCAATAAGGTGCCTCAGGAAAATTCCAAGAGGCCTAATAAGGCATCAGAGGTACTGGAGATACACATAAGCTTAGATAAGAGGGCTTTCAAATATTGTCTTCGATAAGAGGGTGGGGATCTTGGAGTCAAAAAGAACCATGTAATAAATGAACATAGGCAAACATAACTAATATGTGAAAAGCGTATGCATCTGCTCACCATCTTTCTTCCTCTGAGCTAGGATGGTGACCTCTTCACCTCTGGGCAGATCGAGAAGGAACAGCACTGCTTCCTCACGAATGATGTTTGCAAAGTCGACATTGTTAACCTACAGGAGGGAATGCAAGAAGAAAAGAGGCTTTAGATCTCTGCGGTGCAAAACCCTAACAATACACTGTTTATTGATAGTGGAAAGAGAAATAAAGAGAAACAGAGAGAGAGAGAAAATCCACTTTTTTTTGTTTCTACTTTATCTTAAAGTCACAATCTCAGGGAAAAAATAGAGTAGAGGTGAACATGCAGTCACCTCTGACAAAATGGAAAGGGAAAAACAATGAGCTGGGAGTCTCGCTGTGGGGCAGGGCCTGGAATCTAAGGAGTGTGTGTTTGTGCAGCAGAGACGGGACCTTTCATACACGCATATATACAGTACACACACTGCTCTGGGACTAGTGTGAGAGAGAAACAAAACTATCCATGTTTCATTAAATTTGCTCAGTGGTAAACAAGCCTAAATGTGCCTGACTTAGAGTCTCTGTATTACACATAGCAACTGACAATAGCATCAGACCACTGGAGGCTTGAGTTAAACAATGAGTGCCATTATGTGGCCAAAGGCTAAACAAAGGAAAGTTGGAAACAGAGGAGAGACAGGCACTGAGTCAGAGCAGGAGTATGTCATGATTATTTTTGCCCACAGCCACAGGGGTCACATAGTGTCTTCATATTTTTCTGAGAAAAAGTGGGATGTTACACAGTGTTACAGCACAGAGATTAGTCAACCGCAGATGTTCAGTAGAAAAAAAATAAAATAAATCAAACACATGCTTTCTTAAGGTTTCTTTGTTATGATTAAGCATGCTACTGTATCTGCCGCACGTGATGTTTTCATACAATGAATGTTAATGATTTCAAAGTGTAGATTTAAAAAGGAATAGTTCACTCAAAAATGAAAATTCTGTCATCATTTACTCAACCTCAAGTAGTTCCAAACCTGTATGAATTTCTTTTTATATTATATTTCTATATTTATATTTAGATATTTTGAAGAAACTTTTGAAGGCTGTTTTGGGGCACCATTGACTTCCATAGTAGAAAAAAAAATACTATGGAAGTCAAAGGCGCCCCAGAACTGCTCTGTTTCCCACATTCTTCAGAATATCTTCCTTCTGTGTTCAGCAGAACAAAGACATTCATACAGGTTTGGAGCTACTTGAGGGTGAGAAAATTATGACAGTTTGGCTCCAAATTGTATGACATTTGATTATATATTATAATATAAAATACTTTTTTTTAATTATTTAATGTTAACTAAATTAACTCATGACATTTTGTTATTTTTAACAAAATTATACAGATTTCAGCTTTAACTAGGCAAACACTAGGAGGACACGATATTGATCCTTAACGGGATAGCTCACTCAAAAATGAATTAAACCTAAACATGAATTACTCTCATGTCGTTCCAAACCCTTAAGACATTCGCTTATATTCGTAACACAAATTAAAATATTTTTGATGAAATCCGTGAGCTTTCTGACCCTCCATAGACAGCAACGCAACTGAAACTTTCAAGGCCCAGAAAGGTAGTAAGGACATCGTTAAAATAGTCCATGTGACATCAGTTGTTCAACCTTAATGTTATGAAGTTATGGGAATACTTTTTGTGTGCAAAGAACACAAAAATAACTTTATTTAACAATTTCTTCTCTTCCGTGTCAGTCGACGTGTTGTCACGAGTGTACCACGATGCATGCGTGTGACGCTGCTGATGCAGGAACCAGTGTTCGGACGTAACCTGGATGCGCTGCACCTTGTTTACAAGCAAAGGAATGTGTTGTGGTACTTGTGAACGCGCGTCGAAGACTGACAAGGAAGAGAAAGAAATAGTTGAATAAAGTTGTTATTTTTGTTTTCTTTGTGCACAAAAAGTATTCTTGTAGCTTCATAAAATTAGTCGAACCACTGATGTCACATGGACTATTTTAACGATGTCCTTACTACATTTCTGGGCCTTGAACGTATCAGTTGCATTGCTGTCTATGCAGGGTCAGAAAGTTCATCAAAAATCATTTGTGTTCCGAAGATGAACGAAGGTCTTACAGGTCTTAAAATTGGTGCTAGATTGATATCGCAAGACCTTTAAAGGGATCAACATGATGCGATTTCAAGTTTTGGAGTGTTACAAGCTGATTGTGCATAGATAAGATCACAAAAGTAGCAAAGTCTAAAGTCTCAAAACCAAAGATATTCTTTATAAAAGTTAAGACTCTGCCATGCCCACCTAAAACACACCCCCACATGTCTACGTTACGATGTGGAAATATTTGTGTAAAGCCGCCCAAATATTCACACCAAGAAAGAAGGCGTGGTTTCAGTAACTGCAGTAGTGTTGATGCAGCTGTGTCAGGGAGACGCTGTGTGTTTCTAAGCGAAAGCAAAAGCACTTTATTTGGCCTTCCAAAAGTAGATGCATTTAGGAATCATTAAGATTACTTACAACGGAACAGCACAACCCAGATGTTATCACAGCGCATTTTTTGGACGACCATTTCGTGAACCTGAGAGAGGAGGTAATTCTGACTTTGCTATGACAATCTGGCGCTTCTGAATCAGCGACTGTAGGTATGTTTTTATATTAGTTTAAGTATTTGCTATTGAGTGTTCAAATGCGGATTTTTGTGCATCGTGTGTGAGTGTGAGAGAGAGAGAGAGAGAGAGAGAGAGAGAGAGAGAGAGAGAGAGAGAGAGAGACAGGGTCACATCACAGCACGTCAGCTATCTTAATCGTGGCTTGTGTGCAAACACATACGAGCTTCATCACTGTGTCGGTCACGCAACTCTCTTCCCCTTTTGGGCTTGAAGTGATGGTAAAACTAAGGACATTATTAACTGTCTTTACTTTTATTTTGAAAGCTGAAGCTCGCGATTGTGGTAAGGGGCGTTACATTTCCGACGAGTGCTTGTGGTGTTCGGCCAATCACAATGTACTGTGCCAGTTGCCCAATCAGAGCAGACTGTGCTTGTAGGGGCTTTGTAAAAAACGACGCGTTTGAGAGAGGCGGGGCATAGAGGAACTACAATAATGTACAGTATTTGAAAAATAATGTGTTTTTTTAACATTAAAGCATGTCAACATATTCTGTTACACCAAATACACAAAATAATGATCTTTAAAATAGCATCATATGACCCCTTTATAGATGTTACTTGCACCTAGTGGCGGATGTAAAAGACGGTCCTCACCCTAAGTATCTGGTCTCCCTCCTCCAGGCCTTCCTTAGCAGCAGGACTGTCTTCCAGCACACCAGCAACAAAGATTCCCACATCATTTCCTCCTGCCAGCCTCAATCCTACACTTTCGCCTTTCTTAAACTTCACCAGCTTCATACTAGGCCTGGTAACAGAGAATAAAACTGGCTCAGTTTTTTATTATCTATACACATGCATCTGCACAATAATACAGAAAGTTTACTTTGATAGTAAAATCAAGTCACTAGAAAAGCCACTTGGGAACATGATGAGAGAACAGAATATACAACAACACTGACCGGAGGATGCTGTCATCATGGGTGACACTGGGCACAGGCGTCAGAGGGGCTGACTGGCAGATCAACATCAGGTTGCCCAGGTTGTGCATACACTGGTTTCGGCTCTAAACACACAATTCTGTTAGACTCTGACCATGATGTAATAAACATATTTCTTTTAACAACAGGCTCTTAACAGGTGATAAATCAGCCCAAAAAGTACATGAAGAACCAAACTGAAGCTAGGTCAGATTAAGGAGTAAACAGCAGCACGATACAGAGAGAAAACTACAGGAGAGGAGAGGTCTGATTTTGAAGACAGAAGACAGCTGAAAGTCTGGAGGTGAAAGTCCCAACCTGGCAGTGGAGGGATCTGTTTGTCCCCGGGCTGTTCTGTGGGCGGAACCAGAAGGGCATCTTCCGTCATCTTAACTGGAGTGGATACCGCCGCTGGTTTGGAGATGCGCTCCTCCTCACGACTCCTGTGACTACAGAAACACAAAACTCACAGTTACAAACTGAGCCTGGGTTTGTCTCTGCTTACAAGTAGATGACAAATAACATGGACATTAACTTTATTTTACAAAATCCAGAATTTAGGTTACACTGTATAAGGCAGAGTATATTTTTATGTGTGCATTAAATGACCACTGTTTATTTGTAATTATTTGCAACATGCATAAACAAATAAAAGATACTGAAAAGCACTATCAAACATTAATATTATGAGATAATGAGAGGTGCCTTCACAGGCAGACACCATGATGGAAGCAAAAATTCCTGTTGGGCAAGTTACTAAAGACCTCAAAAACATTGATAGCATTTCACATTTCAACAGTAGATAAGATTTTGATCAGCATGTATACAAGTTTCTAAGAAAACGTCAGACATTATATTTGTTCCATTTGAATATGAGAGGATCCTGAAGGAAGTGTGTGTAAAAAAAAAAAAAATGCTGAATGGAAACAAAACAGAAGGATCATGAACACCAACACTTGAAAACAGCAGAGATAAAGATTGCTCATTAGAGAGTACCAGATGCCAGTGCTTTAGACCAGACTGTTTAATTTTTCTCTTGCTAAACTTGAGGACAGATACTAGGGCTTCTTTTAAAACTGTACACATGAACAACTCACAGATATTTAAAATACTTTGCGGCATCACAACTTCTCTATTGCACATTCTAATTTATGGATGTGTACAGACACAGAAAGCTGGAGAAGCATATGAAGAGTTTAGGATGAGGACTGCACTCCAGAACTAAGGGTAGATTTTAGAGTCACATGGCTGGTACAGTATGACTCAGACAGGAAACAGACCACACCTGAAATATTCATTTTTCTCTTCGATGAACACAATTAGCATTATTGTGCTAGCTGAATCAGTAAAAACAAACCGATTTCTGACGAGAAATTAAATGCTTATCTGTCAGAACAAAAAAAGAGACAGATAAAAAAGCAGTGTACTTTATCTTAAATCTCTTATGCCCTGGACATGCAGAAAAATACACTGCCACACACAGACACACGCACACACACAAAGGGCTACATAAATCCCAGGCTCTCCTTTGCTCTGTTGGTTTTCTCTGTACTAACACATTCATCACACAAGGGCTAAACCCTCCGCTCACATTCTCCTGCATTTGTTTCTCATGTGACCTGTTACAATCTCATTGAAATGCTTCTATGTGCATTTGTGCATTGAACCTCTATAAAAATCACCCCTTTTTATAGTGTACATAAATTATATATATTGTGCATAAAAACTAGTGCTGTCAAACAATTATTCGCGTCCAAAATAAAAGTATTAGTTTACATAATATGAGTGTGTACTGTGTATATGTATTATGTATATATAAATACAAACAGATGCATATATATTTTTAAGAAAAACGTTGTTCATATATTAAATATATTTATATATAATATAATAAAATAAATATAGAAAATGTATATACACATGTAAATATTTTCCAAATATATACTGAATGTGTGTGTATTTATATGTACATAATAAACAAACAATACACATACATATATTACGTAAACAAAAACTTATTTTGGATGCGATTAATCGTTTGACAGCACTAATAAAAACACTTTTCCCCCCTAAATGAACACCATTCTTGTGACTATTTTCTTGTGATTACACCGCAAGAAAAGCAATTAAATTGGTATTTCTATTACAAGTAGAAAAATATGGAACTTGGAAGGTGCTTATTCTTTGTTTTATATATGAATTACAGCTGGTAAAGTTATTTTGTCAATATGTCATATAGAAAAGGCTATAAATCTAGAGGACCTATTACATCACTAAGTTTGAGTCAGCAAGAAATACAGACTGCTCACTGCAAACACAGTGGTTATGCCACACACAGCTGGATCCAGCTTCAAATATATCTTAATGTAAGAAAAAAAAATAGGTTAATATTTGTATTGAAATTATTCTTTAATACAATATTTTAAAATGTAAAATATACACAAAATACTATTATATACATATGCAGAAATTAATCCATTATTTAATTTAAATTAGTTTTATAATTTTTCTTTCCTTTTTAATTCATTTAAAATTTATTTAATCCATTTAATTGATTTAGGTTAATCTTTCTTTCCACAAGCAATTTTAAATCATTGAATTTACATGTGTGATTACTTCTTTTCTTTACTATGCTTATATAGAGCATTCTGAATTACCATTGTGTATCGAATGTAAATGTACATAAATAAACTTGCCTACCCTAACCTAATACAGAGACAACACTGCATCAACACACTCAAATACTCTTGAGAAACTTTATGTAGAGGAGATTAAAAAGCTGACAGCTCAGACAGAAAGAGTGCATCTCTGTGGTTTGTACAGTGAGGAAAAACCCATCTGGTGATGCAAATTTCAGAGGGAATTGTGTTGTCTCTTGTGTGCCAAGGTTAATGAACACACATGCAGGAAAATTAATTCAGGCCCATCTCTGCATAACAGCCTTGACACCCACTGGCAGTTTCCACAAACACACACACACACACATACACATACACATACACATACAGAGCTAGTTGCCTCTGTGCTACCAGCTCAACATGACAGAATGCATGCTAATTTCACTACAAGCACATTGTAATGCATTTTACAAACTAAACCGTCCATATAGAGCATAGGACCCACAAATTAATAGGACTATGACAAAACTGCACAAAAACACATTCCCAAACAAATCAACCAAATATCCATGCACTTGGACTCAATCTACAAAAACTATCCACTGCGTACAGAGCACAGCACTTACAGCGGGAGCATTCTGGTGAGAAAAGCGCCCCTCAGCCTGTGTAGAGACAGAGCAGTTATTCAACGGCGAGTGAGTGATGCATGGCTCTGAGATATTAACCTGGCTCACTGACAAACAGGTTCATCATCCCCCAAAATGCCTCTAAAACTAGCAGTCCAAGTCCAGTATATTACTTTTTAGACAATCCATTTTTGTAGTGGTGCTGAAGGAGGAACTTGAGCATCTTGCCCAGTCCTGTTAATCATCCAGAAAGAGAAGAGAGACGAGCCAGTTTATATTTATACAATGTGGCTTGATTAAATCAGTTTACATTAATAATTGTTTAATAATAATCGTATGCCTGTATGCACACTATGCTCCCCAAGGCTGCATTTTTTTATCAATAATTAATTAAAAACAGTAATATTGTGAAATATTTCAACAGTTTATAATAACTTCTATTTTAATATATATTATAAATTGTCATTTTTGTGTGTGATGGGAAAGCTGAATTTTCAGCAGCTATTATAGTCATCTTTATATATATATCTTTAGTGTCACGTGATCCTTTAGAAATCATTCTAATATGCAGATTTCATGCTCAAGAAACATTATCATCAACATCAAGAAACATTATCAATGTTGAAAACCAGCGATAGATTTTTCAGGATTTTTTTGCTGAATAGAAAGCTCAGAAGAACGGCATTTATTTGAACTCTTTTGTAACATTACGAAGGTCTTTACTTTCACTTTTGATCAATTTAATGCATCCATGCAAGAAAAAAAAAAAAACTATAAAGAAACATACATTAGTTTAAATATGTGCCAGTCTTGGTTCCATTCAAGGCTTCATACTTATCTTAAACAGTTTCCCTTCTTGCCATTATCAAGTTTGACTTTACTTTGACTTGCTAGGCACTATAATATTTTTTTTTGTAAATCTGCTTTGGAACAATAAGAAATGTGCCATAAAATGAAAACTGAATTGACTTTAGCTCTAGCATCTTTATATTCAATAACATTCAGTGGAGATCGATGATTCTACTAATATTACAGACACTGTCCACATGTGCAAAGCAAACTATATACAAACTCACACACACACACACACACGCGCTAGAAATTGCTAGTTCTCTGAGACTCGAAAGGCATCAGCGAGAGAGCTGATAAAGAGGTGTAATCTGAGTTCAGATATTAAGTGAGACGCTGCTGTAGACAGACAGGTGGAGGATGTGCGGGGACGCGGGGTGTGAAATTTCATTAAAATACAGCCTGCGGCAGTGTGGGGATGTGAGATGTAGAAAGCAGCTGCTTTAATGCCAAGAAAAATGGTGTGTCCCCTGAGAAAGGACCGGCACCTTGTGGCATTGTCATCTTTTTCATCCTTGTCTCTTTACATAGTCTCACAGTCTCCTGGAAACACCATCTCGTGCTCTTTCAGTCTTACTTCCATCTGTTTTACATGTTCTACTTACCTCTCATGATTTCCTTTGGCCCCCATCCACCACTTATAAAATGTACCATGGTAACAGTTTCCACTATAATACCATAACATAATATCATTACTACTGTTATTGATATAGTGGAGTATATAATTATAATTAATGTAATTTATTATGAGAATCTCTCATCCAGTTTTATTTAGGGCTGTCTATCAATTTTAAATCACATGAATTATGTGAAACTCTGATTAATTAATAACATTTTAATTGAAAAAATAATCACATATCAAAATGAAGATAAAGATATTACTGAGACTGAAAAATTACAAAAAAAAAAATTGTACACAAATACAATAGACTGATAGCTCTATGTTTGTTTGTTTTTGGAACCAATAACTAGTACATATTTTGATAAAAAATGGTTACCACAGTCATTTTTGGTAACGGACTAGTGTTTATGTATGCATATACATTATATTTGTGACGCACCAAGCCAGTTTACATTATTTTCTGTAAATATTTCTCAGGTGATGAATTAAACTAGTCATAGTAAAGTTCTTCGGCAAAAAGTCACCTCTTTATTTTTTTTAACTGAACTAATTTGACATAACTTGCTATGCTAAAACTACTCCCAAACACACGCACACACACATAAATGGTATATGGTATAGACAAGCTTCATATGTCCAAACCTTTGAAGTTTTTACTAGTCTGTAGCATCATACAACAAATATCCAAACACACTGATTCTTGTACTTCATTGTCTCTTACACACAAAGAACACTGAAAGAAATCATCAGACCACTTGCTGTCAACACTTCTCACGTCTACAGTGCTAGAGCACATATACTACGTTAGTTAAGACAGCTACATGAGCTCAGCTCCACTGTAGTGTCAAACTGAGTTACGGTCAGCCAGCTCACTGCACTATGACCAACACTTACATTCTCCTGTGAATGCAAGCCAAACAAAATGGAAAAAATATATATATTTCACACAAATACAAATCAGTGACAGTGAGTGTAATATTTCTTAAAGCTGTAAGTGTGCAAATCAGTCCTCTGCGCTTCACTGATTATTCTGATTCATATGATTTATAATAACATTTAAAGCAGGCTCAGCAGTGAGGGGGATGGAAACGTTTAAATATCTCTTAGGACCAGTAATCAATCACAGCACTCTTCTGTCATTAGGCAGATCGATGCAGCCTTACTGCTCTAGCTGACATCTGAACCTGCTAGTAGCTGAGATGTGACTTGCATACATATACCAGAGGATCATATAATACATATTCATCTCTCTAAATTAATGAGACAATCCAAAGCGTGACGTTAACCATGGCAGTGAATTAAGGGACATAAATGGAAAAGTTAAGGGATATTTGAAACTTGAGGAGGTTTTGTGTGGTTAATGTAAGCATTTCTGGTCTCTTACCTGCCGTTGCTCATCTGCTGTGGAGAGTGGCCAGAGATGTCGGAAGGTTCTGAGCGTTTGTCAGGGGAACGGGATCGACTGCGACGGGTGCGCTCATGGGAATGATCTGATGCCAGTGAATGAATTTCTGAAATGTCTGTTGATAAAAATCATGATTTCCAAGTGTCAGTTTAGTCCAAGTCGACTTGCTTTTAGAAAAAGACAAAAATCCTACAAGAAAAAGGAAAATAAAAAGGACAAGAAAGCCTATGCAAATGCAAAATATAAAGTCGGAAGCTAATGTCTGACCTTAAGTCTAATCTTAGATTTTTTTTTTAGATGTACATTTTTAACTAAGATCATCTTACCATCTCGGTCTGAATTAGCTGAGGGAATGCTATCGTCCATATCTGGAATGTTTAGGAGTGTCGCCTTCTCGTCTCTCTGCACCACCATCTTCAGCTTGCCTTTCGATCGCTCTATAAGCTTCTTTGCGTCTATCAAAGACAGGTTCTCAGTCACTGTGCCATTGATCTATATGGAGAGGAGAGGGAGAACAAAAAGAACACCCTTTTGTGAACAGTTTAATGTAACTTTGCCAAATAAAATAATTTCTTTAAAAAAATCTGAATGGCAGTGTTTATGCAGCAAAAAAAAACAAAAATGCTGTCCCTGATTTTCCATTTACAGAGATTTGCAACAAGCCTGCTGGCATTGTGCTCTATTGCCCTGCAGTTTCACTCCAGTGCGCTCTGGGACATGCTCTGTTCCACTCAGTAAGCACTAGCCTCATTTAGCTGAAGTAATTTCCCTAATTAAACAACTAATAACTTGGTGTTAGAGATCTTCTTTTGGCAAAACTAGTCAGTTAGTTGATACTTTTTATAAGTATAATAATCCAAACATTAAGAATGAGGGTGAAAGAGGTTTAACAAATTTAATTTTGAGTGTGCTTAAAGTTGCTGTACCTAAAGGTGCTGTAATTGCCTTTATATAAATATCCCTGAAAGATAAATCACACTCATCTGCCCTATTCTTTATGAACAGGCAGTGACCACAAGCAACTGTCAGATTCTTTATTCAGCCAATGAGAAGGCTTTTGAGGCGCTTTCTGCCTGTCAATCATTTTGAACGTTCACAGTGGGCAGTCCATATATGGGAAGCCAAAACGCTGAGAGCATGATAGATTAACTTGGAGCTGTTTTCATAAGTTTAGAGAGAGCCAAATGTTCACAATTTCTCATCTGTCAACAACGACTTAAACAGCCAAACATTTTTATAGAAATATCAAGAAAGAGGAACGCAAAGGGTCCACAACACTGTTGAAGCTTTTCAGCACAAGTAATGGTACCAGTAACTACATCTAGTACCGCTCACTCCATGATTATCCAGTTCTCTTCTGAAACCATCTCTGATCCATCCCAGACACCACTTCTAAGTTCTCATACCTTCAGGACGACGTCTCCCTCTTGTATGTTGCCATCACGGGCTGCGAGGCTCTCGGGAGAAATGTCCTTTACAAAAATGTGGCTGGCCAGACGCAGGCCGTATTCTGTGCATAACAAAAAAAACACACAAGAATGAACAATAACAGACATAATCCGCTTGAATTAATGAGTGACTGATAAATCTGGCTACTGAGTAACTTACTACAGCTTTGTTCTTGTTGAAAGCACCCTGTGGGTATTTATGCCAGTAGACTAATCACAGCTATTAGCTAATGTACAACAGCCTGCATTACACCTGTTTACACATTCTAATATGTTTGCCAAGCCATCTGTTGAAGCCATCAATAGTAATTAACAGGTTTGTCCTCCAATTTTGAGCAGCTCCACCCACCTTCATTCTTGCGGGACTTGACGAGTGTGACTTTGGAAGGTCGTGGCGTGACGTTGGACGCAACTGATCGTCTGTCTGAGCGTGGGGAAATGCTCCTCTCACGGGAATTACTATGGTCCCTCCTTCCGGTGCTGCCGCTGCGCTCGTTTCTTCTGCTAGTGCCTCCACTCGCTCCCCCTGCACGTGCTGGTCCCTCATAATCATCCTCCTCAGTGTCATCCTCTTCCTCTCGCTCTGACATTGTCTCTCTGTCTCCCCCTCGACTTACAGGAATCTGCACCTTCCGCTTTCTTCGGATAGTCTGAGCAGGCAATAAATCAACATTTTAACCAGATGAATAAGATTCACATTCTAAAAGATAATAATAGAGCATATTAATATATTAACATTAGCAAGGGCAATAGCCAATCATTTGTTATATAACATTATTATGCAGCTCTCTAGAATACTTCATTCTGATTGGTCAATGCATTTTGTAATCAAATATGGCCATTAACTGCACTTAGACTCCAAAATGAATAATTATATTACATATTCAAATGTTTTTGGGGAGTATTTGAGTATTTGTGAGTATTTTATTATGTATCTTCATTGAAAGTGTGGATTCATCAATTATGTCAGTTTCAGCTGTGAATGTGCATCCATATCATTTGTATCACAGAAAACCTGAAGTACGGATCAAACTCTGCACTTAAAAAAAATCTAGCTCTAAAGGTCATGCCTCTTCAGAGAGGACAAAAAAAACAAAGTGTCTAGACACTGACTAACAGCTCCTGTACACTCACAAAGACAAATACTCTGCAGTACTGCAATTTCACTCCCAGCATTCCTCACTGATTAATGTAAAGCTCCATCATGATTGATTCACCTCCACGTCCTGCCTCCCTCAAATTCTTCAATCCTCCATCACAGCCCACTACTCGAATCTGTAGCCCAGTTAAGACTCAAGGTTGTACAGGACTGATGCAATGTATGAGGGATGATGCTGTGTTGTTAACTTACAATTTTGGCATTCTTTCCACTTTTCCTCAGCTGCTGAACAGCGTAGGCATGCTCCACATTGTCCATGGAGACAGCGTTTACCATCACCACTCTATCATTCTCTCTGCAGACAAAAAAATATATATTTTGTGAAAAGAAAAATCTAAAATATTTTAATATAATTTAAATATAGTTTTTTTTTTATAAATTAGAATTAAAATGCATATGCTATAATTACATAAAATTGTAATTACATACACACACATACATATATATTTTTTTGGGGTGAAGAAAATTAAAATCCAAATGTTTTCATATAAATAATGTTTTATCAAATATAGATTTAAAAGTAAATTGTATAAGTTATAATTACATAAAATTATTACATATACACATATATAAATAAATAATACATGCATATATTTTTATATATATTATTTATATAGCTAGACATATATGATTTTTTTATTATTTAATTTTTTTATTTTTTAAATGCATCTTTATACATACAAATATTAAATACAAATTTTATTTTCATTTAAATAACTAACTGTTAGTTAAATATCTGTTTTAAATGTTGAATATCCTAAATATTAAATATATTACTGTAAAAGTCCTTCCGCTGGTCCCCCTTTGAGCACATCTGAGATCACTATAGAGGTCTCTCCGCTCTGGAAATGAGGGTTGTCACGGCCCCCTGAGATGGCGATTCCAAACCCGAAACCTGGCGCCTGCAAAGGACATAAACATACACGGTGTAGAGTGAGCTCTTGGAATTCACTGCACATCTCTGAATAATGACATTACATGGGATAGACTGATGAAGACCAATATGTAGGTTACTCTGTGTGTGTGTGTGTGCGTGTGCGTGTGCGTGCGTGCGTGCGTGATATGCGTTTGCAATGTCTGGCAGCTTTTCGATCTCCCAGGTGTCTGAAGCTCTGAGGTTCTCACTTTTGCACTCAAGCAATCACAAACAAAGGTAGATGAGACTAAAGAGGTACAGAGTGTCAGACAGCCTCCAGACAGATGGCCAGAGGGCAGAGCTCTGTTTAGAGCCTTTCCTGATGTCACTGGACGTCTTCACACACACACAGGTCTGTTCTACCTCTCTCTGATATCCAAACCATCTGGCCTTCCTCTAAACACAAACAGCTATAAATCATAACAAGAGCCTGAGCAGGTGAGGAGCACATATAATCACAGGAGGAAAGAATACAGCCTTGTTTATTTTGCGGACAGTAACAGAGGCAGCTATGTAATACTGTTAGCCAGGAGCGTTCTGACACAGCTAAAGAGATTCCACCTATAAAAAAGCCCCTAGTAAAAGGCTTAGCACTCATACACCTGTTCTCTTCTAGGCTGTCAGTACATCAAAAACAGGTCACAAGTGGGACTGACTGAACTGAAGTGTTACCCAGACATCAGGTTATGAAACTGATCCAAGATATGTGAGAGTGACCTCAGTACTCCAGCTCTTACAGAAGAAGGGGCTTAATAATACTGTGCCCAAACGGACTGTTGCATAATCTCTGACTCGTTCTCAGACTCTGGTTTAGGTAGGTTTGAGCCAAGGAACATGCAGGAAGAGGAAAAGGAACAGGAAGTGGAGCAGAGCAGGCATTTTGTCCTCTCATACACCGCTTCCTGCCATCTGGGGGATCAGCTATTGTGTACTCAATGACAACACATCCTGTAACTAGCCATTCCAAAAGAGAAGACAGAGGAGAAGGAGGAAAGAAAGATAAATGGAAAGAGTGGGGATGCACTAATATTAATATTCTGGTTATTACCCATAATAAACATACGAGCGAATAATGGACGAAATCAACATTAGATACTACTTAGATGCTACTTATTAGATACCAAAACACAAACAAACTATATATAATACATAAATACATACATACATACATACATACATACATACATACTAACTGAAATCAATAATTTTACTAAAATAAAACAAGCATTTACAATTGAACATTAATATAAAATTAAATAATATAAAATACAATATATAATAAATAAAAAATTATACAAAATACTGTACTACTGTATACAAAATACTAGAAAGAAAGAAAGAAAGAAAGAAAGAAAGAAAGAAAGAAAGAAAGAAAGAAAGAACATTGGGGACATTGGATTAGGAATGGTGAAGTAGGAAAATGTAGAGGGGAAGAAAATTGAAGCACCAAGTGAGAAGAGGAAAAAGAGAATGTTGAACACTCACCCTGTGAAGAGTCACCGTGTGCTGTTCCCATATTACAGTTTCCTCCATTGTTGTACTCTAAGAGAGAGACAGAGAGAAAGTGATCAGTTAGGACAAAGTCTAAGAACAGATAAAGTAAAAAGTAAAGTCGTGACGTATTGTCAAGTATGGTGACCCATACTCGAAATTGGTGCTCTGCCTTTAACCCATCCAAGTGCACACACACAGCAGTGAGTAGTGAACAAATCCACACACACACACACACACCGTGAACACACACCCGGAGCAGTGGGCAGCCATGCTGCGGCGCCCGGGGAGCAATTGGGGGTTCGGTGCCTTGCTCAAGGGCACCTCAGTCGTGGTATTGAGGGTGGAGAGAGCGCTGGACGTTCCCTCCCCCCACCTACAATTCCTGCCGGCCGGGGGCTCGAACTCGCAACCTTTCGATTACGAGTCCGACTCTCTAACCATTAGGCCACGACTTCCCCCATATTCCCCCAGATAATGAGTTTGTATCAGCAGGTATTTCTCCTCTTTGTCAGGAGATGATTTTACTCTGACCTCTATGAGCTGCAGGACTTAAGCATACAGTATTTACCAAAACAACTCTCCATCCTTGAAGTAAATCTGGATGTGTGTGTGTGTGTGTGTGTGTTGGTCTGAGAAAAGGCTGCTAGAGGGCTAAACAGTACTGCAAAGCTGACTATGACCATGAGCGCCAAACACACACACACACACACACGCAGAACTGAAATAACAACACTACAATGACTGGCCATTAACAGGAGCTATCCTCATTTTAGCACAGAAACATAAATGAAGCCTGTAAAAACAAAGTGCAAACAGTTGCAGTTCTTTTTTCATCACTGAAATTTCATAGAAGTTTACAGCAGGTGCCTAATATAGGTATGTGATTAATAAAGCCTATTAACACTACTGTAGTCTAACAGGGTAAATTACAAGGTCAAAAAAAATACATAAATCAGTTGTTCACAATAATATCTATAGCATGTTGCAGACAACACATTATCAACTCATGCGACTTTTAGGGTGCTTTCACACCTGCCTCGTTTAGTTCGGTTGAATCGCACTAGAGTTCGTTTTCCCTCTTGGCACGGACCAAACAAGCGTACCGAGACCTCCTTGAAGAGGTGGTTGTGAGGAAGTGTGGAGCCTCATAGAAATTTGTAATAATGTAATAGCAGTGTGCTGTCTGCTGCATTTTACTCTTGTCTTTGTTTACTTCCGGGAGCACCGTTGGAATTTTCCCACACGCTCTTTCTGACCAATCGAAAAGCAGTTTAGGGAATGCGTTCAAAGACACATCTAGTCAACAAGTGAAGCAGATGTTGTCTCGTGACTGCATTTTGGTTCGTTTCAGCTGGTTCGGACCAGAGCAAACAGTGTGGTGTGAAAAGGAACCAAAACGGCTAAAAAATAGCTACATTGTATCATTTTTTTGTCTTTGGTCCAGACCAAATGAACCGAACTACAGATGTGAAAGCACCCTTAATTTATGGCTGGGTTATAACACTGTATCACCATCAAACAGAACAGAGTGATGTGATCATTATAAAAACACCTGCCCAAAATGCCCCGGGCTCCTGAGACATTCAACTTCTCTTGTCTGACCAATCAGATGACAGCTGTAGCACTCATGTCTCTGCTTTCAATGCACACATCAGACAAACAAACTGCTACAACAAAAACAAGCTGCGCTGGTACAAGTCAGAAGGGACAGATGCAGAGAAAGAGAGAGGGAATGATAAAGACAAGGAGAGGAAGAGCATATGGTATTTATAGCTCTAACCCTGAGCTGAGGTGAATGGTTTGTGCTTCTGCTCCTTCACCCCTTGTACTGTAGATGCCAGGCTGGATAAATTACAGTAGGTCTGAGAGTTTAAAAACAGACTCAAGCACTAATGGTGCACACATTGTGTTAGGGATGTGCATCTCCATAACTCAGGCCGATATGATACGCATCTCGATGCATGGTCAATGATACGATACATTGAAGATACATATGAAGCAGCAAGCGATGCAGTGCGATTCGATTCGATTCAACAATGCGATTCGATGCAATGGAAAAAATATGATCGCTTTTTTTCTTTGGTTCAGACAGACGGCGAATCAAATTAATTTGTGTCTTCTGACTTCTAACGCCTCAAGGCCTGTTTCATAAAAGAAGTTTACCAAATAGGCCAGGCTTATTTCAGTTAGTCTGACTCACTGTCAAATGATTTGGTTCCAAAATCAAATTTAACAAAGATCAACCTCAGTCACTGTGGCTACTTATGCTGGAAAGATAACCTGGTTCAGGGCAGGCAAACTGTCAGGCTAAGCTGAGCTCCTCTAACACTGACCAATAGGAATGCAATAATAATTCCACTGACTCTCTCACATACTATCATAGCCATGCAGCCTTTCTCTCTGGTTTTATAACAGCTGCACCTTTTATAGTTAGAACAGATAGCATTAAAACATTAGAATCTAACATTGCTCTTTAAAGCATTAACAATCATTAAACAAAGTTAAAATCACTAAATTAAAACTAAATTTTTACTGCTATAAGAAACACACATTAACTCATCTGAGCTTAGTAATTAGGACTGTATTAGCTTACATCTTATTTACCCATTACAATAGTCCCTTTACAGTTACTGCTATCATAAAATGCATATTTGACTCGTCCACTAGCGTTACTCGCCCACTCCTGACAGCAAAATGGATATATTTGCATGACTTTCTAACATTTACAGATGAAAAATATACTCGTGACATGTCAGTTATGCACTGAGGAATACACAACACAACGTCTTAAATGCATTAAACAGCACAAATATATTCGCTGTTTGGCATGGTGGATCGATTTGGTCCATGATTGGCATTAAGGGCTGCTAAAGAATAAGCGTGCACAAATTAGTTAGATTGTGTGAACTTACATTGTCGTTTATAACCGCTTTAGCCCCAATTGATTTGTTAGGTTATTTCAAGTCAGGTTTTGGACTTTAATCCCCGCTTTTCCTCGGGTCTCCTAGTGTTGTTGTGATTCGTCATATTCACGTGCAGAGGTGATGAGAGAATGCGCTTGAGACTGTTTCGAGAGGAGAAATCAATCTACAGATCAAATATTGGTCACAGATTATTGGTCACTCTCTAAACATTAAAAGTGTAGCGCATCCACTAGTAATAATATATAAATAAATCAGTTTTACCGATACAAATGTTAGAAACGATGCATCGCGATACAAATGCCAACTTGTATCCGATGTACACTTTTCAAATCGATGCATTTGCCGATGCACCGAGCAAATCGGGGAATCTTCCCATCCCTACATTGTGTATGTCTAATTACATTTTTAAAATGATTTTACACTAAATGAACAAGAAAAACTATTTATGTGTATCAATATAAGACAGCAATAAAACATTTTAATATGAGAAAACATTTTATAACACCAGAAAAATCACCATAAACACATAAGGAATATTTCCTATACCACCCACTGTACATCACACTTAAACATCCAGCATATCTGCACTGAAAACACAGTTTAACCCTCTGACCTGTTTACCATGCTCCTTAGCAAGCATCTCATTCATGGTCGTAATTGGCACAGGGGCAATATTCAGTTCATGCCCCCATTTCTACCCCTCTGTCTCTTTATTGTTAGAGGATCTGACCTATTTGAAAGGCATCCACCTCCAACAATCTCACTGTGCCTCGATCCCCTCCTCTGACCCTCATCCACACATTCCTTTAATGTGTCTGTAAGGTCAGAGGTGCTGGATTAATCGGACTGTAAGAGCAGACAGCAGGGGCCCCGACCATGAGAAAAATGCCCATGCAGTGAGCCATGTGACAGACAGAGAGAGAGAGAGAGGCCTAGGGGTTCTTGTCCTTGGTGGCGGAAGAACAGCAGACTGTTCAGGCTTCAGAAGAACAGCCCCATTACGCCTGCGTGAAAGCTGAGGCAAGGTCAGGAGTGGAACAATAAAGGCTGGAACCCACTCCAGGACTTTTGCACAATCATTTTTTAAACAGCTTAAAAGCGATGTGCGCATTTTACTTTCACTTCCAAACTAACGGCAATTCGGCACCAATTGAAGAATCAACAAAATTGGATCAACAAAAAAACAACTTCAAACTCAACTTAGCCTATCTATAAATCCTAAACCTTTTATTAACAAAACGAATAAAAATACACCATTCTATAAGCTACGCCTAATATAAAATAACAAATAACTTACAAAGTTTAAATAGCCTAGGTAGGCCTATACAAAACTGAAAATCAGCAAACACTGTGGAACCAATTAAATAAGAAACGAATGTTTAAAAAAAAAAAAAAAAAAAAAAAAAAACTTAAATATTGCCAAACATGCGCTTTTGCATTTAGTTTTGATACTAAATCTTCCGCTAACATCTTGTCTGTCTCACCCCACTCTTCTTGAAATCTAATCTATGATGCGACTGTCATTCGGCACACTGTATTGAGCTGCCGCGTTCAGTTTTCAGAGTCTGTTCTCTAACTGAACTAAATGATTTTTATTACTATAAAACAAATCAAAACGTCGGTGGGGGACGGTGGGCAAGTGACATACCGGTGTCGTGGCTTAACACCATAGCTTAATCACCGCCAACACCATCTATCGCAGCAAGCCTAGCTTCAGACTATGAATCCATCCAGTTAGAGGATATTGAACATGTTCGATATTTTGAGCGAAATTTAGAACATATTGTTGTTACTTGCCATGCATCTCCTAGCAATGAGGTGCATGTTTCTGCAGGAGTTTGTTCTGAACAACTTGAAAGTCTGGTAGTGTGTGATTCTTAGTTTACTGTACAAGGTTCAGTTTTGTACATAACCATGTACATAGTCTGAAAAGTGTTTTAAAACCCATTTCAGGGTTGAAAAGCCATGTAGTGTATTCCAGCCTTAATGATTTTTAATGATTCTGGTTCCACTTACTCATTACATTAACAAATCTTTTAGTAATTTTAAAGATTAACGACATTAGACAACATTTAAAAAAAAAATCTACTGTCCTTAGCAGCTAGTCATCAAATGATTTTAAATGACATATCATTCAGCAATATGGTATGAGAGGCCATACATGTTTACATACAAATAGTATATATCACTCAAAAAGCACTAAAAATGACCAAAGCTGCATCAGCCACCTCTGGCTCAGTTTAGCTACACGTAACATTTACATCAGTCTCGAAAGAACGACATTCTTCCTCAAGGTTCCTAGTCTTCAGTGGTCTATTAATATAGACAGTTCACTACCCTCGCTCATGTTGTTACAAACCCATAAGACTTTTTATAATCTTCAAAACAAAAATGAAGATATTGTTTAAAAAAAAAAAAAAGAGAGAACAATCCTCATTGGTTCTTGTGCATCAAGAAAGCACATGTTTGCTTCCGTGTACTATTTCTGTAATTACTAACAAATAAAGAAGATAATGTAAGTAATCACTTACAAATACAATCCAAATTAAATCCTAAATTAAATCTGTTCAATATGTAAAATGATTGTCTCTTCAGAAAACTTGCAATTCATCTAAATGACAATTGTAATGTCTTTTTGAACGTTTTGAGGCACCAACATTTTAGTGAAATGGACCTTCAATGGCGGGATAGAATTCCGTAAGTTTTCATTTAAATATTTTCATTATTGTTTCAAAGATGACCTTTTAACTCCAGGGATCTCATCTCTGCTGAGAAAACATGAATATATGGAAGCTGATTGTCAGCAGTGTGTGGGGTCAGGTAACAGTCAGACAGGAGAGTCACTCCACAGTGCTCGAAGCCGTTTATATGAGTCAGGCTAAGCACTTCTGATTCTCTAATCTGATGAGATTATCTTTTAATTAATCACAACAACACAGAGCTCAAAGTAAACACACTGTTCTGAAATCTGAGCGCAGTAAAGCTCAACAGAGATAAAATCTCCTAAAACACATCTTAAGAGGAACCTCTGAAGATTTGACCAATTTGAACTTAAAATTCCACTGTATTCCTGCTAAATTATAGATTTAGAATCTATTTCAGCCAAAAAGTTGTCCAGCCCACACAAACTTAAATTATTTTTGCAGCCAAAAGAAATCTCCTGAAGGAAATTTAAAATAAGGTCTCATTTTGCAAAACAAGAATCTGAAACACAGCGGAGATCTAATAATTGCCTGCAAGCAGCAGCAAACAATAAGTCGTTTTGTGTACAAGAATGCCTGGGTATATTTATACATTCACGTTTATTCAGGCCTGAGGCCTAGCTGAAGTAGTGCTGCGCCAAGAAACAAAGGGCAGACATTGGGCAGTCCCGCTCAGAGCCAAAGAATCGTTCTTCCACTAAAGAGAGTCTTTGTTTCAAGTAGAACTCAGACCTGCCAGAAAGAGAGCAGGGGTTCAAAGAGCCCAGATAGGCAGCTAATAGTAAGCTCTGACAGCCAGGTGAAACTGAGAGGCTTTCTAGCAGATCAGTGGCCATCTTTTCTGGGCCAACAGCTTCACTAAAACAGGCAGGCAGCTTAAAAGGTGGTGGGGATTTCTCTCTTGATCGATAAAATTGATGAAACCAACTGCTGGTTAGCAGCGCCTTGGATTATGATAGCGATAAGCAATTCCAGGGTGTTTGCTAGTGAGTTGTGGCACTCGTAGCTGTTAAATAATGAGTGTCCTGGTCATTAGACCCCTCAGCATACACTAAAACAGCACAGCTATAATTTACGGTTTAAATACAGGTTTCTGCACAGTGTTTCAAACAAAACTGACTGCTTGCAGTAGGGAGGTCCAGATGTACCCAAGTGTGTAAACTGAACTCTCTCTCAAATAACATTCCAGCAAACTCGTTCTACATCATATAGATACACACGTATATTAAGACAACACAACCTGGCTAGCTTTCCTGTGAAACTTCTCAACTGCTACAACCACTGAAATTAGAGCCATCCCAAGAAAAAAGGAGACTGAGAAGTGTGTTAGTGTGAGGACATAATAAACAGCAGATGTAGAGCTGTAACGTAGAACTGCGAAAGAGACTTCAACCTGAACCACTAATCTATTATTGATGATGCAAATGTCAGCATGATATAAGTCACACACACACACAAACGCAAGCATTTGTCTATTTTCCACATTAAAGCACAAATTACAGACTTCAAATAAAATTATTAGAGCAATACATGTTATACATGAAATCTTGGCATCTTCTGCAGCAATTAAAGAGCAATTTTATGTTTTTGTTTCCCTGCTAAACATTAAAGCTCTTTTCCGCTGAAAATCTCCTGTTGGTTAAGATGCTGACCATATCCTTTCTGCTTTGAACAGGAAATGATCCATTAGCCTTGATCGGGGACAAACCCACACAGGGTAAAATGGGACAGAAACAGCTGGACTGATAGCAGCATGTTCACATTCATTAATACTTTTTAATTTAGATTTAAACTGCAATTTGTAATTGCATTTCTGTTTCTTGCAACTACTGTACCGATGATTCAGTAAGGTCACACACATCACCTAGAATACTGAATCTCTGTGCCTGTTGTAAGAAAGTTGCATGTTTAGGAAGAAACAGTCAACCGTTGAAACCAGGGTGTGAGCAGAGCTCTGATTGGACTGGACAGGACGCAACCAAGAGCTGGAATTTACTGCAGGAAGCTCCTTCCTGTTTGCAGGGAGTAATTTCAACTTTAAAAGAAAACACCCAAGCCGTAACAGGATCGCCTTGAATTGCCCAACATCACTGAAAACAAAACACAATGCTGTACACATTACAAAAAATATTTTTTTTAAAGTAATTACATGAATAATATGACTAATTAGAAAATTAAAAAAAAAAAAGTAAAATGACCAAATACCAAATTACACACACACGATACGTTCAGAGAGAAAGCACTGAAATAAACTGACCACATGAACAGCAAAGCAGGAAAAGCAAAAGCAGGAAAGCAGAAAAAGCTCTGTCCCATTTGTCTTTTTATGACTCTTAAGGGCGTACATGAGTTCCCCTTTGGTAGCTGCTATGTGTTTTCTATGTGACCTACATTTTCAAAGCATGGGACTGAAAGAGGGCTGCAAGGGCTTATGGGACATTTGGGACAGTTCCTATATGTCAGCATTCACTCAGTGCACTAAAGAACAGAGAGGTTTTAGTCCTTATTTTTTTAATCTACTTTCACTACTGAAGACATTCACTACTGGTATAAAACTGGGCACTTCAAGATTTTAAATGTTTGTGAATGTCTTTTGTGCTCACCAAAGTTTATTAGCATTTATTTGATCAAAAATACAGTAAATATTTAACTACAATTTAAAATAACTTTACTATTTTAATATATTTTGAAGTGTAAATTATTTCTGTGATGGCAAAGCTGAATTATCAGCAGCTAGTCTCCAGTCTTCATTCTGATATGCTGTTTTGGCTCCAAAGTAGAGGTGGGCGATATAGCCTCAAAATTATATCACGATATTTCAAGAATATTTGCGATAATGGTATTTATGACAATATACAAAAAAATATGGAACAACGTTTTATTGGTGATTGCAGCGGGCAGGCAGCAGCATTTATTAGTGCAAACACAATGAAGGGCATTTTCCATCCTTTTCCAATGAGCTACTGTCATTGATGACAGACTACCAACCTAATTCAAAGTGTAAATCTATTCTCATAAGGTGGCAGAAGCAGCATTATAGTGTAATAGTAGTGACCAGTGTTTAAAAAAGTAATTAGTTATAGTTACTAGTTACTTCTCACAAATAGTAACTGAGTTACATCATTACAAAAGTAACCAATTACCATGGAAAGTAACTATTGCTTTCCTTTTATTTTATGTCCAAATGTGTTAAATAACTTGGATGCTTCCAATATTAAATGTTAAATGAATGAAATGGACACTACATGGAATAAATTATCATTTTTAAACATTGTACACTAACACAAAACAATTTAAAAATACTTATTTAACAGAACATTTTTAAACATTCTAGCAGACATTATACCAAAGCAGCACAATTTAACTTAAAATTAATAAGTTAGTAAAATAATATTTTGTGGCTTATTTTTGAGACCTCCTTCATGCAAATAAATGCAGCCTTGCTGAGCAGAAGGGAATTATTTTAAAACATTAGAAAACACTGTGTGTGAACGTTATAATAAATGTATTACTAGAGCTGTTGTAATTATCATTATTATTGTCTTTAAAATTTTATTTAACATAACAACAGTAATATTACAATACTAACATTTATGAATGTTGATGGAGCTTTTATTTTGACGGAAACCCACAGGAAGTCCTCAGTGCTTTTTTTTGTTGACAGCCGCAGATTTATAAATTATTCTCATTACTAATTTGGGAAAATGCACGTATCACACTGGCACTTGTAAAAAAAAAATCATAAAATTGTTACTGAGAAATTGACGAGTAGGGTTGGGTATCGTTTGAATTACATCAATTCCGATTCCGCTTATCGATTCCGATTCTTTTCGATTCCCAGTTTCGATTCCAATGTCTCTTTTTTGCAAACCATTTATTGGAGCTGAATACCATGGACAAAAATCAACAGGCTACATAACAACTTGACTCTTTAAGAGCTGTTTGTGTGCAAAATAGAACTGCATGATTCTGGATAAATTTAGTTTTTTTCCCAATGGAAGTTGTGGTTCTCTCATGATTCTGAAGAAAAAAATATCAGACAACTAAACAAAATCACATGTAATTTATGAATGACTCACTCAGGATGTGCTCGTTTCATTACTGGATGAATCAGCATCCTTGAACGAATCTCTTGTATGTTTTAGGGTTGTAACGGTATGAGATTTTCACGGTATGATAATCTTCTCACAAAATATCACGGTTTCACGGTATATATTAAATAATAATTCTTATCAGTAACAATGACTCTTAAAAGAATAAGAACTTATTAGAAATAAGTTCAAATAAGTTATTTGAGTGAACAAATCCTTTATTGCAACAAACTTGAATTCATTTTAATGAAAGTAATAAAAAAAAATAATTACAAATTAAAGCCATAAGCCTTATGTATATCTATAATCACACTTTAACATTTTAATTAATGTTTTAAAATGTTATCAAATGAAAATTTAACAACTTTTATTTTTGGCAAAGTGCTGCACAACAGAGGTATTCCAAGTTAAAACATGGACAAACATGATATTCCTTAAAAATAATGTTTAAATAAATTAATTATTATAAAGAATATTATTATTGTTGTCATAACTTAAGTACATTGTACAGGACTAATTTATTTCTGTCAGGACTTCAAGTTAAATTGAACTTATTTTGACGGGTTGTAGCAGACCTTTGAGTTTAGTGTATTTGACAATGGTTTTTCTCAAATAAAACTGGTTTTCTCTCAGAGCAGCTCTGCTGATGTTCATGTTTATGTATATGCTGAAAACACCATTAGTGTCATGCATGCATACTTCAGTATGTAGTAGATAAAACGGCGCCACTCATATCTACTTTTGATTTATCCATCCATCAGATTGCGCGTTTTAAGCGACAACCTCATTAACGTTATACTGTAAATCCCATGTATATATATATATATATATATATATATATATATATATATATATATATATATATATATATATATATATATATATATATATTTTTTTTTTTTTAAACCGTAGATATGCAAATGTTTACGGTATGATAACCGCGTACGTTCAAACCGTGATGGACCGTCATACCGGTATATCGTTACAACCGTAGTATGTTTCAAAGACAAATACACTTTAACAGACCCTTTTCGCCACCTACTGGCGTAACAATGTAATCGATAAATCTTCATTTGAAGCGTTAAATTACTTTCAAAAGGAGATTTATTCTATTTTAATCGCTACCGTACATAGTTTATATCTGAACTATAAACATTTATAACAGTGCTTCTGTGATTTGAATGTTGTAACAGAAATAATGATACTGTGTGTGCTTGAAAAGACTGTGAAGCTGTTTCATTCATGACAGATGACAGCTGCTCTCTTTAGGTCAACAGCAGCGCGAATGCAGATTTAAATGTTCAAATTTCGAAAACACTGATGTAATCGTACGCTGCACGGACGAACCAAGTGATCACAACATTGTGATCGCACAGGACAAAGGTTGAGGAATGAAACCGATGAATTATTGTAATTTAGGAATAGAATCACGTTGGTGTTTGAATCATGTTTGCGATCTTTAACGATCTATTAAATTTATGTCATGTTGGTGGTGACACCTCTCTTGCAACATGTTTAGCTATCACAGATATTATACTTAGCTTTTTTGGCTTCTGATCGCAAATGAAGCGAAACTTGAGCGCTTAGATTAGCTAGCAAGGTCCAGGCAGATCGCTAGGTCACACCAGTCCTCACAGATGAAGAAAAGAAGAAAAAAAAAAAAAACGCATAGGAATCGATAAGCGGAATCAAAATTTTAGTTTGACAACAAGTATCCCATTCCTGACCTTAAGTATCCGATTCTGGAATTGGAATCGATTTTCGATTCCCAACCCTACTGACGAGTAACACAGTTTCAGCGCAGATTTCACCCCATGGTTTGGACTCTGAACCCTGTCTAATGAGACAGCGCCGCGAGCTCCTGCAGCGCTGTTTGAACATGCAATTTATACGTGTATTAGAAAACATAACGTTCTGCAGTGTATTTAATTGTTTAAGGCCATTTACTTTCACACAGCAGTCATGTTTGCTGCATTAGCGCGCGCCTCTATTTGATCACGGCATGTCATTGTTCAGTACAATTCATTCAGTCTTTATGCTTATTCGGCCGAACACCGAAAGAGCTCTTTTTTTTTTGCCATTTCCGGCCGAACAATTCCGGCTGCCAAACAATCAGTGCATCCCTAGTAAATACGTCATCAAGTCGCTATATCATTGATATCGCGATATGACACTTTATGATATGGCACAACCCTATTCCAAATAATTATTTCTTATTATCTATGTTAAAAACTGTTGAGCAGCTCATATTTTTGTAGAAACTGTTACAATTTTTCAGGATTCTTAGATGAATTCTGAAAAAATAGATATTTCGTTAAAAATATATTTATATTGAAATATTGCCTATTTATTTTAAATATATTATTTGAAATAGAAAAACATGTCTTTGCATCCTTGCCGAATACAAGTATTGATTTCCAAGAGTGTATACTTTTATCTAGCATCATCAGTTCGCTTTTTAGCACTTTTCTTCAGAAGTGTCACTGAATGACATGAATCAGGATTAATAGGGGCAGCCCAGTATCCTAATGCTGCCATCCTGGGATTGCCCTGAATGATTCAAACATAAAAATTCCAACACATTCCCTTACTTGAGCACCAAGAGCTTTACACCAGAACAAACCTCTCAGATCATATCGGCCAACAATGATGAAAAAAATAACGAGAGATTAAATGCTGGTTGTCTGGTCAGACATCAGATGCATTAAAACCACATCTAAAAGTGACCAAATACGTGTTTTTGCTATGGACACGCATGCAACATGATACGTTCTTAAAAAAAAAAAAAAAAAGGCTGACTGTAAATCCAGTCTTAGTTACCCAACAAGCCACCTTTACTGCAGCCCATTCAGCAAAGCCCACTTATCAGTCAATCTGACGACTTCACATGCCCTGAGACACCACACAATGCAGATGTTTTCTAAGGAAGGAATGTTTTCTAGCATTTAAATCTCAAATATCACAAAAATATTCATAGTTTTCTAGATTTTAGATTAAATTAATTCTGTGTAACCCATTTAGAGACACAAGTGCATTGTTGCATGTCGGAAATGGCATAATCCTCTCTGCTGCAGAGTGTAACACTCACAGTTCAGCGGTAGATGGTTGAATCAGGTTATAAAATCAAAGATCTGTGTGTCTCTCCATGCATTTCTTCGTTTTGGCCAAGATCCATACACACTGCAGGAGTATACTCCTGGATTTACTCCGCTTAATGTAAATCCACACAGAAAGAGTCCGGTGGCCGGCAGCGGTGCACAAGCACAGAGCCTGTTCCTCCGACTTGCTAAAGATCCTTCATTAGAATGACAGGCAGGAACTCCACATGTTCTTAGGATGGACGTAAACTTGCGTCAGGCAGAGAGAGATAATATCCTGCTTGGTGTAAAGAAAAAAAATTCCCACTGCAGTAGCTGTTCCTCACTGCTTCTTCCTCTATACATGTGGTTTGTGTGTGTATATGTGTGTGTGAGTGAGAGAGAGAGAGAGAGAGAGATCGGGGGGGGGAGACACACACACACCCACAATACGTGGTGGGGGTGCTAGTGATGGGGGAAATGAGACACCGTTGCTCATGCTCAGCCCTGGACTGTGTGCAGTCTGCTACCTACAGCAGCAAAACACACACACACACACACACACACACAATAACACACACACAGATACCTGCAGCTTCTTTACATTCACGCTCTCCACTGCAGTGAACTGCAGAATGTGTGTTTATTACAAGGACACACACACGCAAAAGATCACTTTATTTAAGGCTCTATGGGCACTTATACATCATGTTAGACATAAATCATACCAATGCACTGAATTCAAATGCAAATTTGCAAGTGATGCAACTAAAAGTTAAAACAAATTGCAATACACTGTAATGTAAACCAATGGGACTTTGAGAAATCCAATTTGTTTTATTTCTGCTTAATTTCAAACTGACCTGGCTTCTCCTATACCCTCAAGATCTTATGCAATCCTATCCATCAAACGTGCGTCTAATAGTGTTGCCCAACTCACATGCAGGTGACATCCTAATAATGCAGCAAATGCAAAGAAGATTCATTTTGATTAGCTTGTAATGGATACAGAGGGAATAAAGACAGATGGTGCAATGAAGAGGACATGGAGCCCTCACTAAAAATTAAATAAGAAAAATGTTAATACTCAATTCTGTAGCTGTAGGAATGGAGGTCTTGTCTGTCAGTTAAAAGAAAAAATTGCCTCTTTGATAAAGGCATCAGATTTTTTTTTCTTTAATGATTTCTGAAGGATCATGTGACACTGAAGACTGGACTAATGACTTAAAAATTCAGCTTTGCTATCAGAGGAATACATTTAATTTAAAATGTATTACAAGAGAAAATGTTTTAAATTGTATTAATATTTCACAATTTTACTGTTATTTTTACTGAGATCATCACTATCAAGATCACCGCTATTAAAATCCCAGGATTAATAACCCAGAGCAACCTATGATCATCAGGTCACTCAATTGCTGTTATTAATCCTTTGTTTCTGGGACAAGCCACCATCCTCTTCCACTGCAGTTGAGATCACATGATCAAGGACAACATAAAACATTACAGCTGTATATCTTGTAAAAAAGTCCAGGTGTGCTGGTTAGCGTTGCTTATTAGCCTCTGGAGGTAGTTGTCATTGCACCACCATCTGGTTCTAAAAAGCATCTTCTCCACCGAAGGTCATTCAAAAGTAGCTTCGATAATATTTAATTAAATTACTATAGATGTTTCAACAGCCAATTATTTTGCTAAAATGTGCAAAAAAAAAACAAATGTGAAGCCATCAGCATTGTCAGGTCACTGACACAATGGCACTTCGATTCCATGAAATCCTCTAAATACAGATGTTTAGATATTTGTACACCTTTTTGCAATTTGCTGATGTAATCCTAAATAAAGCATAGCTTCTCTAACCTATATTCACAATGATGGGTCAGCAGGATTATTTTCTGTTCTCCGGTGTTATTTTTAACATGCTAATGTCACATGATCTTTCCATATTTTTTCCCCTTTTCCTCACAATCTGCTTTGGTCCCTGGGCTGTGCCCTGAAAAAGCTGTACAAACACTCTCTCTCTTCAAACAGCCACTAGCTTAGACAGGCACACACTCATAACACACTGGCATGCATACACACAGCCCAAATCCATCTTAAATGCAGTAATCCTTTAACAGTTGGATTCAGAGGAGCTCTGTGCATCTGTTCTGCAAACCTATGATTCTCTGTGCTGTCGGCTTCCTGTTCATTGTGCTACTGATATAGAATAACATGCCAATAACAGTGTTAAAATATATGAAACGTGTAAAAAAAAGTCTAACATAAAAATATAGAAATTACTAATACACAATATGCAAAGACCTCAACACAGATCGAATTTCAAGCCATTTACTCTAGTGATTTCTGAAAAGCTGTTTTCCAGAGAAACAGGAAAGTTAGCTAATGAAAATCTCAGAGTAACTGTGACCCACGATTCCTTGTAAACAGCTAAACAGAAAAGAGTGTTTAATAAGGACTGTGAGATCATATAAAGATGGTGAATGTGTTCAAAGAACATTTTCTTAGAACTATGAGATCATATAAAGATGACAAAGATGTTCGATTTTTAAAAGACTATGAGAGAGTGAACAAGGACAATCATTATTCAATTTCTCATTCTGCCGTTTTCAGCTGATTCCCTTCACCTTCACCAAGTAAAGCACAAGAGAGAAGCCACTGCAGTCCATAATTCTAAAGACATGCATTAAATCGTAACAATCTGCCCATTTATACCCGACTCGGTTCAAATAGCAAATTTAGGTGTCTCAGCTCTGGCCTTAGAGACATTGAGACACTGGCAGAAGGTTTCAATGGTAGCAGGTAGGTGACATTGGCAGTAGGTTTAAAGGGATGGTTCATACAAATTCATTCACCGTGACTCATTTTCTTCTGTAGAACATTAAAGAAGATATTTTGAGAAATATCTCTGTTTTGTCCAAACAAATGGAAGTCATTGGGCACCAAAAGTGTTTGGTAAACAGCATGTTTTGCAATCCACTGAAGAAGGTCATACAGGTTTGCAACGACATGAGAATGAGTAAATTACAAAAAAAATATTTTTGCATGAACAATCCCTTAAATGTGCTGTTTCACATTTTCAGTGTCAAAACAAAGCATTATTGGACCCAAACAATAAAAAATTATATCATAATCAATAACGAAGTTGAAATGAAGTTAGAATGATTTCTGAAGGGACACTGAAGCCTGGAGTAATGATGCTGAAAATACAGCTTTGATCACAGAAATAAATTACATTTTAAAACATCCTAAATAGAAAACCACTATTTTAAGTGTATTATTTCATAATATTAGGCTATTGTTTTACTGTATTTTTGATCAAACAAATTCAATCTTTTTTCAAATAAATAAATAAAAAGCCTCAATTATTTCAAATTTTTAACCACCAGTGTGTATATAAAATAGGCTAATGCATGTGAATTAATAAGCAAATATTTTTTATTAGGCCTATAATATAAATCACTTTCCTATGCACAGCACTCGAAAACAAAAGTCTTCAGATTTACAATGTTCTAGAGTAAAGCCCGGCTCACACTGTGCGATTTTGGCCACGATTTGGTCGTCTGAGACAAATTTTGAAAATCCTAAAAGATTCCTATAATCCTGGGCTAAAATCGGTTGTCTAGATCGCTGGTTTGACATGTTGCAGTGGAAAGATAAAGTTTATTAATACTAATTTCATTTGAATAGTAACAATTCTACAGTTTCTTATTATGCTAACTGAATTCATTGAAACAAAGTAAGAATTTGATGTGAAAGATGACACATTTAATAAGTTTAGGGGGGAAAAAAATTACCATTTATAAACAGTGGGAAATTATTAGTGATCGACCGATATTGATTTTTTTATAACCGATACCGATACCAATTATTTGCATGTCTATGTGCCCGATAACCGATATGCAGAACCGATATTTATTTACTGTTATAAAGTAAATAAATGACTGCGTGAAGTCCATACTTCACTTTGGTTTTACCTCCTTTCAGTCATCTTAACAAAAAATGTTTTGAGAATTAGCAGTCCTTCATGCAGGGCTCTAGACTCATTCTTCCCACTGATCTCACTTTTGCGCACGAGCACATAATTTGGTTGCAATTTGTTTTTTGTTTTTGCTACAACATTTGATTAATCAATGCATGCTGATGAACTTTTATCATAGTTTATAGTTATATGATAACGAAAGTTTTCAACATTCAACTCGTTCTTTTTCATCTGTATTATTTGTGATTTAAATTTTGTGAACAGGAATTCCTTTTTTCGTGCGCTTTTTACTTTCAAATTTGCGATCTTGGTGTCACATTTTACAAGAAAAGATCATTGTCTGTTTTGCTTATATCTATACACCTTTAACTTTTTAAGACTAAAACAAAAGATGGATTCATTGTTATTCTTAATTAAAAAGCGCAACAACAATAAAACAGTAGGTTGACAATGACAAACTCTTACATAACATTTATCAACAAAAACGAATAAGACGAGGCATGGCAGGACACACCACATGCTGTACTATATACCTAGTATATATATATTTATATATATATATTTAATTAAGGAAAGCAGCATAACCTGAGGTAAACAGCAAAGATAACAAGCTTCTCAAAACGAAAACAAAAAGAAAAGTAAAACTAAACTGGCTGTAGCTGACAGGACTTGCATGTTTTTTCTACAAGAATACCACCACGTTCACCTTCTCTGGTTTAAGAAGCGGTCTTTTACTTTAGTTTGAAAACAAATCCATCCGTTGCGCTCCATCCGCGACGCGCACCTTCACGCTCGTGCTGACGCGGCGAGTATAAACCAGGCTCTACCCACTAAGCGCTCGTGCTGAAAGCACCTCTCTTCACGTGATCAGTGAAATCTGACTCCTGCTATAATGTGCTGCGGCTGGCAGCGCGCGCTGTATGAAGCAGACGCTTTGGAGTAGCGCAGACCTGGCACTCGTACAAATGCGACCACGTCAAATTTTAACTCGCAAACAATTACCATTTTGGTCGCAGTCTAGAGCCCTGTCATGTTAAATGTAATCTTCGTATTACAACAATAAAAAACATTTTATTTATAAAAAGCTTTAGCAGCAACACTAATATTAGCAGTAAGCAAAATGAACATAGAAAGTCTAATGTTTTCAAATGGAGAAAATAAAGGAAAGGAGTCATATCAACATTTTTAAAAACAGTTTTTTAAGCTGTTTAATAGGATAAAGAGTGAAGAATAATTCACTGGATAATGTTAATTCACGGAATAATATTCTCTGGAATATTGGAATATAACAAGCATTGTATTTTATTGCATTTCTCAACTGGCATGCTCTAAATTATGCTGCTGACAGCGCGGTTTATCTATGCCTTTACACAGAACTATAGGCTACTCAAACTGCGATCGATCGCGGAGATAATAAATAATTAATTTCCATAGAGTTGTATTAATTTAGATGTTTATAAACGAAATAATGGTTATATAGTAAGTGTTAATACAATTTAGGGTGCTTCAAAAAAGTGAATCTTGTTAAAAGTTACATGCGGTGTCCGAGCTGGAGCATTTCTTGAGCATCAACCCGCTGAGTGAACTGCAATATGAAAGCGGCTTCACGAGACTAATGATGAGCATATAGACAACAGAGAGAGAATTACATTCAATGCTTTTCTTTCCAACATGCAATCATTCATGGCTGTATTATTTAATTCATGCAAAGTTACGTCTTTATTGGGAGAGGACTTGACGGATTATCTATGTGACTCCGACTTCACGAGACTAATAGACCACAGAGAGAATTAAATTCAGTGCACGCCGTTGCTGTCTTGTCTCCCCTCAGATGCGCTGCAATTGCGAACCTGCGTGCAATTCTGAAAACGTCCACAAGATGGTGTTTATCGGGGAATCCGATATTACAAAACCGATATTCGATTATGAAAAAATGCTTAAATATCGGGAAAAATATCGGTAAATCGATATATCGGTCGATCTCTAGAAATTATATCTGTTTTGTTACATCAACTCAATTTACGTTAGCCATTTCTTCCTCTTTCCAGTCACAGAGCACTTTATTTTGAGAGTTGTTTAACTGAGAGAAAATCTGTAACTTAGACCAGATTGGGGGAATTGTAATGTTTAACCTGTTAGCCTGCACCAGAGCGACCTCGCACTGAACGCTCTTTGTTTGCATGTGTCATTGTTTTCTAATAGAATAAATGAAACGGGACAAAGTTAATCTTGTCAAACTCTATATCATTCTGAGGGTCTAAGCCTCAAGCATCGACGACAGATCGCTGTTTTTCGATGGAAAGCTTATAAGGAATGAGTGGCACAAATTTGCTACATTTGTGTAAGCAGTACACATCCAAACACGCAGAGTAAAAAAGCCGTACGTACCTTTATCATTGTAATAACGAGCCACAAACGCGTCCACTGCTGAAATCCCAGTTTAGTTAGAGAGGTAAGGGTCCACAGAAAAACATCCCAGCGAGCACTTTTAGTCCAGCGAAACAATAACGTTGTAATAAGGATGAATATTCCTTTGTTTACGTTTCATTTCTTCAGAGAGTTATTGTTCGCGTCCGTTATGGAATAAATTACGCTCAAAAACAGCGTCTTGGTGGTAAAAAAACAAAACGATTTTGTAGAATACGGTCTTACAAACATAATGAGACCGTCTACGGAAAAAAAAGTCTCAGAAAAGCGGAATATAGATTATTTGAATTTGGCGCTCCCTCCTGCCGGCAGTGACGCTTCTGTGACGCACGCTGTCATCTGAGCGGGGCATAACTTAGCGATCTGCTTTATCCATAAAAAACTGTTTTTTTTTTCTTCTACATTTTTTATATGTGTGTGTGTGTATTGTGTGGGGAATGTGGCCGTGTCTGCATGATTATAATCTGTATGGACGCACATCAGCGTGTTTATTAGCGACTCTATGACGGCTATCATTGTGATTCATTGATCAGCTATTATTGATTATATGGCCCATCTGTTTGATTATAATCTGAATGGAAGCACATCAGCGTGTGTTTACTGACTCTATGACCATGTCTGGCAATATCACTTCACGTCTGGCAGTGATATTTATCATTGTAATAACGAATAACGAAGAATACTTCAGTATACATACTATATACAAAGCATTTTTTTCTATTTTTTTTCCTTTTTTATTACTCAAATAATTATTTTTGTATTTTTTAGTGCTCAAATAAATCTGTCTATTATTTTATAATTGAAAAACTATGCAGGAACATGTATAATGACTAAAATAGCTTGTATAATTCTGCAATCCATTTGGTGGTTATTTTTCCTCAAACAGGGGGGTGGGGGGACTATAAATAGTTTCAGAAAAAATATTGCAGGAATCTCATTTTTCATGGTATCTTCTTCAAATTTGAAATATGAACTGATGAGACACATGGCTTTCGATCCATTACTTTTCTGGATTGCTCCAGGACTTATTTCATGTATTTGTATATGAAATAAAAAAACATTCAGTGTGGAAAAATATTTTTCAAGGCACGTCAGTGTCTATAACTTTTTATCTTTTTGAGCATTATCAACTCTGGATGATAGATAGTAAAGCCCAGAGTCTCTTCTTTCCAAAGATACCTAATTTGTTTGTGTAAGCACACTTTGTCACAAACTGTTACCATTTTAATTCAGGTAGGTTATTTTCACCTGCGAGGCCCTAAATGGGGTTGAAGGTTAAAGTGTTAATAACTTCTAATATGTAAATTGAAATTTGCATAGATTTTTGTTTGTATAGGCTGTCAATTATACAGTGGTGTGAAAAAGTGTTGGCCCCCTTCCTGATTTTTTATTTTTTTGCACGTTTGTCACACTTTAAAGTTTCAGATCATCAAACAAATTTAAATATGAATCAAAGATAACAAGTAAACACAACATGCAGTTTTAAAATGAAGGGGTTTTTTTTGTGAAGGGAAAACAAAATCCAAACCCACATGGCCCTGTGTGAAAAAGTTCAAGCTGAAGCAAACTTGGGTTATGCAGCAGGACAATGATCCAAAACACATCAGCAAATCCACCTCTGAATGGCTAAAGAAAAACTAAATTAAGACTTTGGAGTGGCCTAGTCAAAGTCCTGTGCTGAATCCTATTGAGATGCTGTGGCATGACCTTAAAAAGGCGGTTCAAGCTCGAAAACCCTCCAATGTGGCTGAATTACAACAATTCTGCTAAGATGAGTGGGCCAAAATTCCTCCACAGTGCTGTAACAGACTCATTGCAAGTTATTGCAAACGTTTGATTGCAGTTGTTTCTGCTAAGGGTGGCCCAACAAGTTATTAGGTTTAGGGGGCAAGCACTTTTTCACACAGGGCCATGTGGGTTTAGATTTTGTTTTCCCTTCATAATAAAAAACTTCATTTAAAAACTGCATGTTGTGTTTACTTGTGTTATCTTTGATTAATATTTAAATTTGTTTGATGATCTGAAACATTAAAGTGTGACAAACATGCAAAAAATAAAAAAAATTCAGAAAGGGGCCAACACTTTTTCACACCACTGTAGTTCTTAGAAAGAAAATCGGAATCGGAAAAATCTGTATCGGCAGGTCACACTTCCAAAAAATGGGAATCGGCCAAGAAAATTGCAATCAGTGCACCGGCCCGGCCCACATTACACAGCAGCCCACCGGGAAAACTCCAGGTGCTCCAGATGGCCAGTCTGCCACTGGAGATGTATCATAATAACCACATGATGCCATGGGGGAGAAAATGAGAGACAGACAGAGAAAAACAGAGAGACGTCTAATCTGGTTAAGCGGTTCTTGACAATCAAAGTCTAAAAATAACCCATGGCAGTCGTGAATGAGCAGGAGAGAGAAAGAAACAGAGAGCGAGACAGTAAAGGGAAAGACTTGGCCTAAGGGAGGGGGTTGCTGCCACTGCCTCAGGTGTGCTTCAGAAGCTTTCGAATTTAAGCATGGAGGATCATCACTGTCAGCCAATCAGAAGCCAGCACCTCCTGCAGAACAGCACGCCAGCAGCGTCATCATGATATCATAATAGTAAGCGTAACCATGGCGACTTTATCTGCTTCTCTTGCTGACTCCAAGTGGATGAAGCACCCTTCAAACTAGGGCTGGGTATTGTGACCAATTCTGCGATTCGATTGGATTCTTATTTTTATGGTTTCGATTCGATTCGATTTCGATTTCGATTTGATTCGATTCGATATCGATTAGCTATCAATATTTCATTTAAAATGTTAGTTTTGCAGACATGGGATCCATATTTTGATATAAATGCTGGTAACTGAAACTCTCCTACTTAAGTTTATTACTGAAATACACATCTACATTAATAATAGGGTGCACACAGTTGTTTTTTTTAGTGGAGCAATTCGAAAGATAAGTGAAGTGACATTCAGCCAAGTATGGTGACCCATACTCGGAATTCGTGCTCTGCATTTAACCCATCCAACGTGCACACACACAGCAGTGAACACACACACACACACACACACAGCAGTGAACACACACACACCGTGGCCAAGCCTCGCCCTGGGTGAACCGCCTTCTTGATCATGGTGTCTCCCCTGCCAGGTAAGTATATCTATAGATGGTGACACCTTCAGGACGAGAGGTGAATATTCATATCCTCTTATGTGAAGCACGCGCATTAAGAATCAATTCGGGGATTTCCCGAATCGATATCATTGCGTTAAACTGAAGATCGATTAAAATCGGAGAATCAATATTTTTTACCCAGCCCTACTTCAAACAGCAACACACGTGGACCTCACTGAAAACAAACTCTCATATGCAGTACTATAGACTTTCTCAATCAGTCGATCTTGTACATAAAAGCTGATGATGGTGGTGGGGGTGGTGATGGCGCAGTGGATAAGACACATGCCTTTGGTGTGAGAGACCCGGGTTCGAATCCACTGTGAGACACCAATGTGTCCCTGAGCAAGACACTTAACCCCTAGTTGCTCCAGAGGCGTGCGACCTCTGACATGTATAGCAATTGTAAGTCGCTTTGGATAAAAGCGTCAGCTAAATGAATAAATGTAAATGTAAATGTGATGAAGTTAAGACCATCTTACCCTTCTTCATCCTTACCCTTGATCCATCCATGACCCTTACCTTACCCTTACAACTCACATCCATTCAAATGATTGTTTTAGGACAGTTAAACAGTTAAAGATGTATGCAATTTCTGCACCTCTACAGGAGCAACAATTGTGAGGAGTACAAAATGAGTCATCAGGTTTCCTAAACATCGTCAAAATCAAGTTCTGTTTGACTAACACTCAGATTTTAAAATCACCTTCAGCAAAAAGCCATCATTTAGAGAAACTGACTGCAGAATACATAAATCATTCAAAAGTTAAAAGTTTAAGGTTTATTTATTAAGAAATTAATACTTTTATTCAGCTAGGTTGCATTAAATTGATCAAAAGGGGCAGTAAATACATTTTTTATGTTGTGAAAAATTTAAAAAAGACTTAATGTTATAAAAGATAATGCAGCCTTGCTGAACAGAGCAGAGCGGGGAAGGCGCAAGGACTGTAATTGGGAACCGTAGATGTAGCCTATTGTAGTAATTTAATGTTGTCTCTGGTATTCTGCTCTTTGAGCGTATGTGCGTTCAGGGGGTGTGGCTTTGGACAGCGACTGCAGGGAGGATGGGACGTTTGCTTTCAGTGCTATCAGGCTAAAGTTAGCATTTCCCAAGATCTCCTATTGCATCTTTAAGCACTAATTGCAAGACCATGTTCTCACGTTTTACTAACACGGCAGACAGATTGAATGTTTGATTTGCAAAGAGGAAGTAGAAATAAAAATATAAAAACCTCTAATCCTGTGCACTAGGATTAAAAAGTTAATCTCCACCACACTTCTCTTAAAGGTCCTCACAGCCTGAGAAAAGACCAGTAAACCCCCAACATACAAGTATAGGACAGTGAACTCCATCTCACATCTCATGTGTCTGACATCTTAAGACGGTTTCCTGACTTGCACAATAACCTAATATTAGGGGTGGCTCAATTCCACTTTTTCAGAACCGATCCCGATATCGATCCGATACCAGTGCAGTTTTTTTAATCAGTGCAGAATTTCTATGCCTCAATGTGTTGAACTGATCATCACTCTTTTGTGTGTTACACACAATCTACTAAATATAGACAACTTTCGTACAAAGAAAAAATAACAAACGAAAAAAATAATCATATCTATGACAAAAATACTATTATAAAACTAAGTTAGTGGCTATAACTAACTTATAAGCCACTCTTCTTCAAAAATATTTAAAAAAGCCTGAAGGCGGTGTTTTGCACCGCTACGCGTGGGTTGCTTCCTCCCATGTCTTTTAAATTTTCTATCATGAAATAGTCAGTATAATAAAGACTTCTGAAATATTTTTGAAGAAGAGTGCCTTGGATTTCTCTTTTTTTTTTTTACATCCATTTGAATTCCCTGGACTTTTGTTGTCTAAGTTAGTGGATAATTCAGTAACAAAAGTTACTATTAGAAAAATCATGAGTGCACAATAATTTTATAAAATCTAAACTTTTAGTGAAAAAAACAAACAAACATTATTTAGTGGGGAACAAATAAAAGTGAATAAGTGTTGGACTCTTTGTATGGTTGTAAAATACATTAATCAAAAATTGTATGTATATATATATATATATATATATATATATATATATATATATATATATATATATATATATATATATATAAAAGGCCTACTATAAAATTAAAAACATTTCTTTTAAATGTACAGCACAGTAATGAGGCAGCAACATATGATAGATAAGACGAACAAGAAAGGCTATTAATCATCTGTCACTGTGCAAAAGTATTCTGATACAAAAGCTCCAATATAGAACGACACAAAGTGCTTAAGTGCATCCCGTGCACAGAATGATGTGCTTGAAGCAACACGGATTCACAGCGTGCAACCACAGCACTCTGCCTAGAAAAGTTCAAAGCACAAAGGGAAGAGACAATGATGCATAGTTTATTAAATCTGTGCGATAGTTTGAGCCTTTTCTTTTAACAATTTTAAATCTCAGTTACTGTGAGCATGAAGAACAATCCATAGTGCTCTGTACTCCAGTGTTGTGATCTAACGTGGTAGAAATGAACATTTAGAAACAAAACGAAACTCCAACAAGATAAAGTCCTTTAATGCAAAACCATGTACCTTTATTTACAGATCAAGTATAAAATTAGGAACATTGAATCATCTTGGAGAGAGTTTCATCGTCTTGACTGTCGTAACCGAACACGATACGCAGTTTGAACGCTGAATGGAGGATGACGGACAGCCGCAGCGGAGAGAAGGGTTTACGTCAACTTGACTTAAATATTCATCTGTAGCTACCTCACATTAAACTGTGGAATGCTTCAGAACACTTGGAATATAGTGAACAACTTTATGGTTTACAATAACACAGAATAGTATACGCAGAATATCGGATTTGGATCGGTCTCGTCTGACCGATACCCTGATCCGGCAGAAAATGCCAGTATCCGAGCGATACTGACACTGAATATCAGATCGGCGCACACCTACCTAATATTTTAGGTAGATCCACCAACACCTGCAGATAGGGCTGTGCCATTAATCGCATGCGATTATCATGCGAATCTAGTCAGTAAAGCCGGTTCTGTGATTAGCGCTAAATCTCCATCACCTGCTTTCAAATGGAGAGACATTTACTACACAATCGCATGCGATTAATTGCACAGCCCCACCTGCAAAGTCTCGCTACAGAAAGTGTGAGATCATATAGGAGTTCTAAAAAACAACTCTTTAAAAAAAACTGCATAAAATACAGTCTGAATGACAGTCTAAAATGTCCATGAGTAACTCAGTCCTCACCACTAACTGCTATGCGTTTAAACAAGCAAGACCCTCTAAGACCTTCTTTTTCCCAGCATTCAACCATTCAGCTTTGAACATGTGAACATGCCCTACTGACCCTTTACTGCACCGTATTTTGCAGGCACCCTCATAGCGAGGTCATCTGAACTCAACCAAACACCTCTGAGCTGACAGAACAGATGGAGAAAAGTCATCATAACAGCAAAAAACTCTTCAAGTAACATCTTCTTGTACACTCACTAAAGTCGTGGCCTAATGGTTAGAGAGTCGGACTCGTAATCGAAAGGTTGCGGGTTCGAGTCCCCGGCCGGCAGGGATTGTAGGTGGGGGGAGTGAATGTCCAGCGCTCTCTCCACCCTCGATACCACGACTGAGGTGCCCTTGAGCAAGACACCGAACCCCCAACTGCTCCCCGGGCGCCGCAGCATAAATGGCTGCCCACTGCTCCGGGTGTGTGTTCACAGTGTGTGTGTTCACTACTCACTGCTGTGTGTGTGTGCACTTGGATGGGTTAAACGCAGAGCACCATTTCGAGTATGGGTCACCATACTTGACAATACGTCACGACTTTACTTTACTTACTAAAGTGTAAACTTCTTCAAGAGCAGTTCACCCACCTCTAGGGTCAACAACCTCCTAGTTCAAAGCATAATGGTAAAGATGTATGTATTGACTGGATTATCTCTCTCTCTCAGTGTGACTCAGACACACACACATTTTATTTTAAGTTTGCATTGGCAGGTCAGAGACGATAACCAGGCCGCAGATTCTGGTCTTGCCACAGGAGTTTTTAAATCATCGCTGCACTGACCCAATGAACACTCACAGAGTTATCTGCCCAGCACACACACACATAATTCCACAGGGCAGGAATGTGCTGATAAGAAGCCAAGGCCCTTCACACTCTTTCATTCTCTCTCTGACAGAACTGTGATGATGTTTGCTTAAAAACTTGAAGACTTTATAACCATTTTTAATCATTAAATGTTGACAATTTGGAATTAAAATACTTAATACTACCAAGCCATCAATCCTAAAAAATGAATGCTGAATATTTATGCTATAATGCTATCAATAATGAATCAAAAGTGAAATAAAAAAAAAAAATTGCCTTTAGCTTTGCTACTGACAGACTAAATCTGAACATTCCCTTTGAAGTTATGTTTGCTGGTTTTGTTCATCTCTGTTTTATAATTCTTTATAATTATACATTCTTAATTTCTTTTTTGTTTTTTGACTAATATGTTAATGTATAAATACACTGACAGTCAAAAGTTTGACTGTCTAACTAACCCACTTAGTTAAAACAGTAATATAAAAAACATTTATATTATGTTATTTATCTCAATTTATTTGTATTTTTTTTATTTATCTGATAGCAAAGCTGAATGTTTATCAGCCATTATTCTCAGTCTTCAGTGTCACATGATCCTTCAGAAATCATTCTAATATGCTGATTTGCTGCTCAAGAAACATTTCTTATTATTATTAATGCTGAACACATTGAAATACTTTTTTGTAACATTATACATGTCTTTACTGTCACTGGTCAATTTAATGCATCCTTACTGAATAAAAGCATTGATCTCTTTAAAAGAAAAGAAAATATCTTACTGACCCCAAACTTTTGAACAGAAGTCTATCTACAGGGAGAGGTGATCTTATTTATTAGATAATGTGTTGTTGTGCAATGTCCATGTTCTTAGCTCTGAGCTAACAACCGAAACGAGGCTGTTCCCACATCTGAATTCCACAGCCAGAATTCTATGATGCAAAACACGCACACATACACAAGCACAATGATGTGTAACTGTACAACAACAGCCTCATTCAGCAGGGGGTCCCTTTGTCAGGGTGTGTGTAAGAGAGAGAGCGCGAAATAAAGAGAAGCAAAAGGAAGACAGGGGTAAAATGATGAGTGAGAGGGGAAAGTGGGGGATAAATA
Source organism: Barbus barbus (assembly GCF_936440315.1). NCBI lineage: Eukaryota > Metazoa > Chordata > Actinopteri > Cypriniformes > Cyprinidae > Barbus > Barbus barbus. The sequence goes on along the minus strand of NC_136729.1, from coordinate 18,205,406 downwards.
GGACACCTTGGTTTTACTTATATCCCAGACCCACAGAAACAGCAGTCACCCTGGACAGGCCTCCCAGCCAAGGGTCACGTGACCAGTCCGAGCTCACTCAAAGGAATTCCCAAGCCCTGACAGGCGACAATGCCTGTTCTGTGGCCCAAGATAGACACCCAGAGAGTTAATGAGGTGCAGCTAAAGCTAGATTAATTCCCTTCAACAATACAGTATATAATTAATATCCAGGAATAATTAGGGCCTCCCCCACATATAATAACAGAGCATATGTGTAGGAGTCCATATAATTCTATACTAATAATATAAAATAATATCATTCAAATATTTACACTGTAAAATGCTAACAGTTTCCTAGCTTTATAGTTTTTATATTTTCAAATATGATAGAGAGAACATACTGTATATACAGTACATAATATTACAACTGTCACTTTCCCTTTTATGAAACCAGAATCTTTTAACAGAGAAAACACGCACAACTCACAGCTCATATTTATGCAAATGGATTAACTGTTTTATACATTGATAAAAAATTAGCACCAAATCAGCATTACAATGATTTCTGAAGGATCATGAAGACTTGAGTAATGGTTGCTGAAAATCCAGCTTTGCAATCACAGAATATTTTAAAACATGTTAAAAAGAAATGTACTGTACTGCACTTTTGATCAAATAAATAAAGTTTCTTAAAGGGTAAGAAACTTATTTCAAAGGCATTAAAACATTATGCAAGTAAAAAGGCAACACAACATACTTAATGTTTAAACTTTCTTTAGTCACCACAGTGAGAAAAAATGGCTCTCAAGAAAATAGAGGGCTTCTCTTAGAAACTGATCATCTTAAACCAAGAACTGCAAACATCTGACTGGCAGGGGTGGGATAATTCCTTTATCGCAAAAACTTAGTGAACATTGTCTCAACATAAACTGAGTGTCTAGACTGAAGCAAAACAAAACTATGACTCTCATTACAATCAACTAAGCTGTCCAAAGTGGAAGGCCCGATGTGGCGCATGCAATTACTTCCCTGTTTGTCTTAAGAAAAAAAATAATAATTTATTTAGAATTATTATGTCATTATTTATTTATGGATATCACATGTGAATATAATTATATAATGTTAAATCTCCTGAGTGTTAAAAGAAAACTAGTTCAAATATTAATTTATATTTTAAAATATGCCTTCAAAACCAGGAGTGAAGTCCTAAACTTAAGTACAATATAATTCTAGCAGGTTCTGTAAGTTACCTGATCATTCAGCTCTCAAATCAATGGAAACGTAGGCTTGTTCAGTAGAGCTATACCAGATTTCAGTGTTTGAAACACGCAAAAAAAATTGCAGACCTTCAGATTCAAGCCAAAATCTATTAATTTATGCTGTAAATTGTAAATACACAAGACCCTCTTACAATACAAATCTAAAATAATGATAAAGCTGTAATCAAAATAGCTCAAGAGAAGTCGAAAGACTAAGAACTCTAGAACTGCTGCTTAAAGCTTATGGGGCGCAGCAACAGTGAGGAAATTGCTCAAGCGTTATCTTCAAAACAGCCTTCTTGAGTTTCCTAGCTTCATAAACACAGAGTGTAAATCTCAGCTAACCTGCTTTGTGCCGTGGGCACAGCAAAGCTGAGGTCAGTGGACCTGGGTCTGGGAAAAGAGGCCTAATGGAAAGCTGGACTGACAACAGACAGCAAGAAGCCAAGAAACAATCACAAACCACTAAAAACACAAACCGACTTTACTAAGAGAGTTTTTACAAGATAATGTGGGTTTTCGCGTGGCAGTGAGCTTGTCAGCTTTAGTATATTCACAAGAGAGTGATCGCTCTTTTTCAGAGCACTGCACTCACATAAACGCCACAAAATCGCTAATCCACTGAGTCACACACACAAACCAAACTTCCAAATGAAGACCGTCATTATCCCAACACTCTCACACACTCCATCCCCACAAACACACCAAATCTAGCAGCAATCACTATCATTATGCACACACAATACAATAATAACAGACTATTATCAAATAAATACAGCCATCGCAGTCTTAGAAGTAAATAAACTCTGTGAGGTCTGTAATCTCTTCAAACTCGGTCTGCATTTAGTCATCGCATAAACAACAATTATACAGGGGGCAATACCATTGAAAATAATCCAATTTATCAATGCGACTAACTCCACGGATCTGCTCAGAATACACAGAGCTAGACATGAGCATCACCTGTTTGAAATATTCAGCCAGTTCACGCTGAGGTAACATGAAGGAATTTGGCATGCTGAGTGCGCGTCTGGGTCTCTATAGCCCACAATCTCCTGTAGGGCTCTGTATTATCATGGTTGAGAGAAGGCGGCACACTAAAACTCGACATGTGATTCAGATTAAAGATGATTTTTTTCTGTATATGCCCCATTCTCTCAGCCAGATTGGTGTATATCAAGTAGCACTCCTAGATGTGATGGGAAATCTTGAAGTTAAAGGGAAGTTAAAGGGGTCATATTATGATAAATCCAATTTTACTTGATCTTTGTGACAAAATAGTTTGACTTACTAGAAAAAATCTGCAAATTTCAAAACTCCAAACAATCTCCCCAGTATAAAATAGACCTTTTTTTTTTTTTTTTTAACCAAGCACAAAAAAGATTTGTTCCATACATGCACAACTCACAGAGGCCAGAGAGATAAAGACGTTAACAAATGATGGGCAACACACAATTTACACACAAACAACTGATATATGGTGTTCAGAAACGTTTTTAATTAAAATGAGGTATAATGTGGAGAAAGTAGAATAAATACTATTACTCCAACACCACAAAAATAAACAATAAAATATGGGACGTTCTACCAAACGTTTCTGACTCCATGTAGCACCTACAGCTCTGCAAATCTGTTTGATGGATTCAAATGTTAAAGGAGCAGTGGAAGATTATTCTCACAAATGTCCCTCATGATTAAAATCCAGGTCTCTAAAGTCTGTTTTATAAAAGAAAAAACACTTTTTTCAAAATATTTCTATATTTACATATTTTTATACCATTTCTACAAATGAGGATATCTCCAAAAGTAGGATGTCAGATTTTACAAATGTGTCACCAAAATATGGTATACATACACATCATTTATTGTGAGCCTTTCCTATATCACAACAATCTGATGTGTTCAAAAAAAAAAAATTTATAAGTACAAATGAAGCTGAAATTAGCATGTTCTGTTACAGCTGCCCCGCTGAGTTGGACCACTCTTAATATTCTACAAACTTACTGGCTACTATACAGAAACTGCAGAGATGACACATGCAGAGCATCATACATATACACTTCTGCTTTCTCCTGTCACATGCTGTGAAGATCTGAGTTTTGTACAGGCTGCCTCAGACAGTTCCAGAACACTGAAAGCTCAGTGGGGAGGACTGAGGGGGGTGGGCTAACAGTGGGTGACAGTAGAGTACAGCCTAATTAAGTCCTCATTAGCTGAGCATTAAACTAAGCAGAAATGTGAAAATGACACAACCAAGTGGGCACACAGATCCTTCACTCTCATAAATAATAAAACATCTATCATAGCTGGTGACAAAAGCATAAGAGAGGTGAGGAAGTAATACTGACAAACGTTCAATATAGGCCCTGTGGTGGAGCTGCACCAGGAGCCCAGTGCTGTTGCTCACCATGGGAACGGCTCAAGCTTTCCAACAACACAGGCACACTTGAGTCTGATTGGCTCTGAGTGGAACACAGGACTCTGCAAACAGCACATTACACTGCCAGATTTTGACATTTAGACTTTTATCTTCAGATTTTTGCAGGAGGCAAAAACAGATATAGACGAAGAAACAAACATTCCCTCTCCAGCAGAGGAAATTGAAACTGCATGTCTTCTTTTTTTCTAATGTCTGGTATGGCAGTAAAATGAAGATATGTTTGTATTCTGATGATTAAAAAAACCTATTCTGCAAGCTCTCAAAGAGGGCCAGAGGCTCCAGCAGTAATTAACATAACCTCTCCAGAACAGAAACGTAGGACAAGAGCTCTCTCTCTTTCTGCTTTGACTATGAATACAAGCTCGAGGGGCCTATTTATAGTTTTAATACAAATAATTTTCTCTTGTATTGTGTGCATGGGACAGACAGTCAGTCAGACAGACAGGTAATCTAGGCTGTATACTGTTCCATATTAAACACCTTCATTTTCATTCAAATAGGACATTAGATTAGTTCCCTCTAGATTGAATTAATATTTTCCCCTCTAGTATAGACTGTTTATTTACTCAAGGGAAAGAATACGGCATTGTGTCAATCCAGAAAGTCAGATACTACAGAGGGTGTGAGAGTGAGACAGTCCAGTTTAACAAGAAGTGTTCTACTCCAGAACAAACAGACGTAATCAGTACCAAATGGTGACTTGTTCCCACAACTGTAATAGGAGTTGCATTTATTACTGACTAGCTTGATGAATCTAAAGATTTTAAATTCTGCTTTGTTAAAGCTTTAAAATAGAAAGTATGACTTCACTGTATTTTATTAAGAAACATGTTATTTCTCAATAATAATAAAAAACATCCATGATTTCCCTGTCCAAGTCGTAAATAAGCCCTTAAAGGGATACTCCACCCCAAAATGAAAATTGTCAATATTCACTTACCCCCATGTTTTTCCAAACCCATAAAAGCTTTGTTCGTCCTCTGAACACAATTTAAGATATTTTGGATGAAAACTGGGAGGCTTGTGACTGTCCCCTTGACTGCATAGTAAATTACACTGTCAAGGTCCATAAGAGTATAAAAAGCATCGTCAGAATAGTCCATCTGCCATCAGTAGTTCAATCTGAATTTTATGAAGTGACGACAATACTTTTTGTATGCCAAGAAAATAATAATAATGACATTTATTCAACAATTCGTCTCCCTTCTGTCTCTCTGTGTCAGTGTAGCGCCATTTTGAAAAACATCCGATGGACGCAAAGCGCGTACGATATTCTCCATCATCAGTAACGCATGGATACGCTGTTTCTGTTCAAATCAGCGTAAATAAACGTACAATACGTATCCATACGTTACTGATGACAGAGAACAGCGTACATACTTTGCGTCTATCGGATGCTTTTCAAAATGGCGTTACGCTGAGACAGAGAGGAGACGAATTGTTGAATAAATGTCATTATTTTTATTTATTTTTTGCATTCAAAAAGTATTCTCGTCGCTTCATAAAATTCAGAAGTGTTTTATACTTTTATGGACCTTGACAGTGTAATTTACTATGCAGTCAATGGGACAGTCACAAGCCTCCTGGTTTTCATCCAAAATATCATTAATTGTGTTCCGAGGACGAACAAAGCTTTAACGGGTTTGGAACGACATGGGGGTAAGTGAATATTGACAAAATTTTAATTTTGGGGTGGAGTATCCCTTTAAGAGCAACTTGGTGAGCAGTAACCATGCAATGCATGTGGTGTCATTGATGACACAAAGGACTTGTGTCTCTATAAGCTGTATTAAGGCTTGAGCCACAGGTCACTCATTGTAGTATCTGGTCTGTTCTGGAACCATACAGTGATTTTTAAATAACAAATAGTCCCAAATTGAGTATAGAGTATAGTCCTTTCCCCCTTCTCCAAAAGACCTAATGAAAACGTAATCATCCACATTAAGTCTTTGTATTTAAAACTAGGAGACAAAACAAAATGCAGCAGATACAGCATAGACAGGACAATGTCTCACAGAGAAAACAAGGACACCGGGGAGATCGAGCAAAACTTTAGGACACAAAAACAAGGTCACCTAGAGAGATCCACACCTTAAACAGACATGATAATAATTTCCACCTGGAAAAATAAAGCCGTCTTCTTATGCATATCTTCTGTTGTTGTATTATTTTGGGATAGACAGTAATAATTACCTGATTATAAAAAAAATAGCAGCTTTTAAATGAAGGACTTTCTACCTCAAAGTGAATTCTATTCTTGTACTACATTACAATTTTATATATTTTAAAAGCTTAGGTCAGTAAGATTTAAAGACAAGATAAAAAGAAGAAAAGACAATGTTACAAAATATAATTTTTTAAAATAAATGTTGTTCTTTGAATGAATGTTCTGTCTTAAATGCATCACGTATTGTATTGTATCATGTATAAATGTATAGATAGATGTGTTTAATGCTAAATGTATATAAATGTAAACGGTGTAAATTGACAGTCAATATACACCATGGCATTACATCATCACACAACCATTTCATCAAGAGAAACTCACCAAACCTGAATGACTGTACGTGCTGTACACATTCCTGTTTTCATATGCTTCTCACACAGTACAGTGGAAGAGGAAGCCCACTCAATATCAGCATAAACACATACACAAACACAATGTGCGCCATTGTACTTCGTCATCCACCTTACACACGTCTCCGCAGACTCTCTCTCTCTCTCTAAAACCACTGCTCATTCTGGTCGAGTCTTTCCCACCACATGCCTTATAGTGTAAACAATCCCAAAGCAAATATGCAGGCTAAATATAATACAATAACTGAACCAAATCTCATATATAATTTGATGCATTTATCTGCACAGGCCCGAGTGGTAGTTTCCTGCACCTGTAAAATCCTGCCCACATTATTCAGACAAACAGAAACTATTTTGAGGTTGAGATTTCCCTGTGCGCGCATTATCGACAATCCCTAGAGAAAGTTGGTCTACAATCTTCAGTAACTCGCGAAAATAGTTATTATAATTAAAGTGCAGTAATTTCACATCACTTTGACATTGCAAGTCTTAGCATTTCAGTCCCATTTATAATCAACAGGTAAGTTAGCTTACATCACGAGTCTCCTCAAGCTTCACTTTGAACGCCTTTTAATTGTCCAATAATCTTAAAGGTACAGTTCACGCAAAATGTATTCAAAACTCGTATTATGTTAGTCAGAATGACAGTCTCGGTCATAACACCTTTTCTTCGTGCAATGAAAATGATTTGTGAACTGAGGCTTTAATTTTCTCTTTTGGTTCCATTTAAGTTAAAAAGTTCTAAATGTTTTAAAAACACGAGAGTTAGTAAATGAATTGTTTGTTATTATTTTCGGTGAACTGTCTCTTTAAGATTCTGCCTTTCACGTGGATTATAAGGAAAATGGGATACAGTCGTGTGGAGGATGAGTCTTTTCCAACATGTATCGCTCCTTAAATGGGTCAGGACTCGTATCCCGTCTAATTGTTTTGAAAAGTACCTTTAGTAAAGTAATTTCCTACCTTATTTATTGCAGCCTTGGCAGACATTTTGATGTCTTGCTGGCTCCCGGCGTAGCAAGTTTACTGTTGTTGAATATCACGCTACACCCAAAACACACACACAAAAAAAAATATTCCTCCTTCGTCCTGCCCAGCAGCCGCCGCAGCGCCGGGCAAAGCGGGTTTATTTCCTCTGACCGCCCAAAGACATGTCAACACAACTGAAATCCAGCAGTCCAAAGTTCATCATCTAACTTATTATTGCGCGTGAACACGCACAAACTTCAGAAGCGACGCGAATACCTTGCTGATTGTCTCTTTCTCTTTTTAATAAGTGAAAAACAACACTGAATCAAGAAAACCTTGCTGTCCTGAAGTCGACGGCGCCACAGAGTTTAATAATATCGATGCGAACCGTCCCACAGCAGGAGAAGCTTCAAACAGATGAGCTCGCCTCGATCCTCGCTTCTTTCCTCTCCCAGCAACAATCATGACATGTCTGACTGGAATGGACCATTACACTCCAGCGGGGGTGGCTGGGTGGAAACCGGGACAGTGTGAGCTGTATAACCACAATTCCAGAAACGTACTTTTAACTCTTTATGTGTATGCAGCTGTTTTGTGTGTTAGTGTCGCGTGTTATGCGATAAATGTGTCGTTATTTTACATCAAACGATAAATGCAACAACAAAAACTAAAGTTACGCCCCCGTGCCTGACGTTTTTGTTTTTACCGGGGAGCGGATGGGATGGAAAGAGGGAAGCAAGGTGCTGTTGGCAGCCGATTAAAAGTTTAGGTAGGAGAAATAAGGAGTTTCTATATTTTAACGCAAAATATTTTTTTTCTCACACACAAAAAGTAAATAATTTTTTGGACTGTTACACATATTCTTAACTAACCAAGCATTCCAAAACATGGGTCAAATTAGGCTATGTTTTTCTCATGATTAAAACAATTAAAATAGAAATAGAACATAATAATTATAAAGTAATGTTAGTAGTTCCATGTGTTCTGATGTTTGTTTAAACATACAGTGACTGTTAAAAAAGTGTTCTGTGCAATGTGTAAACGAGTCTTGGGAAACAAAATAGATATTCTGTTCAAAACCTAGAATAGGCAAACTAATTATGCCTTCTAATATTTAGACTTTCATTTAGACTTCTATGATTGTGTGTAGTTTAAACTTTAGATCGAGTTGTGTTCGATAACAAACCACTCAGGAAACCTAACGGCATAATTGCTGCAATACAGACCGCTTCCTGTGGTTTCCGGGTCCCCTCCCATAGGACAGGGCCCTAGAATGCTGTTTGTATTGTTTTGAAATCAGCATTATGGGCTGTACTTTTCACTTTAAAATGTCATCTTATGTTTGCAACTGATAAAATGAAAGAAAAACAGCTTCTCAAAAGTACAAAATATCCCTGACTCGTTAAGAGTATAATCAATCATTTAGTTGTCAGTTATAATGCATTCATGCTTTAGGTCCCTGAAGTATTCCTGGAGTTCAGCAAACAAGAGACTAAAATGGTTTAATTTGCATTCAACAAGCTAATTGTCTGTAACAAAGGAAGCGAACTGTCCCTGATCTCCACAGTTCTTGTAACTGTCATTAAGATGGTAAAGATAATTTCTGAAAACAGTGGAGAAAAAAAAAGATAGATTTTAACTCTGTACCACAATTACCAAACTATATACAGCACACAAAAAATCAGCAAATCAATCCCTAATAAGACAAGGGTTACTTTGGTGTACCACAATAAGCACAGTCAAAAAGACAAACATGAATTGTTATCTGAGTAAGCCCATTCTTACATATCAGCTAATGGTCACAATGTCTCTGCTTGTAGATGTAATTTCAAATACCTTGATGATTGACAGACAGGTCCAGGGGAGGCTAGGGATATTTTGGATTAGTCAAGCTGCTGGATAAATTCTTGTCATAAACCAGACCAGAAGGTTAAACCCAAAATAAATCAGTGTAAGAGGTCACATTCTCTCATAGCAATATAGGCTTTAGGAATCATGAAATGAGCGGAGGAGAGGAAGTGATAGGACAGAGCTATAAAACATTTAAGAAGATAATGTTTTTCAATGACCAATACATCTCCCAATATACATTTATTACCCTAGACTCTTAGTGTCATCAAAAATGTAAACATAAATGTGCTAAATGAAATTAAATGTAATAATTGATGATGATGAACTATTTGCATTGGAGAAGCCATGAATGACTGTAACAAATTTAACTCAAAATGAACTGAAACACAAACACAATTTCTGCACAGGATGAACATCAGCAACACAGAAAAAACAACACAAAGAAATAGAATGATAAATACTGCCAACGAGGACAATCGCTCAATCCTCCTCCATCGCATGTTACGATCCGCATCGACCAGCGAGGATATCAGCATATTCAGCATGCTGTTTGTTAGTGCAAGCAAATCTCAAGTTCCTGAAAACTTCAGAACATCTCTTTGATGTCTTCAAAAACCCAAGTAAATGACTGAAATGTAAGCCCAAGATGGAGAGGACTGCTAGCTGAAGAGTGAATGGTTCTGATGGAGTAGAGACAGAGAATTACTGACAGACAAACACGATTGAAGGCAGCTTTGTTGCGCATGGTTACCCTAAACAGCTCTCGACACGGAGCAACCTGAGGCTTCACATCAGCCAAAGAGCTCAGGTGTGCTCATGGAAGAGCAAGCACTTGGAAAACACTCCCATGGCCTTGGAAATCACACACGCATACAGTACACACACACACACACATACACACACACAAAGCTCAGTTGGCTTGCCTGCTTGTAGTTAGAGTCTAATGGACAGTGAAAAGTGCAGATCACATTCTCTGCATCACCAATGCTCCTCTGAATGTCATATTTTAGAATGTAGGTGGAATGTAAACACACAAATAATAAAAATGTTATTCATTTTAAAGGAATAAAATGCTAAAGCAAAACATGTTTTATAGCTGATAAAATACATTTAACAGGTCAATAAATACCAATTTACTGTAAAGCACAACTGTAAAAGTGTATATTTAAAAAATATATATATGCATGCATTGCCATATAATTTACAATCAATATAAGATTAAAAAAGACAATATATGTAGTTTTACAGTACAATATAGTTGAATGTATATTTTGTATATGAACATAAAGCCATAAATCATCTATGCAAATACCAAAGGCCTTATGAAATTTTGATTTAAATCAGGGGTGCCCAAACTCAGTCCTGGGGGGCCGGTGTTCTGCAGAGTTTAGCTCCAACTTGCCTCAACACACCTGCCAGGAAGTTTCTAGTATGTCTAGTAAGAGCTTGATTAGCTGGTTCAAGTGTGTATAATTGGATCTAAACTCTGCAGGACACCAGCCTGCATCACTTCACTATTATATAGCAGCATAAGAAGTCCAGTAAAATGAGGAACCATGGAGAAATAAAAACATAAAAAGAGCTCAGAGCTGCACCTCTGTGAGCAAAAACAACACAGGGAGGTTTGAATCTGAAGCCAGGAACTGCCAACAGATGGATCTGATACTGTGTTCTCTTGTATCTCGTTCTTCTTGGCTGCATTATATTGACTTCACAATTTTCTGTATTTTCTTTTCATCAACAAAAGTTAAAGATGGTCTGACTTTTTTGGAGAAAAGCATGCTCCAGGTGATCTATATAGGTGCGAGTACACGCTCAGAATTTCTTTTTACAAAAGCTGTCACTGGGGCCTTTCAAAAGGTACTAACATGTACCTTTAAGGTACTTTTGTGCAGCTATTAGGGGTATATAAGTTACAAAAGTGTGCGCCCCAGTGACAGCGTTTGTACCTCTGAGAGCGTAGTTTGGAAACACTATTGGTGTATTTAATGTGGGGGGAATAGAGGAAAGGGAGAGTGTTAGTGTAGAAAACATAGTGAACCTCAGAGACCTGAGGGAGGGAACAGAGTAGAGGAGAAAATGATCCAGTTTCACTGTCTGTCTTCATCTGTGCTGAATTAAAAACCAATTGACCTTATCTAGTTTCTAGAGGCTTTATTTACTCTAGAAGTTCTTGCCTTAAAGTGCCTCTGGAGGTCAAGCGATGGACTCAACTAAGACTGGAGATTCTTCTGAAAATCACTTTTAGAATCAGACTCCCAAATATAAACGACTAAATAAATAGTTACAAAATTGAGATTATTTAGTCAGTAAGGCATATATGATTAGTTTCATATTCTGACACCCTGCAATCCATACAATTGTATGGCATTCCCGTTCAGAAGAGACGCTTGTGGAATGTTACTCTCAAAGCATCACAATTAGAGTCACGGTTAATCTTAGTTCACTGAGCCCCAAGTGACCTGTCCGTTTAAACCTGATGGTGGTCCCAAACATAGCTACTCCACACAGAAAATACCAACACAGACCAGCCATAAATCAAACATTGGCAGGAAACAAAACTGAGCTTTAGTTCATGGTGTGAGTCGCAGTGGGAATGCAGCACAGCGGAGATTGTTTATTTTTAAAACTGCATTGCAATTACATTGTGCGACCCTTTTTAGTCAAGGTCCAGCTGACTTTCCCCAATATTTCCCAAACTTCACAGTATAATTTTACTTGCATGTTAGAATGGTAGAGCGAGATTACAAGTCTATATTCTACATCAAAAGACATTATCCAGTACAGCAACATGTTGTTAATTTAAAATAAGACCAACCCTAAGACTATAAAAAGTTCAAATTCCCCATGTCAAAATTAAGTGTGTATACAGGGAAAACCCTTTGAAATGTTAATTACTTCATAAGAGAACAGATTCTTTTAATAAACAGAACAACAATAGTGGCTACTTTGTGACCTTCAAAATGGCAGCTTAATTGTTTGGTTCTAAAATTAGAAAATATCAGCTTTTTTCACTCCCTCAAGTGCTGTGGTTGCAGGCCAGGCTGCGTCAGCCCGGAGAGACTAGCTGTCCTCCATTCAACCCACTGGTTCACGGCCAAATGTGCATGTTCAGAGCTATTAGCCACAGCCACCGCCAGATCAACACACCTACTGGTCTTATCAGTTGCCAAAAAGCCTAGTTACAAAGCAGACTTGTAACTAGGCCCAGACCATATCAGGCTGATGCTGCTCCTTTTTGCCATTTAAAGAGACAGTTCACCCCTTATTCACCCATAAAATAAAATAATAAGTTGAATGACAATAATTGTTTTTTATATTTAATTTTTAGGTAAACTATTCCTTTAAAATGTCAGATTGAGATTTCAGAGATGGACATGTGACTTGTTTAGAGTCCATTGTTTTATGGACAAAGAATGGCCAAGATGGCAAACAATGCTCCTTTAATCACACAAAGACATTTATTCAGTGTACCATGACAATCATAAACACATAACAAACAAATAGTCCTTATTCTCAAACTCCAACGAACATTTATAGTAATGGCATTAACAGGGATAAACAACAGCTTTGTTTCATTTTTGTCCAAGATATTTTTCTGCATTTACATGTGTAACTATAGACCATACAATCCAAAACCTTTGCCGTGCTTTGATGAGTGGAGACAGATCTCAGCGCACCCTGTGCTTCAATAATTCACATCCACACTTGGTTAGATCAGCCTATTTATAAAATCAAAAACAGCTCCTACCTTTTTTCTTATTCTTTTAATTATTCCACAAAGCTTATATGACTACTAAAAAGGCAGGCGATCTCAAGGTTGACATTTTGTTCTTAGTATTATCAGACAATCGCTGTAATTCTTGAAATAGTGCATTGACGTGATGCATTGAAGTAGATTACAATAATTAACTTTTGAGGGATGAGTGTTTTGCTGTAGTGAACACAAAATGCATAATGCATGTTTCCTTTGTATAGTGCCTATTTCTAGTGTCACTTATTTCCTGGCAAATCACAAATGTGATGTGGACCGCAGAGGGATTCTAGAGAGGAAGCCAAGAATATATACATGTAAACATGCAAGCAAACACATACATAATGGATGAAGCACACTGCTAAATGAAATGTAACTGTGATGCCAATCACATATGTCTCTGTAGCCCCATCCATTTTCTTCCTCAGCATATAGAAGAAGAAGAAGAAGAAGAATGAGCTTTATTGGCCAAGTATGTTTACACATACAAGGAATTTGTTATAGTGACAGAAGCTCACTAGGCAGCCATAAGAGACTAATCTCCAAATGGCAGGACCAACATAGCCGCATATTTACATGTGCATCACACATATAAGTAATATCACTTCTTTTACAGTCACAGCAGTGAAGTAAACATGCGTTTCTGTTTCTCACTGGTAGAAAGCTGTGTGTCATAAACCAAGAGGGTTTGTCAGGGAGATATACGTAGCTGTTTGTCACTGTCCCAGGAGAAGAATATTTTTACAAACAGCCTCATACGGATGTGAACTAACATGAATGTGTTTTTGCATTCCACTGTGCTGCTTTTCTATTGTTTTTCTATGTAAACATATGCAAGATGAACTTATGTTCACATCTCAGGCCTAAAAACACAGAGTGCATGTTAAACTTTTTAAAACCACATCTCTTTTTTCAATCCACTACCTTGTGCCTCGCAATTTAAATAGGAAAACTCTATCAAGTCAAGGTTACAAGAATACAAAGATATTTTATTGTCATAACTTCTGAAGAGAAATACACTTTCTAGTGTGTATGTGTTCACGCATGCTATTAAACTAAATATACTTAGTATATGTTCAGTTGTTTGTACATGTTAAGAGTTTTCATCGAAACTGAAGTATGCATTCGGCTTTAGATTCGGTTCACAAATTCTGGAATGAAAAAGTGTGAATGGTCTTGATACTTTTTTAGCTTAACTTTAACTTAACTTAACATCTTAAAATGCATTACTTTTGCACAAAACACTGAAGAAGAAGAAGAAGAAGAAGAGGCAAAAAAGGCAGCACAATAGTCAAATAAGTCCATCTAGCACTTTTACATTGAACAACCATTCAAAACCAGTGCTGTGGAATGTAAAACGCATTCTGTGAACTGAGAGGCTTCCCTGATGGTCTCTAAGGCAATATGACGTGGGAATTATAGCTAGATTCAGCATGACATATACTGTAGAGAGGAGATTGAGTAACTTTTAGAGCTGCGCCTCAGCGAGATGAGACCCATGGCTCACTTTAACAGGTTTATGTATTGAAGTGAGAGGCTTTTCTATGAGATCAGTAGTTAAGATGTCAGATGTGTGGAGTCTTGCTTCTATAGGGAGCCATAAGAGGATCGCTGCAGAATGAAACCAGGCTACATGTGATGAGTTGTCTTTTTATGTGCATGAAGCCCTAAAGGGTCATTTAAGCAACACAATGGATAACATGTACATCAGTCAACAATACTAATCCACAGCTGCTGATATAAATTGCTCTATACATTATATACATTTATACATTAACTCATGTACATATGTATAGCTGCAAGCTAATGAATCAGATCGCACAGATTACGTTTTTACATTCCACTACGCTGGTTTTTAATCATTTTTGTAAACAGATCTCTGTTGGAAAAAAACAGCATATGCTGCTTAGGTATGTTTTGAAGCATGACAGCTGGTTTAAGCTGGCCCTTAGTTGGTCATGAGCTGGTTATAAACTGGTTTTGAGCAGGAGCCAACCAGTTTAGGGCCAGCACATGACCAGATTAATCCAGCTAGACCAACTAAGGACCAGCTTAAACAACTGCTATGCTTCAAAACATACCTAACCACAATTATGCTGTTTTTTTTTTTTTCAAAAGGGATGTAACCAAGAGCTAGACTAAGGCTCATGATAACTTTTTTGAGAATTAATTTAAATTGGGGCAGTCGTGGCCTAACGGTTAGAGAGTTGTAAGGTTGCGGGTTCAAATCTCAAGTCCAGCACGAATTGTCGGTGGGGGGAGTGAATGTACAGTGCTCTCTTCCACCATACTTGGCCACAGGTTACGTCCGTTCCTTTTCCTTCTTTTCCTTTAATTAACGTTGCTGTCAAGGGGTAACCAGATGAGACACAGGCCCCACAACTGATCTAAAGTATCCTGATAGAAATTTGTTACTCATTCTCAGGGGGAAAGTGCTCAAGAAACATTGCTCAAAAAAAGTTGCCCTTCAAAACTGCTCAAAAAGTTGCCCCATGTATCATCGGTTTAAAGCGATGTGTGTGTTCACAGCCTTTATAAATCTATTGTTTTAAATTAGTGTTTTGGCAAAAGTCATGCAGTTTCAGCTTTCCTGAAAACACTTTCTGTTGTTCTGTATAACACGTCAATGTTATACAGAACGTTTAATTTAACCAGCAGATGTCAACAGTGTGGAAAAATTATAAGCAATTTAAATTATTTTGCAAAGCAACTGGTTTCGAAGTTTTGAAAAGCTTTGCATCTCTCATGATCACTACCAGATGGACCTTTTTGACCTTTGCACCGCAAGAGCAGTACATGTTCAACATTTAAAACATGTCTGGGTTTATAAATCACATATTCTCTGAGTAGGCACATCTTTTAAATAAGTACTTGCTTTGCTACCATTAAAATGTATGTTTTATATACAGTGCATAGTATAAATAAAATCTAGACATACTTCATCCGTCATATGTGTGATTGTAAAGCATGCATGTGCAGTTCAGAATGCCATTTGGGTGCTTTTTATGAATACTGTGAATTCATAAATAATACTCTTTTCACACACTGTTTTAACTATACCATACTATAGTACATAGGGAGGTATGCATATTCAGATGCAGCCCATGTCTCGAGATCCTGCATTCTTTGCCATTCTGAGGTGCTGCCCACAAACTGTTCTAGAAGTAACACACAATTAGCGTACTGTAACCGTTGCTATCAGTAAGCAGAACGTGCAGGTCAAGGCTGCTCTAGTACACAATATGTTCCACATGCTCACCTCCGCACCGCAGCCTGGTTACACTGTAACTTCATTAGCCTGTAGCGCTGCTGTAAGATCCATTTTACACAGTCTACAGCTCTTGTAAATCTCCAGACTTCTCAGTATTCAATTAAAACTTGTTAAGGGTCAAATGTCACTTTCACAGCACTACTCGCATGAATGGGAATGGTTGTAACTGTTTTGGTTAGCCATGTTTTAAGCCTCTAGCATCTGTGTCATATTTTATCCTAGTGTGTAAGAATGTTGACAAATGGTTCAGGATATCAACTATACTGATGACATTTGCAACAAATTCCACTGTGATGGCTCAACTATGACAACCAAGGGTCAAGCTGTGCATTGTACATCACTTGTTCATATTGCTTGGGGTTAGGCTTTAAGCTTGTCTATGAAGAATATCATATTGTAATGCTATTGCAGTGTTTACACATGAATGAGAACAGCAAGATTAGCACAGTTTGTACTTGAATTAAAAAAAGGAAAGTTCAGCAGTTCAACCGAGGGGCTAATGTAGATTTAATATTTTCAGACATACTGTATGTTACAATGTCTTTCTCAAAGCTGTTCTCTATGTTTGGCATTTTCATTTTCTCTCCTCAGAATTTCCCAGAAAAGATCCACAATGTCCAGACGCGAGGGAGGAAAATGAGATTTACATGGTCAACTTCATCTGTGACGTAAACAATGACACATGACTGCAGATGCCCCTCAGCCGACATCACAAAATCATGATGCAGTCAGCATGAGAGCTGAAGCTAACTCACTGCCATCCGCAGTTTATTTTCAACAAAGGTTCTCTGACGCATGCAAGTACAAGCAAAAATGATTTTCGAGGTGAATACAGAAAAAACATTTAATGGTTTCTACACAGAATAATGTAGTTCACTTATAAATAGGCATTACTTATGATTATTTGTTATATTTACAATGAGTCCTCCAGTATCAATTTTGAAGAACCGCTATTCCTAGCATGCACCGAGGCATGAATAAAATGAATAAAGATGACTTTTTGTTGTCATGTTTAGTCGTACAGTTACATTTCTACTCACAATGACCTGTTCATGTTCAATAATGTGCAGAAAGTGTATTAGTGTTTGTGGACTGATCTCTCACAGATTAGACAACATTCAGCTCTTTACATCACTTGGCTTTTGAAATGTGTCCTAAAGGAAAAGCTATCAGGTATAACTCTACAGTAAAGTATGTTTGTATATATGTATGTATTCTTTTTTGTTTTTTTAAGTGCCATTGCATCAGAAGTTAGATTCACTCACTTAATTTCATACAATTAAAATTGCTATTAAAACCTGCTATTCAAATTTTGAAGTAAACCTTTTCAGTGCATAAATATCATTAAACATTCACGTTTGTACTAGGGAATTCATAAACTCATTAGACAAATGATTAGACATAAACTTCCAGTCTGAAGAGCCCAATGAGTTCAAGAGATCATAAAGTTGGTCTGGCTGAGCCTGGATCTGTCAGGAAGAGAGGCAGAGAGTAAACACAGACCTGGCATCATGACAGACAGAGCTCTGCACATATTCAACTGTTAAAAGTCTCAAGCAAATGTAAGCAAACAGAACCAGAGCAACGTTCCTTTTTGAGCACGACTAAGACGGTTTCCTGTTTTAAAATTAATCTGATAGACTAATACTCTCATAACCGGATTAATATCTCTAATAATATACAAAAGATTTGCTCTATCAAGCCATTTATCATACTATAGGACAGAGTGAAGGAGAAATTACAGAGCTCTTCAGTCAGAAACGTACTCGGTTACTAACGTAACCTCGGTTCCCTTAGATACGGGAACGAGTACTGCGTCGCTAGACGCTATGGGGAAAACTCCTTTTTCTCCGAGGACTGAAGACTTTTTCAATCACGCAGTGTGACTGCACAGCCATTGGTTCGTGCAGTAATAAAAAACGAACCAATGGCTCGTCAGTGGTACTGCACGAGCCTATGGCGGCAAAGCCCGCCAGAGCCCGCCAAAAGGGGCAGGGTCATCTGGCTATATATAAGCGGGCGCTTCGCCATAGGAAAACAGGCCAATTCGACTGAAGCGACGACCTGTGTCGTGCAGCTGCATGGCATGGCATAGTACGCAGTACTCGTTCCCGTATCTAAGGGAACCGAGGTTACGTTAGTAACCGAGTACGTTCCCTGTAGATACTTCACTCGTACTGCGTCGCTAGACGCTATGGGGAACAAATACAATCCCGCCATGCCATGAAGAGAAACGACAACATAAACTGGCCTTGAGCAATAAGGCTCAGAGGGACCAATTATGAGCAGGAAGAGTCCTGCAGGAGGCATGAGGACCGAACTCCTAGAGGTCGGTCCAGCCTAGACATCGTTTCAACGGTCATAAGTACAGCCTCAGCACCAGGGATGGGGCCAAGAGCATACTTGGAGAATCAGGCAATGCCTGAGGGGACCGCCCAAGAGAGGTGTGTGCCCTTTACGCAGAGAGAACCCGAGCCTGTAGGGCTGGGACATCCAAGTTATAGAACCTGGCAAATGTGGACGGCGAGGCCCAGCCGGCCGCCGCACAAATGTCTGCCATGGGCACACCACTAGACCATGCCCAAGAAGAGGCCACGCCTCTAGTGGAATGGGCTCTCACTCCAATGGGGCTCTGGAGGCCCAGGGAGGCGTATGCTAGTGCGATAGCGTCAACTAACCATCGAGATATTCTGTGCTTTGTGATCGGAGACCCCTTGGTGCGGCCGCCAAAGCAGACAAAGAGTTGTTCCGTCTGCCTAAGGGGCGCGGAACGCTTGATGTACATTCTCCCGAACTCGTCCATGGTCCGGAGGAGTTTGGCTTGAAACGCCTGGAGCACAGCCATGGAGTGAAGCGCTGAGGCGGCCTGCCCAGCAGAGGAGTATGCTCGTCCGGCGAGGGCGGAAGTCGTTCTGCAAGGCTTGGAGGGATGAGCAGCCTTCGCTTTCCATCCAATGGCGGAGGGTGGGCAAAGGTGCACAGCCACAGCTTCGTCAAGAGGGGGTAACCTCTCGTAGCCCTTCTCTTCGGCGTCGTCCACTGAGGAGAGAGCAGAAGAAGAGTTAGAGCGGAGTCGGGCCGAATACAGAGCACGCCATGACTTCGTAAGTTCGTCGTGGACCTCGGGAAAAAACGGAGAAGATCGCTGACGAGGGGCCGTGCGGCGCCCCGGCAGGAACCATTCGTCCAGACGACTACGAGTGGGCTCCTCCGGCGTAGACCACTCCAAACCCAGCTCGTCAACGGCCTTAGAGATGATGCGGAAGAGCTCGGTATCCATCCCTGGCTTTGCTTCGCTGGGTTTGGCAGACGAGGAGGGGGCAGGGTCGATGGTAGAGCCCGATATATCCTCCGCGTCCGACGCTATTAGAGACATGCTGTCAGGTCCCTGGGGGGAACAAAACGGGAGGGCGCGAGGGGCGGAGTCGCTCTCTGAAAAGAAAGCGATCCAAGCGCGCAGCGTCGCGAGACTCATGTTCATGCAATATGAACATTCCATCTCGCTCAGAGCGGCTTCTGCGTGGGATTTACCCAAGCAGGAAACACACTCTGAGTGGCCGTCGGCACTGACGACGCGGCATTTGCAACAACGCCGCGATTGCTCTTTTAGAAGAAATTTGCTCTTCTTGAAGGCTCGCCGGATGGCAGCAGGGGACGAGCTGGCGTCTGCTTTGATCGCTGAAGCGGCTCGACGAAGCGGGCTGGATCAGCAAAGAGCAGGAAAAAAAGGCAGCCTTCCAATCCGCAGCAAGGCGTTTCAACGGCGAGCGTCTGGAGTCCTGGATCAGTGAAGAAGTCGTCGCTGAAGGAGAATTGATCTGTTTTCCTATGGCGACGCGCCCGCTTATATAGCCAGATGACCCCGCCCCTTTTGGCGGGCTCTGGCGGGCTTTGCCGCCATAGGCTCGTGCAGTACCACTGACGAGCCATTGGTTCGTTTTTTATTACTGCACGAACCAATGGCCGTGCAGTCACACTGCGTGATTGAAAAAGTCTTCAGTCCTCGGAGAAAAAGGAGTTTTCCCCATAGCGTCTAGCGACGCAGTACGAGTGAAGTATCGACAGGGAACATTTACTCAGCACAGTTGCATGTGCCTGACAAATGTACGTGCAACATACTGTACACGCATACTACCATTCAAAAGTTTGGGCTTTTTAAGAGTTTTTAATGCATTTTAACAAAGTCTCTTATAAAACAGAGTAAACACACAAATATTGTGATTTATTAATTTACAATAATTGTTTTCTGTTTTAATATATTTTAAAATGTATAAATAAAAATATTTTAATATTTCAGCAGACATTACTCAAGTCTTCAGTGTCACATGATCTTTCAGAAAACATTGTAATATGCTGATTTGGTGTTGCTTAATAAATGTATTAAAAATCTCTCTGAACACAAATATTCAAATGGTAGTGCAAGTACACTCATTACCGTGACATAAAACAGGGAGATAAACACGCAGGGGAGTTGAAGAGGAGGTGAAATTTAGGTTAAGCATGTCAAGTAAAATTTAGGATGAGGAAAAGTAACAGGAAGATAAACACTGAAAGAAAGAGAAACAAGAGTAAGATGGGCTCGTTAAGAGTTAGAAAATGCCAAGAGCATTTTGTGATTTAAAGACTCCTCATCCATTCCACACTGACATCCCAGAGCTATGAGATTCCTCAATTCGACACTCACACAGAGCTCCACAAAGAATTACCCAAATCAAGAAGAACGAGAATGAGAGGTCTTATAAATTCTCCTCTTTGCAGGTGAACTGCTTCTTAAAGAGGTCACAGTAAGAGTGATTGTGGGCAGATGAGAGCAATGGGACTGCCTGTGAATGCTGAATTGAGTTATACTCCAATCAGAGCGGGCTGTGAGGCAGGAGAGTGAGTGCTAAATCTGATTTTGTGCTGTGAAGATGGGACTAGGTAATGTGATTCATGGTAAACGGGGGTAATAATGCTCTGATAATGTCACCAGAGTCAGCCATGATTAAAATCCTACTTTGATCAGGCCTGAAGGTTCTATCTCAGCAGTTCTGCTGGAAATCGCTCCATGTCAAAGCTAAGATGAAATCAGCCACAAATCATTTAAAAGCATTTAAAGAGCATTTAAAGCATTTAAAGAAACAGCCACGTGATTGACAGCTCTTTTGGGAGATAAAGGCTCCATACTGATAGCCCAGAGCACAACCTTCAATGGCAAGTAGGGGTGCACGATTAATTGAAATAAAATTTAAATTGTGATATTTAATGAAATAACTATAGCCTGCATGTGCTGTGTCCTTCAAAGCGAACACTTGTGATGGTTCATGATATTCTGATTATACACTGTAAAAAAAAAAAAAAAAAAAAGTAGAACCAACTTAAAATTTTAAGGCAACCAGCTTCAGCAGATTTTTGAGTTCTCTCAACTTATTTTTGTAGGAGATTCTCAACTTTTTGTTGTATAAACTTAAAACAACAAGTTGAGAAAACTCAAAAATCTGCGGAAGCTGGTTGCCTTAAAATTTTAAGTTGGCTCAACTTTTTTTTTTTTTTAAGTGTAGTATGTATCAGTGTGTATCTAACTGATAATGGTTCATAAATGCTACTCCATAACAAATTAATCTCTGAGTTTGACTAGCTTATAATTATCATTCATTTAAAGTAACAATGAAACAGAAGTAGTGATATTTTTTCTGACATATATTCATAGTATAAGGAAAATGGAAAAAAGTAGGTTGATGACTTGGTTCTATTCCAGTGGTTCTCAAACCTGTCCTGGGGACCCCCTGCCACCATATATTTTTTTATGTCTCTCTCATAGGCCCCAGTTCAAGTCTTGCAGATTCTACTAATGAGCTGATGAGTTGAATCAGGTGTGTTAAATGAGGGAGACATACGAAATATGTTGTGGTTGGGGGCCCCCAGGACAGGTTTGAGAACCACTGTTCTATTCATTTGGTGTTGATTGGATGGAGATATGAATGCAAACTTGCAGTCGATTATGACTAAATGATTGGAGAAGTTTGGCATATATCACCGAAATGAAGTCTGTAATTTTACCTGAAGATTATTTATGATATTTTGATCAACAATAACAACACTCAAAAAAAAAAAATACAAAAAAAAACCATCTGTAAAAATAGAATACAATGTATAACTATGAAGGAATTTTCTGCATGGATTCTACGGGTATTTTACCTTTATTTTGAATTTTGCACTGCATGTCCTGTTTCAGAGTTAAAGAAAATGTCAGTAAAATTAATAGATACAGTATTGTCCTTTTATACAGTGAAGGTCAAAAAAAAAAGAGAAATAAAGATAAACATGGAAAAATATTACTATTGTCCTGAAAAAAAAAAAAAGTATTATTACACTCTAAAAAATGCTGGGTTATTTTTGTAACCCAAATGCTGTGTTCGGCCTGTTGGGTAATTTATTAGGTTATTTTTAATATTTTTACCCGGGTGCTCTGTCATTTTTTTTCTACCTAACCGCTGGTGAGCTTGTCTCCGGTGAAACTTCTCAACGCAGCTGCTGAGAGTGGATTGTATTTGTTATAATACTGTGTGTAATTTAATTTGATGTTAAAATATGTTCTCTAGTTTCAGTACTGTTTGTTTTTGGGCAGGTTTTGGAGTCAGTCACGCCATCTCTCAGCTACAAGTGAAACGAGAGGCCGCGGTCTAAAAGGTTTGCAGTTCCCCCGCGAACAGCAGCCCTTCACCGGCTCAGTTTTCAGCGACACACTGGCACAAGAATTAGCACAATTTCGGTAAATAGCGATTACAGAGAACGGTTGAATACACTTAAATTATACTTTTAAATGTGCCTTTTTTTCTAAAATGCTTGTTAAACAACTTTAAATGTATATAATATTATAAACTATGCTGTATTCACCCAAATAAATTCAATTTGTCTTGCATTGTGTCCATGGGTGTTCTTGCTTAATAATAAATGTTCATCTTTTGATTATTGCTGTTGCCTAAAGTAATTCTGTGTGTGATTTTTCATTTCCAGCCCATTTTAAGCCAACAATATAATAATTTTTAAATAATAGACGACTTAAATTAAACAACCCAGCATGGTGGGTAAAAACATTTAACCCAACCAGCTGGGTCAAAATAACCCAGCATGTGTTCTGTCCAATATTTACCCAGCGCCGGGTTGCCAAATAACTCAGGTTGGGTTGTTTTTAACCCAGCATTTTTATTATTAAATGTTAAATTATTGTTAAATATTTTGCAACACTTATTTAGCTTTATTTTTTATTATTTTGCATGGCATTGCATTGCATTGATGCTGTACCTAGACTTAAAAGTGGATACTTTCAGGATGGATGGATAGATAGATCTGTCTTGTTGTATCATTTGATGTGTGTCTCTTCACATAGACTGATGCTAATAGGTGGAGACTGAAAGGATAACAGGAAGTTCTTCAGATAGCAGCCTGCTTCTCCATCACAGGAAATATGGTGGCTGGCGCCAGAGCATGCTGGGACATGTCAGTGTGTAAGCCAGGCCACTCTTAGTAATCTGCCCTCGGTAGTGGTGCCAGGATCAAGCTTCATCAGCTTTAGCGTTCAGTGGGAGACCACAAGTCCCACCAGTCAATTCTTACCACTAATGCTTTACACAACAGGTACTAATGCCAAGTGATTACTCTGTGCTGTTTTAGCACATTCACTGCTTGTAGACCACAGCAGCAGTTGATCCACATCTCTTTGAAAGGGGTCAGTCTGATGAGCTCAGCAAAACAGGGATCCCCAGTTGAAAGCCAGTCTAAGCCAGACACAGGGAGACGGGGAGAGACTGCTGTCGTCTGCTGCTGCTTTGCGAAGTGGATGACTGAAATGTAGAGCTCACTGCTATAGTCTGGGACAAAAACATTGTATTTTGCAAATATAGAGAACCGAGAAATTGTGTGAGTGCAGACAAGGATAAAAGTTAAAAAAAAAGGTATAAATAGAGTTAGTAGAGTTCTGAGATGTTGATATGCATTTCCCATGACAGAAGTCACACCTAAAACAATTAGCATACACTGTTCAAAAGTTTAATGTTGGCAAGATAAAAAAAAAAAAGTTTTTGAAATTACTCCAGATATCAATGTCACATGATCCTAATCATAGGTTTTATGAAGGTATGGAAAGGTATGAAGGATATCACCAGTTCAGTGGGGATTTCTTTAAGACTGCAAGGGAAGCTCGGCTTTCCCTATAATGTCAAAAAATTCATGGTCAAATATGTACTATTGTGTTAACATTTTATTGATTAAAAATGCGTTAGAACACGTTCATCTCAGAGACGAGTTCGTTCAGAATCAGCTACATACAGCAGGTCGGCTGACTCGATTTCTTTCTCATATATTCCCGTAGCGTCACAGTGTATTTCCCTGTTGAAGCCTAGCGTCCATTGACTTCAATGGGGCTGCTTTGAACAGTTTTTTTCAGTGCTTCGAAACTAGACGGTCATTGGATAAATGCTGCGATTATGTCCCACCCCCGGACGCTCAGCGTCTCTGGGGGTGAATGGAGGAGTGGGCGGGGCTGGACTTCAGGCTTCTGCGTGATGATTGGAGGGTCTGTCGAAAGACTGCATCTCCTTTTCATTGACAGCGATTTTGTCCTATAAGAAGTCATTGAAGCTAATCGAGCTCAGTCCCATAGCAGATTTTTGCAAGTGTAGTCGAAAGACAAACTGCTGCAACCTATTTCTTGGTATTTGCTTGGCGAAATTGCCCGTTTTCATCATAACAGGAGAAAGCTGTGTGATTACTTGGTGTTCCTTAACCCACCGGTGCGGGGTGTGTCGTTTTTTCTTTGATGCGAAACTAACTAAAACACTCCACGAGTTTTGATGCTGTTCTTCTGAACTTTCTATTCATAAAAAAAAAAAAAAATCTTCTTAGCTCTTTTCAACAACAATAATAATAATAATAATAATATTTTTTAGCAGCAAATCAGAATAGAAGGATTTCTGAAGCATCATGTGACTGGAGTAATGATGCTAAAAAGTCAGATTTGAAAGACAGTTTTGATTGTTCCTAATAAAATGTTTAACTGCACTCACAAGTGAATCTCAAGTTATTTTGTGTGATAGCTAAATATATTCTTAATAAACTACAAAAAAATAATAATATTATTTTGTCTTCATATTCCTTCTTGTAACTCTTCCTCTCAGTCACATACTTGACTA
Source organism: Barbus barbus (assembly GCF_936440315.1). Lineage (NCBI taxonomy): Eukaryota > Metazoa > Chordata > Actinopteri > Cypriniformes > Cyprinidae > Barbus > Barbus barbus. Next base: position 18,180,115 of record NC_136729.1, on the reverse strand, counting down.
AATGACTCATTATGAAGCTCATTGTGCAGGCCTTTGTCTTCTCAGGTGTGAATGTGAAGGTTGACGCCTTCTCGCATAGACCCTTTTTACTCAAAAAGTGTCTTAGGAAATTTAAATCAATATATTGTTTTCTGTGAGCAAATAAACAAGATGATTTTCACGTTATTTTGAAGCAAAAATTCTAGGCTACAAGATCCAGTTCTCAGAAGTCTTGTGAACAAATGTTCTGTATGTGTTTTATGGCCTTATTTTAGTGACTTCAAAAATGTAGTTTTTCACTAACCACACATAAATGTTGCTTTCTCGAAAACAAAATGAAGTACATAAATGCTGCTAACATATTATTGTAGCCCAGTTTGTGCTGTTTACAGTGTTATTAGACTTTAGCCATTTATATATTTATAAGCAACTGAAAAAAGCACAAATGTCAGGGCATGTCAAAAAATCTCCAGGCCCCCAAAACACCCTCAGACCCCAGAGGGTTAAAGACATGGAGCTGGACAGTGTTCTTTACAAACTGTTGTCATTAGTGGCAACAATTGGAGCTACATCTGCAGGTGTAAAAAGGAGCTTCTCCTGTTTAAAGCGGCTCAAGTCCTACACCCGTAGCACAATGGGCCAAGACCGTTTAAGCAGCCTAGCTCTGCTGGCCATTGAGAGGACACTGGTCAAGTCACTGGAAAAGACGCCTAGTTGGTACGACAGCGTCACAGAGCATTTTCATGAAAAGGAATGTAGGGCAGAATTTAGTATAAATAAATAGACAATTTGTATGATGTAGGCCGAAAATGAGCTTCCCCTCTTTGAAAGACCAGCAGCCGCCACTGCACCAGTTACAAGTCACCATCCCCCAGCGCTCTGGAGAATCAACAACTGGCAGACGATTTGAATTACTTTTACTGTACGTTTGAAAAAACAACCCACACCCGCCCTGAACACCTCTCCACACAACCATTAACACCTCCTGCAACCCCCCTCTCCGCCACACCTACAATTCAAATCAGTGAAGATGATGTGTGCCAGGTCTTCAGAAAGAACAAAAGAAAGAGAGCACCAGGCCCAGACGGTGTGTCACCAGCCTACCTAAAAACCTGTGCTAATCAGCTGGCCCCCATCTTCAACAGATCACTGGAGCTGTGCGAAGTCCCCTCATGCTTCAAACGCTCCACCATCATCCCCGTCCCAAAGAAACTCAAGATAACAGGACTTAATGACTACAGACCTGTGGCTCTAACGTCTGGCCATGAAATCATTTGAAAGACTGTTTTTGGCTTATCTGAAGGACATCACTGGACCCCCTGCAGTTTGCCTACAGAGCAAACAGGTCTGTGGATGATGCTGTCAACATGGGACTGCACTTCATCCTGCAGCATCTGGACAGACCAGGGACTTATGTGAGGATCCTGTTTGAGGATTTCAGCTCCGCTTTTAACACCATCATCATGGACACCCTTCAGAATACACTGTCTCAGCTCTCCGTCCCCACCTCCGTCTGTCAATGGATCAACACCTTCCTGGCAGACAGGCAGCAGTTAGTAAAGCTTGATAAATCCACATCCAGCACTCATACCATCAGCACTGGAGCTCCTCAGGGCTGCGTTCTCTTCCCACTGCTCTTCTCCCACTACATCAATGACTGCACATCTAAAGACCCCTCTGTCAAGCTCCTGAAGTTTGCAGACGACACCACACTGATCGGCCTCATCCAGGACGGTGTCGAGTCTGCTTACAGACAGGAGGTTAAGGAGCTGGCTGTATGGTGCAGTCTTAACAACCTGGAGCTGAACACACTCAAAACTGTGGAGATGATCGTGGACTTCAGGAGAAACCCCCCTGCACTCCCCCCACTCACCATCATGAACAGCACTGTGACTGCAGTGGAGTCATTCAGGTTCCTGGGCACCACAATTTCTCAGGACCTGAAGTGGAACATTCACACTGACTCTATTGTGAAAAAGGCCCAGCAGAGGTTGTACTTTCTTCGCCAGCTGAGGAAGTTCAACCTGCCACAGGAGCTGTTGAAACAGTTCTACTCTTCCATCATTGAATCCGTCCTCTGCACTTCAATAACTGTCTGGTTCAGCTCAGCTACCAAATCTGACCTCACAAGACTACGGAGGGTGGTCCGGACTGCTGAGCGAATCATTGGTACAACCCTCCTCACTCTCCAAGAACTGTACTTATCCAGAGTGAGCAAAAGGGCTGGCAAAATCACTCTGGACCCCTCACATCCAGCACACTCCCTCTTTGAACTGTTACCGTCTGGTCGACGCTACAGAGCACTGAGCACCAGAACGACCAGACACAGGAACAGTTTCTTCCCTCAGGCAATCCATCTCGAGAACACTCAACAATAAACATGGAATACACAACTATATTATTTATTCACCACACTTGCTTACTTTTTTATCAAATTTTTTTAATTTCAAATTTGCACATATCAGACTTGTACATCATAATTTATAATTTAATAATTATTCTTTATTACCTGTGTCCTGTCCTGTTGCTGACTCTCTGTTGCACTGTGGAGCTTCTGTCACTAAAACAAATTCCTCGTATGTGTAAACATACTTGGCCAATAAAGCTCATTCTGATTCTGATTCTGATATGCTGATTTGCTGCTCAAGAAACATTTCTGATTATTATCAATGTGATACATTTTATTTTTCAGGATTCTTTGATGAACAGAAAGTTCAAAAGAACAGCATTTATTTGAAATGAAAAAATCTTTTGTAATATTATAAATGTCTTTCTTGACACTTATTTCATCCTTGCTAAAAAAAAAATTATATGAAATTCTCAAAAACAACTTACCAACCCAAAACATTTGAATGGTACCGTATGTTATCATAAAGTAGTTTATTTAGCATTTATATGTATTTATATTCATACAATTGTGAAACTTGTTATTTCTGTTTTAACATCATAACAATCTATAGACGTGACTGGAGAACAGACACTTGTTGTGTCCATCTGATTTATCATTCTCTTGATTTTCTTTCTCTATTGGTCTCTGTCAGTCTTTCTGTCTTTATCATAAATTGGCTTTCCTGTAGCTCAAATAGTAGAGGATGGCGCTAGCAACGCCAAGGTCATGGGTTCGATTCCCAGGGAAAGCAAGAGCTGATAAAATGTAAAAACTGTAACTTGCAATGTAAGTCGCTTTGCGTCTGCTAAATGCATAAATGTAAATAAATGCACACACACATATCCGCTTTCTCATACACTCAGGCTTATAGGAAGGTCAACAGCTGATGCTTGAGGGAAAGTCAGCTGCTGTGTGGGAGTTTCACTTTTTTGGCAATTTTTCTCATAGTGTGACATTGAGTCATTACAGTCCCAAGAGTATGACTACTGACACAGCCTTACAGCCCATGTCCACTGGTGCAGAAGAATCCCACTCAATAGTGCTCAAAAGTCAAAACTCTAGAAGCCTGTGTTTGTGGATGAGTCTGTAAATGTACAGTATATCATTTATGATTGCTGTCAGTACACACCCAAAATAAATCATCATACAAAATACTGTTCAAACGTTTGGGGTCAGTAAGATTGTTATAAAATATTTTTATTTCAAATAAATGCTGTATTTATTTATTTATTATTATTATTATTATCATTTTATTTATTTATTTATTTTTGAGTACCAAACCAGCATATCAGAATGATTTCTGAAGGCTCTGTGACACTGAAGACTGGAGTAATGACTATTGAAAATTCAGCTTTGCCATCACAGGAATAACTTAAAAATTAAAATATTAAAATGATTAAAAACAGTTATTTTAAATTGTAATAATACTTCACAATATTATTGTATTTTTTATCAAACAAATGCAGTCTTTTAAGCAGAAGAGACTTATTTCAAAGAAAAAGAAAATGACAAACTGAATGATAATGTACAGCATGTGTACTCACATCACTAATAGCTGTGCTGAGACATGCTTACTTTGTTTAATGTGAGAGTCTGAGTTAAGTCTTACTGGACGCTGGTGTGTGGAGTAGTACTGTCAGATGGTGGAGCGCTTATGCGCTGCTGAGCAATTACACGATGGATTGGGAGGGAGCAGAATGTGACTGAGAGAGCTACACCACAGCTGTTGAGAGAGAGAATCATAATTCTGCCTTCTCATTTCATTTCATGATGGAAACACACTCAAGTCTCCTGTAGCCATTCACTGACATCAGCAATGTCTGAAGTAATACATCCCTTCAGCATGCCAGCCTTTCTTCTCTTTCTCTTGCTCTCTATTTTGTTTTTATCTTAGTCGCTAATCCCCTCCATTATTTATCAGTCAAAAGCATGGAGATATATGCAAAGTATATGCCCTTCAAAGTCAAAATATATTTTTCCAAATGTGCAACAACAACACAGCAGCAATACTCATTGAAAATAAAATGCAGTGATATGAGCCCTTAATTAAGACTGTTTAGATATACATTTTAGATATATTTAGATATTTTAGAAATAATAGCAAATAAGTCTATTAAAAAGCAAGTATAGTGAAGTAAAAAAAAACAGGTTAAAAAACAAGTAAAAAAAAAAAAAAAGCCTTGTACATTATAACCATCTACTGAAAATAAACAACTTATTTCATGCACTCAAATTGTTCAACACTCAAAACTGAGACAGTTAAGCAAACCATTGTGCATAACTCAGTTCTGCCGGACCTGTGTTTTATTATAGTGCTAGGGGAAGTCGTGGCCTAATGGTTATAGAGTCGGACTCGTAATCCAAAGGTTGCGGGCCGGCAGCGATTGTAGGTGGGGGGAGTGAATGTCCAGTGCTCTCTCCACCCTCAATACCACGACTGAGGTGCCCTTGAGTAAGGCACCTAACCCCCAACTGCTCCCCGGGCGCTGCAGCATAAATGGCTGCCCACTGCTCCGGGTGTGTGTTCACGGTGTGTGTGTGTTCACTGCTGTGTGTGTGCACGTTGGATGGGTTAAATGCAGAGCACGAATTCCGAGTATGGGTCACCATACTTGGCAGTATGTCACTTCACTTCACTTCACTTATAGCAGTACATTATTGAAGAACTGCTCAGATTACTTAAATGGATATTCAATAAATCGCTCTTTGATCATTCACTACAGCACAGATTCAAATGCTAAATTAAACACATCAGCAAGAGGGACTAATCCTTTCTTAATTTCAAGTATCTTTGGAAACGTATAACATGTTTCTAAAGGGGACTTATATGGATTGAAAGCATTCCCATCAGCTGAAAATAAATTTTATGCATTCCAAAGGAAAAGAAAATCCATCCACTACTGAGAAGGGTGTGAAATTTGGCATAGCATGTGAAATAATTACACATTCATGGTGTTATTCCACCCGTTTGGCCTGCAGTTTTTATGATACTTGCAAAGAACTGCTGTAAAAGTCAAAAATCTTTTATGTTTTAAGGATGTGAATCATCATGAGAATAGGTTTCAACATCCCAAGGAACTTAATTAATGTTTCAAGAGAAACAAAAAAATTGCCTTGTTTACTTTTTTATAAATGTCTTCCTTCCACATACATCAACAAAATATAAAGCAAAATACATAATGCATATCTAGTGACCGATAAGTTAAACAAAAGGAGTATATACATCAGTGAGTCTTTCCCCTTCCGTCCATGCATTGACATGTTGTTCTGCCCAGTAACTATAAAGATAGATTGACCCCTGAAGCCCGATGGGTAATGAAGAGGGATTCTGCATACAGAGAGTGTGTGTGAGTCAGTTGCATCACAGCATCGCAAATGCACCCTGACATCCACCAAGGCTGCGCCATAATTCAGATGACACCGTGGGTGATTGGAGCACTGGTATCGATTTAAAAACCGGCCGCTCTAAAATTAGAGTCTCCTCACATCTGTGACAGGGACACAGGCACAATCAGCAGGGCATTCTGGACCCTGGACTCGTTTGACAGGGCGCTCCGATTGTGGCCTAGTTGAGTGGAAGGGGGACCGGCCATCATAACAGAAAAATTCCAAAGCACATTCCTCACAAAGCCTCACCCTTAATTTGATTAAACTGTGTGGAATGTCTAAGCACACAGGAGGTCTTCATTCTACCCCTACAGAAAGAAAGAGAGAGGGAAGCGGAAATGAAAAACACAAGAGGTCTTGCATGAGCTCTATTGGTCAAGGCACCTGTATAAATGCCCAAGGTAAAACACAACATATGCATTTCATATGCTCTCACACATATACAAGCCACTCATTCACAAAAAGCTCTTTGTATAAGGCACTATATTAAAGTTCCCATGTTAAAATTCTATAGTAAGTATATACAGTAGTTAACAAATATTCTGCTATAAAGTACCTAAATGTTATGGCGATTCAAATCTTTTTCATAATTCTTTTCATTTATAAGCTGAATGAAATGACTAAAATGAATTAGACTTCGCAGCGCTTCATATGAAAGAGGGGACCATTTTGGACAAACCGATTTACTCAAATGAACTGGAATTCCAGACTTCATATACAAGAGAAGACCTTTTAGGATGAATTAATTGACTAGAATCAGTTTCAGCGATTCAGCACTACAGGTCTGAGAGACAAAAATGTACTTTATTATCTTTATTTAAGTCACTCAGCAGCTCAGTACAAGGTGATATTTAAAACAGACATATGAATCTGACCTTTGCGCTTGCATCTCGCCCATTGCAAAGAGTTCTAAAATCATTGCGCTCGAGTTAAAATAAATCCAACTTCTTAAAAAAGCATATCAGTTTTTCAATATAAAAATGCCTTCTGTGTGAATGGTCCATATAGCGTTTTTTTAAAGGCTGTCAGGCTGGGAAAAGGCCGTTCAGATACTGCTCAATACTGATTTGCTCTATATAACTGAAGACGAACTCTGCAAACTAAAAGAGCTACAGTATTTTTGACAATATCTATGAAAACACACATAAGCAATTTCACAGGCATACAAGCATGTGCAGTTATCCCACATAGCAGAGCTGGACATTTATGAATTGAATACATTTTGGGTAATCTATATACTGAGGCAACACAAGAAAAGAAAGCACAGGAACATCTGGCTGTCCATGTACATATGTTTCTCAGCATGCATACACACATACATGTGTGAGCGGGATTAAAGGTTCACTGAAGTGTTCTGGTGTGTTTTGGACGGGCCGGTGGGTTCTCAGATGATCAATGGCATCATGGATTCACAAGCAGCTGGCCAGAGAGGATGAGCTTTAATCACCAACATTAATTAGCCTCTCCTTTCATCTTGGCCTACTGGGCACTGGAACAACACTTTTGCACTCTCTTTTTATCATCTCTGGTTCTTTCTCTCCTCCGGATCCTCCCTACTCTTTCACTCGCACCTTTTTCACTTCTTTCTTTATTTCTGTTTTGCAAGATGTTTTCTCCAACTCTCTTATTAAATCCAGCTGCTGGTGTCATGATACACTTCATTCCTGATAAGGGTGTAGGCTCAGATACTCCAGTACTGGGGTGGTAGGGTGTCTTTTTTTCTATTTTGAGATTTTGAACACATCTCAGAAAAACCTTCCTAATACTGTACAATACAACATCTGGGAATGATTACAAAGGGTTCATGATAACAAAAACAATATAATCTCAGACATGCATCCACTTCGTGTAAGGATAAAACTGATGAATTTACTCCAAAATAAGTTGGAAAGAACAATTTTTATGATATATATAAAGGCTGATACAGACGTCACCAGGAGAGGGGGGAAGCAAATCAGACATTTACTGATTAACTGCACAGTACAAGAGCCAGACAGCTACATAAATCTACACCCCTTCTCCTTTCCAACAGCAATCAATTCACTCCAATGGTAGCTGTTAAATTTAATAAACAAAAGCTGTAAGCTTTACTGATGGCAGACCAAAACCTAAGAGAGAAAAAAATAAATAAATCAAGGGACATCTTTCTAAACACACACACACACACACACACAAAATAATAATAATAAAATAATCACAGAAGATGATCCTGGTTATGATTACTTGTTCAAAATGAAACCCAATAAGAGAAAGACCCCTGCATTGTCTGGAAGTCCCTATCTGAGACTGTCTCACTCTACAATAGTAACAATATCTTACTGAATGAAAACAGGGTGAACAGTGTAGTGTACACTTAATCCCTCAGAACAGCCGAAGCAAACACTCACTCCTGAGGCATTAGCAGAGAGGAAGTCATGAGTGCTGTTGGAACAATACCTGTTTGAGTGAGATAAATTATATAGCATGTAATATTTCCATCCAGAGAATGAACATTTTTGTGGCCACTTCCTACATTTCACAAGTTTGAATTGAAGGAAGAAAAAATGAATTCTAACGGAGCTAAAACGTTCTAATTTTATATCCTGCTTTTATAACGCTGACTAGCAATATAACCACATAAAGTGTGAAGTTTACATATTTACATCTGGGTGCAGATGAATGCCAGGGAAGCTGTTTCATTAATTGAAGAAATCATGTTCACTACTAAAGTAATCTCACTGAAAGCCTGACTCATGAGAAAAATAACTGTACAAATATATACACACGTCATCCTGCAGTTTGGTGACATACAGGGGATGCTTCTGTCATATATCATATTTACGTAATGAGCCTCTATTTCAGTATTTTGAAGTACCTTGGAAAATTGCAACACAAAGCTCAAGGTCACTTACTCAGAAATGTTCAGTTTGAAGGCTTGCTTCGAATAGGCTACATAAATCCACATAAAATGGCTTTAAAAGATTGTGGATGAGAAACCTTCATTCTCCATCTTCTCAAAATGGACAAGTACAAGGACTTACGCTTCACTTTCTGATTCGCTATAAATACAGTCTCTTATTTCCCTCTCTCCGTACTGTACCAGCAAGTCTCCGTATGAGACAGAAAACAAGAGGTGGCAGTGTATATATACAGAGAGAGAACAATCTCCACTGGCGGCCACTGTAACATCAATTGAGTTAATTAAATCTAGCAAGTTCTCTGCCAGGGCAAGCTCAGTTTTAAGGTCCACCCAAGCTTCATTAATGTCACTGCACGCTGAGTGCCGTCTTCTCCCCTACATGTCCCCCCATCAGGGAACAAGCACACTTTCACACTGATTTAAAGCACTGTACTCCACACAGCATGGCGGGCCTAATCAAATTAACAGGCTCTTCTTTATTGAGTGTTGCTCTCAAGGCAACCCCAAACAGATCAAAAGACATCACTGCACTCACATACAGCACTGAGGAACAGCGAGCTGGAGTAGAGGAATGTGTTTTAACTCATATTTATATGGTATGAGAGTATGCTGTGTGCAGTTTGGTCTCAACAGTTTGAGTGTGGATAGAGAATGTGGTAAAGCTCTGCCCTCTGCAGGACACTATGAGAAATACAGCATTGTGTCCATAAAAGCATTACATTTAGTCTGACCAGAGATGATTTTGTGGCATTTATATTTTTATGTTTAACATTTAACAAATATTTAATGCACAACATTTACTTTGAGCCACTGTGTAAGGAAGCAAATCAGATGAATCATGTGGTTGGAATGACATGAAAACTTATCGGAGAGAGTTTACATTTTTAAAATAAATGTAAATGTTTTTGAATCTACAATTTTTAGAGTGTAAAAGATGGAAAGATGCAGTTTGAACGGACAGTTCACCCAAAAATGAAAATTATGTTGTCATTTACTCATCCTCATGTCACTCTTAACCTGTATGACTTTCTTTTTTTCAAAAAATTATATTTTGAAGAATTTTGTAATGGAACAGTTTTGGTTCCCATTGACTACAATGGTATTTTTGTCCATGGAAATCAAAGAGAACTGAAACTGTTACCAACATGCTTCAAAATATCTTCTTTTATGTTACACAGAAAAAGTCATACAGGTTTGGACCGACATAAGGGTGAACAAATGATGATAATTCAATTTTTTTTGGGTGAACTATCCCTTTAAGCAATAAAGCTGTAACCTTCCATCTGAGATAATTTACCATCATGGAGTAATGTATGTAAATATCAGGGGCGTAGCCATCATTTCAAAAGTGGGGGGGGCAGAATGTCTAGTGTTATACCTGTTTTTTTGTTGTTGTTTTTTTCAGTTAACCCTTGTCTAATTGACAGGTTTTATTTTTAATCATACCTTTTTGCTTAATATGCTTTATGATTATATTATTATATATGATTATAAAATAGAAGGAAAGAAAGATAGAAAAAAGAAAAAGAAAGAAATACAACAGCTTGTCACTGGACAGTACCCTTAAAAGCACATCTTTGTACCTTATTTACCCCAAAAAGTTTCATAGTTGTACATTACGGTACATATTGGTACTCTATTGTACTAATATGCACCTTTTTGAGTATAAGTTACAAAGATGTCCTTATAAGATGTCGTTGTAAACTATTGTTTACATATTTCAGATTGTATTTTGTGTGTGTTGTACGTACAGTACATGGCACACAGTAATGTGAAGTGAAGTGAAGTGACATTCAGCCAAGTATGGTGACCCATACTCGGAATTCGTGCTCTGCATTTAACCCATCCAACGTGCACACACACAGCAGTGAACACACACACACCGTGAACACACACCCGGAGCAGTGGGCAGCTATTTTATGCTGCAGTGCCCGGGGAGCAGTTGGGGGTTCGGTGCCTTGCTCAAGGGCACCTCAGTCGTGGTATTGAGGGTGGAGAGAGCGCTGGACATTCACTCCCCCCACCTACAATCCCTGCCGGCCGGAGACTCGAACCCGCAACCTTCGGATTACAAGTCCGACTCTCTAACCATTAGGCCACGACTTGCACATTCACATACTCCTTTATTCTGTTCTGTTCTATTATACATTCGTCTGATTAGTCTGTTAAAAGTTATAAGACATATCTTATCATAGACAATGCTGTAAATAATCTTTACCTCTGAAGCCTCACTGAAACTTTCTGCCTCATTCACTCTCATCTGTGAATTCACTTCTGCCTCTGTCTATAGCAAATAAAGTAGTGTTTGAAACATGCACATACAGGGAATAGTGACATACAGAAGAAAATAACACATTAAGTACACTGCTGGACAATAACCAATCATTTGTATCCTAAATTATTTTTTAACACTTTAGAATGATAAACACATATTCACTATTAACTGACTTTTGCCTCCATAAACTCTTAATTTACTGCTTATTAATAGCTTGTAAGGTAGTCGTTGTAGCTGTTAAATTTAGGATTATGGGATGCAGAATATGGTCACGAAGAATACAGAATTAATATGTGCTTAAATACTAATAAACAACCAATATGCAAGCTAATAATTACCTACTGTAGTTAAAAATGATAGCTGAGAAGTTGTTCATCATACTAATGTTATTTTTTATTTTTCTATATTTGACTAATTATGTGTTTTCTATGATTGGTCCATATATAATCCTACAAACGATTGCGTATTAATATATTTTATACAATGTAAAAACAGCCAGGTGTTAAAAGACACTCTATCAGTTCTTCTCAGCTGTGAAGTTTGATTTTCTTGTGTGTCCTCCTGATTCTGTCCTAACAAACCTAGGCTGACTGTTTCTTGTTCATTCTTGACAACACATAAAAACGTCAAATTAGTGCACTAATGACAGAGCAGCCCTAAATTGAGATCGGTCCTGTATCAGATCAGTGCTTGCACACTTGAGTTGGCAGAGTGTCACAATGCTGCAAACGCTGTAAAATCTCAGTTCAACATTATCTTTGGATAACATACATACGTGTTAAAATAAAAGACGTTACAAAAGAGTTACGGAAAAATACACTGAAAATAAATAAGTGCATGTTTGTCCAGGCAGCTTTTTTTTCTCTCCATATAATGGACATCAAAACTTGCTATTTATTCAACAAGAGCAATAGGCAGAGTCACTCAACATTGTGCAACACTATTCGGATCCCACATGCCAACTTACGCTGCTTGACTTCTTCGTAAAAAAGGAGTGAAGAGTTTCTTGCCGCTTGAACTCATCTCGACCTCTAATGAATGATGGATACAGCGCGGGACCGCGGGCGCGAGCCTGGGCATGTCGTGACGTCACAAACTGAGTGACTCATTGCCATGGAAACGTAAACGTCATGTATAAATTATTTTGTCTCTTTGAATTTTAAATCATTCTGCATTTATATACATTGCTCCATTAAAACCTCAACATGTCGAGAACACAACTGTCCAATGAAAAAGTGCGGGGGACGAATTGACTTTTTATAAAAAGTGGGGGGGACACGTCCCCCGCGTAATCTACGCCCCTGGTAAATATAACAGTACACACGTATATACACACGTGCTATGATCAAACTAACAAGTCATACTGCAAGCATTTACTCACAAACGTCATTTTTTAACCCTCATTTGACTCTTGCTGTTGGGTTCATTTAGAACTCTAGTCAATTCTAAGACTCCAAACATAATCACAACATTGTTTCTGTGAGAGTGTATTTGATATTCAATAAAAATGCATCCATTTTCAGCCCAAACATGAGGAGCAAAGAGACAAAACTAAATTCAGTTTAAATCAGACTCAAATTAATCATGATAGACTCTTTTGACTTAAATGATCCGAGCATTGATTAAGCAATTAATCAAACCTAAGGGTCATAAATCTGGCCAATAATAAGTGAAGCGGAAATGCTTCAGCATCGAATGGCCTGTGACCTTCAATGTGACAGTATATTTTTCCACATAATTGCTTTAACTCATGCTTAAGGGAACAGTCAATATCTGCTTGACTCTATATGGCTTGGAAGAGCAATCTCTCTTCGTCTGTTTTATTTTTTGTTCCTTTGTTGAAACTCCTCCAACACATCTTTCTGTGTCTAATTCACTCCCTCTCTCACAGACACACACAGAAGCATACAATGACGAGCTCTGGCAGGAGATCACAGGACAGCGGCCAGTGTATTTACTGACTGAAGTAGCTCCAGACAGCAGCCCACTGGTCAGCTCAGCTCAGCCTCTTTAAAAGGTTTCCATTAAACCCCATCACTTCTTTTAAACTCCTCCAGAGCATTCTGTCAGAAAGGGACCTTAGACAAACCCTTTCCTTATTTAATGGAATTTGGCCGAGGAGGCATGAAGGCAATGCAGGGAGCATCCTGCCACAGGTAGAGGACAGAAATAGCAGCTCTGATCCTAATGGGGCACAGCAGAGGGGATGGACCATGATGAATCAAGCCTGAGGGTACAGGGCTGCGCTGGGTACAAAACACACAGCTCCAGACAAAGAAAAAAACACTGTTTGATCATGAGCACTAATACCAACCAAGCACATACAGTACTGTATGAACAACACCCTCATGGTTAATAGATGATGTCGCAAGAATATTATCTGTGCTCTTTCCACATTTCCAAGTGCAAAATGATTCACACTGATGTTTATAAAACCAATGACAGAAACAGAATACATGCCAAATGATCTTCCTTAATCAGGTCACCTTTCTCAAGTATCATAAGCCTCTTTTATCTCTCTCATGCTGTGGTCAGCTCTCATGAGCATGAAACAGGAAAACCCAAGGCTTCTGGAAAACAAAAGTAATATGCCTCGAGTACGTCTGAGTAACACAACAGATTAACGTTTAGATGAGTTAATAGCACTTTGATTTCTTTCTAATAATAATTTATGAGAAAATTGTAAAAAAAAAAAAAAATGAAGATTGTCCCCATTTTACAGTAAAGTCAAAGAAAAAAAAACTTCTTTTTTTTTTTGCAAAGAAGGTACAGCATATATTTTACACCCAATTATTTTTATTCCCCATTGGAAAATAATGATAATAATAATGCTGATTTACATAAACATTTTCTCTGTTATACAGTATTGAGGAAAATATACCCAGACACATTGAAGTACAGAATTTGGTTGGAAAATGTTCTTGATTGTCAATAAAATAATGTCACAACACAAAAATTATTAATGATCCTAAAATAAGCATAATTTTAGGGTTATTATATGTAACGAAAACTTTAACCATAAAACACATTTTTATTACTTGAAATAAAATAAACGTTAACTGAAATTTTATATACACTGCCGCTCAAAAGTTTGGGATCAGTAAGATTTTTTAATGTTTTTTTAAGGGAGTCTCTTCTACTCATCAAGGCTGTATTTATTCGATCAAAAATACAGAAACAAAACAGTAGTATTGTGAAATCTTCTAATATTGGTTTCCTATTTTAATATACTTTAAAACAGAATTTATTTCTGTGACGCAGTGCTGAATTTTCATCCTTCTGATCACATGATCCTTCAGAAATCATTCTAATAAGCTGATTTATTATGAGTGTTGAAACTGTTGTGCTGCTTCATATTGTTTTTTTTTTTGACGTGATTCTTTGATGAATACAGTTAAAAAGAGCAGCATTTGTTCAAAATACAAATCTTTTCTAACAACGTAAGTTTTTACTATGACTTTTTATTCATTTAACACATCCCCCCTGAATAAAAGTATTAATTTCTTTAAAAAAAAAAAATGTAGTGACCACAAACTTTTGAATAGCATTGTATATTGTAACACACAATTTCTTTTTTAAATAAATGCTGTTCTTTTTATTAATCAGACAATCCTAAAAAAAAATTCACAGGTCCCAAAAAAATATAAAGCAGCACAACGGTTTCCAACATTGACTATAAATAAGCTTTGATCACAGAAATAAATGATATTTATGCAACTGTTATTTTAAATTGCAATAATATTTCACAAAATAATTTTTTTTCTGTATTTTTTTATCAAATAGATACAGCCATCATGACCAGAAGAAAGTTCTTTAAAAAAAATGTTTAAATCTTACTGATCCCAAACTTTTGAGCGGCAGTGTATCTATATATGTGTATGTGTGTGTGTGTGTGTGTGTGTGTGTGTGTAAAAATTCAGCTAGTTGCTAAAACAACATTTTTCATTTTGTATAATTTCAGTTGAAATAATCAAATGTCTATAAATAAATTAATAAAACTTCATAATCTATATAAAAACAATTGAAATGACAAAAAATGTAATATTAACAGAAATGTAATAGTATATAAATGATACTAAAATATCACTGCTTAATTTTCTTGAATTTCTTTAGCTTTTGAGTTGAAATATGACCTGGATATGCTACTGTGACCATATTTAAATTCAAGGGGGAAAAATAATCATGAGCAAAGATTTTAGTCATAATGCTGAGGAAAGTCAAACAAATATAAAAAAAAAAAAAAAAAAAAAACACAAACCTCAAAATATTTGCTACATCTACAGCTCACATTTCATTCACCTGCATGGTTGCTTTTTTTAAATCTCAGAACAGCCCTGTCATCCTCTCCTGGGGTCAGATATCACCCACACCAGTGAAGGTGTAAAGAGCTCCAAGGAGGAATGAATTTGTGAAGGTAAGTGAAGCGGAATGCTTATTTTTGCTATTTCCTGTAAATAAGACACGCAGCATCCCAGCCCAAAGCTGCTCAACATGGCTTTCGTCCTCTTACTGTAGAACAGCCTTTCTCAGAATTAAACATTTCAGTATAATTCAGGAGCAAAGCAGAGCTTATATGAATACACATGTATGCCTAAAGACATCCCCGTCTTCAGTTCAAAGCCGGGTGAATGGGAAAGATCTGAATATTGTATAAACAGTGTGTCTGCCTGCTTTCTCTCTTTCTCTCCCTCGCTCCCTTTCACCTCTTATATCACTTTATCTACCCCCTCACCCCCTTCAGTCTCTCATTCTCGTATGCTCCCTCCATTAAATAAAGAATTTCCCAAGAATCATTCTTCTTCTCCCCCCTCTGCCATCGGCCAACTGTGTTTCCATAGCAACAGACTAAAAGACTTGAATCCTCCGACTCACACAGAATCAGTGGTGGCAGGCGCATTTCAGGGGCGACTGAACCTGTTGGTGTTTGATGTTGCAATAGTGCAGCAAATGCAAGTGAAACTAAACCAATGGGCGCACGTTACCATAATACATCCTAAGCGCTGTGTGCATAACGCAACATAATGATATAATACATCATTCTGATAAATGAAACACCAGGGTGGAAATGACAGTGGCCTCACTGCTGTTTTCAAAGCATCCTGCAAATGCTAAATGTGCTTTGTTAATATTAATAAGCTGAGCAGCATTTACTTTGAGAACACATGCTGCGCATAAAGATAATCATAGCAATGCAAATGGATGACTTGGACAATCTATAATGACAGAAATCAATAGGCTACACAAGTATGGAAGGCAGTACATACTCACACACAAACATGGTGAAAATACACACTATATGACACAGGTACACGTCGAATCCACTCATAGCGAGCTGCTTGCGCTCATACAGCTCATCGTAAATCAAAATTCCATCAATTGCCTCTGAGCTTTGATTTCTCCCCTGACCTTCTGCATGTCCATGTAAAATGTATGATGGTTTGGAGCAATGGAACATCCTCAGGCATGTTTCTAAGCTTCATATTAAACACTCAAATCCCAATAAATGATCACCAGCTTCACATATATTAAGTCCTAAGGAAACAAAGGCTTTTAATAAAAGCATGTAGCAAGCTACATCTCAAAAGAACAGCATGTTCTACACAGAGCAAGAGAAGTGCATTTAATATCCAGCCTTGTTATTCCCCGGCGTAAACAACAGTGTTTGGGCTAAAAGGGGTCTAAGCTTAAATATACTTTTAGACTCTGATAGGCAGCGTGTCTCGGATCCATCTGACGTTTGTGCAGCGTAGTGTGTGTTTGTGTTTAGTAGCATTTAGGGTTCGTTCTGGTAGCAGACAGAGGTGTAGAAGCAGGTGGTAGAGGGGGAGGGGTGATATCTGGCAGAACAACAGCTCACAATGACTGCGTTCCTCCCAGAGAGCAACATCTCACCAGACACAGCAGATATCACCTGTAACATATGCCTAGCAAAAGTGCATTAGCAGCTAATCTGGTGTGCTGGGAAGATGTTTGTTTTCCTGCTTGTTTACCTGTTGTGCTTATTGCATTACAGCCAATGCAATGCAAGGCATCTGTGTGTAAGAGTTTTTTGTTCTATTTTTATTGATTTTCGGTTCTGAAGAGGAAATTGGACACAGTTATTGCGATATTAAATATATGCCTGCCCCCATATACTGAATGAGTGGTTTGTATGCTGTGCCAGCGAAGTCCTAATTCACTGCTGGGAGTCTTTCATAACCAAATCAACCATCAGACTAAATCAAGCACATTGGATGAAGGTTGTGAGATTTCAAAATATCCAGAACAGATTTGTATTTCCAGGGAATATGACTTGGCAACTGTTGACAGTAAGAGAAAGAAAAGAAAAACTTGCATTAATTTTTTTTTATTTTAGGCATTTTTTTCCGTTATACTCTATTTTTGTTTAGCTAACAAAACTAATTTCAAACAAACGTCTCTGAGCAACACACTGTTTCATTCCTGGATTAATCAGTGATTATAAATGAATTGGCCAAGTGAATGATTTAGTCAAATATAGCGGCTGCATCCAAAATCACATACATCCCTACTATATAGTAGGCGAAAAACAGTTGTTAAACAAAGTAGTGTGTCTGAATACACATATTCATAAAACAATAGGTAAAAAATCCTGAAATTACCTACTATTTCCGGGCAAGATTCTGAAGTGCGCATCCAGTAGACACCAGTAGACACTTTACTATCCCATGAGGCCACAGGATTTGAAAATAGCAGTGAAGTAACCAAACTGACACTGTTAAGTCACATGACAATAACAACATGAGGATTGTAGTACGTCCGGACTGTTCATACTACACTCATTCATATAGACAATACATTTGAAATGTTCACTAAGTAATTGCTTATTCAAGAGAAGTACATAATCAGAAAGAATATGATTTCGGATGCAGCCAATAATTTGTTTCATTCCTGAATAAATCGGCTGAGTCGCCACTTACTGGTGAAAAGACGTAATCTACAGACTCAACATGGATCACATAAACACGGACAAGCAGAGTGATAAAAGCTATTCATGGAATGTAAATATGTATGTAAATTAGGGCTGTCAACGTTAACGCATGCGATTCATCTAAAAATCTTAACGCGTTAATATTTTTTTTACTTAAATTAATTGTTTGATAAGGTTTGTCCCCAACTTCTTGCCTTCATCGCAGCGCGGAAGGTATCTATCATTCATTGGTCATCTATAATTGCCTGCGTCCCAATGTGCACACTATCCTAAATTCTATGTGATATTAGTAATTTTCAATAATATTTAGGGCAGATAGGGGGGATAGTATGCACATTGGGACACAGGAATTGTGTGATTATGAGGAGCTGGGCTAGACAAAAGTGAAGCGAACGAGGAGAGAGAGAGCGAGTGTGTCCGAGAGAGAGAGAGAGAGAGAGAGTGCGCAAGAGATATGTATACTCATATATGATAAGCGTACCAGTGTTGCCAGGGTCGCGGTTTTCCTGCACAATTGGGCTATTTTGAAAATACAGTCGCGGGAAAAATTACAGAGCCGTGGGTTGGCTACTTTTATAATGTACTGCGGCCGCACAATGTGTACACATGTGATCGCAAAAGGAAGTTATTACAAACACTCAATGGTGGTTTAAAGTGAGTTCTGAGTAAAAGTGTACTATTAATCTCATAAATTGTTTTATGTAGCATGATGCTAATGTTAGCTCTAATGCACCTGCAGAACAGGTCCAATTCGTCTTCATAATGCATTTTGTCATATTACTTCATGTAAGGCCGCAAGAAAATGTTCTGTTGTATTTATTTAGAAATACTTTTGATAATAGTTGGGTAAATGTATACTGGGATTGAAGCGATCGTGGCTTTGTAAACGTTTTATTGCCAGTATAAGACTGATAATGGCTGAAAAAAACAAAACAAGAATAATAAGGATTATATCTCATACCTAGCAAAGGTGTGAAAGGTTCTGTTTCCTTAAACTAGTTTGTCATGCATTTCTTTATTTCAACACATTTACAAGTAAATCCTAGTATTTTAAATTTGCGATTAATCATGATTAATCACAGTCCGTGACTGTGATTAACGCGATTAAAAATTTCAATTGATTCAATTCTCGTGTCTCTCAGTGAGCATCCCAACCCGATCTCTTCCTCAGTCACAGTAGGCTGTTCTAAATTATTGATCCGTGTTCTTTTGTCCCACATAATTTAGAAGCTATTTTGCATTTAAAGACAGATGAAGGAGTCGGCGGTTTGCTCTGAATAATTAATCACGGCCTCTGTTGAACAGTCCAGAGTTCTGGATCTCTCCTCAGAGAGCATTTTTCTTTCCTGAAAAAGCTGCTGTAATGGAACAAAAACTGGTGTGTGATGATACCAGACATTTTTTAAAATGGAAACTTGGTTCCATCCACTTAACATTCTGCAGTCAAAACATCCAGTTCCCCCTTGACATGAGGGTGGTGATGTGTTGATCCCAATTGGAGGCTGTCTTTGGAAGTGATACATGATTGATGCCACAGTTAAGCTCTGTGAGTTAGCTGAGACAGACACGACTACCCATACGTTCAAATATTCCTCTTTTATTTTTATATTCTTTCTCCTTCTCTCTCTTACACAAGCAGTCCATTTCTTTCCCACATACATCATCTGTCTTAGCTTCTCACATTTTTTCATCTTCTTCAACTCTCTGATGACCATTTGTAGTTTTATTACCTTAACACATCACTGTCAAATTAGCTTGGCACACACATCCCTAGTCCTACAAAAGGGAATTTCACTCTTTTCCAATAAACTCAGGCTATAAGCCAAGATTCCCCACACTTCTAACACAAAAGTGATTTTCTTTCTAGTTAGAAATACTCTATTTGTCTTGAGGGAATACTACAAAGTAAACCATTAGGGGTGGATAAAGTGGAACAGGAAGAGATTTGGCCATCAACCGAAGCTAATCAGCTGTTCCCAGATGAACCTGCGAGGATCTGCCAATATAAAACTGTTCTTCAAGTGAATTACAATACTGATCAACAGTTTGGGGTCTTCAGTGTTACATAATCCACTAAAAACATTCTAATATAGTGATTTGGTGCTCAAAAATCTTTCTTATTATTATAAATGTTGAAAACGGTTATGCTGCTTAATATTTTCGTAAAAACCATGATGTATTTTTCGCCGCTGTCTTTGATCAACAGAACGTCTTTGATGTCGTCTTTGATGTCGTCTTTGATCATCAGAAAGTTCAAAAGAACAGTTATAAATTTTTTTTCAATGTCAAAGTCTTTACTGTCGCTTTTGACCAATTTAACTCACCCTTGCTGAATAAAAAAAAATCTTACTGACCCCAAACTTTTGAATGGTAATGCACGAAAAATACATGATTTATTAAGCAATTTGTGCTAATGGTGTGAGAAACAAAAAGCGGCTGCATAAGCCATTTAATTGATTTGTATTCACACCTGGAAAATAAAATCCTATTTCGTCAGAAACTCTATTTCCACACTCATTCATTCTCAGCATGTGTACCATATGCTGCATAATGTATAAGATGATTCAGGGATGTCATGATCATAATAACACAGCTTCCTCTTTCAGTGATTGATCTTTATCAACCAAATAAATACTCCCAGCTAGGCAGGTGTGACATATTCCCCATTCCATCATTAGCTTTATGATCGGTCATCTGTAGCTTGGATTAGATGCCAGACAGGCTTTAAATTTCCCTGGCCATGAGCCCCATCTACATCCTTCACATCGATAATGAATTAACTTATGTGAACTGCAATGAGACCATTTCTAAATTTAGCTACTATACAGTCTCCTCACGTACGGGACGCCATCAGGCTGTCACTGTAGGGTTGCCCCTCTATCAAAATACTCATACACCTGTACAAATACACACACAGCCACATACAGCCACACTCTCTCTTGGTCGATGTTGCAATTACATGTCAACAGGAAAAAATTGCTCCAACAAAGGCAGTGGCAGTTGCCGAAGCTCAGGGGAGGAGAGGTTAATTACTCCACAAATGGCTAAAGCAAATGACTAAAGACTACATCAAGCACCTAGGCAGCCCTAAGAGAATAGAAAGAGTGGCCATCTGTATAAAAGCAATCATACGTACAGGTGTTGGTCTATCCTATTTAGGGGGGCTGCTGTCACCCGTCTTTAATCTTAGACCCTTTAATATCTTAAAAACCTGCAGTTTGTGTGGTCTCTTTTCATGTGTACTAAATGCAGCGGCTACAGTAAGCCATCTGAGGTCAATTCACTCTGAATCCTCTTTTTACCAGTCATACAAATGTTAATGTTCATTACATAAAGTATTATCTTTAGAAATATGTTGCTGCGCCACACAGCTGTTATAAATCTCTCTCATATGAACATTCTCCGTTTCAATGAAATCACAAAATGAAATGCAACCAAATACACCGTTACTGATACATTGCTTCCTTACAATTTATGAATTGGAATTTCAATTGAATTGAAGTTAAACTGGAAAATTAGAATTCGAATTGGAATGAAAGAAAGTTAAATTTACTGAAATTCAACACAGCTAATGCATTCTCTGTTCTTTAGACTGTAGAGAATTCTTTTGCTTCAAAACAAAAAAAATAAATAAATAATTGTGACTTTTTATCTCACAATTCTGACTTTTTCTTGCAATTCTGCATTTATCTTTCACAATTCTGACTTTTCCTCTCATAATTCTGAGAATTAAACTACATATAATTCTGAGAATTGTAAGAAAAGTCAAACTTGTGAGATTTTTTATATTTTTTTATTCCTTGGTGCAAACAATTTAACACAATTCTCTTAATGTTTCTCACTAGTTATATCTCACAATTCCAAGTTTCTATCTATCTATCTATCTATCTATCTATCTATCTATCTATCTATCTATCTATCTATCTATCTATCTATCTATCTATCTATCTATCTATCTATCTATCTATCTATCTAGACATCTATCTAGATATTTTTTTAAACTTTCACGGCTTTGGCAGGCCAACATTTTAAGCTTGTCTTAAAAACATTGCTTTTCTAGTTAAAAAATATATTCATACAATTTTTTTTCAGTTTTAAAGGGTTCACCCAAAAATGAAAATTCTGTCATTAATTACTCCCCCTCATGTCGTTCCAAACACGTAAGACCTTCGTTCATCTTCGGAACACAAATTAAGATAATTTTGATGAAATCCGAGAGCTCTCTGACTCTGTATAGACAGCAATGCAACTGAAATGTTCCTATATCCAGAAACATAGCAACAAAACAGTCCATGTGACATCAATGGCTCAACTTAAATTTGACATAGCTACAAGAATACTTTTTTGTGCGCAAAGAAAACAAAACCAAAAAAATTATTCAACCATTCTTCTCCTCGAGTTACCGTCTTCAACTATTTTTGAGAGTACCCCAGAACATAATCAACGCATGCATCAATAGCATGCATGCTATTATTGTTTTCTTTGCGAACAAAAAGTATACAAAAAGTAGCTTCGCAAAATTGAAGTTGAGCCACTGATGTCACATGGACTGTTTTTTGCTTTGTTTCTGGGTCTGGGAACATTTTAGTTGCATTGCTGTCTATGCAGGGTCAGAGAGCTCTCAGATTTCATCAAATATATCTTAATTTGTGTTCCGAAGATGAATGAAGGTCTTAAGGGTTTGGAACGACATGAGGGTGAGTAATTAATGACAGGTGAACTATCCCTTTAATTGTACTTCCTTATATTCAAATTCAAACAGCAAATCTGCATTCAAAATTAGAAACTGAAAAGACACTCAATTAAATTCTGAATGGAAAATCCTGCCTGGTACAGTGTTTGAGCTGGCGTGTGAATGTCTATATCTCTGGTGTAAGATAAAAAGTAATTTTGAGTCATAAATGTGATTTAAAACGTCTGTGTCACAGCTCTCATAAAACACTATATTACAGTGCATTAGTGGCACATTAGCATGACGTTGGATTTCCGAAACCGGCGGAATTGCTGCCAGAGAGACCTACCCTTCCCCCACACGGCTCTCTTTTGTGAGTGCACATGAGATGACCAGGGCCAGGCAAGCGGCTTTCAGCTCACCACAGATTCACGGGGATATCATGGTTTTTAGGGCTTGAATCAAGCGGCTTACCCGTTTAATTTGTGAGATTACTCTAATTTCTCACTAAAATAAACCACTCAGCTCCGACATATGGAATATTTTAAAGTTTTCTCCATGTGAAACCCCACTCAGATCGCATTAAACAATTGTGTTATGCTCTGGGTCACATGTACGACACTTTTACTGGCAGCTCATCTGTTAATGGTGTAGGATCTCGCACATCCACACACACATGCAAATACAGCATGTTCACAAACATATACACGCTGGCATATGCTTCTGGTGCTTAATAGCACCACTCCTCCACATCTCTGACGTCAGAGAGTTTTGCACATACTCACGTGACTCACACTTTTGCTTTGCACATCACATGATCAAAGAGGTAATCTGATATTATCTGGCAGTGGGGAATATGAATGGGGACAAGCCACCTACTGCGCTGCTGTCTGTCAGCCTGCGCTTCGGGGCTAAAGCATGTAAAAGAAAATCTGTCCAATGCATTTTTTCTCTGCTGCCTAATGAAATTTAAACAGCCTAATGTGATGCTCTGGGTCCTTGGGACTGTTAGTCTTGATGTCTGTAAACCCCACAGAATCATGATAATGTCTCTTCTAGTACAGGAAGATAAAGACGACAGCGAATGCACAAAAATCGACACCTAAATACATTTTACGTTATTTAGTACCACAATGCAGGGTTACAAATGAACTCTACTTCACTGAAGTGTTTATTGTTGTCTTGGATCAATAAGAAGGTCTTAAGGTAAACAGACTAATCGTTACTGATTGCTATGAACACAGTGATGGTCTAATGCTGAATAAAAGCTGTTAACTATTCATGGGTTTTGATGAAACACAGGCCTGATGGACTAGCACGAGATAGAGTCAGTGAGCTGTGGCCCGTTAATACTAGCGAGGTCAGTACGTTTATGTCCAGAAGCCATTTTCCCCACTGCTCCATTTAATATGGACATGCAGCCGTAAATTATAGAATGATGCAGTACTATGTTATGCTTTGAGTAAAAAATAGCTTGTTTTGATACAAGTGAACATCTCAAATTAAATAAAAAATTAGACTCTTGTCTGGAGGGAAGAAGAAGAAAGAATTTCCATCTACATCTATATTTAACAGCACCTTGGGACACGGAAACAGTGAGTACGCTGACAATGCAGTCACGATCAAACAGTTATTTTCAGGTTAAAATGGATTATTTTAAGATTACTTTAAAGAAACAGCTCACCCAAAAATAAATGTATTGTCATTATTTACTCACCCCAGTGTTGTTCCAAATAGAATGACTTTGTATTTTCCACACACAAAAGGAGAAATATATATATAAAACTGTCACTGAACTGAGGCTTTCAAACTTTAAAAAGGATGTAAAAGCATCATAAAAGAATTATAAAACGCACTACATTCAAAGTTTTCTGTCCAAGTCACATGACAGCTTTGTGTGAGGAATATTATTCACTGAATTCTAAACTGAAATTCATTTCTCTCTTTAGGATGTTCAGCAGCATTGTCTGGTACATAAAAAAAATCTTGTTTTTAAATTTCTTAACTTAAATTTCAGTCTGTATGTCACCCAAAGCTTATGAATGACGTCAGAATACTTAAAACATAGTGCACAAGTAATTTGGACCAATTATTTAATACTCTTATGATGCCTTTGCATACTTCAAAGGGGAAAACGGATGCAAAATTCACTTTTACATGGTGTTTGCATATAAATGTGTCTTAGTGTGTGAACACAACCACTCTACAATGATACAAATCCATTCACTAAATTTTTTTAAATTCCCCCCAAAAATAAACAGTCTCAATTATAGAGCCGTTTTGATTTTCTGAGTGGGATGACCCATGATCACTGATAGACTGCTCATGTTAGCATATTTCCACCCTCAGCTAGTTGTGCGCTATCCACCATTTTCTCTGCGCTCATTCAAGCAGCTGTAGCGACACAATGTCTCGTAAGCAATGCAGGTGTTTTGTAGTTAAATGTAAAAGTGAACATAAGAGTCTTCATTCTTTCCTGACATCAGAGCAACTGAGGACGCAGTAGATTAGTTTTGTTTTTGATGGTAATGCACCACCAAATACACAAAAAACAGAAGAGAGGGCTGGGGTGAGCAGCAGCTTATTAGCATTTAAAGAGACATGCACCGAAAACGGCTCGCTGTTATTGACAAGGTAAAAAGGTGTTGTTTAACATGACCATTGAGGAATTTTAACCAAGGTATGTTATAGACATTTCATGAAGACCCTAAAGAATCATCCGATGTAAAGTTTAAAGGTCTCAGTTCCAATCTTTGTAACTGCCTTTTAGATTTGGAATGACATAGGAGTGAGTAAATGATTGCAAAATGTTCATTTTTGGATGAAGTGCTACTTTAAGTGTCACTTTGCCACAATTTAAAAGAAATGCAGCGTTATGTCAAGACAGATTTGACACTGGTGACATTGGCATGCAGCAAAGGATGCATTTGATCTGCATCACAGTATCAGGATAACATAAACACAATAGAGAATAAAAAAACCACAGCTGTGATAGAGACATTTATATAGAGGTAACTGTAACTCATTTCTTCCCAATACAGTCAAGCTAAGCTGATAACTCTCTCAGCACATGCTCAAGAAGTGTTCTCACGCTGCCTGTGAAAAACAAGTGACTGAATGACATCATCTCTGCATGCACTGTATCGACTCACATTGCAGTCCAGTAGATCTATACTGTCCAGGCTCTTGCTTCTGTGGATGCGGCCCTTGATCCTGCGCAGTGACGGTTTGCCCTGACTTGCAGCCACAGCAGGTGGCGTCGCAGCAGAGGCAGCAGAGGCAGTGGGGGCATCTGAATCAGGTGGCACCCTGCAGTGGAGAGACATTAGCATATAATCATACGGCATGCTGGGATCCTTAATGTCCAGTCAGACCAGATGCTACCTTCATTTACACACTTTTATCCAAAGCTTCTGTTCAAGGTACTGTTCAAAAGTTTAGGGTATGCTGTTTTTAAATATTTTGAATTCAGTAAGGATGCATTCAAAACTGACAGTAAAGAAATGTATAATGTTACAAAAGATTTCTATTTAATATAAATGCTGTTCTTTTAAACGTTCAAATTATTTAAATAAAAAAAATCCGGCCAAAAATGTATCACAATTTCCACCAAAAACTTAAGCAGCACAACATTTCAACATTTCAGCCGTTTCTTTAAATCAGCATATTAGAATGATCAAGAGACACTGAAGTAATGGCTGCTGAAAATTCAGCTTAGTCATCACATGAATACATTACATAATAAACCACTAAAAATAGAAAACTCTACTTTTAAACTGCATTAATATTGCTCAATATTACTGTTTTTACTGTATTTATGATTACATAAATGCAGCCTTAATGTCAAATATTTTAGCAGAATGTATGTTTTATCGGTTCATACATCCTCAGGGAATCTAACCCAGGACAAATTTTTGAGCTACTGCAAGGAACACATACCTATATTAATTACAAGTTAAATGGTATAAAGTTAGTTTAATGCAAGCATTATTATATTCATAAGATTTCACAGGGTAAATTAGGGACATCTTCTGCAATTTACTTGATGGAGCAAGAAAAACACACATCAGAGTTTAGGTGTTGTCACTCATCCCTGATTACCCTAATCCAACTAAAATCCAAGCTTATCATAAAAGGGTCTTATGTAACTCTACACTCACCACTAGGATAGACTGACTGTTTTTTGTTAAGATTAGACTTTGTATAATGTGCCTGCATCAAAGATTCAAGAAACGTTTCTCTCACTTACACCCATATGGATCTCTCTTCTCTCAGAGGAGGTGTCTGCTAGCGTGACTTAGTGCAAGGAGCAATTAAACCCTCGGGATATATTGGCCATGATAGCTTTAATGCCCTCATAAAAATCGCTGTCTCCATAATTAGAAGTGCTTTCTAAGGCAAGCATCACTGTTACCATTGCTCACATTTACGGTAAGAGATTTAAACAACCCCTAACCCTAAGTAATTCATTTTGTTGCGTGAAAGTATCCAGCATGGTTTGTACTCAGGAGATGAACGATACCCCAAATCATGCACGAGGAGGAGTGGTAGAGACTGAGAGTACTAATTCTCTCTCCCACCTTTTCGCTGTTTGGGCCAAAATCCATAGGGCTATTGTAAGCAGGTGATCCCTATGGAAAAGCCAGAGAGATATTTGTTTTAGTCCTGTCACTGGGTGATTTATGTAACCCCAGTGGCCTTTAGGAATGAGTATCACCTTCCAGTTTGATTTTCCTGCTGCCGTCTCTTGTCAAACTGAAGAGACAAGAGAGTCTGAAGTGCACACCCACAGTGAGAACAGCAGAATCCCATTATGAAATCCTTAAAACCAAATAAGCTCCGAGTAAATCACTGAAGATCCATCTTGTACAGGAGTCTATAGGTACCTTGCAGTAAATTCAAATAAATAATTAAACAAAAAAATCAGATTTATGGGCAGCAGATTGACCAGATTTCCACTATTTGATGACACACTGAGTAAATATTTTTTTTAAAAATATAAAAAAATAAAAACCACAAAAAATTGGATAAATGAGCATTTGATTTACTTGCTTTTCAGATGATACATACATGAAAAAACGAAATAAGTAAAATAAAAATAACTCTTGGTCCTGTCAGAATCTTTTTAACACACATGACATATCACAGCAGTACAATATTACGTACTATATTGCGCCACCATTTAAAAAAAAAAAATCACCTCCCCCTAAACAGCATGTAAAAATAATATAAAATGCATCAGTGACTGAAGATGTGGGTCAGAACTTCTATTCCTGTTTAAGAGGGCATTTTTCTCTACAGAAAAAAGCTAAACCCAAGACTAAACCTGACCAAATAGGCCACTCCAATTGTGAATTTTCCGGGTTCATCTTCTCCATAGCCAGTTTCTGTTCCCAAAGGGCAGACAGGCTGAGTGACAGTGGCCCTTCTGTCCACTTCCTCTCATTTTTACATGGTGGTCAGGCTGATACACGTGCTCTTTCGCTCCCTGGCAGAACACACTCAACAATCCATTCCCCAAACCGGAGAGCAGTCTGGCCAAAGTGAGAGCCTTGGATCCCATTTGCTGCTGTGAATCCCTCTGATTGGCAGGCAGAGCACCAGAGCTGGGCTTCTCTCCTGTGACCTCCACACTGCCCACGATCTCTAGAGGATTTGCACTAAACCCAAGAGCACCGCATTCAATCTGGACCGGCTTCTGTTGCCACCAAGCTCATTCTCTCCCTTTTCTCATCTCTCTCTCTCTCACACACACACTGTAATGCACTGTCTGTTATTCTGGGGACTCATTCACACACTGTACTAAGCAGAAGCTTAAACCCTCTGCAGTACAAGAGTGGAAGAATTTAACTAAACTCAAAATGTATTCACATAACACAAGCATTTAGAAAACCAATCTAACAATTACCTCAAATATTTGTTATATTATATTTGTCAAATATTTGTCAAATGTTAAATCATTTATTTTAGACATATAAAAGCTAATCGTTTAATTTTGGAAATATGTTGTTTAAATAATACTTACTATTTTTCCACACATTATAAATTGGTCTGCAAAGGGGCTTCTTAATACTTGAGGGTCCCTGGCATAACAAATTTGAAATGCCCTGGCTTTCTAAAAACTCAGAATAACATGGAAAAGAAACCTTTCATCGCTTGTTGCTTGATCATGTCTGGTTAAGACAAAGTGTAAAGTAAAATAAGGCCAGAGAGCAGTTCCCCAAACAGGAGCAGAGATGGGTACAAAAAAGGGCACAGTAAAATGCTGACCATTTATCACACTCTTTGAGGCTCTAGCATTATTGTGCAGAGTGAAAAATGTCTAAGCTGCAGCTAATTTTAGGCCAGGAAAATATTACATGCTGAAGCGTCCTTTACTTGGCCCTTAAGAGTAATGCACTAAAATATTAAGCAGTCTGCCCTGTTTATCCACCCCTCTCAACTTCACAACAAACAAGAGCATTTCCTTCAACAGGAAAAACACTCCTCTAAGAGGTGATCTTCATGAATGTTACATGAAGTCTTGCCTAGAAATAGCAATTCTTCCAGCTCAGTGTGAGTGTTTTAAGAGGTCACTGGCACTGGGAGATCCTGCAAGCACTGATTACTGTACCACACACTTACACATTTAACAAGTCATTTAATTGAAGTGTTAATTTGATCAATTATTATTATTCCATATAAAATAATATAATAAATATGAATTTATAAAATTAACCTTTCAATTAAATAATTTGTTATTTAATAAATTGATATTACTTATAAAAATATATTATTAAATACTATATTAATGCATTTAATGTATAATGCATATTTAATATACTACTTTTGTACTATATTTATACTATACTATATACTTTGTATTATATATATTTAATATCATATATAAAAGTAAATAATCTTTTCTGTTTTAAATACGTAATAATATATGAATTTATATATAAGCTTCTAAACAGACAGTGGTGTTTTGTTACTGAATGAATCCATGTTTTGAAAAAAAAAAAGTACACCAATGATTCAGTGACCAATTCATATAGACAGTCACTTGATTTGCTTCTGAATGAATCAACCATTTGAACAAATCAGTTGAATGAATGACTGAAAGTCATTTCTTTGAAGTCCCCTCATGCTTCAAACGCTCCACCATCATCCCCATCCCAAAGAAACCCAAAATTACTGGACTTAATGACTACAGACCTGTGGCTCTAACGTCTGTGGCCATGAAATCATTTGAAAGACTGGTTTTGGCTTATCTGAAGGACATCACTGGCCCCTTACTGGACCCCCTGCAGTTTGCCTACAGAGCAAACAGGTCTGTGGATGATGCTGTCAACATGGGACTGCACTTCATCCTGCAGCATCTGGACAGACCAGGGACTAATGTGAGGATCCTGTTTGTGGCTTTTAACACCATCATCACGGACACCCTTCAGAATAAACTGTCTCAGCTCTCCGTCCCCACCTCCGTCTGTCAGTGGATCACCAGCTTCCTGACAGACAGACAGCAGTTAGTAAAGCTTGGTAAATCCACATCCAGCACTCGTACCATCAGCACTGGAGCTCCTCAGGGCTGCGTTCTCTCCCCACTGCTCTTCTCCCTCTATACCAACGACTGCACATCTAAAGACCCCTCTGTCAAGCTCCTGAAGTTTGCAGATGACACCACACTGATCGGCCTCATCCAGGACGGTGACGAGTCTGCTTACAGACAGGAGGTTAAGGAGTGTCTGGTGCAGTCTTAACAACCTGGAGCTTAACACGCTCAAAACTGTGGAGATGATCGTGGACTTCTGGAGAAACCCCCCCCAGCACTCCCCCCACTCACCATCATGAACAGCACTGTGACTGAAGTGGAGTCATTCAGATTCCTGGGCACCACCATCTCCCAGGACCTGAAGTGGGACAATCACATTGACTCTATTGTGAAAAAACCCCAGCAGAGGTTGTACTTCCTTCACCAGCTGAGGAAGTTCAACATGCCACAGGAGCTGCTGAAACAATTCTACTCTGCCATCATTGAATCCATCCTCTGCACTTCAATAACTGTCTGGTTCAGCTCAGCTACCAAATCTGACCTCACAAGACTACGGAGGGTGGTCCGGACTGCTGAGCGTATCATTGGTACAACCCTCCACACTTTCCAAGAACTGTACTTATCCAGAGTGAGCAAAAGGGCTGGTAAATCACTCTGGACCCCTCACATCCAGCACACTCCCTCTTTGAACTGTTACCGTCTGGTCAACGCTACAGAGCACTGAGCACCAGAACGACCAGACACAGGAACAGTTTCTTCCCTCAGTCAATACATCTCATGAACACTTGACAATAAAATGCGGAACACACAACTATATTATTTATTCACCACACTTGCTTACTTTATCTAATTTTTTTCATTTCAAATTTACACATATCAGACTTGTACACCATAATTGTCTATATTATATATATTTAAATAAAAGGAAAAGAAAACCATTCAGTCTTTCTGCAATGAACACAAAGTGCTTATATGATGAGGTGAAACTAAATCTGACTTCCTCATCATCAATAGCAATATACTGATCACATTTTTTGTCATTTGTGTATGTTAAAATAGCCCACTGCTGTTGACTGCTGCTGTTGTCCCGAGTTCGAATCCCGGCTCACAGACCTTTCCTGATAATATCCCCATCGCTCTCTCTCCCACTTGACTTCCTGTTCTCCTACTGTCTAATCTAAATAAAGGCATAAAATGCCAAAAATAAATCTTAAAAAAACAAAACAAAACAAAATAGCCCACTGCCAAGGATGTGTGATCACTCAGGCCATGCTCGGCATGCTCTAACAGAGGTGATGTGCTTGTGTGAGGGTTCAGCGTAAACAGATAGCCCAGCAAGGCCATGCCGTATGACATTGCATGGTCGGAGAAGCAGAGACCTTGTGCCGATGTAGATCCATTACTCAGTTCAGTGATTGTGACACTACCTTGTTATGATACATTCATTCAATAGGATGCCAAGGTGAGGGCAAGGAGCTTTGATGTATTCATATCAGTGATGTACACAGCACCTGATATGAGCAAAAATAAGACAGTGCTCGGGTGTGTGCTGTTTGCAAGCTGGGATAGTTTTAAGGCTAAACTGCATGACTAAGAGAAGAAAGTGTCCTGAGGATACTACCAGTCATCAAATCTTTCTCAGATGAAAGCGGACAAGTGAGACTCACTCTGAGGGATGTGCTTTGATCAAGACCAGTTTCAGGTCCAAACTGCATTATGTACAAAGAGCACTGATAAAAATGTTTCTCTAAATCCAATATGCAAATTATCATTAAATTACAGAGCCCCCATCACTTTTCAAGTCTCCATGGGGGTCTGGTTTAAAGACCCCTGTTACTGACTGATTTTTTATGCAATGACCCTGCATTCAAGCTCAGTAACAAGGTGTTTCCAAACAGTCTCATGTGACTTTATGCTCTATACCCATTCCTGGCACGAAGAGCTGGATGCTTTCTGCAGAGCAATCAAGTGCAACTTACCAAAGACATCAAGGGTCAAACTAAATCTGCAAATGCATCCAAATTCTTAAAACTCGACACCTCAGTCTTTGGTGAATCTCCTTTAATGACTTCAGGAAAAGAAACTCAAGTGGAGGAATCATCTGGGAACTTACGTACAGAGTTCATGATGTAAACACAGAGACAGAGATACAGACACAGACACAACACAAGGCTTTAGTCTAAGTAGCCCTTCTTTAATGATTCCTCCTCTTCACCCGTCTTTCAGAGGTTTATCTGGAACACTGATCCCTGAATACCATTAACACTGCACAGGCTCCTGCAACATGGACAAACAGGACATGATGTCTTTCACCCTTCTTTGTCTATCCCTCTGCTTTCCTAAGATGAATACCACCAAAGAGTTTAGAAAGTCACAAGACTACAAAGCAAGGAACATTACGGCAAGTATAAAACTTTAAGCATGAGAAAATCTGTGTGTTTGTGTTGGTGGTCACATTGATGGGATAACTGTAAATATTCTTAGCAGTGGACCTTTGACATGAGATGACCAGGAGCAGAACAAGAAGCGACATGCTGATTAGGTTGATTAGGGCCAGACAGCTTCGACAGATGGAGAGGGAGATTAGGGATATAGACGTGTATCAAACATGACAGTACAACGGTCACAGGCCCATGCTTAGTGTCTCCCACCGTTCACCCGTCCTGACTGCAAGAGCAGTACACAAACACGACCTGGCACACGCACCTAGAGCAAAACACAGGTCTAGCCACAAATTCGTATTAAACAAAGAAGGCAAAATCCTAGGGACAAACACCTCTGATATGGAGAAAATGTTTTAAATGTACCCAGATTTTAAAAACTTTGTGATACTGAAGACTGGAGTACTGACTACTGAAAATTCAGCTTTGCCATCACAAGAACAAATTAGTTTATGTATTTTAAATTAGAAAACAATATTACCATTTACTGTATTTTTAATCAAATAAGAGCCGCCTTAATGAACATAAGAGACTTGCATACATGCTGGACGCAGTATTTTAGTCTGATTTCACAAGATTCAGGTAAAATGAAAAGATATATTATTACTTTAGTCTGACTGAAATCAAATTTCAAAGTTCATTTAAATGTACTTAGTTTCTGTGGAACATCTTGCATGATAGAGTCCTGTAGAAGAGTGTTATAGAAACAGGACACTTTCTGCTGTAATGACTAAGCATTGCGTCACACCCTCAGGTTGCAGATTCAGCTTGGTGACCAACTGCATGTTGTTTTTATCCTGCAGGTCAATATGGTGAGTACTACGAGTCAGCCCGACTTGTCCAGGCCAGCCCACAAGGAGCAAAAACTCTGAGGATTTATATTATCATCCCTCCCTGTGGGCAGGTTTTTTAAAGGAGTCATGACTAAGAAGTTAAGGTACAGGTTTAAAAGTCATAAAGTGGGACACTTTTAGAGGACAGCGTTGTGCTGTAGAGTTTAACAGATTAAAATCCTGACTATAATCAAATGGCTAATAGAGAGAAAAATTGTGTTGCATTAGTTCACCCAAAAATAAATATAGACCTCGGTCAGGTTAAATGCTATATTGAATTTAATGCGGATGAAAATAAGGATGTAAAGGATTTACAGTCTTCACAATATCACACACTTCATAAAGGTCCTAGATAATATCATTTTTACAACTCTCAACTTTCATCAGCTGAACATTTGGCAGACTGTTAAACAACAGCACAATCCATTGAACGTACTGTACTTCTATTCCTCACAGCTTCGTTTTCATTCCTGTCCAAAAGTAAATAATATGGCGCTATGTGTCTATTGTAATATGTCTATTGAATATATTTCAGCAAATTTTCATTTTTTGGTGATATTCCTTTTACAAAATGATCATAACAACTGGGCACTTTATGTTTAACTTCATTTAATGTTTTTGTAAACAAAGATTGTATTAATCACTCTCTTCATCCAATTTCCCATCTCCACATTTCCCGCTCTT
This sequence comes from Barbus barbus, assembly GCF_936440315.1. Classification (NCBI taxonomy): domain Eukaryota; kingdom Metazoa; phylum Chordata; class Actinopteri; order Cypriniformes; family Cyprinidae; genus Barbus; species Barbus barbus. The sequence goes on along the minus strand of NC_136729.1, from coordinate 18,146,073 downwards.
TTTTCCTGCTTTACCCAAGATTAATCCCAAATGTGATTACAGTGGCCACTAAACCAATTTACCGCCAACTTTAACCCTCCTTAAAAGACGTTCCACACGAGGAGGCTGTGGGGTGGCAGAGGAGCAAGAGCCATAACGCAGGGATGAGGCAGTGATGAGTCAGTAAACCCAGGTTAATCTGTCCCCCACAGTGCCATAAAGCTTCTGAAAGGAGATTATAATCTCACGGCAGAGTGGAAAACGTGTTTGTCAAAAACAAACAGAGAAACAGCTATTTATTACCCTGACCACACATCTCTGAGACAATGACAATGTTGAGGACATGGACAGCAATCAGTGTCAATCAGTGCTGAGATTTCCTCTCTGGTGCCTACTGGAGTAACTGAAGCTCAGTGTTGTCAGTTTTTACATTCTGAATCTCTTTTTAAGTGTTTGCGCACTTTAAAAGTTGTATTTCAGTCTGACATAATCAATAAAATGTACTCTACTGTCCGTCTTAGGTTTTTGTGATATCAGACTAGACCTCACATAATGTGATTGTAGCTCGCCTTCATCCAGCATGCACACTGTAAAAAAGTTATTTTTCGAAGTTTCTTGCCATTTCTTTGTAATTATTAGTGAAATATACTAGCTATTTCTGAGTGGAAATTATTTCACCAAATTTTCAGTGTATGTGTGAATCGGACTACAATATTTCACCACATTGCGTACTTGTTTCAAAAGACAAGTGACACATGACATATCACTTACTTAATTATACTGTTTGACTGAGTGTCCAAGAGGAAAAGATGTACTTTTGTAACACTGGATAGTATAGAGCTACATTGATTGTTTAATATAAAAGGGGCTCAGGTTCAAACGCTGACATTTTGTTACTTGGACAGTAAAATCTTGCTTTTGAGCTTCAAGTGACTTGAGGACCGGTAGATGATGGCTGAATCAAACTTAGAATGGCAGATTGGTGGTTTCTTGTTTTGGGTTTTCTTTTTGTACCTACAATAATCATGTATTTATTAAAGACAAAAATATCTTTTCTGGAAGTTGCAATTAAATTCCACTCTGCTCAACACTCAGTCTGGGGGTGAAATGCTTTTGGGTGAGTTCATGCATCATTAAGCAGGTGGAAGAACAATGGCTTGCAGGAGGCAACAGACAGACATCTGGGAGGGTGCAATTATACAACAGTCGCCTCCAACTGTCAACACATTTGGTTGCCGCGCTCACGGTATGAACAGGAACCAGCAGAGAGCCAAGAACTGCAGGATAGCTGGTTGGATGGATGCCTCCATCACGACAATAATGTAACGTAATTCTGATGAAAAACCCCCCTTATCAATGCACGTGACTGCTGTGCTTATGGGGAGGTGGTGGTGCCAACACACACCACACCCTTGTGAATCTTTTGAGATTGAGACCACAAGTGACAAGATAAAAGGTTTCTATATTATTTGGACAACAAGTGCTTAAAATGTATATATTACATACAAATCAATTTATTAATTTGACATTTTTTAATCTCTGGAACACTATAATAAAACTGTTTAAATACAGTAAGGGCAAGTAAGCTTTAAGTAAGCTTTTTATAACTAGGCTATTATCTTCTTCTCCAGATTCACCTCACTTCCTCAAACATTCATCAATGGAATTCATTTACACATTGCATTCCATAACAAATTAAATTTAAGCACCATTAAAATACTAAATGATAATGTGGCTTTGCATAATTCTGAGGACCAGATGTGAGCAATGACAACCCACTGGTTTGGGTGTCAGCAGGTGTTCGGATAGAACAGAAATGTTCTGATTGATCTTTGAAAATAATAAAAGCAAGTACAATTTAAAATAAGTAAAAGAAAATACAGAACTAGAGAGGTCTGTATTATTAACTACACGCTAACCAGCTTCAACCTCCACTCAACGAGCATACACAAATATCATTAAGATAACGAACACATGCCGCTGTAAAATCAGAGGATGTGGATAATTTTGTTCTTTCATTTGGAAGCAAATGCACTGAGAGGTAACTGTTAAATGGATTTGAGTGGCTGCACCCATGTGATTAATAAGCTGTCTGAGTGCATTCAGTGTGGAGGCACTGGAGAATGAAAATGAAAAAATAACCAAGTCAAATGCAAATATAAAATATGATAACAAAAAATATTAAATAAAATTTTGGAATGGTTTATTATCGCTAACTCAACTATTCAGGCTCAACAACATTATTTCTTGGTCCATATGATAGCTTTCATCAAACCAGGGAAGGACCAATTCAGTCTATCACTAGTGGATGAAGAGAGAGAATTATCATATCAAACATATCAAAGAGACAAAATTAAAAACATTCAAACAAAAACAAAAAATCAGACATTAGAGATGAAAAAAGGTGGGTTCAAAAGAAGAGCAAAAATTCAAACAAAAGTAAACATAACAGCTTTAATTGTGCTGTCCAAGATTAAAATGCAACAGTTTCTCCATCTATTCCTCTATCTGTCTCTTTTTTCTTCCCTTTTTGTGTTTGACAAAACCTCGGCGTACGTCACACTTCACTCTCCTCCCATTCCACACTCACTCGCACACTTCTCAAACTGTTCAGCTTCTACTCACCACAGCTGTCTCTTCGGAGGGATGCAGTCGTCTTTGTTGGAGGCTGTCACTCCCATGGCCATCTGCATCACTGTTATGTATTTCTGGTACTTCATATTGTCCACCACTACCACCACGAAACCAACATAGGTGATCTTGTGCGCGTCTATTCCCTGGCATCCGCCTGCGCCTGGTCCGCCTCGGTCACTTTCAGAGCGCCATTTCCAGTGCTGTGGGACTGACAAGGAAAACACTCCTCAAGAAGCACGACAAAAGGTACCATGCCGCTAGGACCCATGTCTGTTGTGACTCTGTAATCTCATTAGTGCTCTGAATAGCCAGCTAATCCTTTCAGTGTTGGTCAGGAGCGGCACATTGTTTCTGTGCGCTCCTCGCGAAGCACTTTCTGTTCTGAAAACAATCAGAGAGAAACTCTGACAGAAGCCAGCGGCAAGTGACAGCGGCTGAGCGTTTGTGTGTGAGGTAGGAGAGAGGAAAAGTGTGCATGTATATACACGCAAAAAAGAGAGACTAGGGAGAGGGAGGGAGAAAGAGAGAGAGAGAGAGAGAGAGAGAGACGCACATGCTCGGGAAGAGCAAGAGTGGGGGTGAGAAGCAAAGAGCGAGAGAGACAGACAGCGAGAGAGCATCTCTCAGATGGCACGGAAATAGATTTTAGAGTATCTAAACAATGTAAGATGTTTTAGAACTCGGTTCATCCAGCTCACAAAAACATCTCAATGCAAATCACATCAAAATTGAGCATTCTGTGATTTGAGCTCTGTGATTAGTGTTTACTAATGGCAGAGGGGGATGGGAGACATGCAGGAATAGGAGCGAGGGAGATGTGAAGAAGGGGAGAGAAGGCACAATGAATTTTTTAATCCCGAACACATGCACATTACCATCAGTGAATGAACTGGATACACAGATTAAGTATTGCAACCAAACGCATAGGGATGCAACAGTGCTATTTTAATCCATGTAAAGCATCATTCCATCCCAAGCAACAAACCTAAACAAGAGCCATTACAATGACTACCTGCTGACCTTCTTTTGGTCTCAATCTGCTTAAGTAACCCTCATCTGATACCACAGAGGTATAAAGGGCAGCCGTTGTTAGCCTGACCATTGGCTGCCTTAACCAAGTTAAAGCACTGGCTTAATTAGAAAGGGCACTTTGCCATTAGACAAAAGAACGTTATTAGTCATATGCTTTCAGGTAACCGGACATACAATAGGATCAATTGTAAGTGCCTTTGATTTCATAATTAAGCAATGTTTTTGTCATTCAACAGACACTTTTCAGGGGAAGTCGTGGCCTAATGGTTAGAGAGTTGGACTCGGTTGCGGGTTCGAGTTTCGGGCCGGCAGGGATTGTAGGTGGGGGGAGTGAATGTCCAGCGCTCTCTCCACCCTCAATACCACGACTGAGATGCCCTTGAGCAAGGCACCTAACCCCCAAATGCTCTCCGGGTGCCGCAGCATAAATGGCTGCCCACTGCTCCGGGTGTGTGTTCACGGTGTGTGTTCACTGCTGTGTGTGTGCACGTTGGATGGGTTAAATGCAGAGCACGAATTCCGAGTATGGGTCACCATACTTGGCAGTATGTCACTTCACTTCACTTTTTACTTGTACCTGCATTTGAGTGCTTTGTGTTGGATAGCAATCTCAGTAACCGTTATTCCTTCCTGGGTCCTCTCCACATGGGCCTGAAGGACGCCCAGATCCTTAACCTTTAGGCCTCTGAAGCACTAAATGAGATGGGGGACTGGGAGAGGGGGCTCTACACTTAAAAAGGCATGTGATTAAGAAATGGAAAGTGAATTGAGTGATTAGTGAGTCCACTGTAATTGTGTAGAAAGAGATTAATTGATTATTATAATGGACTTCTTTGGTGTGCGGAACAGCTATTTGTTGTGGTGTCAAACAATAAAGGGAATTTTGTGACTCACAAAGTCAGTAATTGATCTTCTATGTGTTATAATCTTGCAGGAAATACCTAACCACAAGCTATACGGAGTAAAAATGAAATGTGACCAGGCAGTGCTTTGAGAGCACACCAGTGCTTCGGTCCCACAAGAGAGCCCATTAACCTTTTTGGGTTAAGCATGACTAAGAGAGATGCACTTCAGTGAGGTCAAACACCAGGACACACACAGAAATATCACTGAGATTAGGTGGAGCCTGAGAGTATCACTATATGATGTGATTTTTTTTGCAGTACGTTTTATATTCAAGAAAATAAGCGCACTAATAACTTTGTCTCAACTCTCAACACATTTATTTTCTAATAGAGCTGAAAGTAATACGAGCACTCTACCCCCAGCAATTATGTGCATCTAAGCTATTGAGCTGAGCCTCACTAATGAATCATATCAAGCCATACTAAATATAGCAACTACAATACCATATGAGTCATAATGAAAGAGGTTTTAAGTACATCGGATAGATATTTTAAAGGAAAGAAGTTATTTAACAGGAATTATCTCTCTCTAATTTATAAGGAATAGTAATTTAAAACGGTATTTAAAATTTAAATAAATTCAAATTCAAATTTTATTTGTCACATACATATACATACATAGTACGACATGTAGTGAAATGTATTGTACGACTGTCCAACAAAATTAAGAAAAACCTCAAGTTTACAAAAATACAAAAAAAAAAAGTACAGTAAACATATATACAGAAATAAACTAGCAATAAAATAAAATAACAAATAGATATGAAGAATAAAAATAGAATATGATTCTATATAGATTCTATAAAAAGTAAAGTGTATGTCAGTGATAAAGTGTCCGTGTGCTGTGCAGTGCAGTAAAGTGTATAAGTGAGTAAAAGGAATACTAAAGACAAAGACAAATGGTATGTAAGTCCCACTCATTTATCCTTACGTAACCTTCTACAAATTAGTACAGATTGTAATTGAAAAATGTGCAAAGTGGAAGTGTGGGGTGATGTGCTTAGAGTGGAGAGTGGTTAAGACTCCGAATGGCCTGCGGGAAGAAGCTCCTCCTCATTCTCTCTGTGTTCGCCTTCATGGAGCGGAAGCGTCTCCCTGAACACAGCAGAGAAAAGAGTCCATTGTTGGGATGGCTGAGGTCCTTCACTATCTTCCTGGCCCTGGTCAGGCACCGCTTGCTGTAGATCTCCTGCAGGTCAGGGAGCTCGGTGTGGATGGTACGTTCCGCTGAACGCACCACCCTCTGGAGGGCTCGTCTGTCCTGCATAGTGCAGTTCCCGAACCAGGAAGTGATGCTGCCCGTCAGGACGCTCTCGATGGTGCAGGTGTAAAAAGTCTTAAGCACCCGAGAGGGAAGTCTAAAGTCCTTTAAGCGTCTCAGATGGTACAGACGCTGCCTGGCCTTCTTCACCAGGGTGCTGGTATGACAGGACCAAGTCAAGTCCTGCGTGATGTGAACACCCAGGTATCTGAAGCTGTCCACTCTCTCCACTGGAGTCCCGTTGATCGTGATCGGCTGGTATGACCGCTCCTGCTTCGTACTGAAGTCCACTATCAGCTCCTTAGTTTTGCTGATGTTCAGGTGTAGACTATTCACCTGGCACCAACTCTCCAGGTTCTTAATCTCCTGTATGTAGGCCGTCTCGTCGTTGTCTGAGATCAGGCCCAACACAACAGTGTCATCAGCAAACTTGATGATGGTGGTGGAGTTGGAAGTGGCCACACAGTCATAAGTGTACAGTGAGTACAGCAGGGGGCTCAGAACACAACCTTGAGGGGCACCAGTACTTAGGGTGATGGAGGATGAGGTGTGTTTACCCATCCGTACGGCTTGCTGTCTGTCCTTCAGGAAGCTGGAGATCCATTGGCACAAGTATGTGCTGAGACCAAGGACCTCCAACTTGGAGGTGAGTGTGGAGGGAATTATGGTGTTAAACGCTGAACTGTAGTCCACAAACAGCGTTTTTACATAATTCCCTTTTCTGCAGTCCAGGTGACTTGTTGTGGTGTGGAGGAGGTGTGAGATTGCATCCTCCGTGGAGCGGTTATGCCTGTATGCAAACTGTAGTGGATCCAGTGTGTCTGGTAGTGATGCAATGATGAAGTCTCTGACCAGTCTCTCAAAGCACTTCATCACCACTGATGTGAGGGCTACAGGGCGATAGTCGTTTAGGCAGGTGGGCTGCGGTTTCTTGGGGACAGGAACAATGGTGGACTGCTTAAAGCATGAGGGGACTATGGACTGTTCCAGGGAGAGGTTGAAGATCTCGGTGAACACCGGTGCTAGCTGGTCAGCGCAGGCCTTCAGAACCCGACCTGTGATGCCATCTGGTCCTGCTGCCTTCCTGATGTTCACTCTCCTGAATGCCCTCCTCACATCATGCTCCGTGATGGTGAACACGTTGTCCTCACCGGCTTCCTCAGCGTGCATGCAGTTAGCACTGCTAGCGCTGCTAGCGTGATTAGCTGCAGCCTCGAAGCGAGCATAAAAAGTGTTCAGCTCGTCAGCCAGAGAAGCGTCCGCATTCCCCGATCTGGAGGGTGGTGTTTTATAGTCCGTGATGGTTCTAAGTCCCTGCCACAGGCTCCTAGAGCCGCCATGTTGGAATTGCGACTCTAGTTTCCTCCCGTAGCGCTGCTTCGCCTCCTTCACCAATCTGCGCACGCTGTAAGATGCAGCCTTGTAGTCATCCATGTTCCCGGTGATGAGCCCTGTGTTGTAGGCAGCGGAGCGGGATCTCAGGGCGTCGCGGATGGTTTTATCCACCCACGGCTTCTGGTTGGGAAACGTCCTGATGATGGTTTTCTGCACCGTATCATCCATTAGTTTCTCTATAAATCCCACAACCGCTTCCGTAAACAAGCTGACGTCATCAGAGCTGCGCCGGAACATGTCCCAGTCTGCGTCATCTAGCGCGTCCTGCAGAGCGGCCACCGATTGGTCCGTCCAGCGTTGGACCTCCCTCTGCACCGGGGCTTCCTGTTTCAGCCTCTGTTTGTAAACAGGCATGAGGAAGATGGCGGCGTGGTCCGATTTTCCAAACGGTGGTTGTGACTGTGCCTTGTAGCTGTTCTTTTATGGGGTGTAACAGTGATCTAATGTCCTTTCGCCCCTGGTGGGGCAGCTGATGTGCTGATGGAAGTTCGGCAGTGCACGCTTGAGGTTGGCACTGTTGAAATCTCCCAAAACAATGAATGCGGCATCCCGGTGCTGTGTCTGGTGAAGGTGTAGTGTTTCATGTAAATCCCATATCGCAGTGTCCGTGTCCGCTTGAGGTGGAATATAAACGGCACTGACGATGACCGAGCTAAATTCCAGAGGGAGATAAAAAGGGCGACATTTGATGGTCAGAAGTTCAAGATTCGGTGTGCAGGAGCGTGAGAGGGGAACAATGCTCGCGCTGTCGCACCAGTGTTTGTTCACCATCAGACATACTCCACCTCCCCTAGTCTTCCCCGAGTCCAGCGTTCTGTCCATGCGGTAAACCGAGAAGAACTCAGCCGGCTGGATGGCGTGGTCTGGTACCGCTGGGTTCAGCCATGTCTCGGTGAAGCAGAGAAGGTTGCAGTCCCGAATGTCCCTCTGGAACCTGACTCTTGCCCTGAGGTCATCGAGTTTGTTATCCAGCGACTGGTCATTGGCGAGCAGGACACTTGGTAGGGGAGCGCGGTGTGCGCGTGCCCTCAGCCTGTTCCTGACGCCGGCTCGTTTCCCTCGAGGACGCCAGTACGGGTCGCGTCCTTTGTTCCTCCTCAGGATCTCGCTTGGCCAGGATGGGTCCGGGTTCAAAAACGGCGAAAGGTTAGTGCATTGTGCACCAATAGAAATAAGAGTGGCCCTGTCGTATGTAAGAATGGCCATCTTACAAAAAGAAACCGGTGTTTATAGTTAACAATACGAAAAAATAACAAAAGAAGACAAGGTTTGGTCGGAGCAGTCGTGACGGCAGCCGATCTCACCGGCGCCATCTTAGTCCCTTAAATACCGATATAATTTATTATATCGATGTAATTTAAAGCGATATAAGTATCGCTTTTGATTTTTCCTATTTCCTACAACTTGTTTCACTTCTGTTTCAGTTTATATAATCATTTCTTACTGTGTAAGTAAGTTGTTGTTGTTGTTTTAAAACATGTGTGCTTGGCTCAGTGTTGATGTCTGTATAGGTTGTTTATTCAGTTTTAGTTTTATTTAATTTTAGTTATTTTAGTACTTCATACTATCTCGCGCGTGCAGTTGCCGTGCTGTATTAAGGCTTTAATTAGGATTAAACGGTATATTAAAAGCTAACAGAAGCAGTAACACTTACAAATAACAGCGTATCTAAAAGTATGAACCAACAAAAAACAAAAAAAAATATACCATTAAGAGCCGTGCTTGCACAGGTTCCGCGCGATCCTCTTCACTAATATTCTCTGCGTCTCAACCAGGTGCAAATTGATAAGCAATATAGACGACGCCATTGTTTACAATACAACCGGAGCACATGCCGCTGAGCTTTAGACGCGCACTAGAGGCGGTTTAGCCAATCACAACACACTGGACCAGCTAACCAATCTGAGCCCATCACATATTTCTGAGGGAGGGGCTTCATAAAACCAGGAAATAATCGAGGCGTTTATCAGAGAAGGGACAGAGCGGTGTAGAATATGGGTAAATTATGTGAAAAATAATGTTTAAAAAAAAAACGAAGCATGAACACATGTTTGACTGCACCCCATAAACACAATCAAGCCTAGAAAAAAAACAGTCAACCACCCCTTTAAAAAATTTCCTGGTTCTTTCAAGCTTTATAATAGAAGTGAATGGCTGTCGAAATTCAGCAGTCCAAAAGAAGTCCAATAAAGTGCATCCATCCATCATAAGTAAGTGCTCCATATGGCTCCCGGGGGTTTATAAAGGCCTCTTGAACCAAATCGATGCATTTTTGTAAGAAAAATATCCATATTTAAAACTTTATAAACTGTAACCTCTAGCTTCCGCAGACTGTTGAGAAAGTGGCATTCCAGCGGAATGCCACTTTCATCCTCAAGACCTTACGCTACGCGTAAAGGTCGTTGCGCACTGAGTCTGAAATTTTTGCATGCGTTTTTCCATTTTTTGCATATTCCCCATCCTTTCCTATCAAAATGCATGCTACAGATGCGAAAACACAGAAAATCGAACCTGATCCAAATTCTTTTTGACGGACGAAAGTTTCGGAGGCAGTGTGCAAATGTGATTGACACAACGTGAGGTCGTATTTATTTTTTAACATGCGAAAATTTCGGACTCTGTGTGCAGTGACCTTAATATACCTCCGATTGTATTCGTCTGAAAGAAGAAAGTCATATACACCTAGATGGCTTGAGGATGAGTAAATCATGGGGTAATTTTCATTATTGGGTGAATTATCCCTTTAAATAAAAATGAGAAATGTTGCCATGGCAAATGAAATAATTTATATAAAATGTTCAGTTCAAAATATCACACATACTATAATAATAATAATAATAATAATAATAACAATATAGAGAGAGGTATATAATAATTTAATATTTTACAATAAAAAAGGATATAAAAGGATAGTGGGAAGTCAGAGGATAACTGCACAGAATATTTTATAAAATTAAATTTCTTTGATGATGTGACAGCAGAAACAAAACAAAAACAAGTGCATTAAAGGCATGTAGGAATCACATGACCCAAAAGCAAGTTTCTCTTGTTAGAATGTCCATCCTGGTCAGAGAGCATGAAGGTCATATAGAAAGTGGTGTGTCAGCAACTCGCATGCCCTGAGGTCTCTAATAAAAGAAAGAAAATAGACTTTTCTATCTCTTTTATTCCGTCAATACTTGTTTCTCGACAGGTCCTTGAGTCACTTCAAATCAAGGCTTTAAAAATGAAGAACTGGATCTTAGCTGTCTTACTCATGAGCTATGCAGATGAGTAAAACAGTATGCATTTAAACAAACACTATTCATATTTATGCATCTAAATGCACACAGAAAGAAATTCAGATGAGTGTTCAAAGTTGTAGGACACATTTCATTTACTAAACTTAGAAACGAAGTACTGAAAATGCATGTTATGCTCATCATCATCAGTTCAGTCTGTCTAATCCGTTCTAATTACAATGATAAACACTGCATAATTCATGTTGCACTGGCCTTTTTGCAATACATAATTTATATATGTTTAATAAATTTGAACACAGAGCTGACACTTGTGTCCCAGCCAATTATCATTCTTGCTAAAAGTGTGCGGGAGTCTCTAAAGAACTACTTATACTTTATAATGTCATTTAATAAAAGGTCAAACAATCTAAGTGACATCGTCTCATCCAGCATACCACATTTTTGGTGTTTCCTATCTCATTTACTCATCACATTAAATGTGTTTTAATGTGTTTCAGGACGGTCTCTCACCAGCAAGCAGGAGTCTGGGCAGAAGAGGTGGTTGGTACACTCACACTTGCACAACAGCAGACAGCCACAGCAGGTTTTCCTATTAAAACCTCACACCTTTCAGTCACAGGTGACGATGAGGTGCTTAACTGAGGAGACGGTGACTAGCATGCTGAGCAGAGGACACACATTGATTAAAACTGGCATTTAAAAACTACTTGTCGTATTTGTCCCTGCTTTGAGGAGCACCGGATGGGTTTAAGATGGAGATTTCCCCCGGGGACACGGCGCACGTGAACGTGCTGATTATCCTCGGCCATGAGTTACACCCTCAACTGGCCCGCGGACACAATTAATCACATGACCCACCGCGGCGAGATTAATTCTGAAGCCTTGGACTACAGCCCCTTCCATTCAATCACGAATGGAAATCTAACAGACAGCCAATAATACGAGCTCACACAGAGACTAATGAGAAGATGAATGCTGCTACATAGGGAGAGAAAATCAAACAAACAAATAAACAAACAGATGCCCTTATTAGGCTGATTCGGGTGAAGTCAGGCAATAGAGACAGACTGTGCCGTCCACCAGCTGCAAGTTGTCACACCAGTAACTGCAGTAAAGGACCACTGTAACTCAATCCACTCATAATCCGCATGACAAAATGACGCCCGGTCATCACCATGACCCGCTCCCTTGGGGCATGAAAACTGTAGACTGAGACATTTAATACTAACATGCATGAGCATAATACATGCATATACAAAAAAAAAAATCTATACTTAAGCATGGGAATCTTTCCACAAAGAAATCTTAATTAAAAAATCTTAATTTATGCCATTTTGTCAGCTGGCACATTTCAAATATGAAATATGCACAAAGTAATCTAAAATGCATGTAAACGAGCTTCCATTGGAATACACCACGTCCTGTTCTTCTTCCTCCTTTCGCTTCGGTTAATCTCTGACGCTACAGTTTCCCACGCATGAGCCCATACCTCCAGAGGCAACAGGAAGTTTTCGGATTACGGAGAGGTTAGATGAGGTCGAGACCCTCTAGTTCCTGTCATAGCCCTTCTAGTCAACTCTAAAAGCAGGTTGAGGGGGTCAACGGATCACTGCTGGTCACTGCTGTTAGAGCAGGAAGTGGCCACACACTGAGACTGATTACTGCAAAGCAATATTAGAAAACGTTTACTAAAATTGAAATTCATATTCGCAGTGCTGTCTGCTCATATACATCACATCACATACCGAGGGTGTGGTTTGGCACAAGGGAAAACAAAAACCAGTTCCTGTTGTTACCTATTCATTTCAGAGCGGAAAATAATAATAATAAAAAAACATACAGATTTGGATATTTTTAGAAACAAACAAAAGAGCCAAGAAACAATTATGCAGAAAAGTTTTTTTCCCCCAACTTCAAATAAATGAGAAAAAACTATTTCAGTATTTTTCTCTTGTCAAACATTTGTATGTTTACAACCGATTTTCATGTTCTTATGAAGTCTCTTATGCTCACCGAGGCTTCATTTATTTGTTTAAAAATACAATAAAAACTGTATATTGTGAAAAGTTATTAAAATTTAAATGGTTTTCTGTTTTAATATATTTTATTTAAGATGTAATTTATTCCTTTGTCAAAGCTGAATTTTTCAACAGCCATCTTCAGTGTCACATGATCCTTCCAAAATCATTTTAATTTGTTGATTTGTTCCTTAAGAAACAGTTCATCAATGTTTTAAAAACATTCACTAATGCTTTTAACATTAATGTTAAAAAATAGTTGTGTTGCTTGTTTTTGTAAAAGCCATGATACATTTATTTTTCAGGAACTGTGATAAAGAGAAGTTCAAAAGAATTCAATAATTACCTTGTCAATTTTGAACAATTGAATGCATCCTTATTAAATTGAAGTATCAATTTCTTTAACAAAATTATACTGAACAGTAGTGTGTAGTGTGTGTATTTTATATACAGTATATATATATATATATATATATATATATATATATATAAATAAAATGTATAATGTATAACATATGTACTTAATAATAATCTAACAGCAGTTGACTACAGTAGAATGTGAAGGTCAGATTCTAAATATCACTTGAAATATAATTTGTTTTTACTTGCAATATTGACATTCCTGTCCAGTCCTGTTTTTCAGAATTCCAGGAAGTGCTTTCTAAGACCTATTTTTTCCTGGGCCCCTCTGGACACTTTGGTATAATTCAAACACTGGCCTCATGTATGCAGGAGGGACTCACTGTCACCCAGGGCTAAAAGAAGTAAACAGGGGTCGAGGTCTTGGGCTAAGAGCTCAGTACAAGTCGAGCCACGAGGCAGGACTGGAGAAGTGATTTATGACAGTTGTTCAGAGGGCAGGGAAAAAGGCAGAGGACAGCCAAAGCAGGTGAGGGGGAAGTGCCAGACAGGAAGGGCAGAGTGCTGTGGCATTTCATAGCGGGCAGAGACAGAAGGGCAGTGAGGCATGAGGCCGCAGCAGTCCCACTCTGCCTCTGTCACCTGCCTCCTACATCTCTCACTCACTTGCTCTTTCATCATCTCTCCTGTCGCCTCTTCTCTTTAGTCATTAGTGCCCCACACTGAGAAAAGTGCTGACGGCTCCTGGAGTCTTACAGGTCTAGAAGAATCTCAAACATCTCAGCAACTGAACTTTCTGTACCAGATTGAGCTCTAGCCCACACCCTAACTAAATTAAACAGCCACTAGTAACTGGACAGATGGACAGACACAGGGAAGGTGAACAATAAAAATCTGAAATTGTTCTTAAAATATAATACAATAAAAAAAACACACATTTTGTGATTAAACTATTATGTAACATCATATCTTTTATATAAATTATATTTTTTATAATATTTAAGTTTTTTTTTTTATTAATCAGTGTGACTTTTCTGAGAATAAAGTCGTAAAATGAACTTGTTAAGATATTACAGTACATGTATACACTAAAGAAAGAAGTGTGCACTAACACATTCTTCAGCGTATACAGGTCGGAATAGTGCCTTCGCCTTAAGGGGGTGTCAGAATCTGACAGTGTTTCCATGGTGATGGGGCTAATGGATTTTCAGCTCTTCTGGTGGAAATTCTCTTTGGAAAGCTAATTTTCCTTATTCAAAATGAGTAGATGAGATACAGAAATCGACATAAATATAGGACAATGCGCTGTGATTATGTCAGTTGCAAATTTTTAGTCTACTGTGTGTGTGGTGCGTACGTGCGTACATATGAGTCCATTAGAATTCAAGCATGTGCACACTTAGTCAATTTCAATCATTGAATAAATGATGGTCTGAGAACTAAATGGAGAGATGGTTCTACTAATGTGCTATTGAAAAAAGACTTTCCAGGGTCCTGTTGTTGCCATGGCATCAGGACACTATAGCTGAAGGCAAAAAATAACAAAATCAAGTATTTAAATAATACATAATCTTAACAGTTTTACATGAGATAAAAAAAGCATCATATACAGGTACATCTAAAAAAATTTGAATATCATGAAAAAGGTTAATATTTTTTGTCACTCATTTCAGAAAGTGAAACCCATATATTATATAGATTCATTACACATAGAGTGAAATATTTCAATATATTATATTATATATAATATATATACAAATATTTCTTGAAATTTTGATGATTATGGCTTACAGATAATGAAAACCCAAAATTCAGTGTCTCGGAAAATTAGAATATTACATAAGATCAATAAAAAAAGGATATTTTAAACAGAAATGTCAGGCTTCTGAAAAGTATGTTGATTTCTATGCACTCAATACTTGGTTGGGCCTCCTTTTGCATGAATGAATGAATGAATGAATGAATGATGCATTTATATAGCGCATTTATTGTGTATTGCCGTACACCCAAAGCGCTTTACAATCATGTGGGGGTCTCTCCTCAACCACCACCAGTGTGCAGCATCCACTTGGATGATGCGACGGCAGCCACAGGACAACGGCGCCAGTGCGCTCACCACACACCAGCTACAGGTGGAGAGGAGAGAGTGATAGAGCCAATCAAGTGGATGGGGATTATAGGGAGGCCATGATTGATAAGGGCCAGTGGAGGGAATTTGGCCAGGACACCGGGGTTACACCCCTACTCTTTACGAGAAGTGTCATGGGATTTTTAGTGACCACAGAGAGTCAGGACCTCGGTTTAACGTCTCATCTGAAAGACGGTGCTTTTTACAGTATAGTGTCCCCGTCACTATACCGGGGTGTTAGGACCCACACAGACCACAGGGTGAGCACCCCCTGCTGGCCTCACTAACACCTCTTCCAACAGCAACCTAGTTTTCCCAGGAGGTCTCACATCCAGGTACTGACCAGGCTCAACCCTGCTTAGCTTCAGTGGGCAACCTGTCTTGGGCTGCAGGGTGATATGGCTGTGGCATGAATTACTGCATCAATGCGGCCTGGCATGGAGGCAATCAGCCTGTGGCACTGCTCAGGTGTATTGGAAGCCCAGGTTGCTTTGATAGCGGCCTTCAGGTCATCTGCATTGTTGGGTCTGGTGTCTCTCATCTTCCTCTCAGGTCAGGCGAGTTTGTTGGCCAATCAAGCACAGTAACACCATGGTCATTGAACCAGCTTTTGGTACCTTTGACAGTGTGGGCAGGTGCCAAGTCCTGCTGCAAAATGAAATTAGCATCTCCATAAAGCTTGTCAGCAGAAGGAACAAGAGATACCTGGAATTTCTACTGTAGGGATGGTCATTTATTGAAGCTCAAATGTAAATATTCTAATATTTTGAGAAACTGATTTTTGACTTTCATGAGCTGTAAGCTCTAATCATCAAAATTAAAACAAAAAAAACTTTTGAAATGTTTTACTTTACATGTAATGAATCTTAAAATATATGAAAGTTTCACTTTTTGAAATAAGTTACAAGAAAAAATGAACTTTTTCATGATATTATAATTTTTTGAGATGTACCTGTAAGTATCTCTCTCTAACACATTTTTATTTTGCCAAATTTTACTTAAAGGAATAGTTTACCCAAAAATGTATGACTTTCTTTCTTTGGTGGAACACAATAGAAGCTATTCTGAAGAATATTGGTAACCAAACAGTTTTGGTGACCATAGTCTTTCTCAAAATATCTATGTAAATGATGACAAAGTTTTCATTTTTGGATGAACTATTTCTTTTACAGCATCAGACTAACCAACCTGAACTTAGTTGCAGGGATGAACTCACTATCATATACTTTCACTATCCTCATGAGGTGACAGTACAAGTTGTAAATCTTAGAGTAAAACTAAGGATTTACAAGGGGAAAACATCATTTTGAGGTAAATAATCTTTCACACAATTTCATTTATGATGAATTTTGTTAAATGACAGAACTGCGATTATCAACCGATTCTCACACAAGCTTTTAATTTAAAGTAAATTGAATTATTACAATAAATGAATGCACAAAATTGCAAACTTTTTAAATATAAAAAAATAAATAAACTTTTGAGTTGAAAAAACAGCACACTTTGTACTTGATATTAATTGAAACAGCTGAAGGATAGAGACAGGTTTCTAAATTATATTAATATGTAACAGATATTTGAGAACATTATGTCAAAGTTAGATATGATGTCAAAAAATAAATATATAAATTTAGACTTATTGGTTAGAGTTGTGCCAGTACTGTCTAGGACAACTTTATAAATGTTAGAGAGGGAGATAGAGAGAGAGAAGTAAGAGCACAGGTACAGTTTTCCACTCTTATATTTTGGCAAACACGTTTGTTTAAAATCTAGCTCACTTTTCATACACATCAGACAGCTTCCTTTTTCCATTATGCAAGGCCAAGCTATTTAAATTTATGTAATTAAATTTACGTTCTTCAGGAGCTTCCTTTGTTTGAAACCTGATGCTGAGCAATGCCCCTTGTGTGTGCGCTTTTCACTGTGATTAATTTAGCATCCTCTCTTTGTTTATTTTAGCTGTTTACAGCATCAGGCCTGGTTCTGAATGAATGCCAATGCCAGGAGCGGGAAGGAGGGGGTATATTTCTGCTGCACCAGCCACTTCTGTATTGGCTCATCAAGGTCAGCCAATAAGCTGAGAGCCAGAGCCTGTGGAGGAAGAAACCTGAACCAGCACAGCATCACAGCACGGCCCACACAAATCATGGCAAGCCAGCTTGGTCCAAAACTACAGGAGATAGGAGACAGTGTCCTGTTTCAGAACTAAATTCCCAACTTTTTGACTCATTTTGAAGCAGGGTCTTTCTGACTGATGTTTAACTTCTTTACAGCGTTGTTTTAAATAGACTACTTTTGAAATATCATCTCCATCTTAAGCTAAACTTAAAGGATAAGTCCACCTCCAGAATAAAGATTTCCTGATTTACTCACCTCCATGTCATCCAATGTCAAAGAAATAAAGTTTTTTGACGAAAACATTCCAAGCTTTTTCTTCATATAGTGGATTTCAATGGTGGCCAATGATTTGAAGGTCCAAAATGCAGTTTCAGTGCAGCTTCAAAGGGCTCTACAAGATCTCAGCCGAGGAATAAGGGCCTAATCTAGTGAAACGATCGGTCATTTTCTTTTAAAAAAAATTATAATATTTTTACACTTTTTAACACTAAATGCTCGGCTAGCATTAGTTCTCTGATGCACATGCACGTCTTTATTAGATGATATTGGAAAGATCACACGTGACGTAGGCGGAAGTTCCGACCCATTGTTTACAAAGCGAACATGCAAAAAAAGTCAAATGCCCTTTCTAAAAAAGGTAAAACAACGATGTCAGATGATTTCAAAGTTGGAGGAGAAAATGACTGATTGTTTCGTTATGTAAGACCCTTATTCCTCGGCTGGGATAGAGCCCTTTGAAGCAGCATTGAAACTATAATTTGGAACTTCAACCCACTGGCCACCATTGAAGTCCACTATATGGAGAAAAGTCCTGGAATGTTTTCCTCAAAAACCTATTTCTTTACGATTGAAGAAAGAAAGAAATGAACATCTTGGATGACATACAGGTGAGTAAATTATCAGGAAATGTTTATTCTGGAAGTGGACTTATCCTTTAAAGTCATGATGAAAAGGAAGTAGCGACAGATATTTTCTTTAGTGTTGTGACGTACATCCAAGTGTAACAGATTATTGAAAATAAATGAAGGGCGGGGACATGGTTCTACACTGTAAAAAAAAAAAAAGTTGAGCCAACTTAAAATTTTAAGGCAACCAGCTTCAGCAGATTTTTGAGTTCTCTCAACTTATTTGACTTGAAACTTAAAACAACAAGTTGAGAAAACTAAAAAATCTGCTGAAGCTGGTTGCCTTAAAATTTAAAGTTGGCTCAGCTTTTCTTTTTTTTTTTACAGTGTATGCAGAGGTTGTTGATTGGATTTTGAGATGTGGGCGTGGCACTCAAACATCAGGGCCTGCAGCGGTGAGGCTTAAAGTATTACTTCGCTTTCAGAATAAAAATTTCCTAATAATTTACTAACCCCCCATGTCATATACAGTTGTGGTCAGAATTATTGGAACCCTTGGTAAATATGATCAAAGAAGACTGTGAAAATTAACCTGCTTTGTTAATCCTTTTGATCTTTTATTTAAAAAATTCACAAAAAGCTAACCTTTCATTGGATAATAAGAATTTAAAATGGGGGGAAATATCATTATGAAATAAATGTTTTTCTCAAACACACGTTGGACACAATTATTGGCACCCCTAGAAATTCTTAAGAGTAAAATATCTCTGAAGTATACTCCCATTCATATTCACAATTTTGAGCACTCCAGGGTGATTATGAACATGAAATTATCCAGCCATGGCTTCCTGTTTCACAGAAATATAAATAGGAGGGAAAACAAAGCCCAAATTCCCTTAATCATCCATCACAATGAGAAAAAACAAAGAATATATTTCTGATGTGCAGCAAAAGATAATTGAGCTTCACAAATTAGTGAAGTGGCTTTAAGAAAAGAGCTAGAGCAGTGAAAATTCCCATTTCCACCATCAGGGCAATAATTAAGAATTTCCAATCAACAGAAAATGTAATGAAACTGCCTGGAAGAGGACGTGTGTCTATATCGTCCTAATGCACGGTGAGAAGGAGAGTTTGAGTGGCTAAAGACTCTTCAAGGATCACAGCTGGAGAATTGCAGAAAATAGTTGAGTCTCGGGGTCAGAAAACCTTAAAAAAAAATTGTCAAACAGCCCCTACATCACCACATGTTGTTTGGGAGGATTTCAAGAAAAATTCTCCTAGCTCATCCAAAAACAAACTCCAGCATATTCAGTTATCAGACAGGACTGGCACTTCAAATGGGACTGGCTTCTATGGTCAGATGAAACTAAAAAATTTGCTTTTTAGCAGCAAACACTCAAGATGGGTTTGGTGAACACAGGGATAAAAAGTACCCCATGCGTACAATGAAATATACTGCTGTATTTGTGATGTTGTGGTCCTATATTTCTGCTGGAGGTCCTGGACATCTTGTTTAGACACATGGCATCATGGATTCTATCAAATACCAACAGATAAAAAAATCAATAAGTGACTGATTCTATTAGAAATCTTATAATGGGCCATGTTTGGATCTTCCAACCGTACAATAATCCAAACACAAACCTCAAAAACAACACAAAAATGCGTCACTGAGCACAAAACCAAGCTTCTGCTGGCCATTCCAGTCCTCTGACCTGAACCCTGTAGAAAATGAGTGAGGTGAACTGAAGAGAAGAAGCACCAACATGGAGCTTTGAATCTAAAGGATCTGGAGTGATTCTGGATGAAGGAATGGTCTCTGATCTCTTGTCAGGTGTTCTCTAACCTCATCAGGGATTATAGGAGAAGATTTAGAGCTGTTAAACTGACAAATGGAGGTTTCAAAAAGTATTGAATAAAAAGGTGCCAATAATTGTGTCCAACGTGTGTTTGAGAAAAACATTTATTTCATAATGATATTTCCCCCATTTTAAATTCTTATTATCCAATGAAAGGTTAGCTTTTTGTGAATTTTTTTAAATAAAAGATCAAAAGGATTAACAAAGCAGGTTAATTTTCACAGCCTTCTTTGATCATATTTACCAAGGGTTCCAATAATTCTGACCACAACTGTAAGATGTTCATGTCTTTCTTTCTTCAGTCACAAAGAAATTAAGGTTTTTGAGGAAAACATTCCAGGATTTTTCTCCATATAGTGGACTTCAATGGTGGCCAGTGGGTTGAAGTTCAAAATTGCAGTTTCAATGCAGCTTCAAAGGGCTGGCTCTATCCCTACAATTCAGATCAGTGGAACCACTGGATGACTTGCTTTTTAGTCCGCCATTTTTGAATGCACTTTCTGAGCTCTCCTATGGCAATGCATTTAGTTAAACAATCCACAATATCTTACATTACTCAATAATTTCATAACATCTCTGTGGTCTTTTCTGAAATGGCCCATTAAAGTATGCACTCTCTAATGTTTGCCTATGTGGTTGGATCGATAAGGCTGATTAAAGCCCAAGCCACATCAATGCACATATGAGACCTATCAATAATCTCACTTCAACCAGTCAGGCAGAACTCCTACAGAAAGGAAAGCACTCTGAAATTTCAAGCTTAAGGGAGCTGGAATGAAATGATACGGGGCCCTAATCCATCACAGCCTACTCTTGATTTGACCTAGCCAGAACGTTATCAAATTACACTTTTTTTTAAGTGATAGAACTAAATCCCAGGCTGAAACAAAAGACTAAAAAAAGAAGAGCACAAAGGCATTTGAAGTATATTCAACTAAATATATGGTAATATTAAGGATGCACAATAAATAATAGCAAGGATGTCACTAGCAGGGAGAAAGGTGGTGACAATTCTGGGGACCCCATCTGTGTGTGGGGTGCATGGACCAGATTATTTCAACCAAGGGGGAAGAAACACAATTTCTCCCAGGTCCAACAGCAACAACCTGCACAGGGACCCCCGTACATGCTAGCTATGGTCCTGCATAACAGTACTATATCAGTTATCAGTCGATGTTAGACTTTTATTGGTACTGATAAACTAGATGATATTGGATATGTAATTGTAAAAATAGAGGAATTGAACATCTAAAGTTTATATTTAAAAACACTAATAATTAAAACAAATAAACTTCTAAATATAACCATTCTTCATATTATACAGTATAACGTTGTGGCGTCTGAACAAATGCCTTTAAAATTAGCCAACAATTTTAGTTTTTAGTGTTTATTTTAAAACAGTAAAAGTTTAATATTGTCAGTTATCTGCATCAGCCAGATTTTCAACATCGGAGCATGTTTAGGTATTTAGTTTATTCATTAGAGTGCCATAGCATCGAACTAAAAAAAAAGTTTGGAATGATAAATCAATTTCTCCCAAGAAGTCATTACATAAGATGTTCAACTGACTTCACATGTAAAGTGAAACTTTAAAGATTTAAGATGGATGAAACAAGCTGGATCCTTGAAAAACTCTCTAGCAGCAAGGTTTGAGGGGACAGACCAATATATATATACAGTTGGGCAAAAAAGTATTTAGTCAGCCACCAATTGTGCAAGTTCTCCCACTTAAAAAGATGAGAGAGGCCTGTAATTTTCATCATAGGTACACTTCAACTATGAGAGACAGAATGGGGGGAAATAATCCAGGAAATCACATTGTAGGATTTTTAATTAATTAATTGGTAAATTCCTCTGTAAAATAAGTATTTGGTCACCTACAAACAAGCAAGATTTCTGGCTCTCACAGACCTGTAACTTCTTTAAGAGGCTCCTCTGTCCTCCACTCGTTACCTGTATTAATGGCACCTGTTTGAACTCGTTATCAGTATAAAAGACACCTGTCCACAACCTCAAACAGTCACACTCCAAACTCCACTATGGCCAAGACCAAAGAGCTGTCGAAGGACACCAGAAACAAAATTGTAAACCTGCACCAGGCTGGGAAGACTGAATCTGCAATAGGCAAGCAGCTTGGTGTGAAGAAATCAACTGTGGGAGCAATTATTAGAAAATGGAAGACATACAAGACCACTGATAATCTCCCTCGATCTTGGGCTCCACGCAAGATCTCACCCCGTGGGGTCAAAATGATCACAAGAACGGTGAGCAAAAATCCCAGAACCACACGGAGGGACCTAGTGAATGACCTGCAGAGAGCTGGGACCAAAGTAACAAAGGCTACCATCAGTAACACACTATGCCGCCAGGGACTCAAATCCTGCAGTGCCAGACGTGTCCCCCTGCTTAAAGCCCGGCTCACACTGTGCGATTTTGGCCACGATTTGGTCGTCTGAGACAAATTTTGAAGATCCTAAAATATTCTTATAATCCTAGGCTAAAATTGGTTGTCTAGATCGCTGGTTTGACATGTTCACCGACAGCCGATTAATGGCCGTTGCGATCAATTTTTTCCTCCGATTAAATTCTGGCAGTGTCAGAAGATTTCAGACACTTTCCTCAAGTTTCCTGCAGTGTGACATCTCCTACGACGACCGTCAAACCAAGAACCAATAGGAGCACTGAACTTGATGACGCAATTAGCGCGACAACTTCAAACTTCAACTTCGTTATTTGTAAAAACAATATATGTACAAAGTAAAGTTTACTTAAAGTTTATTTATTAAGGGGCAGGATGTTTAAACTCGAATAACAAAATTACCTCAAGTTCGCTCTGTAGAACTGGAAGTCCATAAAGTCCTCTTTTGCCCAGCCATGACTTGCTCCACACACGTCGTCTTTTTCGTTTTTTTTAATTTATTTATTTATTTTTTTAACATCAAGGCATGTAATTAATAAAACTAACGCTACACGTTGCTGTTGTTTGCTAGCTACCATTATAGCGAGAGAACGCGGGTCACGTATTGATGACGTAAAACTCCGGACAAGTCTTCTTGAGTACGTCCGTTTTTATCGCGTCTTGACTGTCGTACAGTCTGATATTAAGACAACTGAGATCCTACAGTCTGACATGGGGGTCATGTTCGTACAGTGTGACAAGCAGCAATCGCAAAAGACTATTAAAAATCGCACAGTGTGAGCCCGGCTTAAGCCAGTACATGTCCGGGCCCGTCTGAAGTTTGCTAGAGAGCATTTGGATGATCCAGAAGAGGATTGGGAGAATGTCATATGGTCAGATGAAACCAAAATATAACTTTTTGGTAAAAACTCAACTCGTCGTGTTTGGAGGAGAAAGAATGCTGAGTTGCATCCAAAGAACACCATACCTACTGTGAAGCATGGGGGTGGAAACATCATGCTTTAGGGCTGTTTTTCTGCAAAGGGACCAGGACGACTGATCCGTGTAAAGGAAAGAATGAATGGGGCCATGTATCGTGAGATTTTGAGTGAAAACCTCCTTCCATCAGCAAGGGCATTGAAGATGAAACGTGGCTGGGTCTTTCAGCATGACAATGATCCCAAACACACCGCCCGGGCAACGAAGGAGTGGCTTCAAGGTCCTGGAGTGGCCTAGCCAGTCTCCAGATCTCAACCCCATAGAAAATCTTTGGAGGGAGTTGAAAGTCCGTGTTTCCCAGCGACAGACCCAAAACATCTCTGCTCTAGAGGAGATCTGCATGCAGGAATGGGCCAAAATACCAGCAACAGTGTGTGAAAACCTTGTGAAGACTTACAGAAAACGTTTGGCCTCTGTCATTGACAACAAAGGGTATATAACAAAGTATTGAGATGAACTTTTTGTTATTGACCAAATACTTATTTTCCAACATAATTTGCAAATAAATTCTTTAAAAATCCTACACTGTGATTTCCTGGATTCTTTCCCCCCATTCTGTCTCTCATAGTTGAAGTGTACCTATGATGAAAATTACAGGCCTCTCTCATCTTTTTAAGTGGGAGAACTTGCACAATTGGTGGCTGACTAAATACTTTTTTTCCCAACTGTATATATATTTGTCACCCACCTCTCTCTTTTGTACTTACTCACTTAAGTTTAATATAAAATCTGGCAGCAGCACTGGCCCAAGTGAGCTCACACAGCAAATATACAGCAACAGACTTCCTGGCAGTCTATTCAAGGACATCCCATTAACAAATGTAAGGGGCTGACTGACAAGTTGTTGATCCAATCGCAAATGTCCCCAGGAGTCTCTGGCGGTTTTCCTCGCGGTCACTGAGTCACTTGCACATTTCACAAACATGGCCTCTCAGCCAGCATCAGTCAGGAACTATTTAGTGGCGCTCTGAAAAACTCTCATTGGTTTGTCCCCTAACGGCCAGGAGAGGAAAGGCTAACCTAATGCAGGCTGACAGTCCTCTTCTCACCATCCATACTTTTTCCTCCTTTTTCTTTCTTTCTTTCTTAGTCTAAGGTGCTTTACACTAGAGCTTTTGAAGTGGTTTGTAGTCAGTTTTGATGACAGGGTTTAGTTTGTTCAGTTACTGTGAAAGCTTTCTCTTTGCACCAGTGACTTACTGTGGTTCAGACACAAATACTACAATGGCTGCATCTTAATTTGCATTATACAGAATTAGGATTAGTGTCTCTCAAATCATAATGCATTGAAAATTATACTCAAAAGGTGCCTAGATACTACATTATTTCTAGTGAATTTTCAAAGTGTGCATCTGTGCATGCTGTATGGACTAATATCACAGCTGTTAATCTTAATTGTTTATAAATTTATGAATTTAAAAGAATTATGAATTTCAAGTTAAAGGGATAGTTCACCCAAAAATGAAAATTCTGTCATCATTTACTCACCCTCAAGTAGCTCCAAACCTGTATGAATGTCTTCATACAAACGAAGATATTTTGAAGAATGTTTGTAACCAGGCTGTTTTGGGGCACCATTGACTTCCATAGTAGGAAAAAAAAACTATGGAAGTCAATGGTGCCCCAGAACTGCTTTATTTCCCACATTCTTCCTTTGTGTTCAGCAGAACAAAGACATTCATACAGGTTTGGAGCTACTTGAGGGTGAGTAAATGATGACAGAATTTTCATTTTTGGGTGAACTATCCCTTTAACTTGAAATTCATAATTCTTTTAAATTCATAAGTTTATAACTCTTACGATTAATACGTTTTTAAATCTACTACAACTTCAGCTGTGATATTAGTCCATACAGCATGCACAGATGCACACTTTGAAAATTCACCAGAAATAATGTAGTATCTAGGCACCTTTTGAATATAATTTTCAATGCATTATGATTTGAGAGACACTAATCCTAATTCTGCATAATGCAAATTAAGATGCAGCCATTGTAGTATTTGTGTCTGAACCACAGTAAGTCACTGGTGCAATCAGTAAGTCACTGGTGATCCTTTAATGAGATCAACTTTAGTGCTTACCTACAAACGCAAACAGTACACAAGGTTCTTTGCTATCAAGATGCCATTATATGATGCTGTATTTCTCGATACTGGTGAAGCAACACCATAATCAAAAATATGTACTGTCCTATCATGAGCAAAGTACATTATTTAGAGGTGTGGGAATTGGGATGCAGCCAATGTGAAAACAAACCAGGGGGCAGAAGTAAGAGGGGTGGAATCAAACTCAAAGCCAAACAACTGAATGAAATGTGGAAATTGCCAAATTGTGTAAATCAAATGTACCGAGTAAAAGAATCAAGTGCTTTCAATGTAGCTTGTCACTAAGTTCCAAAAAACTCAGTGTCTCATATGTCGATGTTCCTTGGCCTTGTCAATATAAAAGTCCAGTTTCTGTTACGTACCGGCCAGGAAAGATTATCGGCCAATACTGATCATTAACAAAAATAAATACAATACAAAACAATATAATAAGCCTGTATATAATCACATATTGGTATCTTTCTACAGCTACTGTCAATTTGTCAGGAAAATATCCTAAAAATGTGTCTCTAAACTAACGCAGAAGTCAACAGTCAACCTGGACAGATTATCATAATGAGAGATTCTTTTCTATGCAATGTTTTGTACAACGAATTTAGGGCAGGTAAATTAATTATGCAAGTATCACAAAGACTAAATTATGCACCTTCTTGTACTCCTGGATCTAAAGTATGCTCTAAACCCAAACACTGGGAACAAACATGTGTCTATGTAAACAGAGATACTGAATAAATGGAGAACTCAGTCTGAGAAAAGTCTTTAGACTGCCAAGTTAGAACTGGAGTCTTAAACTGTAAAACTGTTGAAGGGATGATGTGAGATCAAAGCACTGGAACACAGAGCACCATATACAGTAAGAACCAGATTAAAGGAACAACATGAATTTAGCAGAAGAGCGTTTGGTGTATGTTTGGACAAGACTGCAGCTGTTTAGTGAGGCCAAAATAAAACAGACCCTACACTTGAGCACGAACTGAGAGAAAGCAGATAGTGATAAACAATCTGACAGAGCATTAGTTGCCTGGAAGACGAGGATTTGGATAATGGCAAAATAGTCTAATATTGTAAATGTAATATCATACATGGCCTTTATTCTTTTCAGATTTATTCAGTCAGTGTTCGAGAGCAATAGCAAAAGTTTTTTTTTTTTTTACATCGGAGCATAAAATATCTTTTTGCTAATAGCTCTGTTTTGTTAATGCAGGTTGCAGCTATCAGATTTGCTCAATACACAAACGTACCTGATTTGAAAAGGTATAATGCTTTGTGATCGCAAAATTGCAGTTACCTCATTTGCTTGATGGCTGAAGACGTAATGGCCAAACGGTCCCTCTCACTCACCAAACCAGCTGGCCAGAGGTCCTCCCACCATCTGCACCAGACCTGACAAGGGCTCTCAGATCCTCAGGTGCAATAACTACTGTAGCAAGTAACAGGACATGTTGCTGCAAATTGTACCCGGCAGCTACCCGTTTACATTTCGGTTTTCCTCCTAAATGGTCAGAATACAACACACAACATTTTATGCTGTGGAAATTACAGTAAAATTCATAAAAATAGTAAAACCAATGCGCTCTTGTTCAAAGGTATTTTCACAAAGTGTGATTCTGAATTATTATTTTTTTACTGTAAGAGTATTTCACAATTTTACTGTATTTTTCTATCTTTTTTTATTAAATAAATGCAGTGTTGTTCAGCATTAGAGACTTAAACTATTTAAAAAGAAATCTGTCACATTATTCTTATTTACAGAAAATTGGTCTTTAACTATTGTTGATTTAAATGCCTCAGATTTTAAGCACAGATATGTTATTTAGATGACAAAACTTCTTTTTAAATACACTGGCACAACATCTGTGAACTGGTAGTAAAATGATCATATCAGCTGCTTGCTTTTCACTGACCTAGTGTTCACCAAATGCTACGAACTGAGAATGTTTTAGAATTACACTCATCTTCACACTCTAATTAAGGCTTTTAAAAGAACCTTTATTTCAGTACTTCTACTGAGAGAGTTGGATACAAGCAAAATTACACTGAAAGAGAGGGCAGGTGATGACACTTCAAAAGAGAAGCTGAGGGGGGAAAAAAACAAGAACAATCCTGCAATTGCCTTAATCCAGAGACACCTGCCATGAAAAGGAGCCCTTTGAAGTCATTAGCCGAGCCGGACAAGACATTGCATTTACATTTGAACCAAAGAGGCTGATTGGCTGTCAGTCTACTCATATAAAGAGCCACTGAACACGCTAAACAAAACAGAACAATAATGTCAACTTTAAAACACAAAACAAACAATAAAATCCACACTTGGGGGTGGTTGTGCCATTTGCAAATTGACACCAAGCTCTGGCCACGAACTAACAAAGTGCAATGTGACAGGCCGTGTGATGAAAGCAACATGGCAAAGTTAAATCTGAAGCTGCTCACAGCTGCTTTAAAAAAGCATGGTAGTGGATCACAGCACTGAACAGTCACAGTGCAGCAGGGTCTGGTGCTTCAGAACTAAACTGGCCTAATTAGAGCTCACAGGACATCCGCATACTAATCCCCCACACTCCCCATCATCCTCTCGGCTTTCATCTGTCCATGTGGACGGCTCCGCCAATCCAATAAGCATGTGTGGGCTATATTATGAACAGTAATGTAATGCACAGTAGTAACACGTAATGTGATCATACACAATTTGGCAGGCATTAGAGGAAATTTAATTAATGCACTACTGTATGGCTATAAGTTTGTAATAAATAAATATTGCATTGCAATATTCATTTATTTATTTACTTAAAATGGAAATTATTAATTATTATTGTCTAATATTGGTTATTAGACAATATTGTTTTCATTTATTATATAAATGTTTATATATATATATATATATATATATTTTTTTTTTTTTTTTTTTTTTTTTTTTTTCCAGAATTTATTTAATTCATCATAATACACACATAATCTAATCATATCTCCAGCAGGTGCAGGACCAATACAGAAAACATTCAATTAAACAAGTAAAAACCTGCACACTGTTTAAATATACCCTTTATTTTCTATATAAAACACAAATAGCAATGTTGCTTTTTGGTTGAACGGTGTATTGGAGTTTTTTGTTTGTTTTTTTGTTCAGTGTATCATAATCAGCCATTATTAGATATTTATCAGCCAATATTGGATATTAAAATGTGTCTGCCAATTTTTTAAGGAATGATTCACCAAAAAATGAAAATGTACTCACCCTCAGGACATCCAAGATGCAGATGAGTTCAAATATTTCGAGGAATTTAGCATTTTATCACTTTCTCTGCAATGGATCGTCTGCAGTGAATGGGTGCCGTCAGAATGAGAGTCCAAACAGCTGATAAAAATAATAATCCACAAGTAATCTATACAACTCTAGTCCATCAATTAATGTACTTTGAAGCTGCGTGTTTGTAATAAATTCATCTTTAATACATGTTAATCATCCAGCAAGTACGAGTCCTCTACCCATAGTTTTCCTTTCTGTTAGTACATTTTCAGCAAACTATTCCTTTAAAATACAGATAGATAATTCTATCTATTTACATTTAAATAGATAATGTTTTAAGACCACTATTTCTATCTCTCTTCCTTGTAAGCATGCATGCAACAATATTTCAATGTAATTTTCTAACAAAACAGTACAGATTTATTATATCAGTTCTTTATCAATTAACAACCATAACATGAAAATACTTATTGTCTTATAGTGTTGGCCAGAATTTCACCCCTAGTTGATGCCAAGAAAGCCATTTTAATGCTAGATATCCCAAACAAAAACGTATGTATTAATTCTGACAAATTCTGTTTTACTTTTACTTTTTGAACCTATTGTAAGTAGCATGATGTGCAGTATAGCACATTATAATGATGACTTGCATTAGCAAAACAACAAATCAGAAGAATGAGATGAGATCACTACATTCATAACAACATTTGTTATTCCCGAATCTTCAACTATTCATCTCTCCATATAAACAGAACGAGGAGAAACATAGCTGCCATATCCTGCAAGCTGAATTCTGTTTAAATTCAGCGCATCTGTAAATCTCTCTGTCTGTCCCGTTGTATATGCTTGTAATGTTTTATGCATAGCCTCAGCAAAATGTTCTTTGTACCTCCTGCAAAAGTTTGTTTCCTGTTCCAAACCCCATAGCTTCTCCAAAGCTAAAAATTAAAGTGTACCAGGGTTATGAAGTTATGTTTTAGTAGATGTGATTCTTTTTTTATCATCCTCACTCTAATTTTAGATTTTGCTGTCAGGTTTATGTCAGTCAATGAAAAGAAAAGAAAGTAGTTCTGCTTTAAAGTCTTTGTCTTCTCTGATGGGTGTACTTCAGTTTACCCCAAGAATAGCCAAGAATAGATTTGCAAATCTAAGTAATGGCTTTCTAGATTATGCCTTATTAAGTTAAAAGCTGCTACATTAAACTATAATGTTATGCCACTATAATAAAAAGTACATGCTAAGTATGAAGAAAAATTATACTGTCTGCACTTTCTGGCAGAAAAAAATGCAAAAGACGATGATGCTGATGGCCTGTCTCTTAAAATAATGCAGAATGTGGAAATATTATCACAAAAAACATGAACACTGAACCATAAAATGCAGATATAATTGGGATAGTTTGTCCTTTGCCAGATTTAATCTAACACATTCACAAAATATGCAGAGTATTTGTAATTGCTGTCACTATAGTGAGGCAAATCAGTTTTAAATCTTATGCCATCTTCAGCTGCTCACTGATTATAAGCCTTTTACATTTGTTTATGATGCTTTTTTAGATAATGAATGAAAACACAGATTTTTATAGTTTGAGAGATTTAAATAGCATCTTAGTATCATTGTATAGCAATCTATAGATGTGTTCTCCTAATTTGGAGGCCTTCTTCATAAACTGTAAGCCGTTCTATTCACCCCGAGAGTTTTCCTCCTTCATTCTCGTGAATGTGTACGTGCCTCCGGACGCGTGCGTGAGCGCCGCAATGCAACAGCTGGCTGAACAAATATCTGAAACAGAGCAAAGGTACCCGGACTCTTTTTTAATCATTCTTGGAGATTTTAATAAAGCAAATCTCTCCCGCGAACTGCCAAAATACAGACAGCACGTTACATGTCCCACCAGAGACAGTAATATATTGGATCATTGTTGCACAATAATTAAAGATGCATATCACTCTGTCCCACGGGCAGCTCTGGGGCTCTCTGATCACTGTTTGGTTCATCTCATACCGACCTATAGGCAAAAACTCAAATCTTCTAAGCCTGTATTAAGAACTGTTAAGAGATGGACTAATGAAGCAGAGCAAGATTTAAAAGCTTGTTTTGACCTCACTGATTGGAGTGTTTTTGAAGCCGCTGCCACCGATCTGGATGAACTCACAGAGACTGTAACATCATATATCAGTTTCTGTGAGGATATATGCATCCCCACCAGGACATTCTTATCATTCAATAATGATAAACCGTGGTTTACTGGAAACTCAAACAGCTTCGTCAGGCCAAAGAGGACGCTTACAGAAGTGGGGATAAAATCTTGTATAACCAGGCCAGGAACAGACTAACAAAGGAGATCAGAGTGGCTAAAAAGAACTACTCTGAGAAGTTGAAAAAAGAACTTTCAGCCAACGATCCGGCGTCGGTATGGACTGGTCTGAGGAACATCACCATGTACAAGACACCACCCCCACAGTCTGTGGAGAATCAACAACTGGCTGACGATCTCAATGTGTTTTACTGCAGATTTGAAAAGGCCAGACTGACACCCAGCACCCGCTCTGATCTGCACTTCACACATTCACCTTCCCCCCCTGCAACCCCCCTTACTCCCTCCCCCACATTCTACCTGCGTTTAAAGTCTGTGTAGAGGATGTGAACCGGGTCTTCAGAAAACAGAAATCTAGGAAAGCTTCAGGACCAGACGGTATTTCACCTGCCTGTCTAAAAGTCTGTGCTGACCAATTGGCCCTCATCTTTACACAAATCTTCAACAGATCTCTGGAGCTGTGTGAAGTTCCCTGCTGCTTCAAACGCTCCACCATCATTCCCGTCCCCAAAAAGCCCAAAATCACTGGACTTAATGACTACAGACCTGTCGCACTCACGTCTGTGGTCATGAAGTCACTTGAGAGACTGGTCCTGGCCTACCTGAAGGACATCACTAGACCCTTGCTGGATCCTCTTCAGTTTGCCTATAGAGCAAACAGGTCTGTGGATGACGCTGTCAATATGGGACTGCATTACATCCTGCAACACCTCAACAAACCTGGGAATTATGCAAGGATCTTATTTGTGGACTTCAGCTCGGCCTTCAATACCATCATACCTGACCTTCTCTCAGACAAACTGAGACAGCTCTCTGTGCCCTCCTCCATCTGTCAGTGGATCACCAGCTTCCTGGCAGACAGGCAGCAGCTAGTGAGGCTGGGCAAACTCACATCCAGGACTCTCACCATCAGCACTGGCGCCCCTCAGGGTTGCGTTCTCTCCCCACTGCTCTTCTCCCTCTACACGAATGACTGCACATCAAAGGACCCCTCTGTCAAGCTCCTGAAGTTTGCGGACGACACTACAGTCATAGGCCTCATCAAGGACGGTGACGAGTCTGCTTACAGACAGGAAGTTGAGCAGCTGGCTGTCTGGTGCAGTCTTAACAACCTGGAGCTGAACACGCTCAAAACTGTGGAGATGATAGTGGACTTCAGGAGAAACCCCCCTGCTCTCCCCCCACTCACCATCATGAACAGCACTGTGACTTCAGTAGAGTCATTCAGATTCCTGGGAACCACCATCTCCCAGGACCTGAAGTGGGACAATCACATTGACTCTATTGCGAAAAAGGCCCAGCAGAGGCTGTATTTCCTCCGCCAGCTAAGGAAGTTCAACCTGCCTCAGGAGCTGCTGAAACAGTTCTACTCTGCAATCATCGAGTCTGTCCTATGTTCTTCTATAACTGTTTGGTTTGGTTCAGCTACCAAAACAGACATCAGAAGACTACAACGGACAGTTAGGACTGCTGAGAGAATTATCGGTGCCCCTCTGCCCAGCCTCCAAGAACTTTACACCTCCAGAGTGAGGAAAAGGGCTAAGAAAGTCACTCTGGACCCCTCACACCCAGCTCACTCTCTCTTTGTACTGTTGCCCTCTGGCCGGCGCTACAGATCACTGAGCACCAGAACAGCCAGACACAAGAACAGTTTTTCCCCCCCAAGTCGTATCCCACCTTAACAACACATAACAAACCCCGGTACTGTACATTTGTAAATAACTCATCAAACCTTCATCTGTACATAGGACACATGCACATTCACAGTTCTGTCTATGGTCATGTCTCTTTTCTGTATATTTTTATTTTTATTATTATTGTTATTCTTAATTATTGTATATTCTCTTCATTAGTGTTCTTTATCACCTTAATTATATGTTGTCTGCACTATGTTTGTACTTTCTGTACTGGAAGCTCATAACACCAAGACAAATTCCTTGTGTGTGCAAACACACTTGGCAATAAAGCTCTTTCTGATTCTGATTCTGATCAGGATTAAATACTATTAATATTATATGTAATTTGATCCTTAGATAAAATACTGCATACATAAGTTTAGGATCAGTAATATAGGAACAAATTAATAGTTCTATTCAGCAAGAATGCATTAAATTGACAGTAGAGACTTCAACATAGAGTTGTTACAAAATATATACGTTTCAAACAAATGTTGTTGTTTTAAACTTTGAAAGAATGACTTTATTCAACAATTTCTTCTCTACTGTGTCAGTCACGAGAGTGGCGAAACGCATTTATGTGTACATTTAAAACGATTTTATTTGTGGTGAACCTATTGTAAGCTTTGTGACAGAAGGATCTCAAC
This sequence comes from Barbus barbus, assembly GCF_936440315.1. Classification (NCBI taxonomy): domain Eukaryota; kingdom Metazoa; phylum Chordata; class Actinopteri; order Cypriniformes; family Cyprinidae; genus Barbus; species Barbus barbus. The sequence goes on along the minus strand of NC_136729.1, from coordinate 18,112,911 downwards.
TCAGCAGGAATCCACAATTACACAGAAGATCATTTACAACAATTTCCAACTACTGTGTACAGTTGTCTTTTTCTAATGGTCTTCTGGAAACATAAAACACAAGACTACATGACAATTTAGCTTTAGTGTGCCAACAGTAGCCAACTCCAAATGACTGATCTGTGCACCGCAAACTTCATGTTGATATAAGCATATAATGACACACACTTCCACAACCTCTTCAACAAAAGCAAGATTAGCATAACTGTAATCCTAATGTTGTGTTTTTGAAAACATGACACAAAAACCAATAAAACCACTTTCTGAAAAAGTTTGTTTTCAATGAAAGTGATGGTGATTAATGCAGTCTTGAGGTGAAGTTTCATTTTTGTACTGCTTTTGATTTATGTTGCAACATCACCACATTTTTACAAATATAGTCTTCACAAGGTCAGATACCATCTTTCTCTCTGAGCTGTGGATACAAAAGGAGATAAAGAGGCCACTTTGGCTTTGTAGCCTATACTTTAGCCATGTCATAAAGTGACAGTGTGAAAAAACTAGCTGTCAAGATAACAGAATAAATGTTTAACTTTAGTAAAATCACGTGTGCCAACATAAACTGTCAGCCACTGTCAATGACAGACACATGGGAAATAAGCCCAAAGAACCTCAGCTTACCTAAATCATACCTGACATGTACGTGAATTAAGTACTAAACCGCACAGCCAAACACGATGAATAACAAACGCAACTTCATCAACAGTTGTACCTATTAGGCTGAATCAGCTCCTTCCATCAGCGGCCTGACTACAGACTCCTGTCTCTAAACTCACGCCGTTCTGGCATCATCTAGTGGGCAGAGGCATGTATTACACTATTTTATTCTTCATTTGTGACACACAAAAGCAAAAATAATGAAGAAGACTTTTTTCTATTTGTCGGATTTCAATATGACGTCTCAAAACTCTAAGGAACAATTTATCCCTGATGAAAAAAAACAGCATATGTTAAGTATAAGTATGTATAAGTATGCAACATTTCACTTCAAATGCTCCAATAATCTGCTCACTCGGATGGAGTAGTTTCTCGGTTCGCGAGTTGTTTACTCAACTGAATCGGAGCGAATCGTTCAGACCGGTTTGTGAGTAGGTTTAACAGATTCAGTGAAAAGATTCGACTCCGAATAACGATTCATTTAAGAATCGGACCTTGCTCGTTCAGGCCTGAGGCGATGTGTGAGCTATGTAGAATATACCTGTATAGAGTTATGCTTGTTTGTTATAGCGTCAAAACGTTATCATTTTTCCGTGTTCATTTTCCTAACTTTTCTCCGTTACTATCCATGTGTTTGTTTCCGGAATTCTTTTATGATTTATGTCTTGAATAACAGTGAGAACTGTTAAGTTATGAACAGCTCAAAAAAATAAAATAAAAATAAGTAGCTAACGCTGTCAACGTTTGGTGTGTCCTCGCCTTTGCTGAAGAAGGATAATTGCAGCATCGAGGCATTCAAATAGTTTCTGTACAAACTGAAGTGTCAAACACCTTAGTATAAGCATGTTTAAAGGCAAAACGGCATGGTTCTCCGACAGTGTTGGAAAGGGGGTAACCATCTTCTGGGGTGAGATGATGACTATTTGGCTATATGCTACTAATACAACTCACGTAAAGTGATAAAGACACTGTTAATTAATATTTGGGAATATGTCATCTTATTTCTGTTTATATATTATATTGCTGATTTATATTTATAGTTTCAGAAGGGGGAGCTCTTTCTTCCTGGAAAACTTTTGCCACAAAGGTTCACCTAATTTCTTTTTATGTTTTAGGATGTATGAAAGTGAGGCTTATGTAAAAAACAGGGCAACGGTTTTCCACAGCAACTTCCTGTCAGCATGTAAACCCCGCCAGAGTTTAACATCTGTGCCTATTGGCCACTATGTTCTGCCCCCCGACTCTGTCCAGAATGGTGAACCATAAACATGTCATTATTTTTAGTGACATGTTCCAATGTAAAGAATCAGTAGTTTTTACATTTAATAATAGTGAATGCCTAATTACTGTTCCAATTCTTCTCTTTAGAAATGAGAGCGCTAATCAGAAAGTTCATTTGGGAAACCGATGAACAGGTAGGAGAACACGTCGTCTCTTAATCCAGTGTCCATTATTCCTCTCTGTCGTTTGTTAGCTTCTCAATCTATTAAAGGTGATGTGTGAAGATCAGATATATGCTGAAGTGTCTGATGAGACTGAACATCAACCAGTGAGAGAGAAGAACAGGTATGCATTAACTCATTTTTTTAAATTATGTCTTAATTCTTTATAGTTATTGGCAGAATGCATACATTTATTGTAGCGAATTTTCATTTTTAAACACATTAATCTTTAATATTGCTCTGTTTACTATACAAATGAGGTCTAAATATTATTTTCATTACCACAGCACTTTATCTTCATAAAAGCATGGTTTAATCTCATGTTATCTTCATGTTCATGTTATCTATTAGCCAGGACAATTACGAGACTGTTGCATCACCGAACAAAGTGTGTTCTTGTAGTGAGATGTGGAGATATCCTGTAAACAACATGATCTCTGGTATTTGATTAAGCAACAAAACTGATACCATAGTACTTTGACCCATAATTCATATGTTCTCAAATTTAGAATCCGTGTATTGTTCTTTCTCTTTTGCAGGATATGTTCATATTGACCAAATGAAGAAGTATTCAGGGGAACTTTATGATTTTCATCCCTCCCTCCATGGCCATAACGTGTCAAGATCTAATGACGTGACACCTCATCATTGTCACAAAGAAATGTAATATGCTTCACGTAAGAAGTGGATTGTCTTAGTTTATACGTTTCTTTGACAAACATATTTATTTTCAGTTCCTCATATGAATCTTCCTCAGCATATCAGACTTTTCCCAGCAATATAAAATCCAGTCCCTGTATGTGATCAAAGGTGATATGTCAGGTAGTAATATCATTAAAGTGACATACTTCAAAACAAAACTGTGTCCCTCTTTATTTTCTGTTGATGGTTAATTACCTTCCAATGAGGTGGTCTGTCCATTAAAGGATTTTCTCTGAGGTCAAGTTTTATAAGTATGCTGAAACCGGGGATCAAGTAATCTTCCAGTGATCTGATGCTGTTAAATTTAACAGACAGGATCTGCAGATTTGCCATATCTGGAAATAGGTATGATAACAAAAATAACAGAACACAAAACATCACACATGAGCACCAACGGGAAACAACAGGGATTTATACCTAATAACCATTAGAATATTTAAAGACAGTGAAAGAGTAACTATTAGTCCTATAAAGAGCAAAGTGACAGATCAAAGGTACAGCGAGCTGTCGCCAGTTGTTCTTTTGAAACGGTTTTCACATATATTCATGCCATAAATAGTCATTTAATTCATTGGAAAGTTTCTAACCTGTCAGTGCTGTAGGGATGTGTGTAAAACAGTTCTTGTCCAGGTTCATGAAAACCAGTGACTCTAAGTGATTAACATCTTCTGGGACGTCTTGAAGTTTATTATCAGCCAGGTTTAGCCATTGCAAATTGCTGAGGCCCCCAAATTGTGATGGCAGGTGTGTAATTTTGTTATTATGGAGCCCAAGTTTCTCTAACCTTCCAAGTTTACCAATAGATGATGGTATAGAGACAAGACCGCATCCTACAGCCCAGAGCTCTCTCAGTTGACTCAGGTCACCTATTGCTTCTGGGAGAACAGGTAATGGGTTGTGGTTTACACCCAGGTAAGTCAGGTGTTTCAGTGATCCAATGTTGCAGGGAAGCATAGTAAGCTGGTTTCTATCCAGTATCAGTTCTTCAAGCTTTTCCAGATGCAGAATCTTACAGGGAATGCAAAACACTGTTTTAGACATGATTTCTGCTTACAGTAAATAATAATGTTAGACATTATTATATATGATGTGTGCAAAAAAATCATTCAATTTGTGTTTTTTGAGTATCAACTTTGTAAAACACAGTATGTTTGAGGACATGGCTTACCTCGTCTGGTGGTAAAATGAGCTGATTGTTGTTCAGAAAGAGTTTTTTCAACGTAACAAGTCTCGAAACACCAGGTGGCAAAACAACTAGACCCCGATGACTCATGTTCAGACTTTCCTGCTGTTTGTTAAGACATTCCAGTACCATATCATCCCCGTTCATTTTATTTCATTGAATAAAACACGATATATCAGAAATACAGGTGGTATTGAATGGAGAAACTAGACTCGTCATCGTCACCATGGTTACATACAACTTCCGGCATGGTGAGATATTCATAGGTCTTTAGCGCAAGAAAATTCGAAAGGTTAGAAGCGAAGATATTTTACTGTAATTTTTGTTTGTTTATTCTTTAAGGACAATGTTAAACTGCAGAAAGTAGTTTTTTTCTAGCCAGCCCCTATTGCAGTTATATAGCATGCACAGAGCGCAGTGTTGATGTTCTTGAGTAACCTACTGGAGAACAGGAAGAAGTGGGATGGCCGTGAGGGACATCAGTGCATATGTGAGCCAAAGCGGGCATGATCCTGAGTACATAGGTTTGCTGGAGTTTGGTCTGTACGTGTAAAAGTGAATAAAATGGATAAAGACAACCTCACCGTGGTCCTGCACTCTAAAGGAGATCTTAGATTGGTATGACATTTTATGTATTTTGGGTGAAGATTTTGCAACCCTTGAACTCTCACTTGCGATTTATAATAGCAGTTTTTCTGCATTTCAACAGGAACAGCGTCCCATTCCAGAACCAGGACCAAATGGTATAGATTTGTTTCTAAGTAATATTTCCAAACGCATGGCAATGATGATTAATAGTTTAATATTCATATTTATTCATTATTTTTTTGAAGAGGTGTTACTTCAGATGCACTCTGTGGGCATCTGTGGATCAGACGTGCACTATTGGCAGAACGGCCGCATTGGGGACTTTGTGGTGAAACAGCCCATGGTTTTGGGACATGAAGCCTCTGGTCGTGTGGTGAAAGTGGGCTCTGCTGTGACACACCTCAAAGAAGGTTAGTTCTCTCTGGATTTGGCTTAGTTTTTAATACTATGTCAGTTAAATTCAGGTTAAGTCAGTTTTTCTTTCATTTTTTGTATTCAACAGGGGACAGAGTTGCCATTGAGCCTGGAGTTCCACGAGAAATAGATGAGTTCTTTAAATCTGGACACTACAATCTGTCTCCCAGCATATTCTTCTGTGCCACTCCTCCAGATGATGGAAACCTCTGCAGATACTACAAACACAGTGCAAACTTCTGCTACAAGTCAGATCACTATTACTGGATGATATATATAATGAGAGCGAGTCCATAGCACTTTAATATTTTTGCATAATAATCATGTATATGGCTGTGTGTTTGCAGGCTTCCCGATAATGTGACCTATGAGGAGGGAGCCTTGATCGAACCCCTGTCAGTGGGCATTCATGCCTGCAGGAGGGCAGGAGTCACTCTTGGAAGCTCAGTGTTTGTCTGCGGTGCAGGTCAGTTTTTCTAATGATTGATATTTATGCAACTGTTACACATTAATTACCCAATCAGTGTAATGACCTCTGACTTCTTGGCCAGTGCCACTTTACTATAGCATGTCAGGACTCCTCAAGAGTTGTTGCTTATTCAGCTAATATCACATATGTATAACATGACTTTTGGGATGTGTGACTGGTTATAGCAAAAAAATAGACAATGTATATGTGTTTGTTTTTATTAACATAGGACCAATTGGACTGGTGTCTTTGTTGGCGGCCAAAGCCATGGGTGCTTCACCAGTAATAATGAGCGGTAATGTATATATGTATAAAAGAGAATTTTATATGTATAAACTTCATATATAAAGTCTGTCTTTTTAATCTTTATTTGTAGATTTGTCTTCTGATCGGCTTGCCAAGGCTAAAGAGATCGGGGCAGACTTCCTGCTTCATGTGAAGAAAGAGGATGAACCAAAGAACATGGCCAAAAAAGTGGAGGGAATGCTGGGTTGCATGCCTCAAATCAGCATCGAATGCACTGGAGTGCAGAGCAGCATTCAAACAGCCATCTATGTAAGTTTAAGACAAAAATAAAGTCATACTGCTAGCTTTATTTTGTGCTGATGATGGTGGTTTTGTCTAGGCTACTCGTTCTGGAGGAGTGGTGGTGCTGGTTGGGCTTGGTACCGAGATGACCACCATACCTCTTCTCAATGCAGCACTCAGAGAAGTTGACATCAGAGGTGTATTCCGCTACTGTAATACGTAAGTAGGATCACTTGGGCTTGGGATTTACATATGACTGCTTCAGGAGTTTGAATATAATGTAGATAAAAAAAGATTTATTGTAGTATGTAGATTCCAAATTAAGATTTTTTTTTTCCTTTGCACACTTTTATTCATGTTCCCGTTTTTTTTTTTTTTTTTTCAGCTGGCCGGTGGCCATTTCTATGTTGGCATCTAAGAAGCTGAATGTCAAACCACTGGTCACCCACCGTTTCTCACTGGAGCAGGCTGTGGAGGCCTTTGAAACCTCCCGCCAGGGACTAGGGGTTAAAGTCATGTTAAAATGTGACAAGAATGACCAAAACCCATGAGATCAACTCTTAGACCCACACCCGATTACTGCCTAGATACAGTGGCTTGAATAAATTTGTTTGATCCAGCTAATTTTGCAAGTAACCTCAGGTACAACAGTCGTAGGAATTAAATGATACTTCTTCACAGTGGATCTAATTATTTGTAATTCCAGTTGCATTATAATTTAATGAATATGTAGCATTTTACATTAGTAAAGTGTTTAGAAACAATCTTTTGTTATTATATAATCATGAAGAGTATTAAAATGCAATTTTTTGGAACATTGTCAGAGTGCAGTTTTTAATATAATGCTATAATAATAGCTGGTCATTTTTACAATTTACATACCTTAAACTTGTTTACAAACAATGAAGCTATACAATAGAAGTTTTGCTTATATTTTTAATCATTTTCATTATGTATATTTTTCCTGTATTTGCTAACTATGTAAATTGAACCAAAATAAGTAGAACTCGGAAGCAGTTGTATCCATTATATCCTTTTACCAGCTCAGACTGGTATGATTTTTCATGAATTTTAGCTGAAGAGTTGAACTCTTGATTGCAGTTGCAGTTTATAATTGCAGTCTTTTCTTTCATTTTAATAGGAACAGCGTTCCATTCCGGAACCAGGACCAAATTGTATAGATTGGTCACTATATATTTCTGAATACAGTGTAATGCTGAGCATTTAAACATTCGTGTTAATTTATTAATATTTGCTGGATCTTTATTAAAGAGGTGTTACTTCAGATGTATTCTGTGGGCATCTGTGGATCAGACGTGCACTATTGGCAGAACGGCCGCATTGGGGACTTGGTTTTGGGACATGAAGCCTCTGGTCATGTGGTGAAAGTGGGCTCTGCTGTGACACACCTCAAAGGTTAGTTCTCTCTGTTGCATAAACAATTATGCTGAGAATAACCGTACAAAATGTACTTTTTTTGCTTTCTTTTTTGTATTCAACAGGGGACAGATCTTGCCGTTGAGCCTGGAGTTGCACGAGAAATAGAGGAGTTTTTTAAATCTGCACACTACAATCTGTCTCCCAGCGTTTTCTTCTGTTCTTGTCCTCCAGACGATGGAACCCTCTGCAGATACTACAAACACAGTGCAAACTTCTGCTACAAGTCAGATCACTATTACTGGATAAATGATATAATGAGAGAGTCCATTGGACTTTAATTCTATACATTTTAATCATATCTGTAACTGTGTGTTTGCAGGCTTCCTGATAACTTGACCTATAAGGAGGGAGCTCTGATCGAACCCTTGTCAGTGGGCATTCATGCTTGCAGGAGGGCAGGAGACACTCTTGAAAGCTCAGTGTTTGTCTGCGGTGCAGGTTAGTGGTCTATAATGATTACACATGTTTGTCCAACTGTTACACATTAACTAGCCAATCAGTGTGATAATGGCTGCAATGGCCATGAAGTCAGAGATCATTCAAGATTCAAGAGTTTTATTTGTCACATACACAATTATACAGAGTATAACCAGCAGTGAAATGTAGGTCAGGTCCGCTCCAAGGACAATGCAATTATAAAGTATACAAATATTAAGAGAAGAAAAGTAGAAAAAATAAAATAAAATAAAAGAATAAAATAAAAAGATAAGATAAAAAATATAAATATAAATGTGCAGGTCAGTATGTTGTTGACTTAAATAGTACTAAGAGGAATGTGCAAACTAATGTGCAAAAATGTTGTACAGGGTATATAATAGCAGCAATATGAGGTAGAGAAAAATTATGAATAGCTTATTGATATGGTGATATTTACATGGAGTCAAGTGATGTTATGACACAGAGTTAAGAGTTTAGGAGCCTGATGGCCTGGGGGAAGAAGCTCCTCCTAAGTCTCTCAGTTTTTGCCATCAGGCTATGGAAGCGCTTACCAGATGGAAGCAAAGTGAATAGACGGTTACCAGGGTGATTTGAGTCCTTGATTATTTTGACAGCTCTATTTTTGCAGCGTTTGAGGTAGATGTCCTGCAGAGAGGGGAGAGCAGACCCTGAGATGCGCTCAGCTAAGCGCACAACTCTCTGTAGTGCTTTGCAGTCCTGATTGGAGCTGTTTCCATACCACACTGAGATGCACTGAGTCAATACACTTTCTATGGTCCCTGAATAGAAAGTTTTCAGGATTGCTGGTGAGACCCTGAATTTCCTCAGCTGTCGCAGATGGTACAGTCTTTGCCTGGCTTTCTTAACCTGTGTTTGGATGTGTGTAGTCCAAGTCAGGTTCTCGGAGATGTTCACACCGAGGTACTTGAAGCTGCTCACCCTCTCCACAGGGGTCCCACTGATCATAAGAGGAGTGTAGGGCTGCTGCTGTCTCTTCCTAAAGTCCATGATCAGCTCTTTAGTTTTGCTCACATTCAGAGAGAGACAGTTGTCCTGGCACCATGATGTGAGTCTCTCTCTACCTCATCCAAGTATGCGGTCTCATCGTTGTTGGAGATGAGGCCCAGAACCACAGTATCATCAGCGAATTTGACAATAGATGTGGAGCTGTGAGAGGACACGCAGTCGTGCGTGTAGAGAGAGTAGAGCAGGGGACTCAGGACACAGCCCTGTGGGGCTCCTATGTTCAGAGTGATGGAGTTTGAGGTGAACTGGCCAACTTTCACCACTTGAGGTCTGCCGGTGAGGAAGTCTTGAATCCAGTCACAGAGTGAGGAGTTTAGGCCGAGGTCTGTGAGTTTAGATGCCAGCTTGATGGGGACTATAGTGTTGAAAGCTGAGCTATAGTCAATGAATAGCAGCCTTACATAATTTCCATTGTTGCTATCCAAGTGTGTGAGGGAAGAGTGGAGAACGTGAGAAATGGCATCGTCCGTGGATCTGTTTGGGCGATAGGCAAACTGAAGAGGGTCCAGAGTATCAGGGATGGAGGAGCAAATGTGGCTCTTTACAAGTCTCTCAAAAACCTTCATGACTATAGATGTGAGGGCAACTGGGCGATAGTCATTCAGGCAAGAGGGTTTATTGTTCTTTGGCACAGGGATAATGATGGATTTTTTGAATGAGGTGGGAACCACGGCGGTAGCAAGGGACTCATTAAAGATAGAAGTGAGCAAACCAGCGAGCTGATCGGCGCAGGACCTCAGAACACGGCCGGTTATCCCATCAGGTCCGGCTGCTTTCCTGACGTTCACTTTCTTTAGCGCCCTCCGAACCTCATCCTCCGACACGGTGATTACAGGATCATCGCTGCTCTGCCTGTTGCTTCCTGACGCGCTGGTCGGCAGAAACGCGCTGGTCGGCAGAAACGCACCGCCGCCGTTGCCATCGAAGCGGCCGTAGAAGATGTTTAACTCGTCGGCCAGCAACGGATCTGCTCTCACCTCCGCAGAGGATTTGTTTCCGAAGTCACAGATGGTCCTCAGTCCCTGCCACATCCGTCGAGAGTCGTTGAGCTGGAAATGAGACTCAATTCTCTCTCTGTATCTGTGTTTGGCGGCTCTTACTGCGCGTCGGAGAGCATAGCACGATGCTTTGTACTCGCTCGTATTCCCAGACAGAAGAGCCTCATTGTAAGCGGCGGTGCGTGTGTTACCCGCGGCACGGATTGTTCTGTCCACCCACGGTTTCTGATTGGAGAATGTCCTTATCGTTATTGTTTCTGTAGCTTGCTCGGTTAGCGTGTTTACGAAGCTTAATGCTACATCCGTGAACTCGCTGACGTCAGAAGAACTCGCCCGGAACATGTCCCAGTCGACGTCATCAAGCGCCGCCTGCAGCATAGTCTCTGAGTGGGAGGACCAGCGCGTCACTACTCTCTGCACCGGAGGTTCCTGAACGAGCCTTTGTTTGTATCTCGGTGTTAGAAAGATGGCGGCATGGTCCGATTTGCCAAAAGCCGGTAGTGAGCGGGCTTTGTAGGCATCCTTGAACTGAGTGTAGCAATGATCCAGTGTGTTTGGTCCTCTAGTTGGACAGGATACATGTTGGTAAAAGTTCGGCATGACCTGCTTGAGGTTGGCTTTGTTAAAATCCCCCGCGATGATGAAGGCAGCGTCAGGATGTTTGTTAATGTAGCCGCTGAGCACATCGTGAAGCTTAGACAAAGCCAAGCCAGTGTCCGCCTGTGGTGGAATGTACACGGCAGTAACAATGATCGATGAAAACTCCCGGGGCAGATAAAATGGGCGGCAGATAATGGAAAGATGTTCCAGATGAGGTGAGCAGGAACGTGACAGAATGGAGATATTCCTGGGATCACACCATTTCTTGTTGATCATGAAACATACTCCTCCACCCCTGGATTTACCGGCCTCTGCTGTTCTGTCCGTCCGAAAGACAGAGAAGTTATCACTCGGCATTACAGCAGTGTCCGGGACCGAGGACGAAAGCCACGTTTCTGACAAACAAAGGATGTTACAGTCCCTTATGTCCCATTGGAAACTAATCCTGGCTCTAAGATCGTCCATCTTATTCTCCAAGGATTGGACATTAGCGAGGAGAATGCTTGGGAGAGGAGGACTGTGAGCCCTTTTCCTGAGTCTGACTCGAATTCCAGCGCGCTTCCCGCGGTGTTTCTTGATCCGTCGCCTCGGGGGGGGGGGGGGGGTGTTGTTTATCTCCGCGTTCCGAAGAATCTCCAGAGGCCACGCAGGATTCGTGGATAAAGTGTCCTGAAACAGGTTGGTGTAGCGGTTTCCAATGTCCAAAAGTGTTTCTATGTTGTAGGTGATCAGTGCCGACGTGAGATGTGTAAAAAGAGAAAGTAAAACTAAGTAAAAAAGAAAGTTGAAGCAAAATCTCAGTGGAGCGACCCTAACGGCGTCCGAACACAGCGGCGCCATCTTGGATCCTTATCCAAGTAGCCATTACACTGATTGGCTACTTACAAGTAATTATAAGCGGTAAGTCATGCATCCAGTGTTATGTGAAAGGGAATTATAAATGTATAAAGTGGACTTATAATGTATTTATCTATTTATTTTAGATCTATCCTCTGATCAGCTTGCCAAGGCTAAAGAGATCGGGGCAGACTTCCTGCTTACTGTGAAGAAAGAGAACGAACCAAAGGACATGGCCAAAAAAGTGGAGGAAATGCTGGGTTGCATGCCTCAAATCAGCATCGAGTGCAGAGCAGTATTCAAACAGCCATCTATGCAAGTTTATTTACATTTAATTTTATTCATTATATTGGAAAAGGTAATTATACCTTTAAATGTAGTAACACAGATTGTACTTTATTCTGTTTTTACCTTTTAAACCTTTGTTTATGCAGAGTACTGAGATGTATTGAAATCTGATACTCAAGACCTTGTTTTTGTGCTGATGATGATGGTTTTGTCTAGGCTACTCGTTCTGGAGGAGTGGTGGCGCCGGTTGGGTTTGGTGCTGAGATGACCACCATATCTCTTCTCAATGCAGCACTCAGAGAAGTTGACATCAGAGGTGTATTCCGCTACTGTAACATGTAAGTCTGGGAATTCACATACTACTGATCTGAGTAGATTAAAATTATATGTATGCATATTTTTATTTTTACACTTTTGCCCATGATCCCTCATGGGTACTCCAGCTGGCTGGTGGCCATTTCTATGTTGGCGTCTAAGAAGGTGAACGTTAAAGTCACTCACTGTTTCCCGCTGGAGCAGGCTGTGCAGGCCTTTGAGATGTCACGCCAAGGGCTTGGGGTTAAGGTCATATTAAAATGTCAGTGTCTCAGAAATACAACAATTCTGTTTACAATGGATGAAATTTAGCATCTTAGAATTTTACATGATTAACATATTTGGTTGTAGTGGTTGTAACATAAGGTTGTAGTGTATTTTAATAACCTCTAGGGGGAGCAGTGACCTTCAGAATTGGAGAATGATTGTTGATCTCACACATACTCATAATGAATAGCCTCTCTTGCTATAAAGCTTGGCAATGTCCCTCTATTCTCTGCTAAGATCAGATAAAGGAGTTTCATTATTGGGTGTTTTTTTTTTTTTTTTCCATGACTATGTCAGTGTCTGAGAAATGTGAGCTGGCTGAACTGATTTCCAACTGTGAGACACAAATCTGTGCTTATTAGGTCCATAATATGCGGCGAGGGAGCTATTTTAAAGTTTTGGAAGCTGGCCACTGTTAGAAGCGGTTGGCATGGATTTTGACTCAAGCTTCCAGGTTGTATGACCCAGTCAGGCTTCAAGCTATTCTTTAGTTCCCAAATAAACCAACCAAAATCACCAGGGAATCAAAGGTAAAACAACATGAAGGGCTTATATTACACTTTATTGTTATTTTGCCATAGTGTCATTTTAAGATGCATGCAGACAGGTATTCATGTTCATGTATTATTAGCTGTTTCATGTCAGTTTTTTTATTACAATTTTCAAAAGCTTTCTTACGCAGCGGTAAGGCTTTTGGTCACAGTGTCTTATTTTCCCAAGGCCAAAGCCTCACAAAGATACAATGGGACCAACAGTGATTCCTACATGGACACAGTACTAAACAAGGTAAACGTTTATGTACAGACATTCTAATACTGCTTAAGGAAGTGGACGCACTATTAACAACACTATTACATTCACCACTGACTCGAATGAGTTGCAGCTGGGCATACACAAAAAAGCACACGTAAAAAATAAACTTTTGTGTTTGAAACAAACTTCATTTACAGCATGGGAAGAGAATGTTTTGATTATTACAGCATGGGAGAAGTCCAGAAATTGTTTACATATGGCATTTTACAAAAGATTTGCTTGCTTGTATGTAAAAAACTACTCTCAAAATTTGTTCCGTCTTTAATGTCCACTAATGAAGGCCGGCGATGTGAAACGATTTTCCTTTGTTGATAAAGTCCCTGCTGATACTAGTCAGTCTTGCAAAGTTTACTGTGCTATGAGTACGTATTATGTATGTAGTTATTGAGCATATTTAAAAAGTGTCATGCCACATAATTATTTGCTGCAGTAAGTTCAGTTATTTTTATGTAAGGGACATGTACTGATTCAATGTGCAATTGATTTGAATAAATGTAAAATTCAATGACAACTGGATCAAGTATAATATCCAATATATTACATTTATAAAAAAAAAAAAGTTATAACAGAAACAAACATTCTGGAATGGTCACTTGATGTTTTGGGCTTCTCCTGTCTGGGCTTCTCACTCTGGCTTTTCCATTCCTTTCTGATATTAATAAAACGATTGCATATTTACAAAACAAACTTGCATCTCTCCAACAATGTCCACATGTATGTAATTGTAAATAAATTAAAGAAAGAGTAGCATCAAAATCAAATATACAAAGCCCCCCTTTCATTACATAGAAAGGACTAGAGATGCATCGACTCCATTTTCATCTGACTATGCACACACCCAAGAGCAGACGTGACAAATCAAAGAGAATCCACACTATGCAGTAATGACACCATATCTCTTAAGTAATGTTAGCAGACAGCAAAAGTGAGTTATTTTTGGTGAAGATAAAAGGAGAAAGGTGACTGCTGCATTCAGACATTTCCCAGTGCCCAGAGTTGTGTATCTCAGCTGAAGTCCACCTCAGATCATATATACATAGGAGTCTCCTGACCAGTTAAGAGTCTAAACATGGCAGCTGGCATAGTCTTCATGTGGATCTGTTACAAAACAAAGTCAGTAGGATCTTTTAATACTTTTATTTAGCTAGGATGCAATAAATTGATCCAAAGTTGCAGTAAAGACTTTCATAATGGGTAACACTTTAGTATAGGGGCCAATTCTAATTATTAAATAGTTGCTTATTACCATGCCTATTATTAACATATTGACTATTTATTAGTACTTATAAGGCACATATTCTGAATGACCATATTCTACATCCATAATCCTACCCAATACCTAAACCTAACAACTACCTTACTAACTATTAATAAGCAGCATATAAGACCTCAATGTTACTAAACAAATTTGATTTTGAATAAAAAGAATTGTTCTGTTGAATTTTCTACTCATCAAAGAATCCCAAATCACGGTTTCAACAAGTATTAAGTAGGACAACTGTTTTCAACATTTATAATAATAATATATGTTTTTAAAAAAAACACAAAATCAGCACATTAAAATTATTTCTGAAGGATCATGTTACACTCAAGACTGGAGTAATGGTGTTAAAAAAAAAATCAACTTTGCCATTACAAGAATAAATTACATTTTTAAATAATATATATATTTAAATATACAGTGGTGTGAAAAAGTGTTTTTTTTTTGCATGTTTGTCACACTTTAATGTTTCAGATCATCAAACTAATTTAAATATTAATCAAAGATAACACAAGTAAACACAACATTAAGTTTTTTATTATGAAGGGAAAACAAAATCCAAACCCACATGGCCCTGTGTGAAAAAGTGCTTGCCCCCTAAACCTAATAACTGGGTGGGCCACCCTTAGCAGCAACAACTGCAATCAAGCGTTTGCGATAACTTGCAATGAGTCTGTTACAGCGCTGTGGAGGAATTTTGGCCCACTCATCTTGGCAGAATTGTTGTAATTCAGCCACATTGGAGGGTTTTCGAGCATGAACCACCTTTTTAAGGTCATTCCACAGCATCTCATAGGATTCAGGTCAGGACTTTGACTAGGCCACTCCAAAGTCTTCATTTTGTTTTTGTTCAGCATTTCAGAGGTGGATTTGCTGGTGTGTTTTGGATCATTGTCCTGCTGCAGAACCCAAGTTTGCTCCAGCTTGAACTTTTTCACACAGGGCCATGTGGGTTTGGATTTTGTTTTCCCTTCACAAAAAAAAACCCTTCATTTTAAAAACTGCATGTTGTGTAAATAAAATAAAAATCAGGAACCATTTTCACACCACTGTATTTATATAATAAATATATTAAAATAGAAAACAGATATATAAATTTGAATAATTTATAATATTACTATATCTACTGTAGATTTTTTAAATAATGCACCCATATAAAGGCCAATTCACACCGCACAGACAAATGCCAACAAACTCCAACAAACAAGTTGGCCGTTGGATTTAGAATCTGATGAAAAATAACTCTCATGCTCACACTGCACCAACTCTCACTGACTGGGGAGAAAATGGATGATGCTATATCTATAAGCATGTTCAGTTGGGTGAAAACAAACTCCAACCAACACCAACAGGGGTAACACACTGATCCAACAAACTCCAACAGACTAGTTTGTTGGCGTTTGTCTGTGCGGTGTGAATTGGCCTTAAAGGTGCCATAGAATGAAAAACTGTCTTTACCCTGGCATATTTAAATAATAACAGTTCTGTACATGGAAATGACATACAGTGAGCCTCAAACACCATAGTTTCCTCCTTCATATGAAAATCTCGTGATTAAAAAAGACCACTGAAAAACAGGCGAATCAGAACATAACACCGACTGTGACGCAACAGTCGGGATCACTACGCCCCCAACATTTGCATAAACCCGCCCTTGTTCTAAGCCGGCCGAACCATCAGAAGCTCTGCAGGTATTGTAAATAAACAAGCGCGGACAACAGCGAAAATAACAAAATAAATTTTATGTTCCAGGCCGTGCAGGGGGTGTGAAGTGCAGGGATGGGTTGGTGTCTGTATTCAGAAAGGCACAGAAAGCAAATAACGCGAGCCACTAAAGGGACATGGTTAGCTCCTTGCTAGCGGTAGCCTGTTACAGTACATAAGATTTCACTCTCAGTAAGGAGAGATGAGGATGATGGCGAATGACTTACAGATCCTGAGCACCACTGACAAGCATCTGATCTTGTGAAATGTGTGGTAAGTACTGTTGCTCCATAATGTAATCATAGTTTGTGTGATCGTGTCTCTTGAACGTGAAACTAGAACGCGATCGATGGATCGTTCAAAAGCAGTTTCAATGCCTCGCATATTAATAACGGCTCCCTGATGCCCACGTTTTATATACAGTATAATTACCCGACGATATAACTGCGAGAGAAAGTATTTAAATATATATTTTCCTCCCTGTGCTTCCTTCTTGCTGATGAGCCGTACTGTGAAACAGCCAATCAGAGCAGAGCTCAACATTGAGCAGCACTGTGAAACAGCCAATCAGAGCAGAGCTCATTATTATTCATGACCCTGCCAAATAAGCCAATAACAGACCGTTTCATTCTAGGGAGAAATCCTAGGGTTGTAAATGGACATGTAAAATCGCCCTTACCTAAGCCACATACCTTCTGTGTAGATATCAGAGAACAATTTAAAATACTGTATCAATGCATTCTATGGCACCTTTAAGACTTCTTTCATAAACTTAAAAAAAGGTCAAGCTCTCGAATGGTAGAGTATACTGTATTATATAGGGCTTACCTCGCCTACAGAATTGGAGAGAGCCTGGACGATTTTCTCATGTGCTGTGGCCACAACACTTTGGCCGTTTATCTCAATAATACGATGACCAACCCGCACACCTCCTCTCTCTGCGATCCCTCCTCGCATTAGACTACAGATCTGAGGAGCACAAAACAAAAGTTGGACTGAATAGTAACAATTACATTTCAATATTTATCTCAGACTTCCTGTTTCTACATACTCACAATGCCATTCTGCACACTAAAACCCAGCTGGTATTTGAGGTCTGGTCTCTTAATGAGAACTGTGGTTACAGGAGGGCAGCTCACGATGTTTAGCTTCACCTGCACCTGATTTTTCAGGCCCTGATGGAGATATACAAAACATACGTGGGATTATATTACTCAATGCGATCACACCTGCACTGTATTATTACATTGGGATCATAACAATAGGAAATCAAGACTGTATTGCTTTTGCAAGCACTTTATTGATTGCCCTGTGGTGGCTTAGCAGCCCTAAACCACAGACCCTTAATAACCAGCTACTCAGAATAACACAGATGGATTCATGGCCGAGCCAAGATTCAGCCCACTGCGCACCGTGACAGCCCAACCCCTCTGCACACCTTGATGATTCCCTGACAGGTGGCGAGAGGAAGCCCCACCAAGCTGGTGTTGTTGATTGACATGATCTGGTCACCGATGCTGAGCTTCCCAGAACGGGCGGCAGGGCCTCCATTCATCATGTTGGCTAGGATGACGGTGGGCAGAATGGAGCCCCAGCCAGACTCCACAATAACTATGCCCAGAATCTCCCCCTTCTGCTTCTCCAGCTGCAACTGTGGGAGGAGAGAGATATAGAGAGAGTCAGACAGAGGCATAGGCAAGGGATTGGGGTTGATTGCCAATAAAAGGCCATAAAAGAACAAAACAATCAAGGAAACAATTATACTCAGTTGATAACATGAGACTGACAGCATGGGGGTTCAAAATAGCACAGTCTTCACCTTAAGTGTACAGTTTCTAGAGATTCAAAATTCTGTTATTTGGTGCACTGGTCCCTTGGACACAGATTAAAATATGGCAGTGACAATGGTTATTGTTCAAATAATCTATATAATATAAATAATAATCATTTACTTCCATGTAAAACTTTGGGCTTAGTAAGATTTTTTTTAAATATTTTAATATTTAAGTCACTTATGCTCACTCCTTCATTTGTTTAATCAAAAATACAGCGAAAACAGAAATGTTGTAAAACATTATTATAACAGTTTTCTTTTTTCAACAGTCATTACTCCAGTCTTCAGTGTCACATGATCCTTCAGAAATCATTCTAATATGCTGATTTGGTGCTCAAGAAACATTTCTTCTTATTATTGAAAACTTGTGTGCTGCTTAATGGTGATACATTTTTAAGGAGAAAGAAAGAAAGAAAATATATATCCCAAACTTTTAAATGGTAGCGTATATTTTCTTGAAGGATTTTCTTGAAGTTCAACGTATTTTACTATCCTGCTGCTCATCATTTAGTTTGATTAATCTGTGTGCACATCATTTTGTGTTGTGCTCTGCTGGGAATCCTTGAGCACTATTTGCATTAGAGAAGCATTTAGTGATTTATTGCACATTGGTATTTAAATCACTGTGATTGTGTCCCATCTGGAAGACCGGCTTCTTAATATGACAATTGGGTGAGCTCTCAAATGGGCGGGACTTTGCAACAAACTGTCAATAATTAAAACTGTCATTTACGGGACTGACAGCATTTGAGTTCAGAGAGAAATTATCACTTTGTTTTGGAGCATTAATTTACCATTTTGCATACTGGACCATTTCGTTTAAATGTTTGCATTTTCAACATTGTAGATAGACACCTAAAATGATCCGAGTACACATTTTTCTATTAAGTGACATCTGTGCGTTCACACTTCCGAAAAGCACCAGAATCCACTGACTATAAACACAACACTATGTTAAATCCTTTTAAATAAATTTAAAGGGATAGTTGAAAATTCTGTCATCATTTACTCACCTTCATGTTGTTTCCAACTTGTATGAGTTTCTGTCTTCTGTTTAACATAAGTAAAGATATTTTGAAGAATGGAAATAATCAAACATTTACTGTTCCCTATTCTTTATAGTATGAAAAAAAAAAAAAAAAAGAAAAAGTCAAAAGCGGACCAGCAACTGTTTGGTTACAAACATTTTTCAAAATATCTTCTTTTGTGTTCAGCAAAAGAAAGAAATTCATACAGGTTTGGAAAGTGAATAAATGATGACAATTTTAATTTTTGGGCACCTAAGTTCAACGGATGCTTTAGAAACCAGCTAAAATATTACCAATGATTTTATTTTATTGGAAGGTTTTATTTTATTTTTATTTTTTTTCAAAAACGAAAGTGCTGCTGTCTGTCATCACTGTCCACTGCTTTCTAGTAATCCCACTTGTATTGAGCAGAAAAGCATCGGTGTGCTGGGTGAGCTGTGTTCTAACACAAAGAGAACTCTTAATAGAGAAGAAAGAGTCTGGCTGCTGACCTCTTTGCAGTTGTCAGAGTTTGAGAAGTGGATGAGGTCATCATTGTACATCTCCTGTGTGTTGATGATGTCGCTGTACTCTTTCTGGCTCAGGTCCTCTGGGTTGATTCCATTGGCTCTGAGGAATTCCTGGTAGGCCACGCTGAATGCCTGACCAATGGACTGTGCTATGAGCTGGGCCTGCATATGTTGGAGAAGAAAAACATGTGAAACAACTGCAAAAATCAATTCATGTATACATTTGCCATTAATTATAAATAGGTTACATGCTAGAGATAAACAGAACTAAATTATTACACATATCTTTAATTATGAGCCTTTTAAAGACAAAAGCAAGTTGTCACATTTATCTTTATGCAATATAGATTGTTTTAAAACAGCTTCAAAGTAATACAGAAAATAGCAGTGTCAATGCTGCAAAATTCATCAGTTATGAAACCTCTTCAGTTTCATCCATAAAGAAGCTCTAAAGAAGACAATAGTGCCATTAGCTCAAGTCAGTTCAATGTTGTTAACTGTTAATTTTGCAAAGTTCATCTGTTATGAAACAAATTCGATAAAGCAGCTCTAAAGAATTCAAAATTGCCATTATTCAGCCCAGTTTAGTTCAATGTGGATTTACTTTCGTTCAATAACAATGTCAATGTTGCAAAATTCATCAGCAAACTCAATACAACTATTAAGCAGCTTTAAAGAAGACAACAATGTCATTATTCAGCTCAAGTTCAATATTGACTCAATTCAGTTCAATAACAGTTTTGATGTTGCAAAGTTAATAAATTATGAAACAAATTCAATTCCGCTGTAAAGCAGCTCTAAAGAAGAGTTATTATCAGCTTAATTTAGTCCAAGTTTTGTTCTCAACCAATAGTGTCAGTGCAGTCAAATCAATAATATTTGAAGCCCAACTGAGCAAGGCAACAATGGCAAGGAACCAAAACTCCAACAGGTGAAAAAAAACCTAGGGAGAAACCAGGCTCAGTCAGAGGCCCAGCTCTCCTCTGGCCTAGAAGCACATTAGTTGTTCTGCATAAAAGCTTCTGTGCTTTTGGCAATACCTGAAAAACATTTATATACCGCAAATCAATGCAGCAGATGAACACTGTGTCATTTTTTCACTTCATTGATTTGATATTTTTTGAAGCTGCTCATTCATAATGTATTATTGTCCATTGATTTCTCACTCTAGAACAGATTTACGTTTTGGAACGGTTTCCATAACCGCCAGCTGTTGTTTTTGAAGACACTGTGATGCTGGTGCTACAGTAGTGCTCACTGTGAAATGTGAATACACTGGCCTATTTCAAGCACTGCAACCTTATTCAAATCTTAGTGAATAATCTTCCATGGAAGTAAGTTGCTGGATTAAGGCTATTATATCAGACTGCTAGAATGCTAAAGAGGTGCAAGTGGAAAAGAGGTTCACTCCCTTCGCTAATGATTGTGGCTGTTTTCTGATTAAACAGTACCCCTCAGGCGACATGCGCAGGTAGGGGGTCATACCATTAATAATCTAACATCCCAACATGTGTGCTGGCTTTGATTTTCACAGGAAACACGGCTGCTTCAGGAATATTCAGGGAGTTGAGCATCTAAATCAGTCACAAAGAAAAAACACACCAGCACTGATCAGACTGCCGGAGAACCGACTGATTTATATGGGCCCCAAAGGAGAAACAAAGCAAAGTTCTCAAAATTTAGAATGATAACAACTTATATGACATGATGAATTGTGTGACACTGCTAAGTAGATAACTGAGATGTGATATGAAAAATAAGGTTTAGGAAAAATAAAGATGTTCAAGGCTCTATAAATGACTCATTTGTGGGCGCACACACAGACATGCACACACTCATTGGCTGAAACATCAAAGAGTGTAATTAGACAGCATGAGTGAGGAACAACTGCAATGCAGAGGAGAGTGTTGTAGAGGAGAGAAGTTGGTCCATTAGAACAGGATTATGTAAAGCTGCAGCCAGGGTTACTTTTGAGGCTATTCTATGAACCTCAGGTGAATCTGAATCTGAGCTTCAGCTGAATGAATAATGGCTCGCATTCTATATATACACTACTGTTCAAAAGTTTAAGGTCAGTCATTTTTAAAGAAATTCATACTTTAATTCAGCAAGAATGTGGCAAATTAATGAAAACAGTAGAGACATCTGTAATGGTACAAATGATTTCTATTTGAAATAAATGCTGTTCATGTGAACTTTCTATTCTTCAAATAATCCTGAAAGAAAGAAATGTATTTCAGTATCCACAAGAATATTAAAGCAGTTTTAAACGTTAATAATAAGAAGAAATTTTACATGAGCACCAAATCGGCATATTAAAATGATTTCTGAAGGATCATGTGACACTGAGACTAGAGTACTGGCTGTTACCATCACAGGAAAAAAAGACATAATTATTAATTACATAATTAAATTACAAAACAGTTATTATAAATTGTAATAATATTTCACAATAGTAGTTTTTTTTTTTACTGTATTTTGATCGAATAAATGCAGCCTTGGTGAGCACAAGAAACAACTTAAAAAAAATATTTTTGAAAAATGACTGAAACCAAACGTTTTAACAGTAGTGTATATATACAAATCAAATATTTGGACAGTTTTACATATAAGAATAACAGTTAAAGGGATAGTTCACCCGAATGAAAATGATGTCATTAATTACTCACCCTCATGTCGTTCCAAACATGTAAGATCTTCTTTTGTCTTTGGAACACAAATTAAGATATTTTTGATGAAATCCAAGAGCTTTCTGAACCTGCATATACGGCAATGCAACTGAAACGTTCAAGGCCCAGAAACGTAGTAAGGACATTGTTAAAATAGTCCATATGAAATCAGTGGTTCAATCTGAATTTTATGAGGCTATGCCAATACTTTTTGTACACAAAGAAAACTAAATTATGTCACATGGACTATTTTAACCATGTCCCAACTAGTTTCTGGTCCTTGAAAGTGGTAGGACCCTTGCTGTCTATGGAGGGTCAGAAACCTCTCGGATTTCATCAAAATACCTTAATTAGTGTTCCCAAAGATGAACGAAGGTCTTATGGGTTTGGAACAACATGAGTGTGAGTAATTAATGACAGAATTTTCATTTTTGGGTGAACTACCTCTAAGTTATTCAAAGAGTTCCCATGTATACTGATCACACGTACTCTGTTTTTCTTTAACCATCTGTTCCAACTTGCCCATGGAAAATAAATAAATAAATGAATAAATAACAAATTAAAAAAGTTTACAGGGGTGGTTGATTGCGATTTCACTTTTTTATCATTAGTTAGTGTGTAATGTTGCTGTTTGAGCATAAGCAATATCTGCAAAGTTACTACGCTGAAAGTTCAATGCAAACGTCTTTTAAAATTCTGGTAGTTTAATGCCTACAAAAACGGCTTGTAGGGACTACAATGAGTTACTTCCCTGGTTTGTGATGTCACAAACCCCAAAATTTACATAAACCCCGTCCCCGGGAACATGCAACAAAGGAGGTGAGGCCATGTGCTGATTTTTTGAAGAAGAAGAGTTGTTGCCATGCCATCAAAACTAAAGGTGCATGAAAAAATCTATTTATATATGAATCGTGATTCTGTCTTCTAACGATTCTAATAGATTCACAAGTTTCAAAATCAATGTTCTAAAGCAGCAGTTATTAATCCTGTTCCTCGCGCATGGTTGCCGTGCTGTATTAAAGCTTTAATCAGGATAAAACCGTATTAAAAGCTAACAGAAGCAGTAGCATTTACAAATAACAGCGTATCTAAAAGTATGAGACAACACAAAAAAAAAAACCATACCATTAAGAGCTGTGCTTGCACAGGTTCCACGCGATCCTCTTCACTAATATTCTCTGCATCTCAATCAGGCTCAAATTGATAAGCAATATTGACGATGTCATAGTTTACAATCCAACCGGAGCACATGCCGCTGAGGTGAGGGGCTGAACGTTTAGACGCACTGGTGTTTAGCTAATCACAACACACTGAGTCAGCTAACCAATCTGAGCCCATTTCTGAGGGAGGGGCTTCATAAAAACAGGAACTCATCAGAGCGTTCAAATGAGCAGGGACAGAGAATAAAGGTAAGTTATGTGAAAAATAATGTGTTTTTTTTAAACGAAGCATTAACACATGTTAGACTACACCCCATAAACACAATCAAGCCTAGAAAAAAAAACAGTCAACCACCCCTTTAAATTTATTCTATTCAAGCATTGGTCTCAAACTCAATTTCTGGAGGGCCACAGCTCTGCACAGTTTTTGCTCCAACCCTAATCAAACACACCTGATTCAGCTAATCACGCTCTTCAGGATCAATAGAAACTTCCAAGCAGGTGTGATTTGGAGCTGGTTGGTGCGAAACTTTGCAGAGCTGTGGCCCTCCAGGAACTGAGTTTGAGACCACTGTATTAAAGTAAGTCATATTTGCACACAATTTATTCAGTGGGCACAATTTATTTGTGTCCAAACTTTGGACTGGTATGCGTATAGATTATAAAAAGGAAACAAAATGATTCACACTTACATCCTCGGACTCAAATACGTGGCATATCATTTTGTACTGCTTCTTGGCCTCGGGGGCTCCAGGGGTCGTCTCGATGCAGTCCTGTGAGGCAGTGCGTGGCATGCGGCGTCTTGCCATCAGAACCACAATGTTCCCGATGTCAGCTATGTATGAGATGGTACGCAAAGCGTTATCCATCATCGTCTCCTATAAAACAACCAAGAGAGTAACCCCAATTACTTCTTAGCCTTCTGTGGCAACACCTCTCTACACATTACACCAGACTAGAGTTAAGGCTGTGTTTTAATCCCATTGAGCAGCTTAGTTATCATTTCACAGACTTTCTTATCCAAATGGGCTTACATTATATTTTCTTAGGGACAGCCTCCAGACCTGGGGTTAAGAATGCACAATGGGTTTCTGGAACGCTCCTACTCATGAATCTCCTTCAGGAAGATCTGTTTCAAGCTACAAGTTTACAGCCTTGGGTTAATACAGATCTTTAAACAGTAAAGTTAAAGCCATCCTTGCTTAGTAAAGGGAAGATGACCTTGAAATTGCATTCACTAAGATAACTTAGATGCTGTTCTGATTGTACTATTCAATATTCCATGAGTCTGAGTGAGCAGCACAAGAAACAGCATGTACGGCATGCACTCTATTTCATATATATATATATATATATATATATATATATATATATATATACAAAAAAAGAGTAATAAATCAGAGAGCTGAAAGAATTAATGATCCAGAGCACAGGAAATTCATGCAGCATTTCGATTCAATGCACACAAAGGTCATGTGTGGGATTTTCATTTTTCATTTTGCTGCAGCTCTTCTTTAAATTATAGGAGCATAATGTGTGATATGTTTACTTCAAAGACCCCATGAAGCTCAATCTATCAGTTCCAGGATCATTTTTTATAAATAACCCTTTCTTTCAACTTAATGCATATATTTGATATACAACTTCAAGATACGCAGAGCTGAAAAAGCTTCCTCTGCTATTCAATAATAACACCCAGGTTACATAACGAAGTGAAAAGAACAGTGTTTAAGGTAAGGTTATGTTTTAGGCTTTTACTTTGTGTTATTAAAATGCTGCATCCGAGATGCTTTGTCATTGTCATGACACAAAGAATCCGTTTTGTTTTCAGTTGGCAGTGCACCAGAATCCACACATAGTCATTAGTTATATTTACATGCGGCCAAGTAATCCATTACCAGCCTAGTAATCAATGTAAAGGTGATATGGTTAAACAGAAGCAAGAAAGAAAAGATTAATCATAATTTAATATGCAAAAATATGCAATAAAAAATACTGCAATTCATTACGCAAATCTTACAATGATGGCATCACTATGTGTTATATTTTGAATGCTGAATATTCTATCATTGTAAGTTATTATGAAACTTTAATAGTACATTTGAATAAGTAAAGTTTTAATGGATTCTGTGTGCCAAGCAGATTGGGCTGAATTAAATCTAGAAGTTTCAGTCTTACAGGGTACTTTGAATGTCTGAGGAATATCAATACAACCTTGAAGGCACTGTAATGAATCTGTAACAGCCAATACAGACTCACAGTGAGATGTGACAGGCAGGGTGAGGACTGACACTGCATTGCAGCACATAACGAAATGTCCGTGCCAGGTTGCCCACTCACTGCTGTTCACTCAGAACTCACACACATAATTGCAGAAACACACACAGTGAGGATACTGAGTACCAGCGTAATAAATGTACCATTAAAACAGCATGTAGCTCTTCCTACCCTACGCTTACAGTAACATTGTTGACTGTACAGCATGTGCAAAATGTGCAGCTGGAGATTAAGCACAAAGCCTATAACCATCAAGCTCTCCATCACTAGCAACTGTCTACATGCCTGATCATATGCATATCTCTTCTCTCTACACACACATTACGTGTTTTATGTCAGTTATGTAACAAAAGGTTATGTAATATATCATATCTGAGCTTTCTCTGTGCATAAATATTTCACCAATCCAAATGTTATCTTCTTTTCTCCAAACATGATTTATAATTTATAATGTATACTCCACGTCTAATTCTCTAAGAGAATTCAGATTTTATATATATATGAAGAATTAAGATCTCACCTCGTGGAGTTTTAATTATCATGAGAACGGTGAGGAATCAGCCCAGAACTACACAGGAGGATCTTGTCAATGATCTCAAGGTAGCTGGGACCATAGTCACCAAGAAAACAATTGGTAACACACTACACCGTGAAGGACGGAAATCCTGCAGCATATGCTAGGTCCCCCTGCTCAAGAAAGCATATGTACAGGCCCATCTGAAGTCTGCCAATGATTCAGAGGAGAACTGGGTGAAAGTGTTGTGGTCAGATGAGGGTACAATCGAGCTCTTTGGCATCAACTGCCTAACCCCAAGAACACCATCCCCACCGTCAAACATGGAGGTGGAAACCTTATGCTTTGGGGGTGTTTTTCTAATAAAGGGACATGACAACTGCACCGCATCAAAGAGATGATGGACAGGGCCATGTACCGTCAGGGCCAGGGCACTGAAGCCAACCAGGGCATTGAAAATGGGTCGTGGATGGGTATTCCAGCATGACAATGACCCAAAACATACGGCCAAGGCAACAAAGGAGTGGCTCAAGAAGAAGCACATTAAGGTCCTGGAGTGTCTCCAGACACTCACAAATCTGTGGAGGGAGCTGAAGGTTTGAGTTGCCAAACGTCAGCCTCGAAACCTTAATGACTTGGAGAGGATCTGCAAAGAGGAGTGGGACAAAATCCCTTCTGAGATGTGTGCAAACCTGGTGGCCAACTACAAGAAACGTCTGTCCTCTGTGATTGCCAACAAGGGTTTTGCCACCAAGTACTAAATCATGTTTTGCGAAAGGGTCAATTACTTATTTGACTCATTAAAATGCAAATCAACTTTTTTGAAATGCGTTTTTCTGGATTCTGGATTCTGTTCAAATAAACATACCATTAAAATTATAGACTGATAATTTTTTTGTCAGGGGGTAAACTTACAAAATCAGCAGGTGATAATTTTTTTTTCCCCACTGTATATACAGTGCCCTCCAAAAGTATTGGAACAGTAAAGACAAAATTGCTCTGTTGGCTGTGGAGTCAAGACATTTACAAATATGATTAAAAGATGAATATGAGACAAAACTACAGAATGTCACATTTTATAATTGGGTGATTCAACACATAGATGTTTTACCAGATAAGAAGTTCAGCACTTTTAGAGTTTCATCCCTCTATCTGATGTGAGCAGAAGTATTGGAACAGTTGCCTCACAGGTCTTTCTAAGTGATCAGCTGTGTCCTGTTGCATTAATTCTTCAGATATTAAATGCAGGGAATGTGTCGTATCAGTTATATCCATTACTTCTGTATTCTGAATCTTGCATTCGATGATGACACACACAAACCAGGATGAAGATGAGGGAGCTGACTTTGAGAGAAAAGCAAGCAATTTGGATGCTAAAAGAAAAGAGGAAGTCAGTTAGAGCTCTAGCAAAAACAAAGCGCATGGAGAAATCAAGAGTTTGGAAACCACCAGCAACCAACAATGACCTGATCGGCTAAGAAAACAACAGTAGTTGATGACAGACAAATCATAAAAGCTGTGAAAATGAATCCTAAAAGACATGTCTGTAAAATCTCCAACAACTTCCAGAAAGCTGGGGTGATGCTCTGACAATCTACTGTCCTCAGGAGACTTTGACACAGAATTACAGATGCTACACAGCAAGATGCAAACCTCTGACCAGCACCAAAAATAGAAAGGCAAGATTAGAGTTTGCAAAAAAGCACAAAGGTGAGCCAGAAGAGTTTTGGAACTTTGTTTATGGACCGATGAGACAAAGATGAAGCTTTATCTAAGTGATGGGAAAGCAAAAATGTGGAGAAAAAAAGGGAACTGCAATGATCCCAAGCATACAGCCTCATCTGTAAAGCATGGTGGAGGTGGTGTCATGGCATGGGCATGCATGGCTTCCTCTGGAACAGGCCCTCTCAACTTTACTGATGACTTAATGTATGATGACAGTAGCAGAATGAATTTGGAAGGGTACAAAACCATCTTGCCTACCAATATTCAAGAAAATGCCATCAGATTCATTGGGAAGTGCTTCATATTGCATCAGGGCAATGACCCAAAACACCCTGCCAGTTCAGTCAAGGAATTTATAAGGGCAAAGAAATGGAAAGTCTTAGATTGCCCAAGTCAATATCCAGATTTAAATTTGATTGAACATGAATTTCACCAGCTGAAGAGGAGAGTAAAGGCAGAAACTCCCCGAAACAAGCAACACTGGAATTGGCTGCATTAAAGGCTGGGAAAAGCATTTCAAAGAATGAGACCAAGAGTCTGGTGATGTCTATGGGTCACAGACTCACTGCTGTGATTGTGCGCAAGGGATCTGCAACTAAATAATAGCTTTTAATCTTTTATATCTGCCTTATGTTCAACTGTCCCAATACTTATGCTCACATCAATGAGTGGGATGAACTCTAAAAGTGCTGTTCTTTTTATTTGGTAAAACATGTATGTGTTGAAACGGCTAATAATAAAATGTGACATTCTGTAGTTTTGTCTCATATTCATCTTTTAATCATATCTGCAAATGTCTTGACTCCACAGCCAACTGAGCAATTTTGTCCTCACTGTTCCAATACTTATGGAGGGCACTGTATACACACACACACACACACACACACACACACATAAATGTATATATATATATATATATATATATATATATATATATATATATATATATATATATATGAAGAGTTCATTTCATATATATATGAAGAGCTGACTAAAAGTGATCGAGGATGGATAATTTCAACGAACTTGATGAACCCGTGTTGTCTTCTTCAGGGCGAAAAAGGATTTTCATGAATCCTTGCGAAAGCAGCGCGTTACAATGGTGAGGGAAAAGCTCTGTGTATTGTGTGTAATCACATCGATAATCTATGATCATAACAACAACGTTTGTCAGGCATCGACATTGTCATATGAGGAGATTACAAAGATTAAACGAGTGTTTTTTTTTTAACTCTAAAACATGAAATGTGAACTTACAACTATTTGAAAATCTGGAATCTGAGGGTGCAAAAAATCGCTTTTGAAGTTGTCCAAATGAAGTTCTTAGCAATACATATTACTAATCAAAAATTAAGTTTTGATATATTTACAGTGGGAAATTTACAAAATATCTTCATGGAACATGATCTTTACTTAAAGGTGCAATAGGTGATTGTCTTCAGAAACATTTTTTATTATTCTGCGTGAAAGTCCTGATAGCAATCATCAAGTGTATTTTAATAAAAAAGAAAAAGAAAACAAGTAGATACTACTTGTTTTCTTTTTCTTTTTTATTAAATAAAAGTCCTTGCTACATGTACTGCGATAGACTAACCGAGACTTGTCATAGCACTTACATATTATTGCTCTTTTGTTGGTTAAGATTGCTTCTATTGTCCTCATTTGTAAAACGTCTGCTAAATGACTAAATGTGTATATATATATATATATATATAAAGAAAGAAAACAAGCAGCAGGGATATTAAACCAGTATATGCTACATTTTGCTTTGGGGCTTATTTGTTCATATTTTATCTGCTTATGCGTATTTGGTCAACTTCTTAAGAAAATCATTCAAATGTAACCATTAGTTCAGGTGACAGGTAATGGCTTACACTAATGTGCTTCCATTTACTCTTACTTTTTTTCTTTTCTTTTCTTTGTCTTTTGGTTGATCTTTTCAGATTTTATTTTGAAACCTGTATCACTAGGCAGCCGCATGAACTCACCTGGGTGTCTGCATTGAGCACTTTGATCCTTTGAGTTGAGATGAAAAGATCCACCTCCGTCAAAGTCTGAACATCTCCCTCTGGACTCTGCTGACAAAAAAAGAAAAAAACAAGAACAAAAATATGAAAAACTACCCCCGACCTCCAAGAGGTCACAATGCCATAACTCACAATGGCTCATGAGAAGACCTGAAGAAAAGGCACAACCTCTCAAACCCCTAATGAAAGCATTTTAAATGCTTATTCATAAATCATGCACTAGCAGAAGCTTGTCCACATGGGAGGGCTATGCTTAACCTCTGTAAATTGCATCATTAATAGCCCAAATGGAAAACAATATGGTATGCTCAGGTGCAAAGAACATATGGATTGGAAATATGGATTGGAAATTATCGACAGCCTGTCCAATTAATAATTGATTACTGCTGGGCAATGGTGACTAAGTGCGTTGCACAATCAAAACGGTACAAAACATTTTTCAAAAAACTTGAAAGCCTATAACTGAGAAGCACAGTGAGGTAATCAGGCCAAGAGACAAATAATCACTGGGTATACAGCCCCCTGTGATAAGCAGAAGCCATGCAGAGGTTTGAAGTAATGAGATGATTGACACTAGAGAGCGAGTGAAAGAGAAAAAAGAGCGAAACCCATTCGGTGCAGTGAGGTGGAGCGCAGGGTGATGCAAAGACAGACAAGTAAGTAAAATGACACAATGGCAACACTTAACCAGCTGTCAGGCTGTCTCAGAGTGCCAATCATTTACCTGTCAGTACATTTCTGCTCATATTCATGCTTTTGTTTTGTGTTACTGCAATAAGAAATGGTAGTACACACGAATGACTTTGAAATTTTGACTTCATATCTTCAAAGGTGTATGTGACTCAGTTGCAGCCCAGAAGTGGCTGGTTTGCCAATAGTTAGAATTTAAGAGGCCCTCACAGATCCCAGACAGCCGGATCTAAAGCTTCACTTCACACGGTATGAACCAAAACTTAGGAAAGTTACACAGATGATGAGCACAGACATGGAGTAGATGGTTAAAAAAGGCATGTTCTTCTTCTATCTCTCTTTTTTTTTTTTACACACCGCCTTTTTCTTGATTTCGGCTGCCTTCTGTACCCTCTGGAAGACGTTCAGGACAGTACAGGGGTCGTCACACACAGGAGCAGCAAAAAGGCATGAAAGTAAAAAAAATACATTAAAAACAGGCAAAAACATATAAACAACCAAACACAAAGCCTGCATGCCATGTATGGCATGTGTGTTCTTTGTACACAAACACAAACAAACCCAGAATGCAGCAACATCTCCCCCTGCACACACATACAAACGGATAGCAAATCATAGGACATGCAGATATGGGTTTAATAACTATTACTGTACATTGAAAGCCGTAAAAAGAAAATTACTTATTTTATGCATTGACATTTCCCAAAAGGATAAGAAAAATGTCTATTTGTGTCCAATCAGATATCTTAGTCCTTTTTCAACATAAGCAGTCAATACTTTCAACAAATGTCATATTGTTATAGTTGTGTGATTCATCCCTGACACTAGATTCATTGTCAGAATCTCACAACAAATGCAGCCTAACATCTCAGTTTATCAACCTGCCATATTATGACTGCAGGGAGAACAACAGCTGTCATAGTGGACTGACTGAATACCGTACAATGTTTTCTACTGTACAACATTGTTAATCTCGTCAACAAAATCGGTAACATTTTATTTTAGGGTCTCTTAATTAGTTGTTTATTAGCATGCATATTACTAGAATATTAGCCATTTATTAGTAGTAATTAAGCACATATTAACAGTGTTGGGGGTAACGTATTACAAGTAACGCGAGTTATGTAATAATATTAGTTTTTTCAAGTAACTAGTAAAGTAACGCATTACTTTTTAATTTACAAGAAAAAGTAACGGCAGTTACTTTTTTCCCATTTATTGACTGACAGTGGGCTGTGTTTACATGCTGTTACTGTAGTTCTAGACTAAATTTGAATGTGCATTAATTCATCCCACTCACAAAAAACTGATTTAGTATTCATCAAAATGAATTAAAACAGTGAAATACAAACTCAGAATATGACGCAAACCTGCAATAATTAAATAATGTTAAATAACACAAATGTATCTAATCCCATTTTATTAACCAATGTCTTTGCTGCTGACCTTTGATGATCTAGTTCAACCATACTAATAAACAAAAATGACTTTAGATAAACTAACAATTGTGCTCCATTGTTTTTTAATTGCTGAAGAGTGTTGAACCCTCTTCTCCTGCGTTCTACTTTACAGACATGAATTTACTTTTCCTTCGGCCTGAGGTTTATTCATTACACTTTTTGGTGTGAAAGGGCTTTTACATTTGCTATAATAAGAACTTATTGTATTAAAAACAATCAAGCCCTGCTCATATTTAAAAAGTAACGCAAAAGTAACGTAATGCATTACTTTCCATAAAAAATAGCTAAGTAACGTAATTAGTTACTTTTTTAAGGAGTAACGCAATATTGTAATGCATTACTTTTAAAAGCATCTTTCCCCAACACTGAATATTAATGCCTTATTCTACATGACTTTATTCTACATCTCTAATCCTACCCAATACCTAAACTTAACAACTACCTTACTAACTATTAATAAGCAGCAAATAAGGAATTTATAGAGGGAAAAGTCGTAGTTAATAGTGTATAAGGTTTCCCTATTCTAAAGTGTTACCACAAAAGCATACTGTCAGGGTTGAGGGGAGAAGGGATGAGGCGAGGACTCAGTACTGCAGAGAATGGGCTTTTATTAATAATAAAAATAAACAAAACCAACCAAAACTACCCCGTAGGGGAAAAACAGGACAGCTGGCAGGCTTGGCAAGGCAGGACAAGGCAGCTTGGTAGGCAGCAAGGGTGGGCCCAGCAGGACAGGAAGCCAGGGTGGAGCAAGGAGCTTGGGCGGCGCCGGCAGGGCCAGGAGCTTGAGCTTGGGCGGAGTCTGCAGGGCAAGGAGCTTGGGCGGTGCTGGCAGGGCAAGGAGCTTGAGCGCAGATGGCAGAGCCAGGAGCTTGGGTGGCGCCGGCATCAGGGCAAGGAGCTTGGGCGGCGCCGGCATCAGGGCAAGGAGCTCGGGCGGCGCCGGCATCAGGGCAAGGAGCTCGGGCGGCGCCGGCATCAGGGCAAGGAGCTCGGGCGGCGCCGGCATCAGGGCAAGGAGCTCGGGCGGCGCCGACATCAAGGGCAAGCAGCTTGGGCGACGCCGGCATCAGGGCAGGCAGCTTGGGCGGAGCCGGCATCAGGGCAAGCAGCTTGGGCGGAGCCGGCATCAGGGCAAGCAGCTTGGGTGGAGCCGGCATCAGGGCAAGCAGCTTGGGTGGAGCCGGCAGGTCAAGCAGCTTGGGTGGAGCCGGCAGGTCAAGCAGCTTGGGTGGAGCCGGCAGGGCAAGCAGCCTGGGTGGAGCTGGCATCAAGGCAAGCAGCTTGGGTGGAGCCGGCATCAGGGCAAGCAGCTTGGGTGGAGCCGGCAGGGCAAGCAGCTTGGGTGGCTCAGAGACGGCCTCCTGGCCAGCAGAGGGCTCTGGAACGGCCTCCAGGCCTTGAAGGGTGGAAGAAGCCTTCCTCCTGTTCCTCCTCCTCCGTCTCCGAGAGTGGGGCACTGCAGCATCGTCAGCCACCACTGGGGGCGCTGCAGCTCCGTCGGTTGATGCTGGGGGCTCCGCAGCTTCATCAGCCGCCACTGGGGGTGCTGCAGCTCCGTCGGTCGACGCTGGGGGCACTGTAGCTTCATCGGCCACCACTGGGGGAGCTGCAGCTTCGTCGGCCACCACCTGAGGCACACCAGCCTCCCTAGCCGGGGAACACGCCAGGAACTCCCCATACGTCAGGTGGTCCAGCCCCCTCATCCTCCACCAGTTGAGGGGCTCGTCAAGGGCACTATTGAAAAGATCCTTGAGGGCCGGATCATTGAACCCCAACCCCTCTGCAGCACCACTGAACTCCAGGGCAAACCTCCTGACATCGGTGGCCTTCTGACGGAGGGAGCTCAGGGCCTTGAACTGGAGGATGCGTTGGTAGAGGGGGCTAAGAGAGTGGAGGGTGGTGGACGGCGCGAGCCCTTCCTCCGCTGAGTCCTCATACTTGTCCAGTTCGTACTGTCAGGGTTGTGGGGAGCAGGGATGAGGCGAGGACTCAGTACTGCAGAGAATGGGCTTTTATTAATAATAAAAATAAACAAAACCAACCAAAACTACCCTGTAGGGGAAAAACAGGACAGCTGACAGGCTTGGCAAGGCAGAACAGGGCACGACAAGGCAAGGCAGGATCAGCACACGACAGGGGAACATACGACGACGAACTGGCCCAGGACTGAAAACACAAGGAGATTATAAAAGGGAGCAAATGAGGAGGGTAATGAGGTAACAGGTGGGGCAAATTAACCAATAATCAGGAAACAAGGTGGGTGGGGTCAAGACAATTGACGAGAGCACATGGCACATAGAACTAAACAAGACCAGCCATGTGCTGAAACAAAACAAAAACACAAGCACATGGCCAGCAAAACAAATCACTAGCCATGTGCAAAACAGGACACGAACACGCAGCTAATGAGAAGACTCATAAGCCGCGTGTTCACAAAAAACAAACATGAAAGCACACAGCCAGTGAAAAAACACCAGCTGCGTGCAACACGGAGCAAAACAAAATGAGAAAGCACGCGGCCGAAGCCGAACCGCGTGCCGAACAAAACACACACACGCAAACACACACAGAGGACAGAGGAGCGCACGGCCCGAGCGAACTCGATATCGCATGCTCCCCAGCAAGAACAACCCTGGAGCGTGAGTGTCGTGAGTGTCCGAACCCCGACACGAAACCAGAACAGAGTCTGAACAAGACAGGAGTGCCGGGATCCGAACACCACACCCCAACATGAAACAGAGCATGCAGACAAGAGAGCGCAAAGCTCGAGCACACTCGAAGCCGTGCGCTCACCAGAAAACAAGACAAGAAGGGAGTGTCAGGGCTCCGTCACAAAACCATTAATAAACTAGACCGAAGTGACAGAACCCTGACACATACAGGAAAATGTTAGAAATAAAAGGGTATTCTGACTTCCTCAACAACAACATATCATGAAAATGGCAAGATATTAACAATGCAATAACAATGTTTTTTGAGGAAGAAAAATATATAATGAATATGATTGTTTTAAATAATATTATTTAATTTTGCAGTAAAATTATATTTTCATAGACTTCTAGTACAGTATTTATAAATATTTTGAATTACCTTGATCTATTTTTATCATTTTAATTTTAGTGTTATGGGCTATCTGCTTCTATCATTTTCATTCGTTTTTAAATATTCTATTAAGGTTTTATCTAATATTTATAAAAGACTGCATAAACAATATGAACATACAATATAAACAGAGATAAAGAAGTGAGAAGGTTAGAAAGAGGAAAAATATCTCTATCAATAGACACTCATAAGTCAAGTCAAGTCAAGTCTGCTTTATTGTCAATTCTTCCACATGTACGGCACATACATACAGAGAATTGAAATTGCTTTACTCTCAGACCCTTGGTGCATACAGTTACCATTTAAGACACTGACAGTAGACGTTCAAATACAGATAAATACAGTTTAAACATATGTACATACAACTATACAGATATACAATGAGGACATTGTAGAAAAATAAAAAGAGATAGATAAAGTGGCATAAGGCACATGGCAGATAGAGTGCAAACCAGTTAAATAAAACAAAACTGTGCAGATATATGTGTATATGCATAGAGTGTATATATATATATATATATAGTGCAAGAGGAGCTTATCAGTCTGAGGACATTGTAGAAAAATAAAAATAGATAAATAAAGTGGCATAAGGCACATGGCAGAATAGATAGAGTGCAAACCAGTTAAATAAAACAAAACTGTGCAGATATATGTGTAGTGCAAGAAGAGCTTATCAGTCTGTTAAAGTGACAAAAGAATAGTCTTTTCAAAGTTCAAAGTTAGTATCAAAGTTCAGTGTTGCATGGGGTAAAAGAGGGGAGGGGGGACAGGGACGGGAGAGAGTTCAGCTTCCTGACAGCCTGATGTATGAAGCTGTCCTTCAGTCAGAAGCTGTGTGTCGGGTGGGTGGGATCACCTGCAATGCGGAGGGCTTTGCGGGTGAGACGGGTGCTGTAGATGTCCTGGAGGGAGGGGAGAGAGACACCAACGATCTTCTCAGCTGCTCTCACATGCGTTGAAGTGACTTGCGGCAGGATGCATTGCAAGCGCCATACCACAGAGTGATGCAGCTAGTTAGGATGCTCTCGATGGTGCTTCTGTAGAAGGTGCACATGATGGGGGCCGGGGCTCTGGCTCTTCTCAGTTTGCGGAGGAAGTAGAGATGCTGCTGTGCTTTCTTGGTCAGTGCTACAGTGTTGTTAGTCCAGGAGAGGTCCTCTGTGATGTGCACACCCAGGAACTTGGTGCTGCTCACTCTCTCCACAGTCGCACCGTTGATGGTCAGAGGGGCATGCTGAGTGTGTACTCTCCTGAAGTCAACAACAATCTCCTTCGTCTTCTCCACATTCAGAGAGAGATTGTTGTCACTGAACCACCCAGCCAGGTGGCTCACCTCGCTCCTGTAGTTTGTCTCATCTCTGTTGCTAATGAGACCCACCACAGTCGTGTCAGCCGCAAACTTAATGAAAAGGTTGAAGTTGTGTGACGGTGTGCAGTCGTGGGTCAGCAGAGTGAAGAGGAGGGGGCTCAGCACACATCCTTGGGGGGCCCCAGTGTTCAGTGTGATGGTGCTGGATGTGTTAATGCCGACCCGTACTGCCTGAGGTCTCCCGGTCAGGAAGTCCAACAGCCAGTTGCACAGAGAGGTGTTGAGCCCCAGCTGGACCAGTTTGTGAGTGAGCTGTTGAGGGATGATTGTGTTGAATGCTGAACTGAAGTCTATGAACAGCATCCTGACATATGTGTCTTTTTTGTCCAGATGTGTGAGGGCTGGGTGGAGGGCAGTGGCGATGGCATCTTTGGTCGAGCGGTTGGACCTATATGCAAACTGGAAAGGGTCCAGGGAGGGGGGGAAGACAGACTTGATGTGGTGCATGACTAGCCGTTCAAAGCACTTCATGAGAATTGGAGTAAGTGCGACTGGACGGTAGTCATTGAAGCAGGATGGAGATGACTTCTTTGGGACTGGAATGATGGTGGTAGCTTTGAAGCATGTGGGGACAACGGCCTGATTTAGCGAGATGTTGAAGATGTCTGTGAAGACATCAGTGAGTTCCACTGCACAGTCTCTCAGTACACGCCCAGGAATGTTGTCAGGACCCGGAGCTTTGCGTGCATTGATCCTGCTGAGGGATCTCATTACAATGTCCGGGGACAGCGTCATCACCTGGTCGCCGGGAGGAGGTGGAGTCTTCTGTGCAGTGGTGCTGTTTTGTGCCTCAAAGCGAGCAAAGAAGGCATTCAGCTCATTCAGCAGGGGGATGGTGCTGTCACAGGTCTGTGGTGGGGGCTTGTAGTCCATAATGGTCTGTATCCCCTGCCACAGGCTCCGAGTGTCTCTGCTGTCGCTGAAACGATGGGCTATCCTCCTGGAGTACTGTCTCTTGGCCTCTCTGATGCCGCGGTAAAAGGTTGGCCCTAGCTGTCTTCAGGCCCTCCTCATCTCCAGCTCTAAAGGCAGCATTCCGAGCCTTCAGAAGTCTGTAGACCTCCCCTGTCATCCACGGCTTCCCTGACAGTGATGGGCTTTGTGACCGTTACATCATCAATGCACTTGGTGATGTAGGCAGTGACAGTCTCTGAGTAAGATTCCACTCATTATGAGTCTGATAGTGTGTGAGCATTCTGATCCCATTCAGCTCCCTCTGTCTCTCTCTCTCTCTCTCTCTCTCTCTCTCTCTCTCTACCTTCTTCCACCTGACTGGGGCATGATCCTTTGAACTGCTCTCATCTCTTTCTGGCTGAGCATCATGAGCACAACTACACCTGTACTGTAATTTCTGCTGCCAACATGCCTCATCCTCAACTGGCAGAGGAGAGAGGGAAAAGAGGAGATAAATCAACAGCACGAGAGAGAAAGAGCTTGAAAGTCAAGGGGAAATGAGACAGTGAAAGTGTGGGCGATTAATGTTGCATAAATACTGCATCAATCTGGAGGCTACAGGGATACACCAATAAAACATTAGGCTTTTTCCTATGTTTCTTGCCTAAAACAAAAGAAATGGCTACATCTTGCTTTCTTGGCCAGCATGCAAAAGAATGTGCTGCAATTTTGTTGGCTTAGGTACTGCACTTGTTATTCAGAGGAGGCGTAAGATGCTGGTGCCAGACTGAGGTATGGCCAGTGTTTCTCAACCCTTTTGTCTTCTGTACCTCCATCAGTATGGACAAAGCACCCCTTCATTGACACAAAAATCAGAAATGTGCTCTTTTTAACTCATACAAACAAGCATGAAATATCACACGAGTGAACTCAAACGTTAGTGAGAACTTCCACAGTGGCAAAACACTGTGGGCTTTTAAGAACTGCATTGTGTTCAGTGTTTGCATATCCTGCGTGTTATGATCTTGATTCAGTAGCATATTTGGAAACCAGTGGTATCATTGTGTTTCTTTGGCTCAAATCATGCAAACAACAACAGTAACAGGCTGGTCCACTTAAAGGAATAGTTCATCCCAAAACTGAAAATTTGCTGAAAATGTACTACCCTCAGGATATCCAAATGTAGATGTACGTGTTTTCTTCCTCGGAATAGATTTGGAGAAATTTAGCATAGCATCACTTGCTCACTAACGGATCCTCTGCAGTGAATGGGTGCCGTCAGAATGAGAGTCCAAACAGCTGATAAAATCATCACAATAATCCACACGACTCCAATCTATCAACTAATGTCTGAAAGCTGAAGTGAAAAGCTGTTTGTTACATTTTTAATTTTAAACCTTTGCTTCCAGCTAAAATATGAGTCCTCTATACATAATATTACTTCCTCCAGTTAAAAATATGTTTCATCTGAATCAGGAGAAAAATATGTACAGGTTGAGCACCGTTGACAAGCGAAAACCAAAACAGTCCTAAACAAATATGTCTGTGGATTTTGATGTGAGAGGAAAACAGTGGATGGACTCGTACTATGGCCAGAAATTACAGCAAAAAGTTAAAATGATGTGATGCTTTTATTAGCTGTTCATTCTGACGGCACCCATTCACTGTAGAGGATCATTTGGTAAGAAAGTGATGTAATTCTACATTTCTGCAAAATCATTCTGATGAAAAAGACAAATTCATCAACATTTTGGGCAGCCTTAAGTTATTTTCAGGAAATTTTCATTTTTGGGTGAACTATCCCTTTAATGGTTTCACATTCAAGAGTAAACAAACAAAAACAATAGGCTCCTTCAACTCTAGGTGGAACCTAAAGCTACCATATTGAGCATCACAATTTCTCCCATTCAATTTTATATGAGTGAACCGTCTCCTCCCCTCTGGGTGTGCGTACACCTAGCTGGAAATCACTGCTTTAGAAGTGCGGCGAGAAAAACATTGTCCTCAAGCTCTGTGCTGACATACTGCTCACTCAGCTGTGGACAGACACATTATCATCTGCAGAGTGGAAGAGCAGATGTGTGGGTGCATGAATGTCAGAGTTGTGTGTGAGTTAGATACGGTAAGGATGGAGGAGAAAGAGAGGAAAAGAGAGAAAGAAGGGAGGATTGTGCAACTCATCTCAACTTTTAA
Organism: Barbus barbus; assembly: GCF_936440315.1. Classification (NCBI taxonomy): domain Eukaryota; kingdom Metazoa; phylum Chordata; class Actinopteri; order Cypriniformes; family Cyprinidae; genus Barbus; species Barbus barbus. Next base: position 18,073,448 of record NC_136729.1, on the reverse strand, counting down.
AAATCTAGACACATAATAATAGCAGGGATAGAGAGGATAAGGAAAGAGTGTGTTGCCATGGTTTCATTTTGAACGGCTTTTAAAGGTGGCAGGCAAGAAAAATGACCGGATTGGCCCTCGGCAAAGGGAACAGAAGGTGGTCTTGAACACTAGAAGCTGGGGTGGAAGCTGAAGCTGCGTTCTGATTCAGAAGGTCTCTATACAGTGTTCACTCAGCAGGGAATATCTGTCGAAGTTCAGTTCACCAAACTAAATTTGTTCATGTGGAATGCTCTATAGGGCCTAGGAACACAACCTATAATGTAAAATTATTACATTAATGACTTTATATATATTTAAATTTCTTTTATATGTGTAGCTTTAAAACAATGCTCAATTGGTACTAAGTGGCCCAAAGTGCGCCAAGAAAATATCCCCCACACCATTACACCACCAACAGCAGCCTGAACCATTGATACACAGCAGGATGTTCCATACTTTCATGTTGTTTACAACAAATTCTGACCCTACCATCTGAATGTCACGGCAGAAATAGAGACGAGGCAACCTTTTTTCAGTTTTTCTATTGTCCAATTTTGGTATGCCCTTGTGAATTGTACACCAGAGCATTTAAAAGCAGTATTCAAGTAAGAAATGTCTTCTTATTAAAGCTATAGAAGTTATTTAGTCCAGAACAGTGAGTGATTTTCTGCTTTTATTTAATTGTTTTGGTAAACAGCGTAGACAGCAGTACAGATACTGTACATTACGCCGCTGTCACTTAATACACAGATTTATATAAACATGCTGTTTACCTTCACAGACATGTGTTTTTGTACTGTGTTTTTGTAACTTGTATGTGTAACATAAACTTGTGCGTATTTGATATTTTAAGTGCAATAAGACATGAAAGAGAACTTAATTTAGTACTCGCATGCAGTGTGACAGCCGCTTTCTGTGCGTGTGCTTTGGATGTGTATCAGAAGTTTGAACTGATATGGATTTCTGATATCACATGATTTCAGTGTGATAGACATGACAATCAAAACCAAACAGATGTTTTTTGGCAGAGATTTGAGGTAAAAGCAGCAAAGCCCTATTCTGGAAAAGGGGGAGAGGGAACAGCAGGTCATTTGCATCTAAAGAGACATGCATGAGAACAACGTGTTTCTGCTTCCACTCAAAATAGGCATGATATAATAAAATGATATAATAAATAATCTGTGAAGTATTTTGAGCTGAAACTTCACAGACAAATTTTGGGGCCCCTGAGACTTATATTACATCTTCGAAAAAGAGCCATAATAGGTCCCCTTTAAGATCGCCTAATACCTTGTAAAGTCCACGCCACAGAAATCTACTGTCCAATTGGAACATGCCCTGAAAATTTTCCTTTTAAAATCTGAGAGAGACACTGAGCAGACAGGTGTACAGTATGTAGCTGTGTGAGAGTGAACGACAGAGAGGCCTCTAATGAACTATTTACAGCACCTCTGTATTACACTGATACAAGTGAGTACTCCTGCCGTCCTGAAGCACATTCCCAATCCTTCAAACCCACCATTAGTCTATGTGCACCTAGCTGACAAATTGTGTGCTTGCTGTAGGTATGTGTGCTTGTCCTTGCCACAGGTATGTGTTTCTAAATGTGGAGCAGCTTAGTGGGCCACTGTGGAGTATCTCATGTAAAATTAACTACCAGCTGTTGACCAGGAGGACCGCAATGAAGCATCACTGCAGTTACAACAACTGTCTTTTCTTAAAATAGCATTCAATACAATTGATAGTTTTCACATGACGTCACACCCTTATAGGAACGCCCACCTGGCGGGCAAAACAAAGCTTTCCTCCACTGACCGCCAGCTATTTTAACGCATATTGAATCAAGTAATAATGTAGTAAAACGCAGATATTAAAAGGCGAGATTCAGTGGACACCTTATTGATGATGTATATTTTGCACAGGCAAGAAGATGAAGCCAGAATATAAACGCAATATGCAAAGTTTCACATTAAATGGCTTCCCATAGAAAACCATTAGAAGGAAAACACTGAACCGTTAAGCGGACTGCGTTCATATTACGGCCTCATCTGCTTGCCTATGTAAACTATGCATCATTAATATGGTGATTACTGAATTTGATCTTTTAATATTACTATTTTAAATATATTAAGGCACTTTAAGTGTTTTTACAACGTTTTGTCGCACTATTTATGATTGAAATACTGCTGCATAATATGGATTGCAAATGGCCAAAACTTGCATTTTGTTCAGAAATACCTTTGTTTTATTCTTTTGAGAGGTGATCTAAATATTTGCGGCTGGGAAACAGATGAAAAATTGACATGCTTGTGCAGCAGTTATGGATGTTTTGCCCTCCAAGTCTTCGAGCTGGTCACGTGACTGAAAACTATCAATAGGGAACAATGTAAACTAATGCTAAAAAAACTTTTGCCTTGTAAGGATAAGGATTACAATATTTAAAATGTATTTCTGTCTTTCTGTTCAAAATTTTATGCCTCACCACACACAAAAAAAAGTAATACTATGGTACTAGTTTTTGGACATATGCATGGCAAAAACAATGGTATTTTTTGTACCATGGAACATGAATATTCTAATCATCTGATACCATCAAAGTATCCACAGGACCAGACAGCAGTAATTATAAACTTCACAGATGCTGCTGTCAAGAATAAACAATCTTACTTAGCCAAAAGTTGCATATTCCTGAAGCATTCAAATTTTAAGGCTCTACAATATGTTTCCATTTCTTATATTCAGATGCACTACTCTGGAACTGCTTCTGTCCTGAAAATTGAAGTATATCAAGCATGAGTGGAGACAGGCAGTCTGAAACTGATTGAGACACATCGTGCACAGCATATTTAAGTTAGGACAGCAGCTTCTCACATGGCCTGTGTGGATTCCCATTGCTGAGTGCATAAAGGCATAAAACATCTAATAAAGGACTGACAACTCATTCATTACCTCCTGCCCCAATGGACTGCCAACTACGGCCAATAATTAAAGGAAAATTTCACAGAAAATTAACATTTTGTAATAATTTACGCTCCCTCGTGTCATTCCAAACCTCTATGAGTTTTTTTCTTATGTTGAACATAATAAGAAGATATTTTGAAGAAAGCTGGTAGTCAAACAGTTGATGGTCCCCATTGACTTCCATAGTAAAACCTGAATTCCGGAAATGTTGGGACATTTTTTAAATTTGAATAAAATGAAAACTAAAAGACTTTCAAATCACATGAGCCAATATTTTATTCACAATAGAACACAGAGAACATAACAAATGTTTAAACGGAAAATTTTACACTTTTATCCACTAAATGAGCTCATTTAAAATTATATTTTTTTGTTATTTATTGTAGAACAAAACCAGAATACACAGCTTAAAATAATTATATAAAAGCCAGGGTGAACATTAAAGTTGGCACGGGGGCAAGAAAGTGTTGAAAAAGCAAGACATTTTGAAAAGATTCAGCTGGGAGAACATCTAGCAACTACTTAAGTTAATTGACATTAGGTCTGTAACATGATTAGCAATAAAAGGAATGTCTTGGAGAGGCAGAGTCTCTCAGAAGTAAAGATGGGCAGAGGCTCTCCAATCTGTGAAACGAGTGCGTAAAAAGATTGTGGAATACTTTAAAAACAACGTTCCTCAGCATCACATTGCAAAGGCTTTGCAAATCTCATCATCTACAGTGCATAACATCAACAAAAGATTCAGAGAAACTGGAGAAATCTCTGTGCGTAAGGCACCCTTGTCGGATGCCCGTGGTCTTCGGGCCCTCAGACGACATTGCATCACTCATCGGCATGATTCTGTCATTGATGTAGGATATCAGAGACCGATTCAGACAAATTTAAGATTCGATCAGAACATAGAAACATGAGGAGCTGAAATTCCACAGAGGCCCAAGAAAACAGGACGTCATAAATCTGTCCAGATTCTGGCGCCACTAGCCTGAAGCAAGCGAACCAACCAACTCTTTCACAAAACAGCTTGCAACATTAAAACAAAAGAATACTTATTGATAATTCCAACCAGGAAGGAGATCGTCAAATTTGGAGGCAAGTAATCAAGACTGATGTTCAAAGAGATGGCTGTCACATGTAAATCTGTGATAGAAATCACGAGCTACAGACTTTCTTGGGCGGGTCTCCCCCCATACAAGACAAAGACTTAGACTGAAATTCCCTTGTCCAAAGAACATGTCTTCATGTTCTCCATAGAACTACACAGAGACTTTCTTTTTCATATGCACCTAAAATCATCCTAAAAGGACATATCTATGCACAACCCCATATTATGTATGTAACCCACACATTAGACTATCATGTTTTAAGCACATATTATGTATGTCTTTTTAATAACTATTGAATGACTTTAAGGGTGATTCGTGTTTGGTATGTATGAGTTTGACAATTCTAGCTTGAAACATTTCTTCCAATTGATTCTTTGTCAAATGTATCATATTTCTGGTTATAGAAATCACATCCAAAATATACTTTGCAAGAGTGTGTAAAATTCGGACCATGTGACTGATAACATGCTGATTTATGATGGAAGGAACACCCCTAGCTAAGATAATAGCCTATCTAATTGGTCAAGACACCAGATGGGATTTGTCCAGAAGCCGAGTTTAAAAACTCAGGACACCATCAAACCTTCTTTTTTTCTCTCTCTTTTTTTTTTGCTTCAACTTTTGCCACCGCGTTTTTGACACTGCTCTCTGAGCGTGCTCTGACCTACATGCCAGCAGCTACTTAACACCACGATGAGAAGAAAACCCACCTAGTCTCGTTACATCCTTTTATTCTTTCATTTTAGTTTCTTTTCTTTCCGTTGAGTTTCATGTTCAAAAGTTAAGTTTGCCGCAAAGGTACTATGAATGCTGAAAGGTATATAAAGGTTTTAGAGCAAAATATGCTCCCCTCCAGACGACGTCTATTTCAGTGAAGGCCTTGTGTATTTCAGCAGGACAATGCAAAACCACATACTGCAGCTATTACAACAGCATTGCTTCGTAGTAGAAGAGTCCGGTTGCTGAATTGGCCTGCCTGCAGTCCAGATCTTTCACCTATAGAGAAGATTTGGTGCATCATTAAACGAAAAATACGTCAAAGACGACCACAAACTCTTCAGCAGCTGGAAACCTATATCAGGCAAGAATGGGACCAAAACTCCAGAAACTCATAACCTCGATGACCCGATGTCTTCAAACTGTTTTGAAAAGAAGATATGCTACACCATGGTAAACATGTCCCCGTCCCAACTATTTTGAGACCTGTTGCAGGCATCAAATTTGAAACAAGCTCATTTTGTGCATGAAATTGTAAAATTTCTCAGTTTAAACATTTGTTGTGTTATCTATGTTCTATTGTGAATAAAATATTGGCTCATGTGATTTGAAATTCTTTTAGCTTTCATTTTATTCAAATTTAAAAAACGTCCCAACATTTCCGGAATTTGGGTTGTATTTCTTTCCCTACTATGGAAGTCAACAGATATCAACAACTGTTTGATTCTTCAAAATTCTTCAAAATATCTTCTTTTGGTCACACTTTATTTTAAAATCCAATTCTCGCTATTAACAAACCATTAACTATGACTTTTGCCTCAATAAAATCCTAATTTGCTGCTTATTAAAAGTTAGTAAGGTAGTTGTTAAGTTTAGGTATTAGGTAGGATTAGGGATGTAGAATATGGTCATGCAGAATATGTGTTTTATAATCACTAATAAACAGCCACTATGTTAGTAATAAGCATGCTAATAAGCAACTAGTTAACAATGAGAACTGGTCCCTATACTGAAGTGTTACTCTTCTTTTTTTTGTTCAACATACAAAAAAAACATACACAGGTTTGGAACGAGATGAAGGTGAGTAAATGATGACACAATTTTAATCTTTGGGTGAACTATTCCTTTAATAGCACAATGAATAGATGTGTGTAGCCCATATAGCCCATCCTGGTAATATAAATCGCCTTCTGCTATAAAAAAAACCAACAACCACAATTCAGAGTAACTGCTAATTAGGGGTGTGCGATTTTGAAAACTATATCTAAAACTTTTTTGGATTTTAATTAACTTTAATTAGACAATACATTTGCTGAGGGTGTTTTTGTGTTGGTTCCTTGGCTAGATTATGCCTGTTGTGGACAGCTGACTTTTAAGATTCTTCATACTCAGTGCAGTGGTTAGTTGACAAAAGTGGCAGAAATTAGCCACCTAAATTAATTTCCAGGGGCATTTTTAACCTTATTAAATATGTGTCATTTTTTATCTCCAATTCTTACATTTAACCAATGAATTCAATTAGAATAAGATACTATAGGGCTCTTAGCATTCAAATGAAACCAGTATAAACATAATCAATTTGGTCCGCAGAGGTGGCATAGATGCTGCATCTAAAGTGGCATATTTACACAGACTATTTAATGCATCTTAGACAACCACATGCCCTCTTAAAACACAATAAATTCACATGAATTTTCCATGTAACATGGCAACAGGAGGCCTTTCTGCATTAACCAATTGGGAGGAAGAGGGATTACACTTCTACACCACGGAAAATAATCCTATAACTACTGATTAGTCAACAAGTCCCGGGGTGTAAACAAGCAAATCTCATCTCATCTAATTTTCCACAGAGAAATCTGCATCCGCTTCGTCCAAACATCTCGCTTGAGAGCCACACCAAAATAAAATGGAAATACAGAGGTTCTAGGGTTCTGTACCTTGACCCGGCTCACTGCCTCCTGGGCTTGCATCATCCTGATGTTTTTGGATGGATTTCTCTCCGACAGGAGCTGAGTTGAGCCGAGGTAGTTGGCGGCGAAGATAATCCCATCAATGAGGTCCTCAGGTTCACAGGGACCCGGCACTGTTAAAGGGGAAGCGTTGAGAATTCATTATTAAAGCTATTTGTTGTGTTGCCATCTCCTCTGTAGACCACCTCACAGTGACTGATAAGGTATGTGAGTGTGAGCTTATCAGGGAGAAAAGTTCCATGCAGATGTCATGTGTATGAATATGTGTATGTTCTCAATTCCATTCTACTGTGAGGGCTGATAAAACCACAGACACTGAAAAGAGGGAAAGAAGGTGGCCACATGAGGAAAAGCAGGGTGTTCTGGGAGTATTCTGCTTGTGTGATATGGAAATGTGGACGTCATGACACCCACCAAGGGACACATTATGCTGCCATCATTCAGGCACAAGGTTTAAATGTGACAGAACTCTATGCTTTAATAGAAAGCAGATTTTGTTCCCAAAAGCAAGGCGTGACAACAGCAATACATTTTCAGGCTGCCATAAACCAAAAATAAGCTAGTGGTCAATCGATTGTCCTGCTTTTCCAGAACTCTCCTTCACATCCTGCTATAGTTTGTGAGCATTTCTCTAGCTAAGCATCCACTAATGTGCCCTTATATTAGCAAACATGACTCCTCTAATTATTGTCTCACCACTGCAACCCATTAAAACAGCTTACAAATTCTGCTCGCATTTCAGCATGTAAATCCACTGAGACATAATGCTTTCTTCTGCGCGGCTCTCTAATCTCCTCACTCTGAGTTGGTTTGGTGAATTTGATTTGTTTTTGACTTGATTTAATTGAAATAGAATAAAACTTTTCGGGGCAGATTATCAAATGCAAAAAAAATAAAAGAGATGCTCGCTTACCATCCACAAAGCTGGGAAATGAGGCCGTCTTCTTTGTTGGCTAAGAAACAGAGAAACATTGTTTGATGTACTGTATGAAAGAAGATGAGTGATGCTCATATCATGCAGCATGCTAAAGTATTTACCTTTTACGAACTAAAAAGAAAACAACAACCATTAACTTCATGAATGAAAAATATAAACAATATAATAAAAACATTCAAATATACATTTATTATACACAAAATTATAAAACTGTTTCAGTTCTTGAACAAGTGACTGCCTTTATAAGCGAGTCATTGAATCATTCCCTCATTTTGTTTAAAAGCACTGATTTATTCAAATAAGCAGTTGATTTCATAGCATAACGTACAATAGAGTAAGAGCAGTATGCTATTCCAAATTCAGGACCTGTGTTTTATGAGTGAGTCACTGAATCTGATTCATTGCAATGACACCAGTATTGTTCAAGAACAATTTTGCACATGGATTTGTTTCCCTATATTTTAGCTGGCTGAGCCAAAACAGACAAAGTATCCAATAATATTTTGTGTAATATGTATAGTTTGCTGAATATTAACTTCTTGTTTTTCATGCTTTTTGGTCTACATATTAGTTTGTCTAGCACTAGGACATATTTGGAACATGACTGTGTGATATTGCTTAATTCTAAATCATAACTTTAATATTGTAATGTTATCACAAAAACATTGCCAAACAGACTGAGAATAGTAAATGAGCACTGGAAATGTAATTGTAAAACACCTGTGCTTTTTTTTCTTTCTTTTTTTTTAAAAATCGAACAAAATATATAACCTAACACTCAATTGGAAACCATCCAGATGACTCTGGATGTGGCTCATTGTATCATTATACAAAATCCTGTCAGTCATTCTGAAGTGACTCTTTGCAGGACTGTGCCGAGAGCTGTGGGACATAGACACATCGTCAGATGGAGTAATAGCCATAATTTTACAACAGAGCCATCCAAATGGAGGTTATTCTTTGAGAGACCTTCATTAAATGCAATCTAAGGACTCAAAAGCTCCCTCAGCCAAGGTAATTAAATATGTTCAGAGGTAGTAAGGCAAGACTGAATACTGCTTTACATGACATAAGGAGGGACTGTACAGCAAGGGATGTGTACAAACAGAATTCCTCTGGGTGAATACTTTGTGGGTTATTACCATCATGTTTGGACTTATTGTGCAAGTGTTACCTAAGTTGCAGAATTACATATTTATCAGAAAATAAAGAAGAAAAAAACTTGAAATGGCTTTTTAACAATTATGGCTGTGAACATTTTAAGAAGGTTTAACAATAAAAATTATTGATACTCATGACCCTAATTCACAAATTTTCATGTCTCACTACCTCCTACAGTACATGTGAAACATTCATAAGGCAATAATACAAAAAAAAAATTATAATCCAAAAGCTTGTGTTGAGAATGATCTAAAAATGACCCTGGCAAATGCTTTGTAGCTCTATAAAACATTTTGAACACCTATTTGGCAATTTTGAGTAACTGGCCAGACGAGGTCCCATATTTTATGGCTCTTACATTCAGGCTGTGACGCTCTTATGGAGGTTACATTCATGCATAAAGAATGTGTAGAGAAGCAGTAGAACAGGCAGCTCGAGGCTGAACTCCCTTCTTTCTATGTAAATACAGCAGAGCCAGGGCAGAAAAGGGCAAAGCCAATTATTTTACTATATCAACACATGGGCGAAGATGGAGGCAAGCTAGATTTGCAGAGAAAAAACAATGATAAATTGTCTAAGAAAGCCAGAGAAATGTGGCATAAATAAGACGACAGGCTGACACTGACTAGAACAGCTCTGATGGAAACCTGCAGTGATTATGTGGGGTGCATACTGTCAGATATTGATTAGTTAATGTGTTGTATGATTACAGGCTCACCTCAGGGACATTGTTGTTCTCCAGTGGTCCATTGAGATCAGAACGCTGCTGCTTCCTTGGCTGTTCTGCACTATTAGACACCTAGAAAGAATTTAAATTGGGAGAAATGAGTGACAAATGAGTGGAGAGTGAGATCTGACATGTACAGAGGACAAAAAAAGACACAGATGATGGGTTGCAGGTCACTTTATGAACAGCATTAACAATTTGATGCATATCAGAATCAAAATGCCAAAGCAATATTTTATGCAGCATAACGAACATTTTTAAAACAATGTATTGAAACACTTTAGTAAAAATGAACAGATGTTGTCTTTAACTGGAAATGCACAGTGCTAAAAAAGACACTTTTACTCTTTGTCTATCTGCAGGGGACTTAAAGTCTCAAATGAGCACTCTGTCTACTGCACATAAGGAAATTATTACTTGATGAAATTCATTTGTTGCCTGACAGGATAAAATGTAATCTCCTCATTGCCCAAAGGCAATAAAGAAGCAGGAGGGTAATAGAACTTCATAAGACATTCACTGGACCACTGAGGCAATCAGACTAAATCTCACCCCTTCACCTAATTCCCCCTTGGAAAGATTTAATTTCCTATTCTATTTTGAAAATGCAAAGTAATGTATTTCAAAGGAAATATCTAAGAAAACCTAATTTTTCAAACTCAATTAGAAAGTCAACACCTCCTCTCATTTTTCAGCAAACCAGACTATTGGCATGATGCATGGATATCAGTGTGTTTGTCTTCATTACTTGCTTAGTGACTTTAGGCAGCGGTTTATAGAAATGAGCCAGTTTTCATTTTTGGGCTGTTCAAGCCAAAAAAACACCTACACAATGTACCTGAGTGAGAATAATGGGACGGACTCTAAAAAGCTTCTCAAGGTAATGTATTCTAGCTGGGTGGAAATTTGTTTATTCCTGAGCATTAACAAATGGCTGCACAAATCATTAGTAATGAAATTCATATTTGGGGATTTCAAGAAATTGCTTTTGATTAGGGTCCCCTTCATGTCTAGTTTACAATGAGACGGTTCCAATTTCTGCCAGATTACTTTCTTTCATCCTTTTCAACTTGCCGCTGAGCACTTTCCCCTTGAAACGAGTGAGTAAATGATAATAACGGCATATTCTCTATAATTGTCCTTGGCATGGATCGCGGAACGAACCAAAAGAAGGGGGGGCCCGGGGGGAGGTGGGAGGTGTAGGTGCAGAACTAATACATAATACATACATAGTTCATAAACATACATAACATAACATATTGGCTATAAACAGTACTAATGGTTTTAGTTAGATGCCAGATATGTTAGTCTATGTATTTTTATGCCATGATTCTCCCGCGATTCTGAAAACAAACATTAGACAACCAAACAGTGTCTATGTTGTATTTAATGTTATAAATGAGACTATTTATAAATGTCTAAAATGTTATAAATGAATCTAGTGACTTGTGAAGAGTCTGTCGTTTTTGAACGAATCTCTTGAATGATTCAGGCATCAAATACATTTAACAGTCAATGTTTGCTACAGAGCCCCTTAGAGGTCATGGTGGTGGAAAGATTTCGGGGTGGGTGAAAAAAATTTGGGGTGGGAGGAAAAAATATTTTTCAAATCTTTTGCGTTCTCTCGCAAAACTTTTGCGTTCCCTCGCAAAACTTTGCGTTCTCTCGCAAAACTTTGCGTTCTCTCGCATTTTATGCAAGAGAACGCAAAGTTTTGCAAGAGAACGCAAAGTTTTGCAAGAGAACACAAAGTTTTGCAAGCGAACGCAAAAGTTTTGCGAGAGAATGCAGTTTGTAGTTTCACCCAGCCCGAAATCTTTCCACCACCATGAGCTCTAAGGGGCTCTGTAGTTTGCCACCTACAGGCGTAATTTTTTTTTGTTTTGAAGCGTATCATTAGTTCCAAAGGTTAATTACTAGTTTTGATCGCGGCTGCTGCAAAGTTGAGTCTATATCAGGATTTAAAACTTTCATCCCCATACTTTAGTTATTATTTAATGTTTTGCAACACAGAAATGTAGCCTACTGTGTAAGTAGACTGTTTGTGAAGCTGTTTCAAACATAAAGCATATCATGAGCGCTGCTCTCTTCGGATCAGCGGATGTCTGCGACCCAAAATTATGTAAAAATACATTTACATCACATTAAAGAAAACATTCTATGCTATTTCCAAATATCAAATTTTAACCATAAGCATAATATTTTTATTCAGCAAAAATGCATTAAATTTAACAAAAATGTATTTAAAAAAGATTTCTGATTCGAATAAATGTGGTTCTTTTAAACTTTCTATTCAGAATCCTGAAAAAGAGTTTATTGGTTTCTACAAAATACAAAAAGCAACGACTGATAAAAACAGCTTTGTCATGACAAGAATAAATTATATTTAAAAATATATAAAGTGTTATTATAAATTGTAAAAAATCATTTTACAATATTACTGTTTTCACTGTATTTTTGACCAAACAAATGCATCTTTGGTAGGATATTTTTTTTTTAAATCTTACCAGCCCCAAACTTTTGAACACAAGAGTATATTCATCACAGACCAGATAGCTACACTTACAGTAACCCATTACATTCACAGATGCTAGAGAACTCATAGCCAAAAAAAAGATATATTTACTCCATCTTCTCCTTTTACAGAATATTACTACAAAATACACTGATAAATAAATCTAACACAAATGTCTTATATATTTAGTTGATCCTACTGCTTTTATTTCATATTTCCTGAGCTGATTTATTCTGTTTTCACTGAACCGTGTATTTGCCCTTTGTAAGCTGCTACCGATACAGATCCATTTACAGCTTGCTATGCAAATCCGCCTACCTGCTCTCTCACCTGGTCCTGCGTCCATCTCTGTCTCTCATCTGGTGTGTGAGGTCGTACCTTAAAGTTCCTCTGGAGCTCAGGATTGTGTCTGGAGGGGGGGATGTTGAGGGATTTGGGTCTGCCATCATGACGGTGAGGCTGAGGGTACGGGGCAGGAGCAGGGGCAGGTTCGGGTTTGGAGCGTGTCTCTGGCTGGTACCCGCTCGGTGCTGGATCGGGCGCCAGTTCCTCTGGACTCTGATCAGTGCCACTGCTAAGACTGCCCATACTCATGCTCATCTTAATCTCAGCTACAATCTGATCAATATCCTCCTCTGCCTCTTCTCCCATCTCTCCGTCTGTGCCCTTATGCCCCCTGTACGGTGACGCACGCACAGAGTTTCCATTGTTTTCCGTGGCATAGTAGTCACCTGCATAACCATCTCTGTCTTGCCCCACCTGTGGCTCTTCCTCCTGATCAGGGCAGTAGCCCTCACTTCCTTCAACTTCCTGCACTTCTTCATCTTCAGCACGAGGTGGAATCTGTTCCTGATGGGGATCTGGATAGTGTTGTTGGTGGTGGTGATCGAGGACAGGTTCGGGTCTGCCATCGTACAGCTGCTGGTCAGAGTCCTGCTCGAGAACTTCGCAACGCACTTCTCCATCACCACCATGTGTATTGTCTTCTCCCTCCACCCATTCCTCCACAGCTTCCTGGCACTCATCCGTGTCCGGAGGTGGCTCCATGCGACCATCCGGATGTCCGTATTCTGGCTCATTGTCCATTCCCTCCAGGTAGCTGTCATCCTCAGGACAATAGCGGATATAGTACGTCACACCTTCATCCTCCTCTGGTAGCCCTTCATCGAAATCGTCCTCTTCTTCATCAGATGTATTGTTGATGTAGTCAGAGCTAGAGTCTCCATCCAGACTGTCCGGGTGGCTGTGGTAGTCTCTGTGGGGGTGGTCTGGAGTTGTGGGTGTGGCTGGTCGGCTGTCTGTCAAGTCTGCCTCCTCTTGGTTGTGGTAGGAGTGTTGGGACACCTCAGGGTCCCGGCGCTCTTCATACTCCTCCTCAGGTTGCTCAGGCTCGGGGTACGGGGCTGGGCATGAGCATGGAGCTGAAGCGTGAGGCTCTGTGGCCATGCTGCTGTTGGTCCCTGGCCTCTTCCTCTGAGCCATTGTGAACCGCTCACAGGCCGATCATCACTGGAAACCTCAATCCTGCCAAACAAAAACACATTCATAAGTATGGCAACATTCATAAACACTTATATAAAAACAGTCAATTTAATAAATGAAGGTTAACAACAAAACCCTGACAAATAAAACAAGCACACGCAGGTGGAAATTCCCTTGTTTTGAGCAATTAACTTCTTTACAATGTATGTGACCAACCGACATGAGTATATACATAAAGGACGTGTTCTTTTAGATAGTATAGCATAGCAATAACAATCCCAAGGTTGTGGGTTCAATTCCCAAGGAACACACTCATACTGTGTAGGAAAAAAAACACTTTCAAACAATGCTTGTGCCAAATGCATACACTACCACACTGTAAAAAAACAAAACGTTGAGCCAACTTCAAATTTTAAGGCAACCAGCTTCAGCAGATTTTTGAGTTCTCTCAACTTATTTATGTAGGAGATTCTCAACTTTTTGTTGTATAAACTTAAAACAACAAGTTGAGAAAACTCAAAAATCTGCGGAAGCTGGTTGCCTTAAAATTTGAAGTTGGCTCAACTTTTTGTTTTTACAGTGCATTCAAATGTTAGGAGTTAGTTATAATCAATAAATACTTTTATTTAGTAAGGATGTATTAAATTTACTGAAAGTTTCAAATATATTTTATTTATAAATAAAACTTTTATTATTTACATTATAAAAGTCTTTACGGTTTCAAATAAATGCTGCAAAGAAAAAAAAAATCTATCATGGCTTTCACAAATGTAATAAGCAGCACAACTGTTTTCAGTAGATCATAATAATAAATAGGCCTACTTCTTGAGCCCCATATCTGAAAATTAGAATGATTTCTGAAGGATCATGTGACACTAAAGACTAGAGTAATGGCTGCTGAAAGTGGCTGTAGAATTTCACAATTTTACGGAATTTCTGATCAAATAAATGCAGCCTTGGTGAGTGTAAGAGACTTCTTTTAAATGGTAGTGTGTATGTAGGTATAATTACAGTTTAGCACCAAGCATTTGGCCATAAGAGCCGTGCTATACTGTCTGTGTCATTTACAATCTGATTAAAACAGAACACCATGTTTCCAATGAAGTCCTCAGAGCTGTGCAACAGTCTAAAGAGAACATGCACAGGTCTCAAAGTGTGAGACTGAACAGCTGAGCTGTAACACATCCACATATTCAAGCACTGTTGGGTGTATTGATCCTTGAGTCGAGGCACCATCTCTTCTCAGCTCTCAGTACCTGATCAGTTTCAGTCATCCAGTCTGACTGATGTTCATTCCACATCTCCAGCAGCATCATTGAACCGCTCCAGCTGAGATGACGTGAAGAACAACACCTGTTTTCTCAGACTTGACTTTCAAAATGTCCAAAGCAGCCTAATTAAGTCATCAGCATAATGGCAATTCAAATATTTGGATCATTACTCTGGCATACACATTTGTTTGTCTTGGCTAAACTAAAATAGGAGTCGATAAATTAAGTAATTATGATTACTTTTATTCATAAATATATTATTACTATATTTTGTAAAGAATATTTTGTATTTTTTTATTAATAAATAAATTTATGATAAATACAATTATTATTTCCACCAAATATGAAAAAATTGAATAAAGGTTCAATAAGATTTGTACATGTTCTTGAAAGATGTCTCTTATGCTCACTGAGGCAGAATTCTATTTGAATATACATTTTAAAATGTAATTTATTCCTGTGATTTTAGCAGCCATTACTGCAGTCTTCAATGTCACATGATCTTTCACAAATCATTTTAATATGCTGATTTGTCGCTCAGTTCTACTGATAAGCATTTAGATTTTTAGCATTATTTGGTGAATATAAAGTTAAAAAGAACAGCAATTATTTGACAGAAATGTATGTCATTTTTGATAAATGTAATGCGTCTTTGCCGAATAAAAATATGAATTTCTTTCAAATAATAATAATAAAATAAAAAATAAATCTTACTGACTCCAAATTTTGAATGGTAGTGTATAAAAAATAAAGATGATTTTATGGATGGAGCAGGGGAAATAGTCGGCCAGCCAAAAAGAAAACCCTTATTATTAAGCACTGAACATACGATCAATAAATGTAATGTCTTTTGTAGAAAAATCTCTTTTTGCCGACTCTTGAACATTAAGATCTTGGCATCATAGGACCCACGGAAATGCTGGGATATATATCACATGCCTAAACTGCAGTTTGAAAAGATGTGAACATGACAGAAAGAGTGTTTGAAGTTTTCTGTCAGAAGCTTGTAAGAGTGGGCAAGACAAATTTTGCTTACATAAAAAAGCAATTAGATGTCAGTGTTCAGAGATAAATCATGACAATAGCGGCTGCACAGAGGCTGCATAATCCTACACAGAATGTAAAACTCAAATCAAACGTGTAATGCTGTCGGTGTAAATCTTGTTCACCCTCTCCCAGACACACACACGCACACAATGCCATGTTGCTGTCTCCGTCAGATGCCTGCAACAACAGCTTACGGAGAGACTTTTATTGCTGCTTTTCCTTTTGTTCATCCTTTCTCCCTGCCTTTAATTACGCCTTCCATCACCAGTCATTACAACAACTAATTATCATTGTGCTTCTGCTCCTCCAATCTTACAGCGCTCTGAGCGTGTGTGTGACACTACATGAGTTTGTTGACTTATAGAACCTTTTACTGTCTACACACACATACAGCAGCTTTTAATGAAGCTTTGATTTTTTTGTGCCTTCACACGCTATAGCACATTTTACCCTTATTAAACTCATCATCATAGTTAAACCCTATCCGACTTATCATTTTACACCACTTTGAAGAAATCGCTGTTTTCTCTCCACCTGTTATCGAGGAGCATATAGTACAACAAGTATTTTATGAGCCCTCCCCCAACTTCTGTCAGTCAATCCCAACCAACGCTCTGGTAACTAAGGGCAACAGTCTCCCAAGGGCACCCCTGACCTTTCACCTCATTTTTCAGTCATAAACCACACCCAGGAATAATGTCTGGAGTGTGGTTAACTGAATTTATTGCACACACACACACATAGCGTACATACAGTATCATTTCCATTTACTGAAGCTGAATACATTACCATGCCAATGACCAAACTGTCAAGAAAGATGCACAAGAAATCAATCTCATCTGCCCAGAACAATTGGGATCGCTTTCATTTATGCACATCATTTTTAATATGAAACATAAGGGCATTAAAGCAGCACAGCAGACAATATATTAAAATGAACAACCAAACTGTAAGCTTATTTGGTTTTTAAATATAAATCCTAAAAATACTTTAAATCCCTGAACTAAAAATGTTACTAAATAAAATAGCTGAGACAGTCGTTTAAAAACATAGTTCACCCAAAAATAAAAAATTGTGTCTTTCACCCTTTTGTGGCTTTCTTTCTTCTGTGAAACACAAAAGAATGTCTCGGTGCTTTTTTTTCTTTCTTTTGAAAGTCAATGAGGTCCAAAACAGTGAGATTCATTATATGAAAAACGGATTAACAATAAATGATTTTACTAAATAATATCACTATATATACAGTATATTACAAAGAATTGTGTGCTTTGTTGGCCAGAGCTGTGCAGCACCCATGGCACATATTGAAGCTGCGCAATACCACACACTTGGCAGTTCATGGCTCAGGCTTCATTTAGCATGGGAACAAAAACCCTGCAAATTACCCAGAACCGTTTTGTTAATTTGCCACAGAACTTTTTAATTGAAAATTGGCATTAAACTGCTGTGGACCCTTGCAGAGAACTTTACAACCTCTGACTAGATCAGACACAACAAATGGCTGTAAAATACCTTTTTACTCACATGGAGTAAACTTAAAAAGATTAAATGCAAAAGTATTTTTACATAAAATGCATAAACAAATTAGCCAATTACCAAATAGAACAGCATTATGAGGTCATGTGACTATAACATAAATATTGTTGTATATTAGGGGTGTAACGGTACACAAATATGACGGTTCGGTACGTACCTCGGTTTTTACTGGTTTAATGAATAAGTTGCTCTTTCTTTAAATACATTCAGTTATAGTTTAAATTTTCTTAGTGATAAAAATCGACCTCAGGTAAGCTTAAAACTATAGGGAGCCCTTTTAGATTATAAGGTTATAATTAGGCCTAACAACTTAACCCAAACTTAAATTGAATTACTATTTATTTTTAAATAGATGATCAACACTCAACTTTAGAAAAACATTGTATGCAAAGATGTAAATTGCACATAATGCAGTTTTTAAATTAACTTTTTTAGGCTATTTGTTAAAATATATTCAATTACACACTGGCTGTCATAGCATGTTTCATAACAGATTAATTTAAACATACATTAAATAATTAAGACTAACAGGTTTAGTAAAATATAATGAATAAATGGTGTAATATTTTGCGAAATGCTCCTCTCTAGACTTCATTTCTCTAGTGAACTAACGAGCTGTGGACACTAATGACCTGCTGAGGTAAATGAAATGCTACGCGACATGTCTTTCCGCGGTTGAAACACTGATTGAGCAATTACATAAGCCATAAGATGTTTAGTCATGTTTATTCGCCTTAAAACTAGTAGTACAGGGGAAGGAATGATCGCGTTCACTCCGCTCTGCACAAGTCTGCGGTGCGTCACGGCTCAGACACGAGAACCGGAGATGATCCCGGCCGCTCGAGTCAATGCCTGTGTTGGGTTTATACGAGCATGTTTCTGAACCATCCCAGAAGCGGCTCTCCAAGGCGTTTATACAGCGATCTGTCATGTCACATCAAAGACTGTCAAAACGGCATTTATTATTTGAATTTCCTGAAAAAAAGAAAAAGAAATACTGTATTTGTTCGGTACACATGCGTACCGTACCGAAATGGTTCGGTACGAAAACGTGTTATACCCCTACTGTATTTATATACTGTGCAGTATACTCAAATTCATTTTCTGCTCTCTATGGCATTTTGAATGCTCTTCACAGAGGTCACTGCTTAGACTCAATGAATAAATCTCATCCCACAGTTCATCCTTTCAGTAAAAATCTATCGTTATTATATAGTTGAACATTGCTCTAATACATTCCATTGTAGTTGTGTAAGCTAATATAAAAATATGAAGATACTGGAATTTTAGTTTGGACTCCGAAGGACAGAATTCACAAAAATTATTCTAATTCAAGAAACGTCATTTAAACCAAAAACACTGTTACAAATATAAACCCACTGCTAGAGAAATCAAGCATCTATGCAATCAGACTTTTTATTCAGAACTTTAAAGTTTCTGAGATTGTGACAAATAGTCCTGGTGTGCCTTGCGCTAAATTACATCACATGACCCAAACAAGGTTTCATTAGGCATTACAATGATTAAAACCTTGAAATAACTACAGAAAGCCTAGAATCAATATGTGAAGATTGCTTGTCTGAGGTGTTTTGGGAAGATACATTCATTTATTGGTTTTCCCGGAAGCTAGTGACCTACTGCTGCATCAGTATGATGCATGATTTCAATTTAACAACCACCGAAGCCATATATTTTCTGTAGGGGAAAAAGCCTTACAGCACAAGCATCCTTTCATGCTCAAAATACCAGTCAAAAGTTTGAGTTACACTGCAAAGTTCCTCCCAGTATGAATGTTTTTAACAATCCATATTAAGTAAATCATTCTGTTGTTTTTTTATTAGTGTTCTGAGATTTTTCATAATGGTTATACAGTGTCATAAATAAGTTTTGAAACATTGAGCGGTGCCTCAAAATGCATGCAACTTAGACTCAAATAAGGGATTTGTGCCAAGCAAAACAGCCAAAAACCAGATTTGCAGACTAGCAACATTCTGTTTTATTTCCAATGAGCAGCAGTAAAGACCAGATACATTTGGTTACAAAATAGGAGGGGGTTAAACAAGCCTACACACTGTGCTAATTATTTCCTGGAGACTTCCCAAACATCCACAGCTTTAACTGAACTAATGTGACTGTTAGTCGGGTTTATGTGCTGCTGTACTGACCTACACACACTGGAGGATAATTGCGTGGATTCAGCTGACACGCTGACAATGTGAAAATTGGGTTTCACAGCTGGACACATATGATTGTATAACAAGACAGATATCCCATAAGAGTTCCAATAAATAAACCATTTGCATTTTATCGTATTTTGCATGGAATAAACCCTGTTGGAGACACATTAACAATGAGCGTTTAGCTTGTTTTCTGAAGCATTTGTAATAAACCTGATGATGCAACACAATGGTAAAAACAAAGGTGCTCTAGTAATTCTAAAACATGATTTTCTGGATTTCTTTGCTAATGACAGTGTAGAAGAGAATGTTACTGACGACAGGGGTCCTCATTACTCAAATCATAGAAGCAGAGGGAACTCTGGGTAGAAGTCCAAAGGGGCGAGCACAGACAAACATTAATCTGTTCTTGTCCTTGGCGATGTGAGCTACAGAATTGAATTTCATGGACTAAAGGGTTTAAGCAAGCGAAGAGAGTTACAGTGATGCTTTGATATTGAGGAGTGTCCAGTGTGCACTCAAGAGTGGGAGACAGGATCACCTATTTGTGCCCAATTTGGTTAAGACAAGTTTAATCAAAATTAAATTTAAAAATACAAAATAAGCATATTTAATTTGGGGATGATTTTTGAGAGTGCATACTACTGTCCAAAATGTTTATTGTTGCATAATTTATACTGTTTCACATAGTAGGGATTATACAGTATATAATGTGTAGTATGTAGTATGCAATACTAATTTTTTTCTTCTATTGCTTGACTTTCCAGCTTTAACTGCTTTATTTTGGACATGCACAGATGCACAGATATAAAAGAATATTCCATTCCATACTGTATATATGGAATATTATTTTATATCTGGAATTCTTTTATATAAGGAAAAATATTTATATTACCATTCCAAATGTGGGGGTTGGTAAGACCTTTAAATGTTTTGGAAAATTTCTTATTTATAATTCCATTGATTAAAATAACAGTAATATTGTGAAACGTTATTATTAAAAGTAATTTTTTTTAAATTTAAAATTTTACATTTCTGTAAAAGCTGAATTTTCAGCAGCTATCACTTCCATCTCCTATTGCTATTTGTATCTAATATGTGACCCTGAATCACAAAACCAGTCTCAAGTCGCTGGGGTATATTTGTAGCAGTAGCCAAAAAATACATTGTATGGGTCAAAATTATCCATTTTTCTTTTATGCCAAAAATCATTAAGATATTAAGCAGAGGTCATGTTCTATGAAGATATTTTGTAAATTTCCTACCGTAAATATATCAAAACTTAAATTTTGATTATTAATATGCATTGCTAAGAACTTCATTTGGACAACTTTAAAGGCAATTTTCTCAATATTTAGATTGTTTTGCACCCTTAGATTCCAGATTTTTAAACAGTTGTATCTCGGCCAAACATATATATAAATTTCGATAATTTTCGAAAAATTGACACTTAAAACTGGTTTTGTGGTCCAGGGTCACATATTTTTTGTGGAAACTGTAATACATTTTTAGGATTCTTTAATAAATAGACTGTTCAAAAGATCAGCATTTATTTGACACAGAAATCTTTTTAAGCAAAATTCAATTCCTACACCAACACATTCATCTGAATTAGGGATACTACAAGTCAAAGATCCACTGCTATCGTTTCACTTTCTTTACAGCCGTTTCTTCACACCATCAGAAAAAAAGGAATAGGACACAAGCTACATATCCGTGAGCACAGGACAGACTGTGAAAGAGTCCATTTGAAACTCGTGATGAGAACTGAGATGAGTTCAATTCCCACAGTGCAATTCTTCATCCTCCAGTTCCTCCTGCAAGTCTGGGCATTTTGCAAGCGCTTCACTTCCAGGGGTGTATTCCAGTGAGAGAACGGAGGAGTGATGCCTGGCACAGCCATAGTGTTGTGCTGCCTCCTGTAAACAGGCTTATTTATTTCTGAAATGAGCTACAGCTTTAACTCACTGTGGGACACTTTTCTTGTTCCTTGACAAATGTCTCTACTCTTTCACTTAACGGAGATGAGCGAGGAGACGAGAGAATTGGATTTCTCCTTGCCATCCTTACGATGGAGAGATATGAGGCTATGCAACACTCCCTGCTTCCCTGTTTCCTTCACTGCTGTCTTTAAGACAAAACAACGGTTGTTCCTTATGTATAAAACACGGTAATTGTTTATCTGGTGCTGAGACAGCAGATACAGCTAGAGCATCACAGTTTAACACATCTCACTAGCTATCTGCTGTATACAAAGCTCACACATTAACTGCTTATCATTGAGAAAAGATTAAGAAATGCAACAAAATGTGTTTGTAAGCATCTCCTCAAGAAAGTTGAGCATAAACAGCAGTGAATCCAGCATCAGTGAGGCCTAATCCTCTTTACTCTTTTGGTTCTCTGGTTAGCCAATGGGATGCTTATGCCTTTTAATGACTTGCTTTATCAAGCATGGCTTAGTCATTAAAGATGTGAAAGAAAGTCAGCCAGAAAAATTAGACTTGCGCTGAATAAATTCATGCTACACTTCCCTTCTGAAGACTCTGTTCAGGGAATGAGTCGAAGAGCCACACTATTTGGCATGCCATCACATGAACAAAAAAGACAGTACTATTGGAATAGCATGTATTTCCGTATGTATGCCACAGTATGGGATTTTCAAACTTTATGCAAACCAAAATAAGCAATACAAATATTATTTAAACAAAATTCCAATGTTGTCTGCCTTTGTTTTAGCAGTGTTCCTAATCCCTAGTTTGAAATCCCCAGGCAAGTTACATATTACAATGCCATAGTAAAACCATCTAGGGCTGGATAAATGAAACATTCTTAAGAATTAAAGGGGTCATCGGATGCCCATTTTGCACAAGTTGATATGATTCTTTAGGGTCTTAATTAAAAGTCTATAACATACTTTGGTTAAAATTTCTCAATGGTAGTGTAAAAAACACCTTTTTTACCATGTCAGAATCAGCTCTGTCTTCAGCAAGCTATTTTTAGTCCATGTTGCTTTAAATGCAAATGAGCTCTCCTGACCCCGCCCCTCTCTTCCATGGGGTGATGAGCAGTACTTTTTACTTTAGCCACAAAACTGGCTAACTAGTATATTATTAGGAAAGGCGATTTGCAAATATTCATAAAAACCCCCAAAAATACTCACTTCTTCTGTAGGTGAGGCTGGATCACGAATGATTCGCGCGAACATAGATGCATTTAGGCAGATCAGGATCGCCGCATTCAAAGCGAAAGTAGGCCTAATGTTAATGAATAAATGATGACTGCTATATTCATAATTACATCCAACAACAAAACACCTCAATCGCTTAATGATATCTTGTCTTCTCCTGCACCGGAGTCGACACAATGGACTGTTTACGGAGTCGGACTGTTTACAGCTCACTCGGTTCACTCAGCTCATTCAGGGCGGGTCAAAGGTAAGACGGTCTTGTCAATCAACTATCGTAGGAGCGGTCTGTGCAGATCTACGTCATTCTGACAGGAATCTCAGAATAGCCTGATTTGAGAAAGGGGATTTTAAAATAGGGATTAAAAAAAAAAACACTGGGTGGATTTTTATAATAATAGGATGGATGTGTACACACATTTCCAACACACATTTATGTTCAAACAACTTGACGTCACTTGCAGTCTTTTTTATTTTTTATTTTGTTCTATTTATTGATTTTTTTTTTCGTTTGAATCGCTCAACATTTTACACCAGTAGCCAGGTGGTGAAACAAGAAAAAATAAACTAAAGTACAATTGCGCTTGCACTCTCCGCTACCTGTGACGTCACTTGCATTCAACACGAATCATGTGCGCTGCCAATGGAGACGAGACACTGTGGTGTTTAAACGATTAAAACTAATTTAGTACAATAACGAACAGGCTCCTGCAAGTTATCTGTAGGAGAATCTTGCAGGACCCTGTTCGTTATTGTACTAAATTAGTTTTAATCGTTTAAGCACCAAAGCGTCTCGTCTCCATTGGCAACGCACACGATTCGTGTCGAATACAAGTGACGTCGCAGGTAGCGGAAAGTGCAAGCACGATTGCAAGTAACATTGTAATTTAGTTTCTTTTTTCTTGTCTTCACCACCTGGCTACTGTTGAAAAATGTTGAACGAAGTGACGTCACTCGCGGAAGCGCAAGTGTCTGAGAGTGCAAGTGCAAGTCTGCAGCCAGACCCTATTGCAAAAAAAACAGCCTTTGAAGTATTTTTTTGATCAGCAAGTCTTAGACAAGAAACGCCATATAATCTGATAACACCAAAGCCTGCTTTTATGAACTCATGAACTTCATGAGTTCATAAAAGCTTCGTTTTTTTTGGTTTACAAAATGGCGCCGCTGATGGCAGCTATTGTGCGTTGCTCCTCCGTGTTTGTATTGTTTTTGTTTGTTTTTCCTGTTTTTTGTTTTTCAAATAAGATCAGCTTTACCAGGGATGATCTGCTGAACATTCGGCAGAACACACCACAAAATCTTCTACCGGTTTTTGATTTTTCGGACGTTTTGCTGGACATTGTAGTTGGCGGAGCCATAGCTCTGGTCAAACGCTACAGGAGGCGCAGACGGGGAAAGAGAGCCGGCGCGCTCGTGAAACTTCGTCAGCGCGGATTTAGAACGGCGTTGCCTAGCATCCATCTGGCGAATCTCCGCTCTCTACCCAACAAAACGGACGAACTCCTTCTGCTCTCCCGGACAAACAAGGACTTTTGTAACTCTGCTGCTCTATGTTTCACGGAAACCTGGTTGAATGGCGACATACCGGACAGCGCGATCCATCTGCCTAATTACCAGCTGATAAGAGCAGATCGGGACACAGAATCAACGGGGAAATCGCGCGGCGGCGGGACATGCTTTTACATCAATGAGAGGTGGTGTACAGATGTAACTTTGTTAAAGAAGATGTGCTGTTCAGATCTAGAAACGCTCTTCATTAACTGCAAGCCGTTCTATTCGCCGCGGGAGTTCTGTTCGTTCATTCTCGTGAGTGTTTACATTCCACCGCAAGCGCACGTGAGCACAGCTCTACAGAAACTCGCTGATATGATCACAGAGAGTGAGCAACAACACCCGGACTCTGTTTTAATCATTCTCGGGGACTTTAATAAAGCAAATCTCTCCCGTGAACTGCCAAAATACAGACAGCATGTTACATGTCCCACCAGAGACAGTAATATATTGGATCACTGTTACACAACAATAAAGGACGCATATCACTCGGTTCCACGAGCAGCTTTAGGACTCTCTGATCACTGTTTGGTTCATCTTATTCCATCCTACAGGCAGAAACTTAAGTCTGCGAAGCCTGTATTAAGATCTGTTAAAAGATGGACTAACGAAACAGAGCGGGATTTACAAGCCTGTTTCGACCTGACTGATTGGACTGTTTTTGAAGCTGCGGCAAATGACCTGGACGAGCTCACAGAGACTGTAACATCTTATATCAGTTTCTGTGAGGACATGTGCATTCCTACCAGGACTCATCTATTCTACAACAATGACAAACCATGGTTCACTGCCAAACTCAGACAGCTCCGTCAGGCCAAAGAAGATGCTCACAGAAAGGGGGATAAAGTCTTGTACAAACAGGCCAAATACACACTGGAAAAGGAGATCAGAGTGGCAAAGAGGAATTATTCTGACAAGCTCAGGAACAAATTCTCTTCCAGCGATCCGGCTTCAGTGTGGCTAGGATTAAAGGACATCACCAGCTACAAAACACCACCCCCCAGCACTCTGGAGAATCAACACCTGGCAGACGACTTAAACGAGTTCTTTTGTCGTTTTGAACGATCACCCCACACCCGCCCAGAACACCCCTCCACACAACCATTCACACCTCCAGCAACCCCTCTCTCCCCCACACCTACAATTCAAATCAGCGAAGACGATGTGTGCCAGGTCTTCAGGAAAAACAAAAGAAGGAAAGCACCTGGTCCAGATGGTGTGTCACCAGCCTGCCTAAAAATCTGTGCTGAGCAGCTGGCCCCCATCTTCACACAGATCTTCAATAGATCACTGGAGCTGTGTGAAGTCCCCTCATGCTTCAAACGCTCCACCATCATCCCCGTCCCAAAGAAACACAAAATTACTGGACTTAATGACTACAGACCTGTGGCACTAACGTCTGTAGCCATGAAATCATTCGAAAGACTGGTTCTGGCTCATCTGAAGGACATCACTGGACCCTTACTGGACCCCCTGCAGTTTGCCTACAGAGCAAACAGGTCTGTGGATGATGCAGTCAACATGGGACTGCACTTCATCCTGCAGCATCTGGACAGACCAGGGACTTATGTGAGGATCCTGTTTGTGGACTTCAGCTCTGCTTTTAACACCATTATCCCGGAAACCCTTCAAAATAAACTAACTCAGCTCTCCGTCCCCACCTCCGTCTGCCAGTGGATCAACAGCTTCCTGACAGACAGACAGCAGTTAGTAAAGCTTGGCAAATTCACATCCAGCACTCGAACCATCAGCACTGGAGCTCCTCAGGGCTGCGTACTCTCCCCACTGCTCTTCTCCCTCTACACCAACGACTGCACATCTAAAGACCCCTCTGTCAAGCTCCTGAAGTTCGCAGACGACACCACACTGATCGGCCTCATCCAGGACGGTGACGAGTCTGCTTACAGACAGGAGGTTAAGGAGCTGGCTGTCTGGTGCAGTCTCAACAACCTGGAGCTTAACACACTCAAAACGGTGGAGATGATCGTGGACTTCAGGAGAAACCCCCCTGCTCTCCCCCCTCTCACCATCATGAACAGCACCGTGACTGCAGTGGAGTCATTCAGATTCCTGGGCACCACCATCTCTCAGGACCTGAAGTGGGATATTCACATTGACTCCATTGTCAGGAAGGCCCAGCAGAGGTTGTACTTTCTTCGCCAGCTGAGGAAGTTCAACCTGCCACAGGACTTACTGAAACAGTTCTACTCTGCCATCATTGAATCCATCCTCTGCACCTCAATAACTGTCTGGTTCAGCTCAGCTACCAAATCTGACCTCAGAAGACTACGGAGGGTAGTCCGGACTGCTGAGCGAATCATTGGTACAACCCTCCCCACTCTCCAAGAACTGTACTCATCCAGAGTGAGCAAAAAGGCTGGTAAAATCACTCTGGACCCCTCACATCCAGCACACAACCTCTTTGAACTTTTACCATCTGGTCGACGCTACAGAGCTCTGAGCACCAGAACGACCAGACACAGGAACAGTTTCTTCCCTCAGTCAATACATCTCATGAACACTCAATAAATAAACGTAAAACACACAACTAATACATTATCCATTCACCACACTCACTTATTTTATTTTCTCATTTCTAATTTGCACATACTTGACCTGTACATACATAGTCGCCTATATTATATATTATATATTGTGTATTTCTTATTTTTTTTTGCTGCTTGTACATTGGTCATTGGCTATTTCCTGTTATTTTGTTTCATTACCTGTGTCCTGTCCTGTTACTGTCCTTCTGTTGCACTGTGGAGCTTCTGTCACTACAACAAATTCCTTGTATGTGTAAACATACTTGGCCAATAAAGCTCATTCTGATTCTGATTCTGAATTCTGATTCTGATTCTGATTCATAAGAATTTCTCAACTTAAGAACATTTTTAAAAACTCTTAGAATTTCTCTTATGAAATTTATTTTCTTTTTGTGAATCCAGCCCCAGTGATGTTGCCCAAGTAGGCTACTTCTCTGTCAGAGAAAGATATTAGTGTAATAAGGGTGAACTTATCTAATCATTTTATATAAGAATACATCTTTTTGCAAGAAAAAATGAAAGATAATAGCGTAACTGTAACGGGACGGACAAGACGTAAGACGTGCGGATCCATGTGCAAGCTTTATTCAAAGGCGTGGTCATAAACAGGCATAGTTCAAACAGCAAACAGGTATGGCAGGGGTAAGACACGGAGTAATCCTTAGGGCAAGCGTGGGTCTTAGATCGGCGAACGATATCCAGAGGGCTTGAGAAGAGGGTGAAACCGTTCTCTCATTGACATTCTAGGTGTGTGCTTGTCTGTCTCTCGCTCACTGTAGGGAGGGGAGAGCTTATTTCCTGGACTAACGGTACCCCAAACCTTCTCCAAGGCCAGACCACCAGACCAGCCTCCTCTCCAAATCACCACGGCAACACTCTTTTGTTGGAGAGCACCGCCAGCATTCATAGCCCTGAATAATAGCTAACTGGTGGGCATCATGGTGGTGGATCAAAACAAGGTCCAAATGCATTTCAACAGTGTGCAGTGTGAGAAAGACAATGCAAGAACACAGTATTCCTAAATCATGTGCTTGATGTTTTAGAATTTTAAAGGAATAGATCGCTAAACAATAAAAACTGTCGGTTTTTCATCCTCATGTTGTTCTAAACCTGTATGTTTTTGGGAGAACTATCCGTTTAAGTTAAATGAACAGTTTAATAGCTCAGAATCAGAAAATAACAAGGATTTCAATATTCTGTTATTGCATGCATAGAACATGCATCAACAGAAGAATGTGTGGAAGGATGATTCAAGCTGAAATGCGCTAGTGTGATTAAATTGTTTTAGAATTTATTTCCTTTTTTAGAATTTTCTTTAATGGGATATTTTGTTCCTTTAAAAAACATTAAAAATAGCTAAATAGTTCATAATTATGAACATTACATGATTTCAGTCTTCTATTATTCTAAATAAAAACAAAAACATAATAATACACACATGAACAGGAATAACACGTTTAAGGAAGATTCAGGCAGAAATGGGTTAGCGTGTTATAGTTATAATTAAGCCCCCCAAGGGTAATGTGTTAATGAAATAGCTGTGTGAATGGGTTCAGCTAAACCACACTCACTTTCATGCCCTCTCTCTTGCCTCTTTATCTCTCTCGATCCCTCTGTATCTGTCCTCCCTGAAAGCCCACAAGCAAATCACCTGCTAATAATTGTCCTTACACATGCCTGCTGGTGCTGGCAGCAATAACTGTCTAAATATTCACACCAAGAAGTCACACCAACTGGATGAAAATACAGACAACTGTATAAAGCATACTTAAGCATACTTACGCATACTTAAGCATACTTAAGCATACTTAGCGAAGTCGTGGCCTAATGGTTAGAGAGTTGGACTCGTAATCCCAAGGTTGCGGGTTCGAGTCTCGGGCCGGCAGGGATTGTAGGTGGGGGGAGTGAATGTCCAGCGCTCTCTCCACCCTCAATACCACGACTGAGGTGCCCTTGAGCAAGGCACCAAAAGCCCAACTGCTCCCCGGGCACCGCAGCATAAATGGCTGCCCACTGCTCCGGGTGTGTGTTCACGGTGTGTGTGTGTTCACTGCTGTGTGTGTGCACGTTGGATGGGTTAAATGCAGAGCATGAATTCTGAGTATGGGTCACCATACGTATGTCACTTCACTTAATGTATGTCACTTCACTTAAACTGTTGAAGAAATTAAGAAAACATTTTTTAACCTAAATAAACAAATTATTAATGACGATCTTCAAGAATTTAAAAAGATGTGCACTTAAAAACAATTCTCTGATATGAGAAGCAAGTAAGAGAGATCCTGAGAAAGAAAATCAGACTACTCAGATTAAATGTAAGCATGGAGACACATCCAGGCAGAAGCCTCATTACATGACAGACCCAGGCAGCTCATTCAGCCTTCATCATTTTACATTTTCTTCCAAATTATATAGCTAAGATAATCGCACCCCTAAGAAAACACAGAAAACCACATAACTCTCTCTATGGTGATTATGTTAGCTTCTGCTGCCTTACACACCTGTATGTACTCTCTGTTCTTTTTACTTTACATTTGAAACTAGAAAAACATCAAAGTCATTTAATTGTAATGTTTTGTGTACTAGTTCAATTAATAGCTCGCCTAAATAACATTTACTCACCCTCCTGTTGTTCCAAACCTGTATGACTTTTTTTTCTTCTGTGGAAGTCGTTAAAAAAGAAAGGTTTTCCCCCCGCCCCACAATGAGTCAGTGGGGTACAAGATTGTTTAGACCCCTTTGAGTTTGAAAATATCATCTTCTGCATTCAGCAGTAGAAAGAAAGTCATGCAGGTTTGGAGCGACATGAGGATCAGAAAATGATGACAGCATTTTCGGTTTTGGGTGAACCTTTCATGTCAGCAGGAGAGCACATAACAGCTGTTTACATGGCAAACATTTAACACTGTGTCAAGTTCACACAGGAGGGAGAAAAATATGCAGAACTGAAACATGCATTTGAAAATAAAGATATTCCGTATGCAAACCATATCGTACCATATCAAATGGTCCATCCAATTATTCCACATACTATATAGAGATTCCAGGTAAACATGTTTACATGGTTGTAATTTCCAACATACAAGTGAATTCTTTCTGTTTCCAATATAACAGCTCCCTATTTCTTGCATGCAAGTGAAAACCTGCCCACACAATTCAGACTTTTAGCACTTGGTGTGAGGAGTGGATCATAATCCACCAACCACCCAGAACCCCTTAAAGCTACACAGAATCATTCTAAAAACCCTCAAAACACATGGGCAACAGCCTAGCAACCACTTACAACATGAACAAGGCAAGAAGTTTTGACAGCAGTGATTCAGCTCATAAACACAGACACACAGACACAAACATGTTCTCTTCCCCTAAAACACAGACAAGCAGCACATCTCACAGATGGTATGGGAAACATTGGATACTAAGTTGTGTGTTTCTCTCTGTGAACACCTGCTGAGGATCTGGCTCAGTCAATCACCAGTAAAACTGAACAGCGGGCAACAATACCTGCCGGTCCAGCACTGTCCACACTACCTTCAGTGCCATGCCTTCGAGCACCGCACAGGGGGAAGCCACAGATGGCCTCAAATATGACGCGAGAGAGAGCACATGAAAAGAGGAAAAGAGTGGAAGGACATCTTGGCAGGGAATGGTAGTGCTGCTTGAGTTGATTTGAATATGTGAGTGAGTCAGTCAGTGAGTGAACTGGGACGTTTCACTGTTTGTATCACTCTGCTTGCCTGTGTTCACAGCATTAATAGACTATTGTAGTTTTGTATTTGTTTACTAAGTTAAACATTAGACTGCTAGCAGATGTTAGCAATAGCAGTGAATTAATTACTGCAAAATTACCAAAAGGACATAATTACTATTGTAAAGAGTAGGAATTTAACAGACAAATATTCACATCATAAATAGGTTTAGAGGGAGCTAAGGCAGACAACAACACAACGAAAATTAACATGGTTACTATAGTTAAACCATGGTATTTGTAGTAAAACTCTGGTTATACAATTGGCAAATCAGTCTGCCCCCCCCCCCCCCCCAAAAAAAAAAACCCCCCATGGTTACTTTTACCATAGGCCTAATAATACCATAGCTACTTTTCCTTATAGGACAAAACATGACCCATGATAATGCAAAAACATGTTCAGTATTAAGATTTTTTCTATAAGGATATATTCAGGATGTAGCTATTATTGTACAAATTTTGACATTTAGGTAAGATAAAACAATAAGATATGGTCCTAATGTAACACTTAATTTTTTCTAAAATAAAAGTATACTATGTGCAAATTATATAAAATAATACTAATTATAATGATGTGTTTGTTTTGCAATAAGGTGGAGATGTGTTGATGAAAAAATAGTGAAAAAAATAAACACACATAAGGGACAGAGAGATGTCAGGGAAAATGGAAGTTCAAGTGATAACCTTGAATTATTTTGCATGGCCTCAGCCTAGGGATTTAAAATGTTTATGTGATGATGATGATTCCACAATTAACGGCACCCTTTTATTCAATACTTTTTGAAACCTCCATTTGCCAGTTTAACAGCTCTAATTTTCTCCTGTAATGCCTGATGAGGTTAGAGAACACCTGACAAGAGATCAGAGACCATTCTTTCATAATCACTCCAGATCCTTCAGATTCACAGCTCCATGACGGTGCTTCTTCTCTTCAGTTCATCTCACTTATTTTCTATAAGGTTCAGGTCAGAGGACTGGAATGGCCATAGCAGAAGATTGGTTTTGTGCTAATTGATGCATTTTTGTGTTGTTTTTTAGGTTTGCATTTGGATTATTGTACGGTTGGAAGATCCAAACATGGCCCATTATAAGATTTCTAACAGAGTCAGTCACTTGTTGATTTTTTATCTGTTGGTATTTGATAGAATCCATGATGCCATGCGTCTAAACAAGATGTCCAGGACCTCCAGCAGAAATATAGGCCCACAACATCAAAAATACAGCAGCATATTTCATTGTATACATGGGGTACTTTTTATCCCTGTGTTCACCAAACCTGTCTTGAGTGTTTGCTGCTAAAATGATCATTTTTTAGTTTCATCTGACCATAGAAGCCAGCCCCATTTGAAGTTCCAGTTGTGTCTGATAACTGAATATGCTGGACTTTGTTTTTAGATGAGCTAGGAGAATTTTTCTTGAAACCCTCTCAAACAACATGTGGTGATGTAGGTGCTGTTTGACCATTTTTTTAAGGTCTTCTGACCCCGAGACTCAACTATGTTCTGCAATTCTCCAGCTGTAGTCCTTGGAGACTCTTTAGCCACTCAAACTCTCCTTCTCACCGTGCATTAGGACGAAATAGACACACGTCCTCTTTCAGGCAGTTTCGTAACATTTTCTGTTGATTGGAAATTCTTAATTATTGCCCTGATGGTGGAAATGGGAATTTTCTCT
Organism: Barbus barbus; assembly: GCF_936440315.1. Lineage (NCBI taxonomy): Eukaryota > Metazoa > Chordata > Actinopteri > Cypriniformes > Cyprinidae > Barbus > Barbus barbus. Next base: position 18,041,117 of record NC_136729.1, on the reverse strand, counting down.
GCTCTAGCTCTTTTCTTAAAGCCCCTTCACTAATTTGTGAAGCTCAATTATCTTTTGCTGCACATCAGAAATATATTCTTTGGTTTTTCTCATTGTGATGGATGATTAAGGGAATTTGGGCTGATTAAGGGATATTTTTGGCCATGACTGTATATACATATACTATATGTATATAATTATTATATACATGCAAAAATATAAATTTATTGCAAAAATATAATTTTTGCAGATTAACGAGTTAAAATTATTTAACGGGGTGGAGCCTAGGATTGGCCACCCCACTCATAACTGCTGTGTCTGTCTGTTTTTTCTTGACAAGAAGTCCATTTATTCAGTCGCAGAACGTCTTTACGATCAGATCAATCCGGAGACGTTTCAGATGCGTACTCCAGCTTCACTTCAGCGGCAGGCGCGAGTCAAACAAGCGCGGAAACCGGTGTGCGCTGTAGCCTGTATCGATTCATATCACAGCGCGAAATAAACTACGTGCATGCAATGTCGTGTCGTGTCATGTCGTGGTCAGTAAAGGCATGAAGTTACCAAAAAGGCGATTAAAACTACATGCCTTAAAACTGTGCGTGTGCATTACATATGTTATATATGAGTTACATTAAGAACATGTCTCTGAAATGGTTTTCAAAACTGTCCTGGAACAGCACAGCACAGCACTGTCTCCCTCATCTAACACACCCGATTCAACTCGTCAGCTCATTAGTAGAGACTGAAAAGGGTCAGAAAAGGTGATGAGAGTTTAAAGAAAATAAGATAACACATCTGCACAATTCAGCAGTAGCAGCTCTTAAAGAAATAGCAGCCAAATCAACCTAATAACCAGCTGCCGTGATGTCTGTTCATCAAGAATAAAAGAAAAATTAGGAAATCAATAAGTTCTATATAGCTGTAAGTATTTATCTGTATTTAGTTTAGAATTTAGTGTTTGATAACTTTATTCAATTTCTGTATATTTCTGCTGAGGGGCATAAGTAGCCTAGCTAAATATAACATTTATTATAATGGGTTTATGTGAAGATTGTTTTAAGTTAAATTAGAAGTTATTTTTAAAGTCTAATAAATGTTAAAATTGATAGCTCTTAATTATAATGTAATGTTTCATGGTCAATGGTTAAATATTAGGGGAATTTTTTTTTTATATAGGGAAATCAGTATTACTTGGTATCAGTGATACTGGCCTTCAGTCATAAAAAAGATGCCAAATATTAAAAATATGTTGTTTGTACATTATTTTGAAGATTGAATGTTAAATTATTGCAATATAAAAGCATATTTAAAAACTTTAATGTTAGGTGGGATTAATCGCGATTAATTTCAGGAAAAATGTGTGATTAATTAGTAAAAAGTTTTTAATCGATTGACAGTACTAATATATATATATAGATTTATACTATACACATATATAATTATTAAATACAAATTAATAAATAAAATATAAATTTATTGCACAAATATTGTTATAAGTATCATTTTATTGTTTTTATTATATTTAATTAAAACATATAAATGTAAATCAGCCCATATTTAAAATAGATTTTAACAGCAACCACTCTTTTCTTTCTCTTCTTCACTCACAACACACACAGGACAAAGCCGCCACTGCAGTAGACGGCTTGCCTCCTGTCAGCCATCTGGGCTGTGGCAGCTGGGAGCAGACCCTTCAGTGCCTCCAGAGAGAAAAGGAGAGAGACGGGGTTGACAACAAGAAGAGGGAAAAGTGGAAGGAGCCAGAGAGGGGGAGAGAAGTGGAAATGCAAAATTGGAGCTAGTGTGTGGAGCGGCAAATCAAGCCCACCGAGTTTAACTTTCAAACAGCCACAGGCACTCTGATCCATCTTATTTGCTCTTCCCTAATATTCCTTATTTGCTGCGTTTATGCAATCAAAACACAAGCGAAAGCACAAAATTAAGCATATATCACCATTAGCAGCAGCGCTATGACATGAACCCTATTTTGGATGCAACAATATATATTTAGTCTTTATGAATCTGCCTTTTATGAGCCCCTAACATTAGTTTTATTATTAGTACAGCACTAGGATACAGAACGCAATAAGACTACAATAAAACTAGACGTCTGAGAGAAGATGTAGATGCACTGAAATAATGAGAAGCAGAACTTGCTGAGGGAAACCATCTAGCTTCACTGGCTATTACAGGTTAAGTTGGACTGCTTTGCCTGGGAGAATTAATCAATCCCACCCAATAACATTCCCATGGTGTACTCCACATGCCCTCATATAAATGATGGCCATGACCTTTGCTAGACATATGATGTATGAGTCATTATGGCACCTGTGCTTGCTGCTGAATACAGATTTCTAAAGCAGGGTAACATTACAGCGCACCCTCATTATGGCAGCATCTCTAATATATCAGCAGTAATGAAAGATTCTTTGATGAATATACTTATCGAGCAGCAATGCCCATAACAAATTGCCGCAAATGAACATTTTATAACACAAAAAGCCTATTGTATTCTTGCTGGCCAGCAACCACTACAGCATGGGTATTTGTGGGCCAATAATGATCAATAATTCTTCATTATAAAGTAATGTCATTATACTAGAAGAAAAACGGAGAGCATACCAACCAAATCACCTTTTGTGGAACTGCCTTCAGATAAAACACATCCATGATAGATTTGTAAGAGTTTTCTGCTTTTTTAACAAAAAATGAACTTTTCATTTGCCAAAAGGAAGTTGATTAAAAGTCGACAAGGTTGGGGGAATCGGTCGACGCTCAGGGTGATGAGGTGGTTGATAAATGAACGCTGAGGAAGAAATGATCAATACCGGGAAGGTTAAACTCAGAGATAATGCAGCGCTGAGGCAGAGAAACATAGAAAAGCTCCACCCACTGACAGCCTCATCTCATTAAAAATTCACTGCTGCAAATGACACAAAGACATCAACCGGGGTGCACTGGGAGCAAAGAGTGTGTAGGCAGATTTTTGCACACGTCCTCCAAGTTATTTCTAGGAGAGCTACACATATGAGGATTGAGTATAAGCAGAGTCATTCTGTTTTTTGAAGAGCTTATTATTATCTGCTTGTTAAGTCTGACATCACACATCAACCATTTCCGAGTTCAAAAGCTCTATCAGATGTCCAAAGAAAACAACAAACAGGGTTAAAACATGGTGTGCTGTAATACTACTGAAAAATCACGATCCTATCATAACACAGGGTTATTACAGTAATTAAAACTAAAACTAAACTAAACCACCTTTTTTGTTACTTGAAATAAAATAAATGCTAACTGAAATAAAATAAATATGAATACTAAAATATTAATCAACTTGAGCTTATTTAATTTTAGCTAGATTCTGAGGCAACAATTATCATTTTCATTTAATTTAATATAATGCACTAAAATAACTACAACTAAAAACTGACATGAAATAGTATTAAAAATACTAAAAATGACAACACAACAAAATTACAAAAATTGCAACTAAAATTTTAATCAAACAAGAAAATATCAAAATAAAATCTAATTCACAATATTAACTAAAACTCTAATAAAATAAAATAAACCTGCCAGGACGCTGTAAGCCTATGGCCACAGTTAGTTTTTAAAATGCATAACTTAAATGTGTGATACACAGTAAATAATACTCATAAATGGCTGATAAGACATTATTCTCATTTAAAACATGTAAAAGCTTGGATCCAGATACAGTTTTGCTTGCATCATGACTTAACAACTGAATTACTGTATATCATATTTATCCTGCACTACAATGCAGATGTTTCTTCAGCACTCTTTCATTACTACCATCCAGTAACGTGCCGTGCAGCTGTATGAAAGTGAGGTTAAAGCCCTATTCTCTTCTCAGAGGTTGTGGAGGTCTGACCAGCCCCAGGGGACCCCGCAGGACAGATAAAAAGAGAGAAAGGATTCAGGCAAGAGGGCCAAAATCACCCGGTGCATCAAAATGCTACCATCGGCACACTCTCCGTGTCTAAAACCCAGCGGAACAGCGAGTCCCAAAGCACAGAGGAACAGAGTGTTCCTCCTCATATTTCTCACCACTGGGATACCACAGCAACATAAGTCAATTCAAAAATAAACACTATAGCCAAGAAATGAGTTCAGAAACCGAGGGTCTGTTGAAGAACTGAGTGTGTGAGAGCACACATAAACATGCAATACACAGTCTGACAGGCCTTGTGCGCGCAGTACGAATAATGCATGATTCAGAGCTATTTTAAGACGGTGTTTTCAGCACACTCTGAGTTGCATGCTACCTTCTGCCCACGTTATCTGTATGGATAAGAGAATTCAGTGTAGTTTGGCTTAAAAATTAATAGAATTACATTTAAAATTAAAATTAAATACATGTCAAACATGTTTTAGAAAAGCACTTTTCCTCAAAAAAAAAAAAAAGAGGTTTTATAACTAAACTGCCTCTAGTTTTCTTTTTTGACCGAAATATGCTTGGTTTTGTCAGATATCCTAAGAATGAGCTTCATGTCTTTTAAATTAAATGACTTTATTCAAGTTATTTCATGTGACAGAATCAATCTAGCTACATTTAGGGATGGGAAGATTCCCTGATTCGCTTGGCGCATCGGCATTAAAAGTTAACAATGCGCTGCATCGGTTTAAAAAGTGTGTATCGGTTGCAAGTTGGCATTTATATCACGATGCATTGTTTCTAACATGTTTTCATCAGTAAATTCTAGCCCTGCTAACATGCTTTTCATCGGTAGAATTTCTGCAGACAGCAGCGGTAACGAGCACTAAACAGACAAAGCGCAATCAAATAGGTGCGCAATAATTCTGAGTAAAATATACATTTTGCTAAAATATTTGTTGTTGGACATCAAATGTGTCTTTTGTAGAATTTTAGACCTACATATAAGTGTATTTTTATGATAGCAGTCACTGTAAAGTGGAATAGGTATTGTAATAGGTAAATCAAATGTACTAATCTAGTAGCTCTAATTACTAAGCTCAAATGAGTTAATGTTTGTTTCTTATAGCAGTTAAAATATAGTCATTTTCTTTGTTTATTTTCATTTTTAATTCAGTGATTTTGACTTTTAATTTAGTTATTTTAATGCTTTAAAGAGCAATTTTAGATTGTAATGTTCTAATGTTCTGCTAAAACCAGAGAGAAAGGCTGCATGACTAGTAAAAAAAAGTCAAATAATAGTATGTGAGAGAGTCAGTAGTAATATCATTGTTTTCCTATTGGTCAGTGTTAGAGGAGCTCAGCTTAGCCTGACAGTAAGCCTGCTTTAGACTAGGTTAGTTTCCCAGCATAAGTTGCCACAGTCACTACGCCTGATCTAGGCCTATGTTAAATTTGCTTTATGAAACCAAATCATTTGACAATGAGTCAGACTAACTGAAATAAGCCTGGCTTATTTGGTTAACTTGTTTTATGAAACAGGCCTCGAGGCATTAAAAATGATCATATTTTCTGCATTGCATCGTACTGCATCGAATCGCATTGTGTTGAATCGAATCAAATTGAAATCGGATCGCACTGCATCGTAATAGAGGTGAAACATATCGCATCGGTAGCTGCTTCATATGTATCTTTAATGTATCGTATCGTTGGCTATACATCGAGATGTGTATCGTATCGGCCTGAGTCATGAGATACACATCCCTGGCTACATTAGGTTATAGCACTGAAAGTAATTTTAAGGTTCATATTAGGTACTCATTTTCACATGTGACTATGTGAGGAGATATCGTATCTGCAAAGGATGATGGGTCAGATTGTCAGCGCTGTGCTTCCATGTTGCCTCTCAACACTTATTTCGGACTGAACTCTGGCAGGTTCAAGATGAAAAGAGCATATTTTTTTCAGATTGTGTCTGCTTTCTGTATAATTTATTATTTTAAAGCCCAGAATGCCTTAGGGTTGAAAAGCAGATCAGGCTAGTTGAGTCATATCAGTCTTTGGGGAAAAGCAGGTCAGAGCCAAATAAATAGGGGAAGGGGGAAGGGGAAGTGGTGTGTGGCCAAGTATGGTGACCCATACTTGGAATTTGTGCTCTGCATTTAACCCATCCAAGTGTACACACAGTAGTGAACATACACCCCGAGCAGTAGGGCGACCATCACCACGAATCTTCAGTCATCAAACGGTGTAACAGTATCTTACTGCTTAAAAAACAAAACAAAACAATAAAACATACTACAAGGTACTTTCTGACATGTAGTGTGATCTGCATAGACAGAGACTGTTGTAAAATGGGTTCTCACAGAAGAAGCAGTGTTCTCTTATCTACTTAAGCAGGCTGTTTCGCCCATCATCTTTTAGGTTTTGGATTACCATGACAGGCTGACATCACAAAGTGCCTCAGCAGCTTTCTGTCTGAGTTTTGAGACTAAAGCTGTAATAGGATACTGAGAGCAGTCCTCAGAGGTCTTCAAAACTGCTACATGAAGACTCACTGTCCTCCAAAGTTTAGTTCCATTCCATCCTGAACACTCCTTTGTGTAATTTTCAGGAGACCCTGCAGATCTTGACTGCAGAATAATTGGTCTCCAGAGCTGTATCCAAAAATTTAGACAGCTGACTTGTTTCATTAATTAATTTATTAAATAGGCCTACGTTTCATGTAATTTGAAATAAAATGACCTTCAGTTTGCACTTTAGAGTACTCAAAATTGACAATTTGCAATAAGAATCATTATTAATAAAGATAAAAGTGATAGTAAACATTATTAATTATCTAACATTATCAATAATAGCCAGAAAAAAATATACCATCATCTTCATAATGTTCAATAGTTCAGTGAGAATATAAAACGCCAATCATTTAAATTCAGGAAACAACATGTCTTTACACAACAATATTATACTTTAGGAAGGGATAATCGTATTTCGGGGGATTTGGCATGAACAAATTTGATAAAGGGGAAAATGATTCGATTTCGTAGCCAAAATATCAAAGTATAGTATTATATTGTTTGCTCGAGTACACTCGATGGACTGGATTCATTTGGAGCAACATTTCTGAATGAAACCAAAAAGAAACCATTATATCAAAAAGAATATGACAGTCAAAACACATACTGTATATACTTGTAAACACACACCCACATACAAATAGCACTTGATCACAACACGAATCGCATCTAAATCCAGCACACAGAGAGATCATCTGATTAGTTCAAGCATAGCAACACCGAAACGTTCAGCATCTAAGGATGCTGTTTTAAGGTACATTATCTTTCACTATAACAAAATGACAAATCAAGCAGGCAGCTGAGGGTATGTTTCTCTTTAAGGCATCAGTAATAAGCCATTCTACAGCCTGTGAATTGAATCTGTATGCATATGAAAGCATGTGTGACGGCAAAGCGACAGAAACTTCCTGTTCTCTCCACATTCAGACTGACTGCTCTGCACCAAATGCAACGGATTAAGAGTCTATCATCACTGCGGGGAGCGTATCATCAGTTTACACTTAGGCTTTTCATGGCTCCTGTTCATTAAATAGCCAGATCTGCTTTTTTACATCCTTTCTGAGCCTTTTAAGGACTTTTTTTATGAGAACTCATACCGTCACTGCAGGCTGGTGATGGTTGAGGTCCAACATGGCTGCTGCCCTCCTGGGTGCTCTGTCAGTTTGATGCTGATGGATTGAAAGTATCTGAAGAAGATTATGAGCCTCGGTTTAGATCTGAGGGTGAATCACAACACTGTCTTACTCTTTCACTGCATTCGGCAGGACGGCTAACTGCCATAAGCGAAGCAAGCGCAGTTTGAATTGAATCCCTTCTCTCTGCATCCGCTAATCCTCTTTTGCACTTGATCAATCATGAGCTTGCCTAAACCCAATCACACAACACACTGCAAAGAAACTGAAAAGAGAGAGTAAAAATGTGTCTGTCCAAGCAAAATCCCCCTTGAGGATATTTCAGTCACAACCAGTTTGCACCGGTTATAATAGGACATGTTGAACAGATGTTTCATAAGGATAGGAAGATGTTTTCATTTCATTTATTAGGTTAATATAATGTAATCTAATAACAACAGCAGCATATTTAGGTGTAATATTAACTCACACCATCAATAGTTTTTTTATTTACAAAGGATAATGCAAGCATTATCTATCCAAACACGCAGCCTAAATAGACCTGACAAAGGACCAGGGAAACATGAAGGATAAAGACACAAGGGCTAATGCGATATCAAGAGAATAGATCAACAGAACCAACTGGTGCATTCAGTCATATTGGAAGGACTGTATTTAGGAGATGAGCACACATCACCTGAAGCCACAATTACCAGTGGGAAAATCAATACTTTCTTTAAACTCAGACTGACCTTAGCTACAGTTACCATACACCATTTCCTCAGACTTCTACTGGAAAAGCAATGCAGGATCTGTATGTTTGGACAAATTTAATATGCAATTTTATGGAAATTATCCAAAATGCACTAAGACATTTGCTGCTGAGTCACTGGTGACTCAAGGTATCAAGAGAAGAAGGTATAAACAGTATTTTTCTTTTCAAAATCTTCAAATAAATGTTTAGAAGTTGAAAAGTCAAAGTCGCCACAGTGTTCCATCAAGCTACTATGTAATTTAACATTTTCTTTACAGAAAAATGGCATATAAAATGCTTTGCAATGCCTACATTTATCCCAGGCAGCATAAGAATGATATCTAATCATATTTTACCACTTTAATGAGATTTTTCAGAAAATCACACAGCTCATACAAATTTCCAGTTCATTCCAATGGGATGTACTGTAAACCTTGTCTGATTTAGGTGAAGAATAGCAATAAAGCTTGCCAAAAAATACTAAACAACATTTCCTCCTCCATTCTCTGAGGCAGCTTGAGAATGATAAAATACACAGAGCACATCATTTGCTCTTCATTATTTTGCATTAGCACTAAAAAGCTTCCTGTCTTTGTGAAAAAGCGAAAGAAAAACATGAAATTGTCCAGCGAGTCAATTTTATTCCAACCAAAATCAGTTGAATGAACACCATGTCATTATTATGATAGATTTCCAAACTCATAACTTTCCAGGAGAGCTTGAACGCAGCCCATCACTAAACTAGACACTCCTGAGAACAACAACTTAGTCGAGACAAGAAAATGGAAACAGAATTTCAATACACAAAACCATTTCATTACACATATTCCCTTCCCAAACTGAAGGCAAAAAAAACACTTCATTTTCAATGAAAGTCTTTGGAGGAGGGTAGTCTGCATGCCTCCATTTCCAATTTCCATCCATCAAAAAAAAATATGCTAGAAAGGGCACGGGGCAGCACAGCAGGAAACGCCAGCACGTTTTGCATTTTTGTCTTCATCTGTATGCAAATGCTTCCATTACTGCTTGATTTGTAAGACCAAGGGCAGCAACACATTTCATCAAATGCTACATTTCCCCACTTACTGATGCTGTGCTCTGAATAAAGCACAAGGCCAGAGAAACACAGCGGAGAGCAACAGAATCAGTGTTCTGCAAAACAATGACACTGATTTACAATCAACAAGAACCAATAACATTTTAGGATACATACAAAGTCATAAGGACATGTGTAACCGGTTCTACTTCGCCTCGCTCCGAACAGGATTCGAACCGCGGTCTCCGGCGCAGGAGGCGGGCGCTCTAACGAGGAGGCTAAAGGCCACAGCCTCTAGCATCAGTCGCCAGAGCGCCTCTTTTTGAGATCGGGGGAGTGAGGTTTACACGCACCAGCACTTACTTGCCTACGTCTGTTACACATGCAGTATAAGAGAAATAAAGAAACATACTTAGATTTTGGCCTGCGATGTGCCCCTTGTGAGAAGTAACAGGCATGCATAGCAATAATACATCTAAAAATCTGAAAAACTTGTGAGTGTCCATATGCGGTTTCATTAAATATCAGAGTGCACACCAGTGTTTCTGTGATGTCCAACTCCAAAAATGACTCTTATGAGATGGCTCATTTTAATGAGTCAGTCTAAAAGATTCACAAAGCAGTCGCAAATGGTTTGAATCAGACTCAGAGGAAAAGTTCACAACTGCTACTGTTCACAATCAACTCCCTTACTGATGAATTTTTCAGTTATTCCGTATTAAAATTAACCAGGAACTTTACTGTGATGTATACTTCACATTTGTGAGACTTAGGATTTGGGAACCATACCCAACACATTTTTCTGTTTTTGCTCTAAACATGCGTAAATAATGGTACAAAACTAAACCAATACTTAGATGGCACAAATACAATCAGAATCGGTAATGTGACAACGACAAATCTGAACATAATTATACTAAAAACATCAATAAGTAATATCATAGTGTGTACTAAAATTTCCCTTAACTACAACAATATTTAGATAATTAAAATTCTAGTCACATTTCTTTCTAAATGCACGTCTCTGCGCCCCTCCCCGTCCCATCCAACAAGACTGTGATATTTCTTTGCTCAGAAATCAAGATAGAGCCTTCAAGATTAGAAAGAAAAGTCAGTTGATACCCGTGTTGATAGACAACAGAAGACTGCTTCCACAAAGATCCTCTTCAGTCTGACCCCGCCCTACGCTGCCTCCAGTAAACCACTACAGGTCTCCATCTCTGCCCTTTTCTTACACCACTCAAACAGTCCTTTCAAAAAAACACAATGCTAAAAGAACGTATTTTCCCTGCACATATCCTTATCAAATATTTGTGTAAGTAATGACGATGAATACATAATGAGGAGCGAGGTGTTTGGGCAGCTGTGCCGCTCTGTGATCCTTCCTCCAACTCATCGCATCTTCAAAGACATTTCCCACGATACTGCACCCCTCCACCAGCCCCACCACTAACACAGAGCCTCTGAGCACAGATTAGCATGTCGCCCTTCCCCCACAGCTCTTATTGCATCCGCACACCTTATTATATGGCACAAGGCCAGGCATGTCACTTTTAAAAGACACTTTTGTCATGAATACAGAGAGCTGCTAAAAACAGAAAACAGTGTTATCCAGGGTTGTATGTTATTCAGAACTGAACTGAGAATATTTTTTTATGTTCCAATTCAGTAGCTCAGTTTGAATTGAGGTAGCAAACTGAATGTAGAATTGCAATTTAAATTTAAGGAAGTAGAATTAACAAGCACTGAAATTCAAAGAAATTCATATCATTTCAACAAGTGTAATTTATAACCAGGAAAGAGGATTGTCAAGATGAATTTTGAATGACTGCTCGACAAAGTCTCATTTGAAGTTTGACATAAAGATAAAAACTGGTTTTAAACGTCACCTATAGAAATTTGCATTCAATTTATACTGCTGTTCAACCATTTACTAATTCATGTATTTTTAATGAAATTGAAACAGGGATACATTCAGTTTATCAAAAGTGACTATCAAAGGTATAGTAAATCAAATATATGCTGTTTTTTTAAACTTTCAATTCACCAAAGAATTCTGGGGGGGGGGGGGGGGGGGGGGGGGTGTCACGGGGTCCAAAAAATATTAAGCAGCACAACTTTTTCAACATTGATAATAAGAAGAAATGTTTCTTGAGCACCAAATCAGCATACTAGAATGATTTCTTAAAGAAAGACTAAAGCTGAAAAAGAAATAATTACATTTAAAAAAAAAAAAATTTGTAAAAAATATTTCACAATATCACTGTTTTTACTGCATTTTTGATACAATAAACACAGCTTTGGTGAGCATGCAAAACTAAAACAAAGCAAAAAAATACCTACCCCAAATTTTTTATGCCATGAGTATATATATATAGGGGTGGTGATGGCGCAGTGGAAAAGACACATGCCTTTGATGTGAGAGACCCGGGTTCGAATCCACTGTGAGACACCAATGTGTCCCTGAGCAAGACACTTAACCCCTAGTTGCTCCAGAGGCGTGCGACCTCTGACATATATAGCAATTGTAAGTCGCTTTGGATAAAAGCGTCAGCTAAATGAATAAATGTAAATGTATATAAATTAATGCAATATGTGCTTTTCTATACGTGACATACTAATTTTCACATAACTGTCAAGAATGCCATTCTGTTGAATTTCTCTCAAATCAGTTGGTTACACCTCCTGTAATTCAAATTAAAATGAACTTAAATTCTGATTGAAACTTCTTGTGAGCTGTTTCCAATTCTGAATTTTGCCCAACCCAGTTTATCAGTTTGAGAATATACGAAGACAACTCAAACCAAATCTGCACAATATTTTATATTAAGCACTGCAAATTTCCACAGACATTCAGACATTTCTCCTACCATATCATTTTATTATGCTTAAAACCATTTCCTCTAAATCAGTGCAGCAAAAGCTAAAAACAGTTTGGCCTGAATATGACGCACAAAACAAGGGAGACATCCATCTGGTGTGATTATTGTTTGTGCAGAGAGCATTCTCACACTTACCGATTGTTGTGGGGTGAAGAAGATCTCTCAGGCACAAAACTAGAAGAGAAAAACAAAGAGATGAAGAATAACATCACGACACATACAGAATCTGTCCTCACCTGCTAAAGAACGCGTAACACTTTGTTGATCAAATCTATGATTAATATTGTGTCTAATGGGAGAACCTCAACTTCAGTGATCTTATTAAGGCAAATGACAACACATACACACTCTACTAGCAGGGTAATCTATGATTATTAGTAAAGCCACATCAATGAGTGATAAAAAACGAGTTATGAGTTTGATTGACATATGTCTATGACATCTAGCGTTTAAAGGAAAACAAGAAGCTAGTTGTCTTCGGCATGTCTCACACTTTGACTCTGTTTGGAGCCGAGAGTTGATTTGCGTGCCATGATTACTGAGCACCAGCTCACAAAGAGGCTGATTCAATCAACAGTGCCACTGCTCTGGCACAGTCTAAGGAGGGAGGAGGAGAAACAGGGACGTCCCAGCCAAGACAAGTGATGCAGAGCAGTCTCTCTGTCTTTCCTCTCCTCCTGACAGTGTCACTTGTCCTCCTGTGGGAGTGCTTCTACACGAGCAGATGTTTGCCATTAGATAAGACTGATAACAACACCACACATATCCGCCACAGACTTGGGTGACTTTGGCAGTAATTTGTACACCTAATTGTAGAAGTGTCCTATAAATTTGTCCATTTCCTAAGGGACATGTGTCTTCCAGATGGGCCGAGACAAACAAAAATCAAATCTGATGTGAAGTGACACCGTCACACCTTATTTTCTGCACCTGCCTCGAACACAAAAAGGAGAAAATTCCCATCAGTTATAATTGACTGAGAAAGACGACAACATCTTTATTTAACCAGGAGAGAGCTCCCAAGGAACTAAAGGCTTTGAGGCTTATGAATAATGATTAATATAGCATCAACTGTTCAGGGAAATAGGAAAATTAATGACGTGGACGTTGTTTGCACAGTTGCACATCTTTTTGACATCTTGCTGGCAGATGTTGCTCTTTCAAATGCAGTTCAACAGCAACTGGTAAATCCACAGTGATAAGTCGAGTAAGAGGATTCAGCTCTATGGACAGATGGAAAGACTGAGAGGAAGAGAGGAAATATGTGCACTCTTTCTCTGCATTTTGAAGGAATACTTTACCCGAAATCAAAGTTCTGTCATTATTTTCTCAACATCATGTTTTTTCTTCTGAAGAACACAAAAGAAACTGCAGACTGTTGATGCTGCTTATTTCTATACCATGAAGGAGACCCCGGCTGTACAATATGGCACATTAAATACAGACTTTTAATACATATACATATATACACACACACACACATATATATATATATATATATATATATATATATATATATATATATATATATATATATATATATATATATATATATACATATATATACACATATACATATATATACACATATATATATATATATATATATATATATATATATATATATATATATATATATACAGTGCTCTCCATAAGTATTGGAACAGTAAAGACAAAATTGCTCTGTTGGCTGTGGAGTCAAGACATTTGCAGATATGATTAAAAGATGAATATGAGACAAAACTACAGAATGTCACATTTTATTATTAGCCGTTTCAATACATATATGTTTTACCAAATAAAAACAACAGCACTTTTAGAGTTCATCCCACTCATTGATGTGAGCATAAGTATTGGGACAGTTGAACATAAGGTAGATATAAAAGATTAAAAGCTATTATTTAGTTGCAGATCCCTTGCGCACAATCACAGCAGTGAGTCTGTGACCCATAGACATCACCAGACTCTTGGTCTCATCCTTTGAAATGCTTTTCCCAGCCTTTAATGCAGCCAATTCCAATTGTTGCTTGTTTTGGGGAGTTTCTGCCTTTACTCTCCTCTCCAGCTGGTGAAATTCATGTTCAATCGGATTTAAATCTGGAGATTGATTTGGGCAATCTAAGACTTTCCATTTCTTTGCTCTTATAAATTCCTTGACTGAACTGGCAGGGTGTTTTGGATCATTGTCCTGATGCAATATGAAGCACTTCCCAATGAATCTGGTGGCATTTTCTTGAATACTGGTAGGCAAGATAGTTTTGTACCCTTCCAAATTCATTCTGCTACTGTCATTATACATTAAGTCATCAGTAAAGTTGAGAGGGCCTGTTCTAGAGGCAGCCATGCATGCCCATGCCACGACACCACCTCCACCATGCTTTACACTGTATATATACACTCACCTAAAGGATTATTAGGAACACCTGTTCAATCTCTCATTAATGCAATTATCTAATCATCCAATCACATGGCAGTTGCTTCAATGCATTTAGGGGTGTGGTCCTGGTCAAGACAATCTCCTGAACTCCAAACTGAATGTCAGAATGGGAAAGAAAGGTGCATTTAAGCAATTTTGAGCGTGGCATGGTTGTTGGTGCCAGACGGGCCGGTCTGAGTATTTCACAATCTACAATTTGCACGAGCTCACCAAAATTGGACGGTTGAAGACTGGAAAAATGTTGCCTGGTCTGATGAGTCTCGATTTCTGTTGAGACATTCAGATGGTAGAGTCAGAATTTGGCGTAAACAGAATGAGAACATGGATCCATCATGCCTTGTTACCACTGTGCAGGCTGGTGGTGGTGGTGTAATGGTGTGGGGGATGTTTTCTTGGCACACTTTAGGCCCCATAGTGCCAATTGGGCATCGTTTAAATGCCACGGCCTACCTGAGCATTGTTTCTGACCATGTCCATCCCTTTATGACCACCATGTACCCATCCTCTGATGGCTACTTCCAGCAGGATAATGCACCATGTCACAAAGCTCGAATTATTTCAAATTGGTTTCTTGAACATGACAATGAGTTCACTGTACTAAAATGGCCCCCATAGTCACCAGATCTCAACCCAATAGAGCATCTTTGGGATGTGGTGGAACGGGAGCTTCGTGCCCTGGATGTGCATCCCACAAATCTCCATCAACTGCAAGATGCTATCCTATCAATATGGGCCAACATTTCTAAAGAATGCTTTCAGCACCTTGTTGAATCAATGCCACGTAGAATTAAGGCAGTTCTGAAGGCGAAAAGGGGTCAAACACAGTATTAGTATGGTGTTCCTAATAATCCTTTAGGTGAGTGTATATATATATATATATATATATATATATATATATATATATATATATATACTGTATGCTTGGGATTATTTGTAGTTCCCTTTTTTTCTCCACATTTTTGCTTTCCCATCACTTAGATAACGGTTCATCTTTGTCTCATCGGTCCATAAACACAGTTCCAAAACTCTTCTGGCTCACCTTTGTGCTTTTTTGCAAAATCTAATCTTGCCTTTCTATTTTTGGTGCTGGTCAGAGGTTTGCATCTTGCTGTGTAGCATCTGTAATTCTGTGTCAAAGTCTCCTGAGGACAGTAGATTGTCAGAGCATCACCCCAGCTTTCTGGACGTTGTTGGTGATTTTACAGACATGTCTTTTAGGATTCATTTCACAGATTTTATGATTTGTCTGTCATCAGCTACTGTTGTTTTCTCAGCCGATCAGGTCGTTGTTGGTTGCTGGTGTCGCTGGTGTTTCCAAACTCTTGATTTCTCCATGCGCTTTGTTTTTGCTAGAGCTCTAACTGACTTCCTCTTTTCTTTTAGCATCCAAATTGCTTGCTTTTCTCTCAAAGTCAGCTCGCTCATCTTCATCCTGG
This sequence comes from Barbus barbus, assembly GCF_936440315.1. Lineage (NCBI taxonomy): Eukaryota > Metazoa > Chordata > Actinopteri > Cypriniformes > Cyprinidae > Barbus > Barbus barbus. The sequence continues at coordinate 18,025,010 of NC_136729.1, read as the reverse complement.
TTTGTGTGTGCCATCATCGAATGCAAGATTCAGAATACAGAAGTAATGGATATAACTGATACGACACATTCCCTGCATTTAATATCTGAAGAATTAATGCAACAGGACACAGCTGATCACTTAGAAAGATCTGTGAGGCAACTGTTCCAATACTTATGCTCACATCAGAAACTATAAAAGTGCTGAACTTCTTAGCTGGTAAAACATCTATGTGTTGAATCACCCAATAATAAAATGTGACATTCTGTAGTTTTGTCTCATATTCATCTATTAATCATATTTGTAAATGACTTGACTCCACAGCCAACAGAGCAATTTTGTCTTTACTGTTCCAATACTTTTGGAGGGCACTGTGTGTGTGTATATATATATATATATATATATATATATATACATACATACATACAGTGCCTTGCGAAAGTATTCTATTTAAATTATTTTTTTTTCAAGTTTTGTTATGTTGCAGCTTTATGTTAAACTGCTTTAAATTACTTTTTTTCCACATCAATCTACACTCCATACACCATAATGACAAAGAAAATAACATCTTTGTTAACATCTTTGCAAATTTATTAAAGATAAAAAACTTAAATGATTCCACTGCATAAGTATTCATATGCTTATCTGGGACAGCTGAAAATGCATATTAGAGCAAAGCCCTGAGGTAAAATAAAACTGCCTGTAGAGCTCAGAGACAGGATTGCATCAACCCACACATCTGGGGAAGAGTTCAGAAAAAAATCTGCTGCATTGAAGGTTCACAGAAGCATTATCCACAATGGAAGACATTTTGAACAACCAGGACTCTTCCTAGGGCTGGCCTCCTGGCCAAACTGAGCAATTGATGGAGAATGGCTTTGGTTAGAGTGGTGACCAAGAAGCTGGTGGTCACTCTAGTTGAGCTCCATGATCATATGTGGAGATAGGAGAAACCTACAGAAGGACAAACATCGCTGCAACACTCCACCAATCTGTGCTTTATGCCAGTTTGGCCAGACTCAATCCTCTCCTCAGTGAAGACACATGAAAACACACTTGGAATTTGCAAAAAAGCACCTAAAGGATCCTCAGACTGTGAGAAATAATATTATCTGGTCTGATGGACCTCAATTCCAAGCATCATGTTTGAAGGGAACCAGCTCTGCTCATCACCTGCAGAGTCTTTCCATCCCAAAAGTAAAGTGTGCTGGTAGCAGCCTCATGCTATGGGGCTGTTTTTCAGTGACAGGGACTGAGGGACTCGTCAGAGTAGAAGAAAAGCTCAATGCACCAAAATATTGAGACAGCCTTAATGAAAACCCAGTCCAGAGCATTCTGAACCTCAGACGGGCAGAAGGTTCACCTTCCAACAGGACAATGAACCTAAACAAACAGCAATAGTGACTTATAGACAACTCTGTGAATGTCCTTGAGTAGCCCAGCCACAGCCTGGGATTGAACTCAATCAAATATTTCTGGAGATACCTGAAAATGTGTATCTGCCCCATCCAACCTGACAGACCTGACAGAGCTTGAGAAGAGGTGAGAAAAATGTCAGATAATTGCCAAATGCTGATGAGAAAAGCTTGTCGCATCAAACAAAAAAAGACTTGAGGCTGTAAAGGTGCTTCAGCTAAATATTTAGTTTAAAAAAATAAGGGGTTTGAATACTTTCGCAAGATACTGAATATATATATATATATATACATACACACACACACACAGACATATTATTAAGAGAGAGACTACACTCTTAATAATAAAGGTGCTTCACGATGCCATAGAAGAAGCTTTTTTGTCTAAATGGTTCCATGATGAACCTTTAACATCTGAAGAACCCTTCTGTTTCAGATTTTAAAAAGCTAAGAAAGAGATGGTTCTTTAAAGAACCTTCGACTGAATGGTCCTTTGTAGAACCGAAAATGGTTCTTCTATGGCATCGCTGTGAAGCACCTTTATTTTTAAGGGTGTATTAGATTATTAACCGTTATAATCTAATAGTCTCTCTCTTAATAATGTGTCATAATAATGTATATATATATATATATATAGTGCCTTGCGAAAGTATTCAAACCCCTTAATTTTTTCACGTTTTGCTGGTGCAGCCTTATATTAAACTGCTTTAAATTACTTTTTTTCTAGAATAATAACCGTTATAACATTATTTCTGTCACTTTTGATAAACTTGAGTAAAAGTATTAAGTTCTTAAAAAAATACTGTCTTAGTACCCAAAAGTACCCAACCTTCTGAAAGGTGATGTATATTTAAAATATATTATTAAATATCAAAAACATTTATATATAATATAGATATTAAAAAAATATATATATGGAGCTTTAATCATCACACAATTATGTTTAGAATGACAATGAGGGTGAGCAAATGAAGAATCAAAAATGTTCACTTTTGAGTAAACTGTTCCTTTAATACTTGCAGACTTTTTATAGACTTCCGTCATCTTTTTCTGTCTGTCTCTTAGAAAGCTCTACCCTCAAAGCCATTTTGATAAAAGCTGCCATCTGGGGCGGAAGCAGGGTCTAATTTTCCAGCCAAATCCTGTCAAATGGCAGTGTCCGCACTGCATGCCGACAGAGCAGTGTGGCTAAAATCCTCTCTCCACCCCTGCAGACCTGCTGCTCACTGCCCTCTCCACTATTATGAACACAGAAGGACAGAATGTTATGCCTATTATGCAAAAATCACTTTTATAAGGTGTTTGAACACAGTTGTGTGGCTGCAGTGTGTGAAAACAACCAGCCTATAATGTTAAAAATCCACCAATTAATTTTTTTATAAAACCAATGTATCATAAACAGTCTCTGTTTCGTCTCTATTTATCTGTGGGGTATATTGAGCTAAAACTTCACATACACGCTCTGGGGACATCAGAGACTTATTTTACATCTTGTAAAGAGGGGCATAATAGGTCCCCTTTAATAGCCCAGCTGTACTGTTACTGTAAATAGCAAAAGCTGGCAGCAATAAAATGCCTTTCTTTACCACAGTGTTGCTGCCTGTGCCTGTTTTTATGTTTAATTTTAATTTTTATTTTTTTTGATGCCCTGATCAGTTCAATCCAACTGGTTCAAAGGTTTGTGGTCGGTAAGATTTAAAAAAAAATTTTTTTGATTGAAGTCTCTTGTGCTTACCAAGACAGCATTTATTTGATAAAAGCATATGTGATATCATTAATATTTAAAATAACTTCCTTTTTTTGTTTTCTATTTATATATATATTTATAATAAATATTTTATAATTTAATTTATTCCTGTGATGGCAAGCTGAAATTTCAGCAGTCCTCAGCGTCATGATTCTTCAAAAATTGCCCCGATGTGTTGATTTTAAATTTTTATCTTATTGTTTTCAATGTTGAAAACAGTTGTGGTGCTGAATATTTTTGTGGAAACTGCAAACCATTTAATCTAAATTCTTAACATTACAAATGTGTTTACTGTCACCTTTGATCAATTTAATGTATCCTTGCTGAGTAAAAGTATTAATTTCTTGGAACCATGACAGCAAACATGATTTAATACAACACAATTAATCTGATTACATTAGGTTACACAAACAAATGCCAACAAATGCCAAGTCAAATGAGGAAGAAATAGATCCATAAAGTAACATTTCCATGTTAACTCTTTTGACAGTGAAGTTCTGTGAAATCCTCAACTTTCGAACATATCAAAACTCATCATGTCTCTAAAGCTAATTGAATTTTAACAGCTAGCACCATAGATCACTGTGCACCAACTCAGTGGTGCAGATGGAGGTAAACACAGCCTATTTTTGTCTTCAAAAGAGTGCTGCGCTTGGAGTGAAGAGTGACTACTGCCTGACTCAGGCTCCCATGGGAGAAGATAGTTTTTCAAGGAGAGGAGGAAAACAAGCTGTGCTCCCTGACAAAGGCTAGTAGTGAAACCAGACAACAGACATACCTTTCTTCATAATATAGGCATTACAAGGTTTATTTTATAACATGCAGCCTTCAGAAACTAACAATGAGGCTGCTGCTGTAGATTAGATGCATCAATTCATATATTACAAGCCCTTTGTTATCTGTTCATCAAACTCATATTATATCATAAAAGTATCATATTTGGCAGCGGCTATTTGCACTAAGTGTAAATAGCGATAGATGCTATTTACACTAAGTTCAAATAGCTATAGATTCTATTTACACCATGTTAAAATAGCACGATTTTCTGCTATTTATACTACGTATTGCAAATAGTGGCAATTATCTGCACCTCAGTATTGCAGTACATTATAAAACAGTATGCAATAATAACGTATTGAGTGATACTTTATTTTCAACTTTTTGATTATTTCCTTAAAATAAATGCCTTTCTGATGCAATATGAGATTTGAAAAGGGAGAAAGAATGTTTGGCAAAAGGTGGGTTCGAACTCGGTTCGATCGCGTCAAAAGGCATGCGTCTTACCATCTACGCCACTAAAACTGATGCTGAATTTGCCTCCTTTTTTAGTCTTGACCAATTCAATCACATGTTAGTGGGTGGAGTTCGTGTAAATAGCCTTTGCCAACAAGACTATTTGCACTTAGTGTATATAGACCAGCCGATCATATTTTACCTTGTGGAAAACACTTTTTCCAAAACTGACAGACTCTACGATCTTTGTTCTTCTTGTTCGTCTTTTAGTTTCAAAACCTGCTGTTTCCTTGATAACAGATTCTTGCTAGTGAATATTAAACGTTATTCACAGTGGACTGTCTATCAAAAACCAGTTGCAAAGCTCTCTTTGCATTGCATGTTAAAGAAAGGAAATGAATAGGTGCATAACAGAAAATAGAAAATAGTTTTCAGTGTCATCAATAATCTCCCTAAAACTCCAGGTGAATTCCGCTGAAATTAAGAAACCTTGTTTGAATTAATATGATGATTATTCAGGAATGTCAGGGATATGTCATTCTTATGGAACACAGCGAGAGGATTTGCTGCTGTCTGTGGTGCTGAAACACCTTCAGATCACAGGAACAGAATTTGATGGAGATCCCACAAAAACAACATCTGACTAGTGTCATGTTACACACTATCAGTGTTGAGAGTAACGCGTTACAAAAGTAATGCATTACAGTAACGGATTACTTTTTGCTGTAACGCAGTAGTGTAAGGCATTACTAATCAATTTTCAGTAATATTTAACTCGGTACATGTTCAGTAATGCTTGAGTTACAACACACTTTTAGCCCAATTTATTTATTTTTTTATTTAAAGTCGGGCTCCGACTTTTTTATGTCCCTCGGCCCGGGCTTCGGGCCAATATTCACATCATAGTTCAGACACGGGCCTGTTTTAGGCTTCTCCTTATCTTTATATTTTAGACATCCATCAATTATTGATGAAACAAAAATTGCCGCACTGGTGGAAATAACATGAGTCCGTGCTTCCGCGACTGTCAAGAGCGGCTCGACGGTGTTTAGCCGTCAGCACAGCTGAAGAGTTCTGCTTCAAATACACACAATAAAGCAAAATCCACAGCAAAAGTAATTACCATGAATGTGTCATCTCCTCGTTAGACACGCCTTTAGAGAGAAGTTTATCTTCACGGATAACGATTATATTAAATAATTTTTGTTTTCGTTTTTATTTATTTCGTTAAGTATTAATTTAAAGCTTTCTATAGATATATTTATCATGTCTGTGAGGCATGTATTCGCTGACTTTCGGTTCATTTTTGTGAATTTAATTTTTTGAACTCCTGTTCAAGATAAAAGCACAACGTTTTGTTGACATTGTGAGTGCACACAAATAAAAGTAGACCCTTTACAGTTCCGAATGATGTATTACTCTTACTTTTATGAGCAAAAATTACGGTTTAAGTTGTTTCCACTGAAAAAATATTGCAACTGATTGCGCTGGTGCCTCCATGTCCACTCTCCGCACAAACTGGATGCAACGCATATTTATCTAGGTTTAACGTTTAAACATTGTTATATGCTTGAACTGTTTTAGTATATCTCTAGATTTTATTTTAGGCAAGTCGTGATGATTTGAGAAGGCTAAATTGATCAAATGATCAGCCTGCCGGTCTGCCGCTGGCCGCTTGGTCGTTACTTTAAGAAAGAAAAAACTTATTTAAGGAACAAAAAATGCTCCAAATGTTTTTTCTAAATGAACTTAATAAAAAGCCGGAACGAAATATAAACACTTTGCCATTAGGGCAGGGCTCTAGTACATTTTGTCATTTTAGAATGTTAAGTTCTACTTCTGTAGATATTTTGGTGAAAGTAACTCAAAAGTAATACAGGAGTCATGTAACGCATTACAATTCTGAGACAGTAATATTGTAATGTAGGGGATTACTTTTAAATAACAGTAATAAGTAATCTGTAATGCATTACAGTTTGGAAGTAACTTGCACAACACTGCACACTATACATATTCTGGAATGTATATTCACCAGTTGTGATAAACTGTCCACATCATACCAGTGGTATGAATGGTATTTGATAATGAAAAGTCTATAACATACTTTGGTTAAAATTTCTAAATGGTAGTGTAAAAAACACCTTCTTTACCCTGTCAAAATCAGCTCTGTTTTTAGCACGCTGTTCTAGTCCATGTTTCTTTAAATCCTAGTGAGCTCTGCTGACCCTGCCCCTCTCTTCCGTGGAGTGACGAGCAGACCATAGATATGTGTAGATCCCTATTCGACCGCTCCAGATACGTTGACGCGTCAGCCATCTCGCATTCACCATAATAATCAATGAATATTCAAAGATATACAAGCATATAACTTGCTGATGTAGTCGCACACAGTCAATGCACTCAAAGATTCACAGACCGTTCCAAAAATGGCGGATGGCTTACGTATTGCGGCCCATAGAAAAAGTCAATAATGAGGCATCTAGGTATATATATATATATATATATATATATATATATATATCTATGGAGCATACTAAACTTCAGCCACAAAACTGGCTAACTAGCACATTATTAGGAAAGGTGATTTGCAAAGATTCATAAAAACCCTTATACTTACTTCTTCTGTAGATAAAGCTGGATCACAAATGATTCTCGTGAACATAGATGCATTTAGGCAGATCGGGGATTGGCGCATTCCCTTCAAAACGAAAGTAACGTTAATCTTCTGCCTCTTCAGCGGCTCAGATGTCCGGAGTAAATGATGACTGTTATATTCATGATTACATTCAAAATCAAAACGCCTCAATCGCTTAAATGGAGACATCTTGTCTTCCCCTGCACCGGAGGCAGACAGCTCTCAGCTCACTCAGGGCGGGTCTAAGGTAAGACGGTCTTGTCAATCTGACTAACTAACTGACAAACTATTTCCCCGTCTAAATACTGTAAAGCTGCTTTGACACAATTTGCATTGTTAAAAGCGCTATATAAATAATATTAACTAATATTGACACGTGCGCACACTTCTTACATTTTTGTACAAACAACTTGAAAAGTGAATTTTGCTTCCGATGACCCCTTAAAAAAATAACAGCATATGGATTTGAGAGTGGCATGAGGGGGAGTAAATTAATTTTCATTTTTTGATTAACTATACCTTTGAGGAAAAAGCAACTTCAGTAGTTATTAACTTCAGTTTCATAAAATGAATATGATGTCTGCTGTAGTGGTGAGTAATCAGACCTCTGCTGCCAGAGGCTAAAGGGAATGACCTGGATGAATGATGTTAATCCAGGTCATTTCCGTTGCTCTTTCATCTGTCTCTACCTCTGTATCTCATTGTCCCTTTTGTACAAACTCTCTCTCTCTCAGACTTTCTCTCTAAAGTACCCTAGCTCTCTCTGTTTCTCTGTTATTCAAATGCACATTTCCCTCTCTTTGCTCTGAAGTATGAGCGCTGGTTATAGTCTACCAGCCGTCAGTAATGCACCAGACCTGTTGACATCCCAGCAGCCACAGCCCAGAAGGTTTCTGCTGGAGGGAAGAAAATCTATTCTCATTGATCTCCTTCCTCACATAGGCTTCCCTTACAACACACTTTTCATTTTACAGGCTTGCATAAGCCCCTTTTCCCTGCCATCTACACCATATCAACCCCTATATAAGGTTACAGGCTGCTGCACCTATGTGCCATTGTTTGCTAGAGCAAAGCTGTTCTCTATGCTGCAGGTATGCATGGGTTTGTCTTCCACTGAGACACTGTGCAGCGTAAATGCAAAAGGGGATAATAAACACAGACAATGGGTGAAGATAATCTGTGCTGACCTGTAACAAGCTTCCACTGCCAGGATCTGAGAGGATCAGGAAACGGCCTATTAAACTGTCTTTTCATCCACTGTATGTGTCGGAATTTTACTTGTAAAATATTACGCAACATATAAATATTATTTTAAAAAACATCTTATTTTAAATTACATGCATTATGTAAACATAAAGTTGTCTCAGTTATCATCTTATTTTTATAAAATACAGTTTTATATGCGTGTATATATATATATATATATATATATATATATATATATATATATATATATATATATATATATATATATATATATATATATATATATATATATATATATATACACACACAAACCATTTAATTTTTATATTTACATAATTAATAATATTTAACGTGTGTATATAAACACATACAGGATATGATTTAAGATATATACATATAGATAAGATACACATTTGTGACCCTGTGAAATCCAGGCTAAAGTCTCAAAATCTAATTTTGAGATAAAAGCTTTAAAGGTTTATTTCAACCATTAATCTTTGACATGGCCGTACTCTGACGATATTAAAGATATCAAGGTTACATTTTCACAGAATGTTCTTTACCTTATGAAGGATGATTTTATGTAGAAAACAGTAAAAAATGACTTTAGCTGGGTTTTCACAGACAGGGTCACATTTACATAAATATATACATATTTATCTTATATATTTTTACATTTATAAATCTTGAGATTCTATCTTTATATTAATAAAAGTGTAATTAGAATATCATAATCATGAAATCTTGATCTCACAAAATCTATCTATCTATCTTGCATGTATATATATCAATTTATATTACATATTTTTTGATTCATGATTAATGATTTTACATATAGATCATTATATTTGAAATTAAACCCTAATTTGTTTTTATTCTATTTTCATTACATACATTAATTTATATAATATTTTTTAACATTAAGTTTACCATTAAAGTGAAATTACTGAAGCTAAACAGGAGTTAAAATAGCCAATTTAAAAGAAAAAAAACTCAGACGGACATAGAGGTGTTTGCATCTTAAGTCTTCATATATAACATTACATTTGTCTTGAAATTAAACCCTAATTTGTTTGGCCGGAATGAAGGTTAGAAACTAATAAAGTCTGAATTTGATTAGCGCTAAACCAAGGGAGACTAATAGGCCATGCAGTCTTTTGTAAGTGCTGACACAAGAATTTGGTAATGATTTAAAAGTCATTATCCGTTAACTTTAAAATGGCTCCTTTTAATGTCCTACTTCAACCAGCAAAGTTGCCAGTGCCAGAACAAAACTATGACTAAACCCTCTGTGGTTCATCTATTAACACGTGCTTTATTCAAGCTTTTATGCAAAAGCTGAAAAATCGGGATCGAGGCCTGAAACATGTGTTGTTAAAGCAATTACATCTACACAGCAGACACAGACCTGTCAGCAGGCATTGCAATTGCTATTCATTTATTTCCAAAGGCTTTAGAGCATCAAATATATGCCAGGCATTAATGATGCATGTTGTCTGTTCAAGGATAGGCCTCGCTGTAAAGAATCTCAAACACCTGCTATCCTCCAATGAATGTGTGTGTGTGTGGACAATCTGTCCCCAGTTTATCCCTATAAGGATGTGTTGGAATCCTCCACCTTTCGTGCAACTACAATAAATCCTTTTTGGGGTCCATTAGTGAGAGCAACCCCTCAGATCATGCACATATTTTCCCCGAATAAACGACAGCTCCACAGTAAAGATCACCCATGATCTGTCAAGCTGAGAGAGTGTGTGCCTCATTCTTGAGCTAATGTCAGAATATAAAAAAGGATTTCACTTTCCACAGATGACTAACTCTCCGAAATCTCTTGAATCTGGGTGTTACCATCTCCACATCGTCTCTCCGTCTAATGATATGAGCCCCAAACAGCTTGTTTTCCCAAAGATTGTTTTCTCAAAAGATTCAAATGTATCAGAAAACTTTGAAAGAAACAGCAGTAAATGTTTGCTCTCATATTAAAACTAAATATCCTCAAAACTAGACTGATGCATTTGGTAACTGAGTGGATTACCAACACAAAGAGATGCCCTCTAAATGTCACAAGATCATTTTAAAACAAATATATTCTCTGAAATATCACATACATCTCTACAGGCTTATTTAAGAGTATTTTCTCCTGTGTTAGTTGAAAAGCAGGCCCTGCTTTTGAATGGCATAATGAATGGCATAATGAAATATTCAGAAAATGTCTCTGTAACAGGAACTTAACAAAAACACTACAACTTCATCATACTGAATAGTTAAGAGCCTGTAGTTACTGGAAAAGAATAAAATAAATTCTTATGACTGATTTCGGTTACACCAACTTTTAAGCTTAATATGTTTATTAAGTCATTTTCCTCTTGGGGACTGCGGCTGGTTCCCAGCATGCAGGTAAAAGCTGACCCACACACTCTGATGAACACACACCCTTCTTGAACCAAATCAATTACCCTTTTACTCACACACACCAGCTGCTACATGCGAGTTGTGATACCCAAAGGCTACGTTTTAAAACAAGCATTCATTCCCCCCACCAGTTATTCTCACATTCTCTCTCTCTTCTTTCTCTTTCTACCTTGTGTAATTATCCCAGAAGACTTCTACAGTTCTTTTAATGATTCACACTCTTTGCTATGCTGTTTTTTACTGGTCATAAAGCAGGCAGTTTTTGAAACTCACACTGTGTATATGAGTTAAGGGATAATGAACAGGCTATTCACAAATAAATATGTACACATTAAAAAAAATACTGATTTGACTTTGAATTTGGTTAACTTATTTTGTACCTGTATATTCTGCTAAGAAAAAAAACTATTACACTGCACAAAACAATCAGCTCAGCAATGAGACAAACACAATTCTTTTAATACTAATAGTGACGTCCAGTAAAGCGGGTTTCAGTTACCTAGATTAGCACTCTAATAGATAACTAAATTGCTCAATTGATCAATCAGAACCGAGTAATCCAGGGATAGTCCACCCAAGACAAAAATTCAATCAATTACTCACTTCTATGTCAGTCCGCGGCTCACCCAAGTCACGCCGCCGTTCGCGGCTCACTGAGCCTGTCGGGGTGCCGCTGAGTCAAGCCCGTCGGCCGCCGCTGGCTCGTTGTTCCGGCCAGGAGTGCCGGTTTTGTTGTGTCGTGCCCACAGGAACGTTTTAATCATGTCGGTCGGTCTTGTCCATGGAGACTCGTCTGGGGCAGGCGGCTCTTGTAGTGGCCGCGGAGGCCATTTCCAGTCGCTTGCCCCCTTGTCGTGGAAGTGGAGGCGGTTGCTGAGGGACCCTGTGAGGGCCCCTGACTCCTTGTCATGCCCAGGAGAAGCCTCGGCTTCCGAGCTAGCCCACGAGGGCTTACTGTTCCTGTGGGCTGTCCTGTCCTGTTCCTGTTTGTCTAACCCATGTGGACTGTCCTGTCATGTACTGTTCTGTGTGTCTAGCCCCTGAGGGCTCCTGATACCCCCTAACTTCCCCAGGGAAATTTTTTTTGGGGGTAAAAGGGTTCCGGCTGTAGGGGCCGGGCCGAGGAGACCATCTGCCATGGCCTCCTGAGCTCCCAGCTACGCCATGGCCTCCGATCTGTCTGTTCCGCTCTGGAGGTCCCCGTGCTGTGTTCCGGTCCGTGTCTGTCCTGAGGGGCCTCCAGAGCGCCCACCCCCCCTCTCCGATGGAACTGTTTAGGCTCGGGACGAGCCTTTCGGGAGGGGGGAGTTATGTCAGTCCTCTGTCGTGTGTCATGTGTTCCTGCCTCTTGTGTCCATATTTGGTTTGTTTCCTGTCCTTGTTAAATGTAATCATTAGTTAATCCTTGTCCAGCTGTGTTTCTCGTTATCTATGATTTACCTGTGTATTTATAGTCCTGTCTATTCAGTTTGATGTCGTCTAGTACACTCGTTACTCCCCGGTGTTCCTGTCTGTCAGCCTTGCCTTGTCTTGCCCTGCCTTGATGTCTTCATTTAAAGATTGTATTTTGAGTTTACATCCTCGTCTGTGTGTTCCTCGTTCCTCCCTCGTGTGTACACCGTGACAGAGGGTGAGTAAATGATAAAAGAAATTTCATTTTTGGGTGAACTATTGTATCCCTTTAACATAAACTGACAACTACAAAAACTCATTAAAGTTGGAAAGACGGTATGTACAGTGGCAAATAGGCAGACTTCATGATTGTAATAGTAACATCAATCATGAATGTCCAAAGCTTTTTTAGATGCATGACTTCTTTGAAAGAATTTCACAATGATTAATGCATAACATGAATAGAAAATGTGATGTGTGTTTAATGCTACATAAAGCTATTTATATTAATGACTGAAACATCTAGTACTGTAATAAATATATATTAAGTCTTCATACCACAGATTTAAACTCACTTTTGCAGGTCTAAATGTCTACATACACTAAGAGTTGCCAGCAGCTGCATATGCTCAGTAGTATGTTGAGGCCGTCAGAAATCACCGCCTCATCGAAATGCTAATAGAATGCCATCTCTCAGAGAAACAGGCTAGCTAATGATCAGGCTGAACGCTTAAGTGCTAATAATGATATAACTGAAGCACAGTGAGGGAAAAACAACAGACACAGAAAAAACACAACACCTGCAGACCATCTCGAGACCTTCACACGCATAGACACACCGTGTAAAACTTCTGACAAGATAACTGCTTCACCTGTCAATGTTGTTTTTTCTTTACCTGGAGGATTTGGGTGTTTGCATTTTATAATCCAGTCTTCAACACAAAGCAAATTAATTGTAAAATGGTACAATCGAATGAGCTCTATCAGCCCACATTCACCAGCAATCACAACCTGTCACCTGCTTCACTCCCAGTAATCAATAGTGTTCATTTTCAGATGGATTCATTGCCTTCAGGTCCTCCTAGAAAGTTGCTAATAAGTCCTTTTGGAAATGTAATATCTTTTTCACATTCTCATATATATTTTCACAACCTGACAAAGAAGGGAGCTGTTTAAGTGCCAGTGCATAATGTAGAAATAAAGAGCAAATGATGTGCATTTAATTTGTAATTCATGCTTTATCTATTTTATAATTATTGTTCTGCCAAAGAGAATGGAGGGAAATTTAGTTCTTCATACCTCATAAACCAGCTAAATAAGTAGCATTTTTAAGTTTTATCACTGTTCTTCAACCAAACTCGTAAAGTTGGGGTAAAATGTAAACTATTTTTCTAAATCTATTTTTGTCATAAATAATTAAATATATTGTAAACTATCATTTCATATTTATTCTAAATAATTAAACACATTCATTACTTAAACTAACTAAAATAAAATAAAAATGCTCCCTAATTAACTTCAGTTTTAGATTTGTGTTATATTATAAAACCTAAAGCCTTTATAACCCAACCTGCCAGCATTAAATGTCTTATTGCTATCTAGCATTTTTATGAGACTGTGCTGTGAAATCGAACACGGTTAGCCAACTTTAAACGATACCATCTTGCACATTAACTTTGTCAGTCCTAAAATTAGAAACTAAAGAAACTGAAACTAGAACTAAAACTAGCAATGATGGAGAGAAAATGAATGAAAATGAAACTTAACTGACAAGACAACCTGAATTAAAAGAGAAATAAACACTGAAATCATTAACTGTATAATCTGTCTTGAATGCAAACATAATCTAGAGTTTGCCATTGGTAATAACTTTCTGGTGGTGTTTATGTGCTAAAAACAAACTTCATTACAAAACCATTCATGGTCTTTCCAGAAACATCAATCCACTTTGAAGAATGATAATGAGACCTGATTGTGGTCTTTCCAGGTGGTGCTGGATGAAAACAGACATTGGAACAGGGAGGTTTGTTCGCTCTTTACCTGTGGTCCCATTAGTTAGTGAATCCTCCACGTTATTAAAGACTGAGAGAGCAAGAGTGAATGGATCGTCTGATCTCATTCCATTCAGTCCGCTGAGTGTGGACTCATTCAAATGGAGACAATGGAGCCTGAACTGGGTAAAATCAAGTTAACTCATTTAAATGCTAATGTACATGGATCTGAAATGGCGCGAGGCTAACTGTGCGGCAGCTTAAGGAGAAAAGATGTATCACCCTTTCACAGAGCTATACTTGGTCTGGACGCATTACTTTCACCCGTTGTGTTTTACAAGCAAGACTTTACCACTCCTCAAGCTGGAAAAGACTCCAAGGATGATCTGTCGGTGCTACTATAAATGTAGGAGGGAAGTAAGCTTACGTAAATCTAAATCTTCGATCTGACTACAGCTACATGCATTTATTCTGTTGATGAGTCAGCCCTCGGTATATGAATAGCTAAAAACAGACACTGCAGAGATTTAAGGTGCCGTTGTCCCAGCAGGGACTAGCCTCCATGACCTTCAGACTGCAGTAAACCCAGGCAGCTAAAGCACAAGCCCAAATGACCCATCACAAATATCAACTGACCATCATCCCTCAACAGAGAACAGGTCAGTGCAGCCAGAGCACAACAGCACAATAAACTCACAACGCTGCACTTGCCATTCTCTGTTATATCTTATCCCGTCTCAAAAATAATTATTTATTTATTCCCATTTCTGTTGATCAAGTGTAGACATTTATTGACAGATACACAAAAAGCAGTAGGAAGGCAGATTGAGCTCTTCTGGTTGTGGTACATGAGTCATTCTGCATTTTCAACGCAGCTGATACACACTAATACACACCAAAAGACAGTTTCACCCTCGTCTCTCTTCCCTGAAGAGACACAGGTGACTGAAAGTGATCCCTTTTCCAAATTTTCAAGGAAGAGGGGTCAGTCAATACTACAAGAAAGTAGTTTTTTTTTTTAATTACCTAGAAATATTATAAGAAATGGACATTTGAATAAACATATTTGCCAGAGGAGTACTGCTATTGCCGATCTCTGGTTCCTCTCGAGGTTTATTCTAAAGTTATTTTAAGACACAATAGCTGAATGAATGAATGATTGAATAAAAATATGCAAAAATGCAATATTATGTTAACATCAACCAAAGATAAATTCACGAACCTAATTTTCTGCTAAATGCTATAAAATAAAGAGATTACAATTATTGGAAATATGTAACGTGCACATATGCGACTTTTTTCTTCTGTATACCTAACAATGCACAATTCAATAATTTTAAAATTAATAAATACATTTTATTTTTTTTCTGGTGAATCAACTTCTGTCTGGTGATGTATGCAAAAGACAACTGCAAGCTCAAATTCAGAATTGCCTTCTTCCAATCAACAATCAATGGATAGAACCAAGACCCGCCCTATATATGCAATACTGAAAATTAATATTGTTGTGAATTTGCTATGTCACTGTTATCAGAAATGTACCCTAGTGAAAATTAAATATACTAAAATGTGTTTGAAATATATTTATTTCATGCTAAGTATAAAAATACTCTGCATTTGTACTTTAAGTATACTAAACTGGTATACTTAATGTCTGCTAAATTGAAACAACTAATTTTGTACTTAATGCACTTTAATTGTGTGTGAAGTAGTCCAACTAAAGATATACTGAAGTACATTTGACTGTGCTAAAGTGAAACTATTGCAAGTTTACTTCAGGTACACTTTAAATATCTTGCATTTAAACAATCCTCCTCAATAGTGACAGCAAAACGCATTTTAGGCTTAATATTAAGAAATGTGCATTGTGCACAAGTAGTACTCCAAATCAATGAATTTTTATATCAGTAAGTCTGAAGCGATATGTCAGTAAATACGGTAATACATTTGAATTATATTTAGTATGAAATAAATGTATTTTAAATATACTACTTTTTTTTACTAGGATGTGTCAATTTCTTAATATGACACCACATGAATGTTATTTTTGGCCCGGCTTAAATTCATGATTAAACTGACGTAGTGACAGATCTTTTCTTCCATATTGACATATATCCAAGTGAAACAGATTAAATAAATAAATAAATATATATATATATATATATATATATATATATAGGGCGGGTCTTGGTTCTATCCATTGATTGTTGATTGGAAGAAGGCAATTCTGAATTTGAGCTTGCAGTTGTCTTTTGCGGTCGAGTTTATTCAGACTAAATAATTGGCATACATCACCAGACAGAAGTTGATTCACCAGAAGAAAAATTAAAAATTTAATTAATTTATTTATTTTAAAATTATTGAATTGTTCACAGTAAAACCATTAAGACGCATTTAGAAAACTTTCATATCATGAAATCAATTTTAAGACACAAAACTCAGTCTTATACCTTTGCAGCAGAGTCACATCTCTATATCCACTCAGGGGTTCTTGGACTGAAAAAGACTGTAAAATGCTGCACTATACAAATAAAACTGACTTGACTAAATCTTAACAGGAACAGCCTTGCTTCTGATCAAATATAGAGATGCAGGGAAAACTGAGAAAGCAGGTGTGAGAAAAATGGCAAAATTCAATCCAGTTGTATACAGCAAGTGATTCACCAACCAGTGAGTCACCAGTACAAAAAAAAAAGCAACTTCTCACATACTCAGGAAAGCTTGTACAGAAGTCAGTGCACGGCTTACTTACTTATTTAGAGCAATATGACAGATATTACATCAGATATGAGGGAAGGATACACATAGCCAGAGGCATAAAATAATTAGCTTTTCAAAGAACGCCCAGACTCGGTAATGAATGAGAAGATCAAGAGCAACATTGTTTCAAAATCTTGAGTCAGATAAACTTCAGCCAACAAGTAAAAAAAAATGGCTACAGACCTTTCTCACATCGCACTTAAGTTCACAATATTCTCTTTTTATATGATAAACAAGAGGATGAAAGCACCAAATGGATAAAAGAATTCAATCTCAAAGTGGACGGCTTCCCAAAAATAATGCAAATGTCCATTTATGTCCGAAAAGAAAAGACGATAAAGGAGGCAAAAGACACTTACATCATACTGGGCTGATATTATGCTAAAAAAGACACTTTTACTTATTGCGCACAACAGATGCTTGAATGCGCTTTTAAAATATCTAACAATTCACCATGCTTGGCTACTCGATTATTTCAAAAGTAAACATCAAGGGAGCAGACGACTCATTCACATCTAGTCAGAGTCGCTGAGCTATGCTATCAATATTAATTATTCTCCAGTCTGATCAACAGACACATAAGCAATGAGTTATAGGGCCTGTGTCCAATAAGGCACCTCTGTTTCATGTGCTGTAAGAGCTGATGGAAGATGCCATTTCTGATATAAACTTTAAACAATCAAGCCTTTCTTTAGTGTGAACATATTCAAGCTCAAGTAGGCTATATGAAAAGAAAACAACAAAAAAAACATTTTAATACCAGGATGAAAGGCGCTTCACAATCAGTGACTTTTAGAGAGATTCTAATATACAGGTCCTTTTCAAAAAATTTGCATATTGTGATAAAGTTCATTATTTTCTGTAATGTACTGATAAACATTAGACTTTCATATATTTTAGATTCATTACAACACAACTGAAGTAGTTCAAGCCTTTTATTGTTTTAATATTGATGATTTTGGCATACAGCTCATGAAAACCCAAAATTCTCAAAAACTATCTCAAAAAATTAGCATATTTCATCCGACCAATAAAAGAAAAGTGTTTTTAATACAAAAAAAAGTCAACCTTCAAATAATTATGTTCAGTTATGCACTCAATACTTGGTCGGGAATCCTTTTGCAGAAATGACTGCTTCAATGCGGCGTGGCATGGAGGCAATCAGCCTGTGGCACTGCTGAGGTGTTATGGAGGCCCAGGATGCTTCGATAGCGGCCTTAAGCTCATCCAGAGTGTTGGGTCTTGCGTCTCTCAACTTTCTCTTCACAATATCCCACAGATTCTCTATGGGGTTCAGGTCAGGAGAGTTGGCAGGCCAATTGAGCACAGTAATACCATGGTCAGTAAACCATTTACCAGTGGTTTTGGCACTGTGAGCAGGTGCCAGGTCGTGCTGAAAAATGAAATCTTCATCTCCATAAAGCTTTTCAGCAGATGGAAGCATGAAGTGCTCCAAAATCTCCTGATAGCTAGCTGCATTGACCCTGCCCTTGATAAAACACAGTGGACCAACACCAGCAGCTGATATGGCACCCCAGACCATCACTGACTGTGGGTACTTGACACTGGACTTCAGGCATTTTGGCATTTCCCTCTCCCCAGTCTTCCTCCAGACTCTGGCACCTTGATTTCCGAATGACATGCAAAATTTGCGTTCATCCGAAAAAAGTACTTTGGACCACTGAGCAACAGTCCAGTGCTGCTTCTCTGTAGCCCAGGTCAGGCGCTTCTGCCGCTGTTTCTGGTTCAAAAGTGGCTTGACCTGGGGAATGCGGCACCTGTAGCCCATTTCCTGCACACGCCTGTACACGGTGGCTCTGGATGTTTCTACTCCAGACTCAGTCCACTGCTTCCGCAGGTCCCCCAAGGTCTGGAATCGGTCCTTCTCCACAATCTTCCTCAGGGTCCGGTCACCTCTTCTCGTTGTGCTGCGTTTTCTGTCACACTTTTTCCTTCCCACAGACTTCCCACTGAGGTGCCTTGATACAGCACCCTGGGAACAGCCTATTCGTTCAGAAATTTCTTTCTGTGTCTTACCCTCTTGCTTGAGGGTGTCAATGATGGCCTTCTGGACAGCAGTCAGGTCGGCAGTCTTACCCATGATTGCGGTTTTGAGTAATGAACCAGGCTGGGCGTTTTTAAAAGCCTCAGGAATCTTTTTCAGGTGTTTAGAGATAATTAGTTGATTCAGATGATTAGGTTAATAGCTCGTTTAGAGAACCTTTTCATGATATGCTAATTTTTTGAGATAGGAATTTTGGGTTTTCATGAGCTGTATGCCAAAATCATCAATATTAAAACAATAAAAGGCTTGAACTACTTCAGTTGTGTTGTAATGAATCTAAAATATATGAAAGTCTAATGTTTATCAGTACATTACAGAAAATAATGAACTTTATCACAATATGCAAATTTTTTGAAAAGGACCTGTAAATCATGTTTATTTCTGAATATCGCAATTTTCATATTTATCCAGAGCCCAAACTCAATATCTGACAAAACCTTAAGATGAGACCTCATGAAAACACAGCTCCTGATCCATGAAGTAAATGACTAAGAAATACAAATTCTGCTTGAGGTACCACATATCCTGGGCAGATAACTAAGATCATTAACACCAGTGTAACTGTGTGGGCGAAACTCTACTTGAAATCATGTTTTTTCTACATGGTATTTACATCATTCTGAAGTCAGAGCCGCCGGCACACCCCCATTACCCATCCTTAATGTGTGATACTCTTGGGATAACAGTGTGCACCAAATTTGTGCACTACAGCACTGGCAAGAATTTTTTTTATTTTTGTAAGTCCTACAGAGCATGTTCTAAAGTTAAGCAAAAGCCACATTTTCATCAGTGGGCAGTCAAATTATTTTTTATTTGAATTATTTACACTTTAAGAAATATTTAAGAAATTAATTAATTCAGCAACTGATCAAAAGTGACAGTTAGGCCTAATTGTTACAAAAAAAAATCTATTTTGAATAAATGCTGCTCTTTTAATCTTTTGATTTATCAAAGATTTTTGAAAAATGTATCACGGTTTCCACCAAAATATGAAGCAGCACAACTGTTTTCACCATTTATAATCATAAATAAAAGGTTTCTTGAGAAACAAATGAGCATATTAGATTTCTGAAGGATCATGTGACACTGAAGGCTAGAGTAATGATTGCTGAAAATTTTGAATAAATTAAAATACGTTAAAAAAAAGAAAATGCTTGTTTTAAATTATAATAATGTTTCACAATAGCACTGTTTTCTGTTTTTCAAATGAATGCACCATAGGTGAGCAATAAGAGATTTCTTTCAAAAACATTTTTAAAAAAATCGTACCGACCCCAAACTTGTATATAAACTGGAATACATGTATCCTTTCTGCACTTTTATGGGCTGTGAATGTGACTGCTAACTGCAAATCAACATTTCTATATATGTATAGTGAGCAGTAGATTTTAAATTGAGCTGAGTGAGAACATGCCTCTCTGACCCTTGTCCTCCTCTTCCCAGGCACATTGCCAGAGGTTATCACACAAACACAAACACACACACAAAGGCAACAGGATCATATATTTCAGAGCGGGTGCTAAACCAGACAGCAGCTTTGGGCCAAAACCGCTTACATCCACATTAGCAGCACCAAAAAAAAAACCTGCCCACACCCTCACATCTCACCACTACTGCACAACTGAATTTATCATTGAAAACAGTTCAAAATCTCCTGCAATTTGTAGCAAAACTACATTAAGATATTTTTTGAGATTATCAACTAAATATTTATTTGCTAAAATTACCCCTAAAGTGAGTAACCTCACCCAGGCTTTCTTTCCATTGCTATCCAATTCCTGCAAGAGATCAATTTATAAATGTCCTACTGGTGCATAAATATCATCTCAGCATGCTCTTGCAAACCGTGTTTGTCCTTCAGCATAGAACCGTAACTATAAGGGATCTGAAAGGAGGGGCGGGGCAGTGTGTGTGTGTGTGTGTGTGTGTGTGCGCGTGTGTGCATGCATGTGCGTGTGTGTGTGTGTGTGTGTGTGTGTGTGTGTGTGTGTGTGGGAGCAGGTTGCCGGGACAAGAGAACGGCAGGAGACTGTTGTGGAAACGGAACCACCAACTGGGATCACACTCAGGATTTATGCACCTTTATAAGCACAGTCCCTCCTTCACACTCAATCTGGCTCTCTCTCTTCCCTACCACTCCACTTCCCGTCTCTCTACCCCTCTATATTATGTTTCAGATTTCAGATTAGCTGCTTTGAGCTACACGCACAAAGACGAGCAAACTTATAGCGTGAGCATTCATTTATTGCTAGACGATCTTTTGTTCTTAGTTATGAAAAGTTTAGCCACTCTGTGAACATATTTTTAGAATATGCCCAATATTTTCTAGTCCTTGTGGTTTCATTGATTGATTCAGGGGAGTGGGCCGGCTATTGTTCTCCGGACAAAAAGGAGCTCATCTTTTACAACAGCAGCATGATGCTTGATTTCCAGCTTGAGGCTTGAATTTGATGCTTGATTTAGCATGTTCATGATAAGCTCTACAAATCAGCCAGAACTGAAGGACTAGGACATAATTATGTTTATATTCCAGCATCTAATCATGATTTTATGTGTCAGTTGCTGAAAGATTTATACCAGAATGCAAAATTCCCTACAAACAGATTTATTAATCAGACTTCACTGGCTACCGGCCAAGCAGGTCCGCTTGTAATTGTAAACAAAACTAAATCTGAATAACAATGATATCTCTCAACTACCCATATAAACTGACATTTCTATGAACATGAAGATTGTAGGTTAAAATTTGCATAAGGGGCGTACAAAGAAAATTGTCACTCTTGCATGACCCTGTTCTTTTAAGCTTTTAACCACTCAGACTCACTTTTTTAATATTAAATACTGACTAGTATCTTAATATCAGCACATATCTTAATATTTATTATCTAAAATAATAATATAATTGTAACAAGTTTTATTCATTTAAAAATATAAAATATCGCTTAAACGTTTTAAAATAATAATAATAATATTTCATGTCAACTACCCAGATAGATAGATAGATAGATAAAATATTTAAATTTTTGGAGATTTAACGTGATAAAGTAAAACTTAACTGGGACTGTTTCACGGTGCGACAAATTATCACCAACTTTTTTGAGGACTTTCCAGGTTTTTGTCATGATATTTTCAGCCGTGGCTCTTAATGAGAAAGTGAATATAGGCACACCAAAGAAGCTCTCAAAAGAAAAGGAGTTGCACACAAAAATGAAAGAAACAAACCGACGACCCTTCGATTTGCGTATTTTCCATCTCTTTGACTCTAACAACGATTTTAATAGTTGAGAGACGGCTGAGGAGGACGACTATCATCATGTACGGACTCGCAGCAGCGGGTTTGATGTTGCACTGAGAATGAAATCCTGCTGTATCCTCACGAGCGCATCACTTCATTCCGCATCAACACGCTACACTAAACACCCAGATAAGACGGAAAACCAGCCTACCTGCATAACCTTTGATGTTGTGGTGTGCATATACAGACGTCCTGTGTTTTCAGAGGTAGAGAGAGTGGGAACCGCACCGACACCGCATCCCGGAGACTGAGGAGAACAGAAGCTTGAAGAGCAGACGTAGAGAACAGCAGGGGGCGCTCCACTGCAGCGATCAGCAGCACAAACCCCACCCGAGACAGAGAGAGAAAGAGCGGGGTAGCTTTCATTGTGTGAGGAAATGATCTTAAAATGATGCTATCATTTGACTTGACTTTAAATCAAGTCTTGATCAGCAAACTAACAAAGCTTAGCATTGAGCGCGTGCGGATCTAAGCGTTTATTCTTTAGCTTTCTTGCTAATAACCGTCATTGATTTTTAATGTCATCAATCATTAGTAATTAGTATCTACACAAATGTTTACAAATTCACTAACTTATCCACCACCCTTTCTGTCCATGTTTTGAAGGATAATTTGGCTCAGAATCTGTACGATCAGATTCTCCATATATTACATAAGAGAGATTTTCGCTATTTCTATGAAACCTTTAATCTTTTCTTCCTGATGCTGTTGGATGTATGGTAGTTATAACATGTTAGGCCATACATGCAAATGAGAACACATTAACTGATGTCTTAATGTTGCCATAGGACAAAAAAAAATAAAAATAAAAGAAGAAAATACAAACAATACTACATTGGCACAGAAAATATGAGATACTTCATTCCCTTCTCTTGCAGATGGTGTTCTGGGCCAGACAACACGAGATGGCGTTTCTCAAGGCTAAGGCAATAAACAGCTTCCAATGCCCCAGATAAAACTGGACATGTGGCTTGAATACGTGCAATTAGGATGAGATGCCTTTGGGATACTGAAAACAATTATCATGCAGGCAGCTAGTCTTGCTTCACGATTAATCCAGGCAGATGTTTTCACATTATGATTTCTACAAAAAGACAAGCAAATGCAAGCTCCTACAGAATGTCATTAGGAAGCATGATTTGCTCTGAAGATATCCTTTCCCCTGAAAACATTTAAACTAGCATCAGATTTCTGTGGTGCTTATTTTCTTCATGCTTGATTCAGAGCAACATGCTTTATTAATAAGTTATTTTTCACTACTGTGCATAAAAGCCTAAATGTAGCATGGGCAGAATGGGAAGTCATTCAAAAGGCATTTTTTGACAGGCAGAGTGTGAATTTTTCTGGAAAGATTTCTGTTGCCTTTCAGACTGCCAAATAAATTGAAACGTAAAAAACAGGCAGAAAAGACCTTTTTATTCTAATGGTGCTGAAGCAGGAAAATTCAAACAAGACCTTGGGGACCACACAGTGAGAAAGCCCACAAACACCAGTTCCTAATCTCACTCCTCTAGTTATCTCTCTCTAAAAAAGGAAAAAAGAAAAAAAGCAGTTAAGGCATAAGAACAAAAACAGCTTTCTAATTGGTGGAGGGTTGACTACAGTGGAGAGATCGGTATGAGCCAACCTGTCTCCCAAATACATGGTTGTCAGCCAAAAAAAAAGCTTCAATCTGTTCCACTGAGAGCCAGATGAGAGGCTTGCGAGGATTTCAATTCACATTCATAAACATATCTAACATTTTATCATAGCATTTAAAACATGCATTTAATTGAGCTTATTTTGGCTTCTGTTGTTGTAATCATCATTTAGAAAAACAAGAAAAATACCTAGTGTACCCCACAAATATTAATACGAAAAGAATTAAACAAGATTTACAAACTTTGTACACATTTTGAATGTGTGAGTTTGTAAAGGGTCAAAAGATCAAACTAACTTAAATTAATCATTTATTAAGTCACTAAAGAAAATCTTTACTTCAGAAAAAAGGCCAAGAATCTATTTAATGGAACAAGTGGAATCGTACAATCCTTCTTGCAATGATCACAATAGCTTAAGTGTCAAACATGAACAGCCTAATCATAGTGTCTCTGTTTACTAGATAATCTTGTGTGTGATAGCTAGGCTTGTTCGATCTCCACAAGAACCCCATCACAGTCTTTAGGGTGGAGGAACATCACAGGTTTGCCATGAGCTCCTATCCGTGGCTCTGGTGAGAGCAGTCTGATTTTCTTTTCCTTCAAATCAACTATTGCAGCACTGATATCATCCACCGGCAATTGAACAAGCAACACATAAATATGGACACTGACACTAAACTGTGAAACCAGCTCAATATTTAGTGTGAAGCCACACAAGAAATCTAGTTCATGAATTTTCATTATTTTATTTACTATTAATATTATTGTTATTATCCCATTTAATGTTATTTGTATATTGGAATATTGAAAAAGCAAGAATTAACAGAAAATAATAACTAATACTCTATCCTAGTATTTAATTTTTGGTAACAACTGAAAATGCAGGGGTCTTATTTTTATCAATTTACTTTTAAATATAAAAGGACAAAAAAACATTTAAGGAAAGGGGGGAAGTGATGTGTGGCCAAGTATGGTGACCCATACTCAGAATTTGTGCTCTGCATTTAACCCATCCGAGTGTACACACAGTAGTGAACATACACCCGGAGCAGTGGGCAGCCAATGTTGTAGCACCCGGGGCATTTGGGGTTTGGTGCCTTGCTCAAGGGTCTCACCTCAGTTGTGGTATTGAAGGTGGACAGAGTGCTGGTTATTCACTCCCCCACCTACAATCCCTGATACTCGAACCCACAACCTTTAGTTTACAAGTCCGACTCTCTATCCATTCGGCCACGACTTCCTAACTTTAACCAAATTTTCTTAATAAATATTGTGATATGACACCTATGTGATTTTTATACAGTTTTATGTTTGTTATGCAACTTTTGTTTGTCTGTACATGTGTACAAGAAGCCAAAGACAAATTTGAGTATTAAAAGAGGAGTATTACATTACCCATTGGTTCTCAAGTCATGTTTACTATTCTCCTCAATAGCTTTTTTATTTACTTATTTAAAAAAAAAATTGTTTAATATAATAAGAAATGCAAAAAGCAGCACTGTCAAAATTACAGCAGAAATGCTATACATCTTAGCCAATATAGGGGCCCTTTGAATATTATGTTGGACAATAGGGGGCCTTCAGTTAAAAAAGGTTGAGAACTATTTAGCACTGATCTAACCTAATCTTATCTTTACCTCGATACAGATATGATGCATCCCTCCAGCTTTGTTCTTCTGCAGGAATCCTGCAATAGGGCTTTTCTCTCCCAAAGGGTGCAGAAGCTCTATTTGGTGTTTCCCAGTTCTACAAACACAGTGTACACCCCGTGCTCAGGGAGAGGCACGCGCTTACTTGAGCCCCCAGCACATCACGATACAGGGCTGTGGCTTTCTCGAAGTCTGGCACTGCAATAGCCACATGATTCAGTCTGCCTAACTTCCATAATGACTGAGGGACACCTTGACTGACGGGTACAGTCAGAGACACTGCCCTCGCTGAGGGTAAAGTGTGCCACGCACACCTCGAGAGACCTGTAACTACAAGAGACATGAGGCTGCAGCATGGACGCATTAAATATTGAACAAAATTAATCTATGGTGGATTTTATTCACAACAGCTGTCAAAGAGTAAGATACAGACAAGTGCAACATGTGCAGTTAGAATAAAAGCAGCTCTAAATATTGCAAACATTTAAAGGAAAAACATAGAGACACTAAAACAATATCGATATAACGTTACTACAGTTTACCTGCAACCTTCAGTAAAGAGGAAGCCATCTTTGCGGTCATCGCAAGCAAGCAAGCATAACTTTATTTAATCAGCGCGAACCACGTGTTCAGTTATGGTAAGAGATGCATAATTTACCCATATAAAAAATCATAATATTTACATTTTTAAAACAGAATTATGGTACACTAAAAACCAGTAAATCGCAATATTAAGAAACAGTGTGGTTATATGGAACCTTCTATGTGGAACGCAACACAGTGCATGTTGTTTCCGGGGGTTGTATTTACTAAGCGTGACGTTACACAGAGACCCATGTGAGTGCAGCGATGGCGACCGGGGAAGGCAGCACGTTTGAGAGCTGCTTACAGTTACTAAACAGCGACACAGCACATCCGGAGTTATTTCTCAGGTTAGATGCAAGTTAAATGTTTAAACTGTTTTTCTGAATGGCTTGTTAATTTAAGACAGAACGTTTTCTAACGTTAATCGAGCCGAAACGCGTATCGGGCCACACATGTGCAAAAGTCTCACGTTGTGGTTACTAGTTTAATATATATGACATGTACCATTCTCTCATGTTGATTTCTGTGGATGTTTTAAATATAGATTCTAAGTAAATATAATTAATGATAAATATATGCAAATAGTAATATACTATTACAAATAAGTGTGGTTAAAAATTGTAATGTTTCTCTTTTGTGTTTTTAATCTTTGTTCAGTGTCCAGGATGCTCTGGCAACAGACTTCAAATCTCTTACCAAGACTCTTTATGACCTGCATAAAGCCCATGAGCCTGCAGACTGCAAAGGAAGCCCACTGGAGCAGCTGGTCATCCAAAACTTTGATGAGGAGCAAATCTGGCAGGAGCTGGAGCTTCAGAACGATGCATTACTGACACATTTTGAGGAGGCAGTGGAACAAGCTGTCACAGATGACACTATAACATTT
The DNA here is from genome assembly GCF_936440315.1 of Barbus barbus. Lineage (NCBI taxonomy): Eukaryota > Metazoa > Chordata > Actinopteri > Cypriniformes > Cyprinidae > Barbus > Barbus barbus. The sequence continues at coordinate 17,998,120 of NC_136729.1, read as the reverse complement.
TTTGAAGATGCGGAGGAGGAGGAGGAGGAGGATGATGTTGATAATGGGGAAATTGCTTATAATTTAGAAGAAGAGCGTGCTGATGATGATGATAAGGACAAAGAGGAGAAAACTAAGCAGAGGTTGAAACCATCTGCTAGCAATGAGGACGATGACTTCTCCGGTGAAGACTCGGATTTGGACTTTGATGTAGATCAATTTGAGGAACAAACCAAGCAGAAACACTCAGCTGCCAAATTATCAAAGTCAAAACCTAATTGGACTCCATCAGAAGTAGACGACAGGTTTTTTAAACTGTCAGAAATGGAAGCCTTTTTGGATGACATGGATAGAAGAGAAGGAAATGAGAAAGAGCAGGACATAGACTACTTTCAGAATTTGCCATCGGATGATGACGAGGAACTAAGCTTTGATAAACCTGTAGCACTCACAAAACAGAAAAAGGTAATGGTGTAACAGACTTTTCCTGAGCCTTTTTGTTGTTGTTGTTGTTGTTGCATCACCTTTATGTAAAACTACAGGTCTAATATACAGATGCATGTAACAGGATCGTGTAAACCAGAAATATCAAAATCAAAAATGTATTTTGACTATTTTTATATTTCAATATTCATTATTTTGTATAAACACACATTCAAACTGACATCTCATGAAGCTCAATGTCTTTTGTTTTACAGAAGAAAAGCTCCAGAGATGTGAAATACAAAGATTTCTTTGCTCCAGTGGATGCAGAGCCTGAAGAGAAGGAACCAGCATCTAAAGATGATTATGAGGGAGAAGAAGATGAAATGAATGAGGAGGATTTTGATATGGAGGAGTAAGTCATGAGAATACCTGCTGTCCTGTTTTAACAGAATATAATGCTACAACATTTTCTTTCAGAGATCTAATGCATTTCACATCTTAATTTAGGGATGACACAGGTGATGGAGCAAGAAATGCTTTACGCAAGGTAACCTTTGACCTCCCTGATGATGACGGTGATGGGGAGGATGTGGAAGATATTCTAGGTGGAAAAGCCAAAAACGTGCCTAAACCTGAGTCCAAGTCATCCTTTGAAAAGAGACAGGAAAAGGTTTGTCTTTGTACTTGGTAATCTTTCTTTGTGATCTTTAACTGAAAAAAATGTATTTAATCAAAATCTGCGTATTTAATAAAAATTTTTTAATTAAAAAAAGTTTTAGTTGACAATACTAATCCTGATTTGATATGAATTTAATCAGATGACAAAAAAGATTGAAGAACTGGAGAACGCTGCATTGTCCGAGAAGCCGTGGCAGCTGACAGGAGAGGTGGGCGCTCAGACTCGACCAGAGAACAGCATGCTGGAAGAGGATGTGGCGTTTGACCAGGCCTCTAGGATGGGTGAGAACTTCATGCTGATCATCACAGCAAAAGACTTAATGCCTGAAGTCTTTATTGATTTCTTCATTACTTTGTTTCTCTTCTCAACAGCTCCAGCCATCACAGAAGAAACTACCTTACAGCTTGAGGACATTATCAAACAGAGAATCAAAGATAAGGTTTGTTCTATGTTTAATGTACATATTCTAAGTTGATGCCATCTTTGTTTTGAAGCGATAAAGGCAAGTGAAGTGACTTTAAATCATTTATTAATCCATTTTGTGCAAATTGTCCATTGAATTGAATACCACAGTTTACTTAGGAATGTTTTTATGAATGATTGTCAGCTTGTTTCATAAACATGACCCAGTGTACTTTTTTGTTGTATTATGGTTGTGGTTATGTCTCAGGTGTGGGATGATGTGGTAAGGAAGGAGAAGCCTAAAGAGGAGGTGTTTGAATATAAGAAGAGACTCACTTTGGACCACGAGAAGAGCAAACTGAGTCTGGCTGAGGTTTATGAGCAGGAGTTTATAAAACAGACACAGGTGAGTCCTGTCCATTGCTCTGTCTCGCTCATTTTTGTGTACAGTTATAAAAACATTTTAGGTTATAATTTGGATGAAGTCTAAAATTGTTTTACATATATAAAAATTCGAGTTGCACAACCATTCAAAAGTTTGGAGTGATTAAGAGCTTTTTTGAAAGAAGTCTCTTATATTTACCAAGGCTGCATTTATTTAATCTTAAAAAAAAAAAAAAAAAAAATTTATATATATATATATATATATATATATATATATATATATATATATATATTACATACACACATATATACACACACACACACATATATATATATATATATATATATATATATATATATATATATATATATATATATAATATTCATAAGAACTGTATTATATTTGATTAAAAATGTAATTTATTCCTATGATGGCAAAACTGACTTTTCAGCATCCATTACTCCAGGCTTCAGCATCACAGGATCCTTCAGAAATCATTCTAATATGCTGATTTGATGCTCAAGAAATTTCTTATCAATGTTGAAAAATAATGTGGAAAATATAATTTTTTTTAAGGATTCTTTGATGAACAACATTTATTTAAATTTGAAACCTTTTTTAATATTATTAATGGCTTTCCTGTCACTTTCTTTGATCAAATGAATACATCTTTGTGGAAGACGTATTCATTTCTTTAAAAAAAAAAAAGTCTTACTGACCCTAAACTTTTATATCGTATTATATTATATTATATTTTTTGTGGGCTTCAGGAAAAGAAGGAAGAGGAAGAGAACCCAGCACATGTAGAAATCCAGAAACTCATGGACACACTCTTCCTTAAACTGGATGCGCTATCAAACTTCCACTTCACACCAAAACCAGTGAGTAAACTTTTCCTTATGGATTGAGCCAGCTATAGTGTATTCCTGCATGCATGACTTGAAAAACAAACAAAACTGATTTCCAGCTCTGTACCTATAGAAATGTTAAAAAAACTTTCAATTTAGCTGTTCATTGAAACAGCTGATGTAAATCTGTAAACATTGAGTTATATTGGCCTAAACATGTCAAATGGATTCCTGCTCTTCTCTCTGTTTAGCATATTCCTGAGGTGAAAGTGGTTTCCAACTTGCCTTCTATAACTATGGAGGAAGTGGCTCCAGTCAACGCCAGCGACGCCACACTTCTGGCTCCAGAGGAGGTTAAGGTTTGTGTGGCCTGCTCACATCAATTCAAGTTTATCAGAAAACCTCACTTTAAAGTGTTTAGGGAAGAGTTTGCTTTGTAGTTTCTGAGTGAAACATTTACACAAGTTAGATCTCAGAATCTTTATGAGCGGTCAATGCATTTTATTTCCTTCTCTCAGGAGAAGAATAAGGCAGGAGACATACTCGGAGACACAGAGAAAACTACTACAGATAAGAAACGAGAGAGACGCAAGAAGAAGAAACTGAAGCATCTGAAGATTCAAGAGCGGGAGAAGAGACAGAATGTCAAAGAGGCGATGAAAGGAGGAGACCAGAAGAAGAAGAGTAAAGCTGAGGTTGAACAGACTCTCAAGAAACTTACTAAAGGAGGAAAAGCCAAAATACTCACGGTCAGTAACTAAGTCAAATGCAGCATTATTGAATACAATTAAATGATTGGTTTTGTTTAGGTGTATAACTTTTTTTGGTGTTTTTTTCCTCCTGCACCTTCTGACAGAATGATGGCATGGATAAGGCCCTGCGTTCCTCTCAAGCTTTCTTCTCCCAGTTACAAGACCAAGTCAAAGGCCAAATCAAGGGCTCAAAGGACCAGACAGCAAAGAAGAAGAAACAAAAAGAGATTTCTGTTTCCAAGCTCAAGTTGTAACGTTTACTTGTGTCAAAGGCAATATGTACAGTTATTAGTTTTGAGAAATCTAATCGTTGTATCCTGTCATTTAATAAATTACAGATTTCTTTTTCCTGTACATTTGAGTCTTGGAGTTTTATCTGTATATTTTTGGACTATAATAATTAAACAACCTCACTATACATATATATATTGCTTGTGAACAGATAGAAAGCTATTTACAGATCACCTTACAGAGAACTTGGATTGATATGTTATTAAATCAGTCTTTCATTAAAATCACCAGTACACAGTATCCTGTCAATATAGTAACCATAAAAACTTCATTTAAACAGTGAAGTCAGACATTGACATTTTAATTTTCTTGCATTAGATGCAAAATATCAAAACAAGGGGCATTTGGCACTGGTAGAGCCATTTCTTTAGATTTTAACTCTTTTCATGGATGTATGAAGTCAGTTCCTGTAATATTAACAAATGAACATGTTCCACAATGTTTAACAACCAGAAACTGTCCAAAACTACTACTTTATATATTACAGTGCCCTCCATAAGTATTGGAACAGTAAAGACAAAATTGCTCTGTTGGCTGTGGAGTCAAGACATTTGCAAATATGATTAAAAGATGAATATGAGACAAAACTACAGAATGTCACATTTTATTATTAGCCGTTTCAACACATGTTTTACCAAATAAAAAGAACAGCACTTTTAGAGTTCATCCCACTCATTGATGTGAGCATAAGTATTGAGACAGTTGAACATAAGGCAGATATAAAAGATTAAAAGCTATTATTTAGTTGCAGATCCCTTGCGCACAATCACAGCAGTGAGTCTGTGACCCATAGACATCACCAGACTCTTGGTCTCATTCTTTGAAATACTTTTCCCAGCCTTTAATGCAGCCAATTCCAATTGTTGCTTGTTTTGGGGAGTTTCTGTCTTTACTCTCCTCTCCAGCTGGTGAAATTCATGTTCAATCGGATTTAAATCTGGATATTGACTTGAGCAATCTAAGACTTTCCATTTCTTTGCCGTTATAAATTCCTTGACTGAACTGGCAGGGTGTTTTGGGTCATTGCCCTGATGCAATATGAAGCACTTCCCAATGAATCTGATGCCATTTTTTTGAATATTGGTAGGCAAGATGGTTTTGTACCCTTCCAAATTCATTCTGCTACTGTCATCATACATTAAGTCATCAGTAAAGTTGAGAGGGCCTGTTCTAGAGGCAGCCATGCATGCCCATGCCATGACACCACCTCCACCATGCTTTACAGATGAGGCTGTGTATGCTTGGGATTATTTGTAGTTCCCTTTTTTTTCTCCATATTTTTGCCTTCCCATCACTTAGATAAAGGTTCATCTTTGTCTCATCGGTCCATAAACAAAGTTCCAAAACTCTTCTGGCTCACCTTTGTGCTTTTTTGCAAACTCTAATCTTGCCTTTCTATTTTTGGTGCTGGTCAGAGGTTTGCATCTTGCTGTGTAGCATCTGTAATTCTGTGTCAAAGTCTCCTGAGGACAGTAGATTGTCAGAGCATCACCCCAGCTTTCTGGAAGTTGTTGGAGATTTTACAGACATGTCTTTTAAGATTAATTTTCACAGATTTTATGATTTGTCTGTCATCAACTACTGTTGTTTTCTCAGCCGATCAGGTCATTGTTGGTTGCTGGTGTCGCTGGTGGTTTCCAAACTCTTGATTTCTCCATGCGCTTTGTTTTTGCTAGAGCTCTAACTGACTTCCTCTTTTCTTTTAGCATCCAAATTGCTTGCTTTTCTCTCAAAGTCAGCTCCCTCATCTTCATCCTGGTTTGTGTGTGTCATCATCGAATGCAAGATTCAGAATACAGAAGTAATGGATATAACTGATACGACACATTCCCTGCTTTTAATATCTGAATAATTAATGCAACAGGACACAGCTGATCACTTAGAAAGATCTGTGAGGCAACTGTTCCAATACTTCTGCTCACATCAGATAGAGGGATGAAACTCTAAAAGTGCTGAACTTCTTAGCTGGTAAAACATCTGTGTTGAATCACCCAATAATAAAATGTGACATTCTGTAGTTTTGTCTGATATTCATCTTTTAATCATATTTGTAAATGTCTTGACTCCACAGCCAACAGAGCAATTTTGTCTTTACTGTTCCAATACTTTTGGAGGGCACTGTATATATACATATATCTTCATATATTAAAACCTAACAAGCATAATTTGGGGAATGTTAGGTCTTAAAACTAAAAAGTATGCCCGTGCTATATTTCTTTAAAATAATGTTAGGTCTTAAAACTAAAAAGTATGCCTGTGCTATATTTCTTTAAAATAAATGTTACTTGTTTTGAATTTAGGATACACAGTTTGTGATACATGATAAAGTTATTATTATTATTTAGTATTTTAATTATTTTATTTCTTGTGTATAAAATACATTTTGGGGCTGTTGTAACTTTCAATAAATGCATCCAATGAAAAAATATAAGTTATATATTCATTCATTGACATTTTATAATTTACTTTTGTTTACTCAGAGTTTACTTAATGAATAAATGTATACTCATATTCAGTTAGTCATAGCACTAAGTGGACAGAAGAGGGTATTACTGCTGACTTTAGTGCTCTGTAATGTTTCCTTTCTTTGGTTACAGCTAGTTTCTGCTGAACTTGTGTTCTGAGAATGGTAACCAATTCGATTAAAGAAAGCTTTTACTAATTTCTAAACTCATAAAATTACTAGAAAGAACAAAAAAGGCAGGTCTCCATTCAAAGGTGGCAATTCTTTTTATTTGCATGAAAATCTGAAGAGCCAAATTTTGCATATTGCCTCACAAGGTTCCCCCTGAGCTCACAAACAAAAACTAGAATTAAGAACCTTTATTGACTCTCTACACAGAGTCACAGCTGACCAACCAATGATATCTAAACAACTTCCACACCAAGCTTTGGAATTAGTCAGAGTTGTTCCAGTCACACACCAGAGGGAAAACTCCTGTGATGTGTTTTGTAGCTTTTTAATATCTGGGGGGTGGGAAGGAACAGGTACACTGCAATCAGGGCCCACAAACAAGGCACAGAGGATTGGTATAATTTCCCTGTTTTAGTTTCTTTGCATAACTGAATAAATATCAGTGCTGTTTGACAAATCAAACTGTGCTTTTAGAAAAAAACAAAAACAAACAGTTTTCATACTCATGACAGCATTAGTGGTAAACTACACACATACTGTGCATTACTTCAGATTAGTTAAAGGGTATCAAGAGAAAAGGGTAAGTACCAGTTTTAGGAAAAACAAGTAAAAGAATATAAATTGGAAGGAAAAAAATCAAAATCAAAATACAGTCCCCAACCATAATAAAAATCTATAATTAAAAAGGCTACATATCAAACCAAGACATCACTGTCACACTAGTAAATTAACTCCAAATGAAAGCAAAAGTTCACAGGTGCATTAGCACAACTTTCTAAAATGATAATGTCTAATCTGACACTCAGATGCTGTTTGAGACACTGACTGCAATGCAAGTCAAATCAACCAGCTGATTGGCTTGAGCAGCTGTCAGTCACCTTCAAACAGCCATGCTGTGCTATAGAAAGCTACGGGCCTCACAGACCGGAATCCAGCCAACCTGAGAGGCACCCATATGTGCAGAGTTATTGCCTGCTATAGGGGTTTACACTGATAAACCCTGTCAATTCCTATATCAAGTTTCACAATTTTGGTTATTGATTTTTATACAGCTAACTACGGTTAGACCTTACCAGAAGGTTTCAAGAAATCTTAAACTATTTTAGGATTAAAAGATAAAATATATGCACATTTTATACCATTGATTTAAGTTATAGTTCTACAAAAACACCATATAATAAAGTTGAATTTGTCACATCAATTAATGCATTAGGTATCAAGAACCAGGTTGATGTTATTGCTACATGTACTGTAATTTTAAGTTTGTATAAATGAATATTAGTAAATGCATTATGAATAAAGGATTATATTAAGAAATGCTTTTTGAGAATCAAATCAGCATATCAGAATGATTTCTAAAGGATCACGTGACACTGATGACTGGAGTAATGACTGCTGAAAATTCACCTCTGCTGTCATAAGAGTAAACATTAAAATAGAAAACTTACTGACCCAAAACCTCTGAATGGTAGTAATGTATATTGACATGGAAATGTAATATTAGCTATAAAAACAGTTTATTGTTAGTTCATGATCCCTAATGCATTAACTAATGTTAACAAATTGAACCTTAATAAAAAGTGTTACCAGTTCTACTTCCTTTCCAACTAATGCCACAAGCTCCACACAAAAATCCACCAAACACAAGGAGTAAAGTCCACACAGGCAGTGTACAACCGTTCCAAACAATCCTAAATCAGAAAGATGTGCGATTGGAGCTTTATATTTAATCATGTGCAAAAACAAACCCTCACTGACTGACAACAGACTGAATAAAAATTGAGAGGACTGTTTGTGTGACCTCACAGTCCTATCCAAGCGCTCTGCCCTCAAATCGTCTCATTAGCCAGTGTCTCCGTAGAGAGCCAGATCTTGGCTCCGTTGAGGAACTTGCTAAGAGGAGTCCCCAGGATGCCAGGGCGACACAGGTTGCCCACAGGAGAGAAAGGGAACGAGGAGCTGAGGTACTCTGGAGGAGCAGGGTACTGGTGAGGAGTCAAAGTCACCTTAAAGTACATTTTGCTGTGCTCTGCGTGCAGGTTGTTAGGAGTAACCGCTGCGCCGTGGTACTGCCTCAACTGGTTCTGGAGCATTTCAATCTCGTCTCTGAGTACTGACAGCTTGTGGAAGGCAGTGATGGGGCCGCCCTGAGGAATCTGTGCCTCGGGAACCCAGCGCAGGAAGTAGAGCTTCCAGACAGAGAGGTGAGATGGGAGGATCTGGGGGAGCAGCAGGCCCTGTAGGTCGACAGGACGAGAGAAAAAGTCCCGAACGAAGCGTTCCGATGGGGTCTCCTGCTGCTCCCGTACCTGAGACAAATCAGAACGGAGACGCAGCACGAGGGAGTTCCGGCGTGCCAGGGTGTCGTTCAGTCCGAGCGAGCCGTTTCGCAAAGCGGAGGGCAGACCCCGCAGTGTGGAGCTGTAGTTTTTCTGAGGAAGAAGCCAACAATAAATAATAAATCTTTCAGGGCTCTGAATCGGTTCAAGGAAGGAAAACAAAAACCGTAAACGAACAAAACTTTGACAGCAACATAACCAGAAACAGAATTGAAAATTTGAAATGGCCATTAACCAGTTAACGTTATTATACGTACAGTATACTGATAACGTTATTTTATCGCTCCATTAGATATTTGAATTTTGCAGTTAACCAATCATGAATTTAAGTAGTACAGCCAAGGCAAATGTGACGGTGCATCCAACGAGTAAAATGCCCGCGCTTAGCTTTAAATTCATCATAGCTAAGTCGCAATTGCAGCCTACTGATGTTTTTTTTTTCTCTCAAAACCCAATTTTATACGAGTAGCATTTTTTTTTTAACAATGCAGCAAACATTTTTAAATATCTTGAAAAAAAATACTTTAAAGTCTTTAAAGCGTTTATACCAGATCAAGATGGGGTTTTTTTTCTTTTTGATTACATTAGTAACTAGTATTTTTTCTACTCAAACCGGTTTTGGAACAGTAATAATACTGAGGAACGCAGGAACAGAAACGTTAAAATACCGTTTCTGCTCAAGGTGAACCGATTTAATTTTTTTTTCATTTTTAAGCCCTGTTATCTTTTGCTGTTGACTGGTATTACCCAAGGAGACAACAAAGTCTACTGTATACAGACTAGCAGAGATAAAGTGCTCACCTTGCTGCGCCTGTGTGTGAATGTCTTTACTGTGCCGTTCTGCACACAGGTGGCGATCTTGCCCACATACAGGGGATTATTAAAGAGACTCTGGTCTTTAAGACTGAACTGTTGAGACCAGTCCCACACTGGAGGAAAGCGCAGAGCCTGGTCCTGCCCCAGATGAATACTCTTACTGCTTGCAAAATCCTGACGAGATGAGAGAGAAACAGGCAAACCGACATAGAAAGGGAGATGTAAAAATGAGTGACTTGATATGATATTACAATAACCTACAGTAAGATAGTGGCTATTCATGGCTTTGATAAAATAATGTGATTTGGGAGATATCTCTTTCAATATTTCTTTGTCTATAAACAGCCTACAATTAGGACTAATTAATTAAGCAAGAACTGATGACTGTTAATAATAATTAAGAAAAAAATGAATACATAAAAATATTTTAAATATACTGAAAAAGCACACTTCAGTTGTCACACTGAAGACTGGAGTAATGGCTGTTGAAAAATTCCACTTTGCTATCACAAGAATAATACTTAATACAGGAATAATTTCACAATAATCATTATATAATTATAATAATTTATTTGATTTTTTTGATCAAATAAATGCAGCCTTGGTGAGGATAAAAGCATAAAAACCGTCCCAAAACGTTTGAATGCTAGTGTATACATTGATATTTATGATTAAATATAAATTTTAATGTATACATTTATAATTATAATATATAACAACAAACATATATATTAATAATGATGCATATTTAATTAGTTAACTAAATAAACCAACAAGAATCTAGCCCTGCAGTGCTCTGCTATTTGATTTTAGGACTGTTCACACCAAGGATGATAACAATAACTATCAAGTTTTAATAATCATTAATATAACAACTAATTAAACAAACAAATTAAAAATAGTCAAAAAGCATCTAACCCTGCTGTGCTCTGCTCTTTGTCGGGGGCAGTTAAAGAGGAAGGTGCTGAAGACTGGGACCCACATACTGTCCCCCAACACTGTCAGGTACACCTCAGTGAACTCAAAGGCTGCTGGGTACTGATTCCACAGCTGCCACACACAGTCCAGGAACAGCAGGAACACAGGAGACTGCAGAAAGAAAAAATATGAACAAAAAAAAAACCTGAATCTTCACATATCAGAAAGAAGTGTATGCCTCAAATAAAACGAAGATACTGGAATCCAACTGTTATAATCTGTACAACCTCCTCTTTGTCGTTCTTCTTCAGATGGTTGCAGCGGTCGAGGAACCGGTGCCCGGCCATTACCCATTCCTTCTGGATCAGGCCCTGGAAGCCGTGAAGACTCCTGCAGTGAGGATCACACATCAACTGCACCAGACAGGAAATCACACAACTCAGATCCCGATCCTCTTTCTCTGTACACACACAAACATAAAGATCATTAATCACTTCACATACGATTTAGAAGATATTACATTTGATATATTAGATTTGTCTATAACAGACAACAGAACAATTAAAGGAATAGTTCACCCCAAAATAAAAATCTGCTGAAAATGATTTATTTTCATTTATTTATGTATTTGGGTGGGGGATGAGCTATTCCTTTAAAGGAATATGCCAGGTTTTTAATTTAACTTTTTTAATTTAACTGCAGCATTTGTGGCATGCTGATTACCACAGAAAATTATTTTCATGTGCTTGCACTTATAATGATACAAACACTCTAATAAATATAATCTAACATAATATACAACCTGGAATATTCTTTTAATATACAACAGGATGAAGCAAACATAAATGTGTATAACTTTATTTGTAAAGGGCTTTTTACCTAGGAGTATGACCGACACATGTCTGCTCTCCAGCATATAGACTACCTCTACTGCATGCCGCAGAAATGTCCTGTAAAAAAATGCATACCACACTGATCCTAAAAGTGTACTCAGCATCAACATCTACAGACAGATTTGCAGAGAACTAAATAAACACCTGAGAATGCACAAACAGAAACATGTGCCTGTTGCCAACATTTCTGGCACAAAGGAACTTCTGGCACAAGCTGAGACATCAAATATGCTGTTTGGTGACTACTGAGTGTTTCTCAATAATACCTGACATACTCCATCCATCTTGAGCTCTCTAAGGATGACAGCCACTTCTCTTCAGACTCCTCAAAGGAATCTACATATGCATATAAATACAGAGGCAAGCATAAGATGCATTAGAGCCAATGTCGTTTCCACCTGGTATTAAGATGCTTTTTAAATGTGACCACTTGTGCTCATCTAGACCCTCTTCACTTATTTTGTCACACTGTAGATTGTACGGGAGCGCCAAGTGCAGCACACAAATACGATTAAACAAATGAAGCCATCACTCTGCTTATAAGTGGGAAAATGCAGATTTTGATTGTAATATGGCACAATATATTGACACTATGAAAGCAATCCTCTGGAAATTGTCAAAAGCGGACAAGCTCAAAAGATTTTAGACCCTGTTTACACCTGTATTTAACATTGTCCACTTGTGACAGGATCGACAAAAATGCATCTTAATACAAGATGTAAAGAGTGTCAAAGTGGATAAGGCAATAAACAAACGATTTACCACGAGTCAGTTTACATAATTTGGATCATTTTACAGATTTTAGTTCTCAGAGTAAGAGGATCAAGTGTTTAAAAACTGTATTTGCAACTAACATGTTTTTAAAATGGCACCAGGAAGCACTGTGTGGGATTCTTGGAATAACCAAAAATATTCCTGGCCCTAACTGGAGCCCAGACTTAAGCTAATTAATTAACATGAATAAGTCTGGTAAGGATTTCCTTAAGGAGTTGAAGTCTTATTCAACCGAGTGTGTACCGCAATCATCCCTTTCTCCAGCGGGCAATTGATTACCTATAACACAAATCTGCCTCAGTTTCAGCAGAGCAGCCTGAATATCCTGGATGTTCGGGAGGTTTTTGTCCAAATCGGACTTGAAGACATCACTGCGGAGGGGGTGGCTCTTAGTGATGGCACTGGAAATCCTGCAGAAACACAGAGGATTTAACCACTGATTTCTGAAAACGACTGCCTGTATTGTTGGATCTGAGCAGATCTGGCAACCCTACTGAGTTTATGTTGCCAAATGATCTGAGATGAGCAAAGAAGCACAATCACAACATTTGATTAAATTTCTAAAAGCCATGAAATAATATTTGGGAGTACATTATCAGCTAAAGTGTATCTACTTTCTCACAACAGTATGATTACGGTTTAATTTTTCCTTAAAACAGTGGTCAAACTAAATCTCTTAATTAGCCTGTAATTCTCTCTTTTTCTTACCGCTGCTCCACCTTCCTCTGCTGCTGTGGGTCACTGATGTTAGACATGCGGACCAGAGCGCTCCCACTGGAGTGATTCCAGCACCACAACTACAAAGCAAAGTGCACACACATATATAAAAATACTCTACAAATGTCTAATCTTAGCCTACATATGTCGACACATATGGTTGACTCACAACTATTAAGTGCAAATCAATCTACCAAGTAAGACTATTAGCACTTAAATAAGACTGCAAAGTTTTTAACCAATACGACTGATGACTTTCTCTCAGAGTAAGAGCAAAACAGACTGGGGTAATAAAAGTGATTTGTAGATTTCCTCTCCTCTCACTCCAAAACCAATAATCCAGTCTGGTAAAAGGCGCTCACCGGGATGCGCTGGGAGTAAAAGCAGCAGGCGTATTGCTTCAGATCCTGATCTGCTAGAGATACCGGAACCACAAAGAACTCTGGGAGACTGCAAACAACAAAAAAGTAGTTAAATAGCAAAATTGCAAAACAGACCACAATTTACATGTAAACTCACAAATATAAAACTCACCTGGGCGAGATGAAATAGCCTTGATTTATGGTACACACCCTCCATTCGGAAGCACCAGTACGCTTGATCTCTCTGTCCCAGTCAGAGGAGCAGTCGAAGAGGGGCGTCTGCAGCCCCCCGCCAGGGTCAACACCGTTCACCTGCTCACCTGTACAAGCCACACATGTACATGCTCAAACAGCTGCGTAGGGATACCAACTCATGAGGCGTGAAAAATATGACTTTTTTTAACATAACATAACACATAACTTTTCTTTTTAATATTAGATTATAATAATACATATAATTAAAAAAAAACATGACAATGGACACATACTACTTAAAGCCTGGGGTCAGTAGGATTTTTTTCTAAAGAAATTAAAACACAAAAAAATGTGTTCTGTATTCGGCTTTCGGCCCAGTGTTTTATTTTGTTCGGCTTTGGCCAAGAATTTTCATTTCGGTGCATCTCTAATTAAAACGGTTATTTTAAAATGTAATAATATTTCACAATATTATTGTTTTTATTTTTTGATCAAATAAATGTAGCCCTGGTGAGAATGAGACTTGTACAAAAAAAAATAAATAAAAAAAAAAAGTACAAATCCCAAACCTTGAATGGTAGTAAAACAGCCCTCTTCAGATCTAGTTAAGTGACATATTTTACATCCATTTACATTGAAAGGCAGAATGCATTAGGTTTGCATTACTGGTGGCGTCACATGCTCCTCTGATCAGGATCAGGTTACATTCTGTCATGTCTTAAAACTACATGTTACAATGGAGCCCAATAATAGCAGCCATATAAATCTTATTATATGGCCCTGCTATTCATAACATAAGCACTTTGCATTCCCTGGAAAGTCTTCTCATGTCTTGACTTGCAGGGAAAACAATGTATGGATAGCTCAACTCAATTTGGCAGCTCTTGTGGAAACAGCACAAATAATTTGCTGTCATGGCTGCATGAGTATTTTCCAACCTGTTGATTCATGGTATCGCTTTCCGACGTATTCAAAGCCAAAGAGTAGCTGTGGGTCAGCAGGGTGGGAGTAATGAGCGATGGCCAGACAAACCTGTAAAAGCACATCATACATTCACATTATGACTAACACAAAATGACCTTCACTTATTCACTGCAATTTCCTCAGAAAACAGAACTGAAATGTCATTAAAATAAATTCCTCCTCCTTTCGTCTAACAATACAACTGTTGACATTTACTAACAAAATGTTTCCAGACCAATTTACCAAAACACTCCATTACAAATGAAACATGTACATCTCTAATCTTTTAAAAAGGGATTTGGAAGAGAAAATTAGCCTGTGCAGAAATAATCCATACGTAATAAATACTTCTGCCACAGGGCACTGGAAAACACCAAAGTGCTTGATTTAAATTCTTGGCACAAACTATTGCTAGTAAGGTCCCAGACTGGTTGATAAACATGGTGAAGTTGGGGAATTTTTCTTTCTGTTATCTGTTTTCCTGCAACACCTGTTGGTCAGTTTATTCATTCAGAAGAGCTTTTCTTGGCACAGCTGTTGGATCCAGGCATGGAAATATTCAACAGCACTGTCTGTGCACAGAGCTCAAGCTAGGCTGGACTTTCACCTTTACAGCACTAATAGCATTGCGGTGTCTTGCATATCTCACAGACGAGTCTTAAAATAACAAACATATTTTCTACATGACTGATGTCCCACTTGGGAATGAAAATTCTGTCATCATTCACTCACTCCCATGTTTTCATACAATTTCATTTTAAAGGTGTAGCTCACCTAAAAATTTAAATTCTTCCAAACCCATGAGACTTCATCTTCGAAACACAAATAAAGATATTTTGAATGAAACTTAAGCGATTTCTGTCCCTCCATTGTGTTTTGAACAAAAAGGGTTTGGAGGAATTTTCACTTTTGGGTGAACTATCCGCTTGTACAAAAAACAACAGTTGGAACAAAAACTCAAATAAGAGGTTGTTGACACATTTCTTTATATTTTACTGCACAAATTGTTTATTGTTTTACTATATACAAATATGCTAGATGTGTTAGACATGTTTGAACATTGAGCTTGTATTTTGCAGATCAATATTGTGTGAGACACGGCACTCTAAAAACATGGCATCCATGTTAAAAGAAGCTTTTCCACTTTTAATTTTTTTTTATTCCACTGCCCTGCATTTCAACTCAAACACATTCTGTGTGAATAGCCCTTAAATCGTGTGCTTCTCAAACAAAGAATTGAATGCTTATAGTGGTCAAAGGCCAAAAACATACTTTTGCCAGAAGTGTTTTCCAATGGAGATTGCTGTATGAAACTCTGAAGAAGAAAACCCTGCACTAGGGACAAAAGTGCTGGAAATGAACAATGACGACTGTACAGACTGATGACACATTAGGCATGTCTGTGAACTGAAAATTAGATCTGTAACTGTTGTTTTTTTCCATTTCTTTTTCCCAGGCGTCTTTGCATTAATTACACTCAGCAATTATCCTAGCCTACAGGAAAATGACACATTAAACTCGAGAAACACACAATGGAGTCCTGCCTTCACAATCCAAAAACAGTATTTGACATTTACTTCCGTTTTAGTCCAATCAGAGCTGAGATGCCTAAAAAACTACCCGTATCAGATTTCCTTAGGCTCCTATATAATACTAGCACCAGAATAAGCGGTGCGTGTTGCAACGGCTGTCAAGGAAACGCACTCTACTTGCCCTTCACGTAAGCTCCACAAGTTTAGCCGTCACTGGCAGAGGAACAAAAGCGTCAGGGAAGCTCTGGAACGGAACTTCAAGATAAATGCACATGTTTGCTAAGAGCTCAGAAAGTGAGAGCCGCATTCAAAGGGCTTTTTGTTCCTCTTGTTTTTTGTGGTGCTTTTCTTACCCCTTTCTCCCCCTTCCTTCACACATTCTCAGGAGCTGGCAGACTGTTTAGAACTGAACTCTGACACCTCTTTTTTCTTCCTCCCCCTTGACTTCCCTCCTTCTATACCTTTAGTTATTCCCCTTGGAGTTTGGGCTCTGTATTTGGTGGGTAACTGCAGGTGAAAAGCCCGGCTTCCCTCAGTCTTTTTCCTATTACAGTAAGGAAAACTCCCTTTTTCGCTTTCAACAACATAAACAGCTCTCAGTGCAGCCTTTGAGATTCTAGTGACTAATAAATGATGACTAACAATCATTCCAAAGATGCTGTGAAAACCATTCATCTGGCTCTGAGTCATGCTATAGGAATGGCCAATCAGGGCTCGTTACACTGCAGGAATGACGAATTGGAGGCCGCTCTCCTCTTCTGACAGTAGCACAATGTGGAATGTTCGTTTTACACAAAGTTCCACATTGCCAGGCAACAGCAGCTGTTGTGAAGCAACAGGATGGGTCTGTAGGCCGGTGTGAGTCACAGAGCCTGGAGTTCATGGTATGATCAGATCAGCTTGTATAAAGAGCTCTTTTTATCTGCTTTATGGCACAGATGTATAACGGGAGGGAGAGACATTCCTCAACAGAACATGCTTTATTTTATGAGGCAGAGAGCCTCTGATGGTTTTGGAGGGAACTTTAAAAACGCTCCAAAATGCTTCACTGCCGTGCATTTTTGGCCTTAGTCTATCATTGGGGAAAATAAAAAATAAAATAAATAACCAACATTACAAAAGTAAGAAAATTTTAGAACATGTTTAAGAATATCTGATTATCTTTTCTGTCAAAGACTCGGACAGTCTACAGACTAAGACAGTCTGTAAATAAAGCAAAAAAATAATAATATTACAAAATACACTATTATTCAAAAGTTTGGGTTTAGTAAGATGTTTAAATGTTTTTGAAAAAAATGTCTCTCTCAAAAAGGCTGCATTTATTTGATCAAAAGTATGGTAAAAAAACAGTAATATTGTGAAATATTACAATTTACAGTTTAACAATTAACAGTTTTCTATTTAAATACATTTTAAATTGATAATTGATCCATTTGTTCAGGATTCTTTGATGAGTATTTGAATCAGAAATCTTTTGTAACATTCTAAAAGTCTTTACTGTCACTTTTGATCAATTTAATGTGTCCTTGCTGAATAAAAGTATTCCTTTCGGAGGAAAAAAAAACATTGAACGGTAGTGTATGAGGTTAAATAATGTATAAATCTCTCATTTTAACAAAAGTGAATAAAATTTCTCATTGTTTTGGTCTCACAGAGGTCCTTTACAGTGGCATGCATTTGAAGGAGTAAAGCCCTGTTCACACCAAGAACGATAACTATAAAGATAACTGTTTTAGTGTCCACACCAGCAAACGATATCATGTTTATTCTAAGCACTCGCGGGTCTGCCGCTTTAAATTTTCAAGCTCGTTACAGCAGGATTGATTCTGATTGGATGTCAATGTTTTTGTCGTTCATTAGCTGGAAAAAAAAAAATCGGTCTGAAAGTGATTCTAACGACATCGTTTCTCTGTGCCTTTATCGTTATTGTTGTGGTATGGACTCTGCTATTCTTTAATATTGAGAACGATTTTTAGAACTATATCTTTATCGTCATCTTTGAATGATTTTTAGAACTATATCTTTATCGTCATCTTTGAATGATTTTTAGAACTATATCTTTATCTTTATAGTTATCGTCCTTGTTGTGAACAGGCCTGCGATAATGTTAGTTAGAGTTTAATGTTTAGGGTGACCATACGGGCCATTTTTACAGGACGTGTCCTAACTGTAACAAATGTGAGAAGTCATGGGAGAGGAACCAATTCCTCGAATTTGAATGGCTAATTAAACTGTCAACTAAATAATGCCAGACTGTTATGATTGCAACTGTTCAACAAGAAAAAATTAAGAAAACAAATGGTCTAATAACAAAGTAAAAAACTCATATGAACATTAAGTAATTTCACATTTGAATCTAAATGATCTTTGAGTAAGAATAGGAAGGAAGAGACGAATCTGGCTTCTCTGTGACTAGTCATTACAGGTCTGCAGTGGGATCTTCTTTTAATCATTTTTGAAAGAGTAATTCATGCCTTTATCACCACGAGGCTTGATTATTGTAACTCTCTTTTTCTGGGGATAACTCAATCCTCCTTAAACCGCCTTCGGATGGTTCAGAATGCGGCTGCTAGAGTCCTGACAGGAGCTCGTAAGCGTGAGCATATTACCCCAATCCTTCAGTCGTTACATTGGTTACCTGTGCGCTACAGGATTCATTTTAAAGTGCTCTTACTGGTTTTTAAGTCATTAAATGGTTTAGCACCCTCTTACCTCTCGGATCTTTTGATAGACCATCAATCTGCAAGAGCTCTTAGGTCTGCCAACTTAAGGCTCTTAGTGGTTCCTAGAACCAGACTCAAGTCTAGGGGTGATCGAACATTCGCAGTAGTGTAGGGGCGGTTCTGATTTCTGTAGGAAGACTATTCCAAAATCTCGGAGCAGCTATCAATTTTTAAATCCAGGTTACAAACATTTTTATTTGAGCTGGCTTATTATTCGTGATTTGCTTCTGCTCTGCCCTATGTCTTGTAGTTTTATGTGTGAACTGTCTTTGTTTTTAATTCTGTTAGTGGTTACTTTCTTTGTACAGCACACTGGTCAACGGCAGTTGTGTTTAGTGGTGCTCTATAAATAAATTGAAATTGAAATCAGTATCCACCAGACAGAGAAGGTGGATGAAAGCAATGCTGTTTAGGTAAAATGACAAACTATAATCCCCTCATCCTACAACCTCTCAGTAGGAAAGGGGAGACAATGAAAAGAAGAGACTTCCTGAAACACCACAGGCCTAGAGTTCTAGGAACGGATTCTAGTTTAAGTAGGACACTGACGAAACAAAATGCAATGAATTCGCATAAAACTTCATTCCAGGAGAGGAACCAATAATATGCAGGAATTTCTTGTACATGTTTACAATTTCACTTCGGGGACTTCAGCAGGGGGCTGCAGTCAAACCCATTAGTCCTTAATCCTCTCTCAGACTAATCTAAAAGGGCCTGGAACGCGGAGGTGTGTGAGCATGTGTGGGAGTGTGTTTGGGTGCAAGGGGCTGCGATCTTAATTATTTTACGTATGTGTGTGTGTGCGTTTTTGTACCTTTTTAGCACTCTCGGGTCCGGCTTCATCAAAGCGGAATCGGATGATGCGGAAGTCTTTGCAGTAGAGGATAAGTTCAGTGGGGTTAAATTTCAGCTTCTGATTGGAACCTAAAATCTTCTGCTTCCCCTTAACATCATTCACTATAGAAAAAAACACAAAGTCTTATTTTGATTTTGTAAGCATTACTGATAATGAAAGTAGATCGAGGACTGGTAATGATAAGAAGAATTGGGATTGGGATGTGGCAAGAGGCAGATTTGCATGAACACCACAGCATTGTGTGTCATGGGTGCTTACTACCAAGTTTACTAATCTCACTATTGGATTCTACTCGTGCTAGTCAGCGACGGAGTATAATCTGCAGTATAATCTGAATTACATAATATTCAGTCAAATAATCTGAAGGCACAAGAAATAATGACTATGTTTAAAGTAATAAATAAAATAAGAAACTGAAATAATTAAGTAAATTCTCTTTTCCTAAAGTAACTACTAAGGAATACAGAAGTACTAATTCAGACCACTTGTTCCATTTTTTAACATTTGGAGTTCTAGAGAACATGACACTTTATCTTCACCACAAAATGAGTTCCTCTAATCAAGTATATCCACTAATGAGCTGAATGAGCTCACTAGACATTAACGTTCAAGAAGACATATGGAAAAATATCACTTCACAGTTCAATATTTGCTTTCCAAAAAAAGTCTCTTATGTGCACAGCTAAAAGATTCTAATGACGAGCAACAAGTAAATTTTACTTGTCTAAATAGTAAGCGATTGTTAAGTGAGAGGAGTGTTTTAATCAAAATTCAGTATGTAAAGGAACTATGGTACACATTGATATTGTTCTATTGTTATAAATTAACATGAAATTGTTCAATTATAAATGCTTTAAAAGTATTTTTCATTGCAATTTCATTAACTAATGTAAACATGTTACTGAAACTATTGAAGACTGAATTGTGTTGCTAAGATGTAGTTAATTTAAGTAAATAAAACGCAAGTAAATATTTTTGTAAGAGGAGCCTACTCTTGCATGTGACATAAAAAATATATAAAAAAGAAACAAATATAAGCAGATATGGTCTGTTGGAGCCTTCAGTCCTGTAATTAATACAGCATAGACAAACGCCAAGGGCAATATCCCAGACTCCAGGGGTCACTCCGCATGCCTTACTGACAGAATGAAGCCTCAAAGAGCATGCAGTGTGTTTTTTTTCTATGCCTGATTCTCTTATAAAGGTCTTTTGTTAAAGCCACACACACAGACGGAGTAAAAAAAGGGAAAAGAAGCAGGCTTCATGCTCTATCTGTTCAGCACAGCAATTCAACACTTGGGAGGCTAAGTCAGCAATGAGGGGAGTGCACGGATCTAACACGAACAAGATTAATCGTGGCCAGGCTCAGGCTGCAGTCTGGCTGGATGAGCTCATCTACAGCCATCCAAACAGGTTCTGCAGCTACGCTACACTGTCTCAATTGACTGCATCACTCGTGGAAAAATCCAAGCCAACGGGGTTACAGTCAGTCATCTAGGACACATGATCCGTTTTGTTATGTTAACACAAATGCAGTAGCAGTTTACGTAAAGGTAAAAGGGGAACAGACACAGAAAGACAGATTAAGTTGAGCACTGAGGTGCAGTAGAAAAAAAGAAATGGAGAACAACCAATGTTAGAAGGAAACCAGTGACTGTAAAAACACTGAAGGAGAACGACAGGATTAACACACGAGGGACATTCTATATAAAGCTGCATAGGGTCTGACCAGTCAGACGCCTCAAAACATTTTCATTTAGGCTATTAAAAGCATAAAAGCATGGTTGGAGTTTCATGTGGCAGTGTTACTCAAACTAGGGTCTGTGGAGCCCGAGGCATTCATCTCACACAGCCAGGGCATCTATGGAGAATTTCTGAGCGAAAATGTGGATCATAGTTTAAAAAAAAAAAAAAAAAAAAAAGTACAAAAGCCTCTATTTAAATGAAAACAATTTAGGTTTTAAATCAAACCAGATTAGCTACTAGATGAATCATAATTACAAAATATGATTTGAAATAATCCACCCCCACCCCAAAAAAAAGTCTTAAAAAAAAAAAAAAAAGTTTACACACAATTTTAGGAGAATTAATGAATATTTGCATGCATCAAATCAGAAACATCAACAAAAGATAAAAGTAATTACTATTGGTATGAAATTACACAAAATATTTTTGAGAGCATATTGCATAAGTTGATCGCAAACTGATTTGATAATGTTGTTCATAACACTGTGTGTGGGCGGATCCGATAGTTTTGGGGTTATACAATCGAGTTGTATTATTTACATATTGTAATGTGTACACACTAGAGCTTACGTGCTAAGCTCCTCTTTGATAGTGATTCAACTGATTGTAGAAAACAGCAGCAAAAAAAAACAGGTGGTCTGCAGGTGTTGGGAAGCGTGGTGGAGTGCGTTCATGTGCTGTTGAATTACCTGTTACTACCTGCTCCACGCAAGCCAGTGGGATATCGTGCTCACCCAAGAGGCGGTGGGTACACTGGAATCTCTGTAAACAATAAAAAGACAAGGATCATTTTTCATTCATTTGCTTTCAATCTTTTTGTTGACGTTATCCAGTAAAGAGAACCTCATGAGCTACGGCTGGCCTGTGTATGAACTAGTGTAATGGGTGACCTGTATTAGCTTTGAAGGCCTGTAATAATTTACCTTCTTTCCTAAGTAAATCAGCTGATCATCTGTTGACTGAGGGAGATTATTAACATGTTTAACTTATTTAACTTAAGAGCTGCTTAACAGAATGGAGTGACTATATAAGTTAATATGTGTAGCAGACTTCACTGCTCTGGAAAAGAACTTTGGATTCTTTTGCATGACTTGGTCTTGAAGACGGTCTGAAATTTATTTCCGTTTATCCAGTCTAATAGGGAGTAATACTCATGACACCAATGTAAAGAAATTGTATTATATTGTACAAATTATAATACTGAAATCTATTTCACCTATATGTTCACATGTCTAATGCAGACCTGCTTTTCTCAATACTGAAAGATAAAGTGTGTAATTTCTAGTTTAATGAGTCAACTACAGTGTATGGAAGTCAATAGTCATTTATTTCCCCAAAATGTTTAATCACTGTGGCTCTCAAAACATTGTCATGACCAGTTATAAATACATAAATAATTAAGTACATTCAAATTATAGTGCAACAGGTCAACAAATCTATTAATTAATTTTCCTCAGCTATGTAGATTCATTTTCGAATTCTCTCCAGCAAGTTATAGTGAATAAATATTAGATTACAATCCTAAATTCAGAGGATTTCTATTAAAGATGTTTCTGGGGTAGAAGGTTAATTATTTCCATTGCACTCTGAAAACAGCACAGAAAGCTAAATAAAATTCACACATGTATTTTCTGCTACCAGAAATGTTAAAGTCAGCAATTCTTCAAATGACAAATTATAAAAACATGTTTTTATTGTCATTTAATTTTATTTTGCTTTTTATTTATTTCTCTTTTTAAAGTTGTGAGACCACATATTAATAAAATGTTATATATATAAACTAAAAGCATGTTTTGTGTTAAAAAATATTCTATGATTTCATCTCTGCTTATTGTTGCAGTAAAAGTATTGACTCTCAGATAAGTCAGTGCTTACCTGTCGTGGCAAGGAATTATGGGCAATGAAGGAAACTTTGAAGTTAGTACACACAAGTTTCCCCCAGAGGTCATCCTGACAGCTCTCTGCACCGATGCACTTCCTTACAAAGTTCGCCTCGTTCACAACTATTTCACCTGTAAAGAGGGAACAAGGAAGTGAAATTCAGAGGAAGGAAAAACACAATCAGCTGAGCAGTGGATGATTAGCTGAAATTTTAACTCAGCTTAAATATTTAAATTAAAAGGAACTGTTGGTACTTGTGTTTAACATGTAACATTGATTTGTTTAATTCTAAGTACGTGTCCATATACTTTTCTGCTAACAGGAACCCAACTTTTTAAGAGCCAAACAGAAATGAATGAAACTAATATTGTGGTTTATTTTGCACACGATAGCTCCTCCACAATACAGCAGCAGTTTCTTATTAGTTCAGTAGCAACTTCTGGATTGCTGACCAGTGACCACTAACTGTGACTACACAAACTTGAGTCCCTTCCTAACGGCTTTGCAGGGAAAGCCCTCTCCTGTGACTCTCCTTTCATGTTGGCAGAAAAATGATGCCCTATTAAAAGAAATGGCCTGTTGTGCTGACTAGCCGACACAAACTTTTACCATGTACAGAGTGTGCACACATGCATGCTGAGAGTCCTGAACGTTTGCTTTTTTTCTTTTCTTTTTTTTTACACAAACAGGAAAACAGCACGAATTCAAAGTCAGGTGTACCAGTTGGTCACAGAGACATTTTGTTTGTACTAATAATACTTACTTGTGCCAGTGAATCTAGAGTCTTTGCTGAGCTTTACCACATTTAGAATGGATCTAATGTCACTCTAAAGAGACATGTATGCCAAGGACGATAACTGCAATGATAACTATAAAGATATAACAAACCCTTTCAGAATTCTTTTTTTTTCCAGCAAAGGAACAATAAAAACGTTCACAGCTGAGTCTGAATCCATCCAACTTTATAAAGCTTTAGCATTTGAAGCAGCAGATGACATAACTGCAGAATGGGCTTATATAATAAACAGAATGCCATGCCATGTTGACAGAATGTTGGTGTGGATGCAAATATAGTCATCTATATTTATACAAGTTATCATTCTTGGGGTGAACAGGCCTTATTGGGATGACAGTAATTAGTTATGCACAAATATTTAACTTCTGGTAGACATGATAATTCAATTTTTTGTAGATGATTATATTGGATAATTATGTATTATGGCAAATAAACAGCCAATACTACACTAGTTTGACAATTTTGACTAAATTAAAATAAATAATTTAAAATAAACTAAAAACCATTAAAAGTTACTTTTTTTTAAGTGCTTAACTGCTACAAACTAATTTAGGTCACAACATTATAATATACAGAGTGGAAAATGTGGAAATGTAACATTGTTAGTAAATTATTATATATAATCAAACAATTTAAGAAAAAAAAAAGAGCTTGAGTAGTCAAAATGACCAAAAAGTCACATTTCTAATTCTCACACGGTTTTTATAATTGTTGGCTATGACCAACATCTCTACTTCCGTCTTTAGCTGAACTTAAGGCACACAGATGGAAATAAAGAAAAACTAATTCTGCTTCATTCTAAACATAGCACTTCCTCTATTCGCTCTAAAGATCATCCAGACACATTAAAAGCCTAAAATGAACAGAGATGTGTGTATATTGGAGAAGAATAATCAAGTTGCTGAGAGGAGAAAGTGAGGGAGAAAAAAAAAACACAAATTCCAGCTGTGAGCACTTTGAGTGTGAGCTCGGTGAGGAGTGTTTGTCTCACAGCTGGGCCTGTTTCAGGGGTTACAGCAGGGCAGGGTGCAGGCTAGCTAAGATGGACGTTGGGCCCTGTGAGAGCATTTGCATCTCAGGCACAACACTGTTGAATGCTTCAATAAACGTCAAAACAGTAGGTCAGCCAGCTGATTTTCAAAGAAAAACAATTAACTTATGACTACACCTGCTTGGAATCTGAGCCGCAGAATTCTGGAGAAAGTTCAGTAGTGAACATCAACAACATCCACAACTACTTGTATATTTATATATTAGATAATTTGGTTGATGTGTTAATGCTTTAAGTTACCAGTCTCATCAGTTGAACCTATATTTACATTTAAAAACATAAAAAAAATATCTTTAATCACTACAGTGAGTGCAGATTAAAAAAATAGTCTTATAGCTCATTTTAATACCTCAGTAAGAAGACCCACAATCTCTATTACCCATCTTCTCACATAAGCACACACACATGCACGCAAATTTCAAACAACTTCCTCTTCCGCTCTGACTAATCAATAAAGAGCCTCTGAAGATCAGTTGATAAAAATCACATCTCATTGTACAATTTGCCTAATACTTTATATCGTGACATTATCACATACACTACCAATTTTTTGAAAGAAACTAATATTTTTTTCCAGCAAGGATGCATTATTCATGAAAAGTGAGAGTAAAAACATTTGTAATGCAAAACATTTCTATTTTCTTAAACGATTTATCAAACAAACCTGAAAAATCTTATCACAGTTTCCAAAAAATATGAATCAGCACCACCACTGTTAACACTGATAATAATAATAATACATGTTTTTTTAGCATCAAATCAGCATATTAGCATCAATTCTAAAGGATCACGTGACAATGAAGACTAGGGTAATGGCTGCTGAAAATTCAACTTTACTCTCACATGAATAAATTCAATTTGAAAATGCATTCAAACAGAATACCGCTATTTTAAATTGTGATATTTCACAATTTTACTGACTTACTGTATTTTTGATCAAATAAATGCAGTCTTGTTGAGCATAAGAGACCAAAAAATTTAAAAAAATCTTACCGACCACAAACTACTGAACAGTAGTGTAATTTAACTTGATCACATTAAATCTACACAGTGGCTTGACTTGACAACACATGGGAGTATACATCATCGACTTGGCATTAAAACTACTTGATTAAATGACCCATGAAAAGTTAAAGACAGTCTGCACCTAAAAATAACAGCATCAAATATTTAGGTATGATCATGTGATCAGGCTTCCTGTGTTTAC
The DNA here is from genome assembly GCF_936440315.1 of Barbus barbus. Taxonomy (NCBI): domain Eukaryota; kingdom Metazoa; phylum Chordata; class Actinopteri; order Cypriniformes; family Cyprinidae; genus Barbus; species Barbus barbus. Next base: position 17,971,954 of record NC_136729.1, on the reverse strand, counting down.
ATCTGGTTAGAAAAGGGCTGTTTCGTGGCTGGCATGTTTTATCAGTACACTTTTGGTTGCATTTTTTCTTTTTAGCTTTGAATGTGGATAGCAATTATAGCAGAGTTAAAAGTTAAAATGATGTTGATGGCTAAAGCAGGGAGAGAAGATGCTGAATACTGCAAGTGTAGCACAGGCTGTTCTTAAGGTTGGATCGAGTTCGGCACAGGAATTCTCTCGTTGCATTGTGCTGCAAAAGTTACATGTAAATGGATCAGAGCAACATGATAACAAGAGGTCAAACAGAGAGACTGACAGAGAAAGAGTGAGTGAGGAGAGAGAGAGAATGTGTGCGTGGGTTTGTAAAAGAACACCGTTCATGAGACAACGGACATGTTTTGTTGAGATGACTTGGCACCATTGGGCCTCCATGTGTGTGTAGGGAGCGGTGGAAAGATTTAAATGGAGCAGTCAAGTAGGAGGGCAATCTGAATAGATACATTCTACTAAAATGTCACCCCATGCAGGACTAAAACAATCCTTAGAGAATGACTAAGATAGACAGTCTATTTTCTTTACATGTCAGCAAACACAACACAGAAAGCCAATAGACCTTTTAAGTATAGTGCATTAAGTATCCTTTTTACACTTAAATTACCTTTGATTAAAGTTAATCTTTAAAAGTACTAATAATTTAATAGGATTAATATTTATTTTCCATACTTTAAATTATAACGTGATGCTGAAATTGCTGTGAAATGTGCCTTTAAAATGACTGATTTTGACTTTTTTTTTTTCAATTTTATTTCAAAATAGAACAGAATTTTAATTCCTGCAAGAATTTAGGAACAGGAACACAAATTAGATTGAGTGAAACATGCACTGCAAGCATTATATCCATGTTGATTTATCGTAAATAGACCAACAAAATACACTTTTATTTGTTAAAAAAATTATTTTACAGCATTTTGCAACATTTACAGTATTTTATTTGAAAAAACTTTTGTAACATTATAAATGTCTTTACTGTCACTTTTGATCAACTTCACATGTACTTGCTAAATAAAAGGAATTACTTTCTTTAAAAAAAAAAACAAAGTAGGCTGTAAATGCAGTGACTTCACCACACCGTGTGCCACCCTACTATCACCACAGTCCACAAAACATAGTGACAAGGGAGGTTTTATTTTAATTTCAGATGAGGAACTAAAAAATGCACAGCACATCTATTTTGGAAACAGGGAAGGTCCATGTTATGCGGCTTAATTATAAGGAACAAACGCCTAAACGCAGAGTCCTTCCCCAAATACCACGGCACTATAGTCGCCTTTCTGTGCGTTTCCCAACACTTCTAGGAACAGAGAAACTGTCCAGATGCATTAAAACCTCTGCCATCGCAGAGGTGGAGCTGCCCGATACGTGTTGTTAATGGCTGATCTACCGTTGCATGGGTTAGACAGGTAAGACAGAACAAAAGGCAAAGCCTCACAGTTATAAGACTGTGAGGTTGAAACTACCTGTCATGAAGCCTTTATTCAGAAGTACCAGGACATTAGGATTAAAGGTAGATGGGTACACACCCAATTCAAGTGTGCTTGGCAGTGGCAGTTATAAGACATACAGGAACAGGTAGATCACATTTTTAAACCCATGATGGGACAGAATCCAAGTCCTACAGACACGTCATCATGATACTGACCTCTTGATTTAGCAGACATCGAACGAGTTTTGAATGCGTTAAAGTAAGCTGAGCATACAAGAGCAAAACAAGCAGCTTTATCAATTTATCAGTCTGATGCTTGCCTACAGATCAACCACTAGCTCTGCACACATATGCCTAAACTACTTCAGACTTCAGTGCACTCCAGAAGCTGCAAGTGAACAGCGCATTGTGGTGCCATCCCAAAGAGGCACAAAGTCACTTTCACTGACCTTTACCTTCACTGTTCCCTGCTGGTGGAATGACCCGCTGAATGCAACCCGAGCAGCTGAGTCTTTAGCCATTTTCAAGAAATGGAAATTAATAAACACTTTCTATTCTATTTCTATTTATTATTTAACTTTGTTACATGTAATGCGTTGGACGAACTGTGACTTGCCATAGCACTTACATATTGTTGGCCTTTGGTTTAATTGCTTCTATTGTCCTCATTTGGCTAAAACATCTGCAAAACGAATTTAAATGTAAATGAAAAGGTAAATTCTCAATGCTGCCATAGAAGCAACAATTTTTCCATTCTGCATGAGAGCTTATTTAAATCAATTGTTAACCCAAAATTATGAAATTCTTTCATCATTTACTCACTCTCATGTTGTTCAAAACCAATATGACTTTTTTCCAAGGAAGGTACCATGCACTGGTCACTTTTTTCCATGCAATTACAAATAACAAAGAAATTTCAAAGCTTCAAAAAGTCAAAAAGAAAAGATAAGAGGTCAACATGATTAATATATTTTGTTATATTTCAAGTCTTCTGAATCAAATTATAGCTTTGGATTTTTTCGTAATTAAATCATTCTATTGAGTTAGATCTTTTAATGAACCAGTTAATCCAATTCATAAAACTGTTCTGAGGCTAAATCTACAGTAATCCGGAAGCATTTGAAAACATCTTGTTCTCGGAGTTTTGGCCTTCAGTTCACACTGAGGTGGCTTTTTTAAGATGCTCTCCTAAGTGCATAAAGTTGCAAATGCTGTCTTCGCATTGAAGTGTGACTGTGAAAACTGAGGAATTAGATATTGGAAAATGCTTGAAAACATTAGTGTGGACAGAGAGCGTTTTGAAATAGAGCCTTGTTTTCAAATATATCTGGATTAATGTAGTCGTAGCAGCAATATTTCAGTTATGATTGGAGTGATACAGTTCACAATGCTGGTTACAGCAATTTTCAAGTGAACACAAGATTAGCAGTAAATAATAATTGAAATTTTGGTCTGTTTCTCACACAAATCTATCATATGGATTTAGAACACATGGAATATGGATACATTTATGGTGATTTTGCATCATTTTTGAAGTAGCTGCAGAAGAGCAACTAGTACATTTCTAAAGGTGCCATAGAATGCATTGATACAATATTTTAAATTGTTTTCTGATATCTACATAGAAGGTATGTGGCTTAGGTAAGGGCAAAAATTCTCCAGAAACGGTTTTACACGTCCATTTCTCCTTAGAATGAAATATATTTACATTTATGCATTTAGCAGACGCTTGACTTACATTGCATTCAAGTTACAGTTTTTCCATTTGATCAGCTCTTGCTTTCCCTGGGAATCGAACCCATGACCTTGGCGTTGCTAGCGCCATGCTCTACTATTTGAGCTGTTATTACCTTATTTGGAAGGGTCATGAATAATAATGTTGGCTCTGCTCTTTTCACTCTTTTCTCTGTTTCACAGTGTGGCTCAATGTTGAGCTCTGCTCTGATTGGCTGTTTCACAGTGCGGCTCATTTCAGTAGCTCACACAGCAGGAAGGAAACACAGAGAAGATATATATTTCAATACTTTCTCGCACAGTTATATCGTTAGGTAATTATACTGTAAATAAAATGCGGGCATCAGGGAGCCACTATTAATATGCTGGGAGGTGAAACTGCTTTCAAATGCAAGATTGCTTTTTAGTTTCACTTTCACTTTCGAGATTCGTGATCGCACGTACTCTGTTTATACTATGGAGCGGCAGTACGAGGGGTGGGAGAATTTTTTTTTTATTCAATTTCAGAATCGATTCCGAGCTTAGTTTTTAACCAGATGTGCGATGACGCTGCGTTTGCTTTAGAAACACCCGTATTCTGCTTGCTTCCAATTCCTTACACACATACACCATTCGAACCTTCCGTAAAATAATCTTTCATAAAGTTTGGAAAGATTGAAGCGAATTACAACGGGCTTCATTGCACAGGATGCGCTGTGAGAGACGCGCGCTTTGTTTGATGTTACACTTGAAGTGTGCGGTCTCGCCCATCAGTATTTTCCTTACAAATGCTCAACGAAGTTATCATTTATGTGGTTTGGAAGGCAGTGGACTTATATATTTACAATATGAACCTCACTAACAGAAGGCTGTTTTCAATTTGGTTTTATGACGCAAAATTAATGTGAACACAGCCAGTTATGTCTTAAGGGATTAAACGGACAGGACAAACCACATTACTTTTTATATTTCAAAAGAGATCCGTGCGTGAATGCAGCTTAATAGATCTCCCGCTGTCTATGATGTCATAGTTCTTCAATGGAAAACATTCAGATAATCTTAAATACTGAAAGCACTGTTTGTTGTTTGTTATATGTTTCTATGCTCCTCTTTATTATTTGCTACTTGCGTGTATGTTTTTAAATTATATTAGTTTAAAATTCTTAACATACAAATATTTTAATAAATTTTCTTATTTGTAATTATTTTTAAAAAGTACTTAATTACTTATATAAGGATATGTAAATGTAAGGATTTTAAAATTCTCAAGTCGGTAAACTAATTAATTAATAAGGGGGGGAAAAAGTAAATCAAGAATCGTTCTGGAATCGGATCGTGACTCCCAGAATCGGAATCGGATCGTTTTCCATGATCTGCCATTTTCGCTGTTGTCCTCGCTTGTTTCTTCACAATACCTGCAGAACTTCAGATGGTTCGGCTGGTGGGTGGCCTAGAACATGGGCGGGTATATGCAAATGTTGGGGGCGTAACTATTAGTGATCCCGACTGTAACGTCACAGTCAGTGTTATGTTCTGATTCGCCTATTTTTCAGTGGTCTTTTGCATTCACAAGATTTACATAAGTAGGAGGAAACAATGGTGTTTGAGGCTCACGGTATGTCATTTGTCACCTTACAAAAGACTCCTTTCTCATTCCACAGATGAATGAAAGACATACATGTTTGGTACAACATAAGAGAGATAATATAATAATATCCTCTTAGCCTTACACACCTACTTTATTTACAATTCACAAATAAGGAAGTGTGGCATTAAAATGCTGTCTAGAGGAAGCTGGCGCATCGTAGACCCTCTGTAAACACTTCAGCTGGCATCACAACCCAAACACAACAAAGCAGGGCAGATCACAGGCTCTTCAAGCAAGGCCACGCATTAAAAATTCAGAGGCTGCACAAGTGCAGGAAACGGGTTGGATAAGATACTGTTCCGTATACAGGAAGGACCTCTGTGAATATCATGTTCAACTGATCACTCAAAACGCCCGAGACATAATTTCTGTTTCATTTCTGTCTCAGTGTCACACACACACTTCTCTCCTACCAAATGTTCATCTCACAACAGCAGAAGCTGATTGGTGATGCAATGGTGAAAATAGAGAAAAGGGCAAAAGACAACGGATTGCTATGGAAACTAACAGGCAGCCTTCTGTTAATTGACAATGTACCAAAATGTGGCAGATTGAACAGGAAGAGACAGAAGAGGCAATAGAACCACCAAATTATTAAAAATTACACTCACCTAAAGGATTATTAGGAACACCTGTTCAATTTCTCATTAATGCAATTATCTAATCAACCAATCACATGGGAGTTGCTTCAATGCATTTAGGGGTGTGGTCCTGGTCAAGACAATCTCCTGAACTCCAAACTGAATGTCAGAATGGGAAAGAAAGGTGATTTAAGCAATTTTGAGCGTGGCATGGTTGTTGGTGCCAGACGGACCGGTCTGAGTATTTCACAATCTGCTCAGTTACTGGGATTTTCACGCACAACCATTTCTAGGGTTTACAAAGAATGGTGTGAAAAGGGAAAAACATCCAGTATGCGGCAGTCCTGTGGGCGAAAATGCCTTGTTGATGCTAGAGGTCAGAGGAGAATGGGCCGACTGATTCAAGCTGATAGAAGAGCAACTTTGACTGAAATAACCACTCGTTACAACCGAGGTATGCAGCAAAGCATTTGTGAAGCCACAACACGCACAACCTTGAGGCGGATGGGCTACAACAGCAGAAGACCCCACCGGGTACCACTCATCTCCACTACAAATAGGAAAAAGAGGCTACAATTTGCACGAGCTCACCAAAATTGGACGGTTGAAGACTGGAAAAATGTTGCCTGGTCTGATGAGTCTCGATTTCTGTTGAGACATTCAGATGGTAGAGTCAGAATTTGGCGTAAACAGAATGAGAACATGGATCCATCATGCCTTGTTACCACTGTGCAGGCTGGTGGTGGTGGTGTAATGTGTGGGGGATGTTTTCTTGGCCCCTTAGTGCCAATTGGGCATCGTTTAAATGCCACGGCCTACCTGAGCATTGTTTCTGACCATGTCCATCCCTTTATGACCACCATGTACCCATCCTCTGATGGCTACTTCCAGCAGGATAATGCACCATGTCACAAAGCTCGAATCATTTCAAATTGGTTTCTTGAACATGACAATGAGTTCACTATACTAAAATGGCCCCCACAGTCACCAGATCTCAACCCAATAGAGCATCTTTGGGATGTGGTGGAACGGGAGCTTCGTGCCCTGGATGTGCATCCCACAAATCTCCATCAACAGCAAGATGCTATCCTATCAATATGGGCCAACATTTCTAAAGAATGTTTTCAGCACCTTGTTGAATCAATGCCACATAGAATTAAGGCAGTTCTGAAGGCTAAAGGGGGTCAAACATAGTATTAGTATGGTGTTCCTAATAATCCTTTAGGTGAGTGTACATTGGATTTCATTCAGCAGACACTTTCTGTTCCAAAGTAATTTACTGTACAATTTACAACAGAACAACCACAGTTCACAGTTCAGAACAACCAGCCTATTCAGTGATCTGCTACATTAAGCTAGTTGAACAAACTCTGAGTAGGCTAAGAGTTGACAAAACCAAACAAATCCAAACCGGCTTAGATCAGATTCAGGGGGTTCACAACACTTGCTATAAACACTCTCAGTTAATTCAGGATTTGATCCAGAGTTTATGATTAACTTTGGAACGTGAGCACTTTAAAGTGTGCTATCTGCAGGGAACAGCCAATCACATGAAACATGGAGAACATCATTGTTTGATTCACACAAATCACATCTCTGTTGAAGAATAAGAGTTTGTTTAAAATATCATGAATTTAAAGGGGTCATGATATGAGAAACCAAATTAACCATTGATCTTTTGATACAGAAGAGGTCTCATACTTAATACATCATGCAAGTTTCATAACTTAAAATGTCCTAATCATCAATAAAAAAGCATTTACGTAATAACAGCTGACATTTGATCACGCTTAATGTGAGTGTCGTGTTGTGTCAAAAAAAAAGAAAACTACAATCACTACCGCTATCTTAATGGATATTAATTGTGAAAATATAAGTGTTATTATGCAATACATTAAGGATACAAAAACAATAAACACTTCAAATCACCTAACCATCTTTACACTTACATTTTTCTCTTGAACATAGATGGCACAAAATCTCATTTCAACATTTAAAGACCGGCTGTGCTCTTCTTAATTGCTTTAGCCGTGAACTACTTTAATTTGGAAGAAGAAATATATTGAGTGACTTTATTGCGTTAGATATATTTCACTTTGCTCACAGCTGATCTTATAATGGTGATGAACACAAGTAAAAAACACAATCCACCTTCTTGAACCTGAAAAACCAGAGTTTGCTCAAACTTAGGCCTAACTCAAACGTATAGCCACTGAAACCACCTTTGTGAACTAGGCCAAAGGGATTCGAACCACACATTCAGTTAAAAGACCAAATCTTCAAATACTAAGCCACACCATCCCTGTGATGTTTATGAGTTGTTTGCCAAAAGAACGGATGCACCTTTTTTTCTTTCTTACCAGGTAGAAGTTTCGCTTCTAGTTTCTTGATGGGCAGTTGAGGACTTTTCTTCAAATCAGTCTGTGTAAAAGATAAAGAACACTTAAAATCACCTAACCACTTTCAAGTATGCAAGACAAAGTAGATCTTTATGTTTACATTTTTCTCTTGACCGTATGGCACAAAATCTCATTTCAACATTTAATGAGTGGCTATGTTCTTCATTTTGTCATTTGATCTGAATATAAACATTTATAATCAGGTTTTGAGAATAAATGATCAAATTTTGTGTCTTTCGTGTTGCTGCATTGTGTTGAATGTCAAAAGTTTTCGTGTCTATTGGTCAATGAGGAATTTGACACACTAATTCCTATTATTCAAAACTTCCATGAGTTAGATGTTATTCATTTATTTCCATTAGTATCACACTGGCTGATGCATCAACATCATGCACATGTTAAATTTATCTAAATATATTTAAATATATACCTAAATAAATTATATTTATCTAAATTTCCTACAAGTTGAAAGTACATGCACATTGCTCTTAAAGGAGGGCATCTAGCTCCGTCTGAATACATGGTAAGTTACTGCTGTGGTGCTTTTTGAAGAAAAGTCATTAAGAAAGTAAGCACTGTGAACAGCTGACACCTGAGTTATCAAACCAAGTGAAGTCTTAACTATGAGGTTACCAGTCGTCTAGATGTCAAACATATGGGGTGACACAGTTTTCTTAACATACATAAGTTATACAAGTGCAGAACAGTTTAATAAACGAGTAGAATGACTTTGTTTTTAGCTACTAATCGTTAGCATGCTAGTGTCTCACTCACCTGAAGTGGAGGAAGATAAGACTTAAAAGTCGGCTTCGTTTGTTTACCGGAGAACATCATTTAAACGGGACGATATGACAAAAATGCGAAGTGTAAATCCATATAAGAGCAGCCTAAAACTCTTAAACCCGTTTCGGGCTACTTCAAAGCATTAAATCCTGGGTTTATTCAGTAGAAGCGGTGTTTAAACGCATAGTTTCCATGAATTCAAAAGCAGTATTTAGTCTGTGCTTTGCATGCAGGAGTATCTCAGTTGGATTTGGTCTGTCCCGCTGAAGTCTCTTCGTTAGCGGCTGTCAAACTCACAGTTTAGCTGCTTTAGTTTCCCGCTGTAAACATTCAGGTCATGTTCAGTCTTCTTGTCTGAATCAACAGTGTGTGTGGGTCCTGTGGTGGTGCTTCAGTCCTATAATTCACCGTCCGTGTTCAGCTCAGCCATGTTTATTAGAGGAGGAATGGGGAGGTGCAGCCTGCTTGAGCTCTGGACCACAAAAAAACAGGAGTGAGTTATGGCGAGCCCTGTGGACCATTGGAGCGTTTTGGTTTTAAATACGAATATTCATATTGTTTATAATATTAAACATATACATATATATATTAAGTGCTTTAACACATTTAATTCAAAATGTGAACTTTGCCCTTCTAGAATTTTAAATATTCGAATGCAGAGAATAATCTTTATATGCCCGCTATTTAAGTGATCTTAATTGCGTTGCAATGTCGAAAAATGCACATATGCATATAAATAGATCGTTTTCATATTATGCAGTTTATCTGAAGTGTATTAATGGACTCATGGCGCCACCTGCTGGAATGATTGTAATCATGCATGCATAGTTTCAATAAGGTCAAGACTGTCCCCTGTAGTCAAACTAATTCTCCTTTACTTAGAAAACCCTTTCTCAAATACAACTTTTTCTTTCTTTCTTGTATTTCCATTTCTCTTGTAATGCTTAAACCTGAATGCGATATATGCTTGTAATGATGGACAGGTTGAAAATATAATAAAATATAATGCACTTACTACCATTTAAGGTCACTTTTAATATTTTTGAAAGAGTTCCCTCATGCTTCATTTATAAGATCAAAAATACAGTAAAAACAGTAGTAGTGTTAAATATCTTTATAATATGAAATATTTTGAACTTTTTTTCTATTTTAATATAATAATAATTTTAATTACAGTGTTGCATTGACCTTCAGAAATCATTCTAATTTGCTGAAATGTCTTATTATTATAATCGGTGTGATTATTAATGTATTAGCAATTTTTGGGGAAATCATGATTTATGTATTTTTTTTTAGATAGGCCTAGAAATCTTCTGTAACATCATGAAAATCTTTACGGTCACTTTTGATCAGTTTAATGTGTTCATGCTGTATAAAAGTAATAATTTCTATATATAAAAATAATAATAATTAAGCCCAGACTTCTGAACAGTAGTGTACTCTTAAAAGCAGTTTGCGGCTATTACACAAAACCTAGTCCAGGTGTCTTGCTTCACAGCTGTAAATAGATGGCTGAGTGGAGTGAATCATTTTGTCAATAGTTGTTTTATTAGCTTAGGTTTGACTGTATGAATATTAATTTGTTTATGAATATGATCTATCACAAGGTTTCTCTCAAAAAGTTGTCAAAGGTTCCTCAAAAAATTGTTAACTAAAAGGTTCCTCTTGAAATATGAGCTGCTAAAAGGTGAATAGTACGGAGCTCAACGCTTAAGAAAACACATGCGAATAGAAAAAGCACCAGCAAATCAAGAAAACATCTTCATCAGTTTGACAGCAGGTGCTGCAAATGCTCACAGCACAAACAAATAAAGAATTTTATTTGCAGTGCGTTTCTTTATTTGTTTGTGTTGTGAACATTTGCAGCACCTGCTGTCAAACTGATGAAGATGTTTTCTTCATTTGCTGGTGTTTTTTTCTATTTGAGCTCTCTCGGCCACCCTAGGGGAATATAGGCTTACAGGTCTGAAAAGGTTTAAAACAAGTAATGATCACTGACATACAATATAATAACAGTAATAACAACAACATCAACAATAATAACAGACATATACTATTTATATGGCCATCATGGCCTCCTAATCATCCCCATATCTGCTGATTGGCATTATTTATAATAATATAGAAACTTGAATAAAAAAATGTGCATGAAAAACCTGGATTTCATGGGGGGAAATTACGTAATTTTTAGATCAACTGTTTCAATAATATTTCTATATTCTATTTTACCTTATTGTTCAGTAATTTAGTTTATGCAGCCTCGCTGCGCAGATAGGACGCGCTTTAACACACCAGAAATCATCTGGTGGGATTCCCTACGGAATGAAGCGCGGAGCGGCGCTCCTATTGGCCAAAAGGCGACGCACGAATTTCTCCATTTATGGGTTGTTTGCCTCTGGTTCCGTCAGCCAGCAGACAGACACAAAGTTAACTCTCGCTGCGGTACAGTCAGTGCGCTCGAGCGTCCTCAGTATTATGGAGCGGCGACACTGGTCCTGAGGAGACGTTTATAACAGCACCAGAGGACAAAACGAGACCGTGACACCATCCAGACACTTTAATAGGCTTATTTTATTTTAGTAAACAGTTACAAAACGGATTATAAAAGAAGGTCGGCTGCGGTGTGATAAACGAATGAAAATGGTGAGTGAAAATATACTTATCACAGTCACATACAGAGATAAACACAAGGGACACTGCTCCTGTTTTGGAAACAGTTTTCCAGCATCCTTATCGAGATGAAGTAGCTTACAGCAGCTGCTCGGTGTTATTGTTTTTAACTTCTTTCTGTGGTCATTTACATCAATTAAATCCCTATGGATGTGACCATTCACCGATTCATATAGGATACTATTGTAATTGGCATCATAAATGCTCAAAATTCAGATAATTTTTTTTTTTTTTTTAGTGTGGTCAAAACAAGTGCAAACTAATACTAAACATTTTTTTCATTCCATATTAATTACATGCATTTCAATTTACTGGAGATTTGTGTATTTATATGAACCCTATGTACGTGTTTAGTTATTATGAACATCTTGTGAATATAGTGGCTGGTCTGCTAGACAAACAGCCTCAGCTGGGTGTCATATTCAGCTATTGTTTGCCCTCCATCTCTTGTTCACTTTGATAGAAACAGCCTCTCCTTTCCCAGCCCTCCTTGAACAGGTTGTACTTATATCTGGTCCTGGTTACAACCCAGTTTCTTGCTATTTTTAGCAATATGTTTTTGTCCAGGTGTCTAGATGTCCAGGCTTGTGACCGATAGAAACCATTGTGTTTCCACTTTCCCAGATCAGTGTTCCTGTTAGACACATTGAAGTTATTGTTTTTAGCTCATTATTAACATATACTGTCATGCTAACCTGGCTTAGTCTTATGTAATAGTGGAAAACTGTAAGTTACACACATTAGTGTCCATGGTTACAGGACACAGAGAGATGCAGGTAGGTTTAGTCGCATGTGAAACTCACTTCCGTACATATGCCTATAAGAATGTGCTGGGTTCTGCTTTGAATAAGTACGTGCTTATGCGTGTGTCCACAATGAGACCGTTTCCTCTTGTTATGATGGAAAGCAACACCGTTTTCTCATAGCTCCTCGAGCAATATTAGGCTTCTGTTACGCTTGAAACTTTTCGGCTTTGTATGATCCCTGGATCCCATGGTAGGATGCTTTCACAGACGCTGCTTGTCTCAAATTCAGTGTCTTTTTCAGCCTGTCAGCTGGTGAAGAACAGGTACAGATCAGGTGAAAAACAAGTAAATCCAGTTCAGCTGTCTCTTCAGTGCACGCAGAAACATTCTCGGCAAGCAATGCAGCCGGTGGAACTAGTTTACCTTGGGCTTTACATATATGGGACAAACCTTTTTTGTAGACGATCCATGCTGTCTGTAGTATTTAGTATGTATTGCAATATTATCAATCGTTCTAGGTAAAGCATTTTTTCTGCACAGAATAAGCCAACTTGTGGTTAGCTGTTCTCATGTGGTCAAAATATCACAGAAATCATTAGTGATCAATTAAGTTGTGCTAATTGCTTGTATAAATTAGACTAAAACGGACTCTATATGATTGTACAAGCACTATTTTTTTAATGTTACCATTGCCTGTAAAGTCCCCATTTATTTCTAATGATAGAATGTCACATATGAGGCCAATCTCAGTGTGATCTGCAAGTATATTCTATATAACTGTATCTGTGGAATTAATAGGTGGAGTTTGTACCTATATTTGTTTTGACTGCAGTATCGTCAGAGTATCCTTGTTGAGTCTACTCATTTTGCTCATGACAGCTCAAAGGAAATGGAATGATTTCTGAAATATGAACTTGCGGTAATGTCTGTTACACAACGGTGCCCAATTTTATGTATACCAGCGGTGCAAGAGCAATTTAGGTTGATTATGTAATTTATCACTCAGTTGACTGAACTACTGTATTTAGAAACTATATCATAAAGTTTTGTTTATGTAGTATGGGGACATTTTTGTCCATAATGCCCTTGATATCTTTGGGCTCAATACACTGAACACATTGTTTTAAAACAGGCCACAAAAGCAAGATTACTCTTCTCCAAAATTATGTGATAAACATTAAAGAAAGACATTGAGTAAATATCGTTCTTGTTTCCTCTCCACTGTTTGGTTTATCTGGGTCCATTGTGATTGGTCTCCATATTTCAGAAGCGGTTTTACAGGTTAAGCTGTATCTGGTAGGGTGGTAGCTTTGTGCACTTTCTTTTTTTCCTGCTCAGCACTATCTTCTCTTTTCCTTTTTCTTTCTTTGCCAGATGCTGAATAGTAGGTCAGTATGGCAACATATGTTTTGCATTAAAAGCTGCAGATGGGCGGTACATGCTGAGTAACATCCCCCCCTATTCAAAGCCTCTATGTCACACCGCCACAGGATTGCTGAGGAATCCAGACTCTTTCTGAAAGAGTCAGCAACCCTCACCTAAACAAGAGAAAGGTCTAGGAGGATGGCTGAAATCTGTGGTCTCTATTAGTCTCTAGTTATAAATTTCCGGGTGTGGCAATGAATTTCTCTCAATATCAGCTAGCGTCTTTGATGCTGGCTTCTTTGATGCAGTTTTATTGTTGGTTCTAACTACACCAAACTGTGCTTATTAAAAACGTCCAATCTAGAAGTTCACCCCCAGTTGATTGAATATAAAAGATATCCACTGATGTGTTCAAGTTAAGATTTATATGGTTTGTTTACAGAGCCAGTTGAAAAAGATCATCAATTAGACTGAAATAAACCCTTAATTGGAAAATCTCTATTGACCTTTTCATTGTGATGTGCACCATATGTCGACTAGTAAATTTGCCTAATCTGTCCCTTAGACATTGAATCTTTGTTTTTCTTTGTGGTGACTCTGAATGGCTGTTGCTATTGATATCAACCCCAATAAATGTCAAGCTTGTCACTTCTTGGAGATCATGTACGGAATTTTGTTAGAGAATTGTGCTATTACATGCCACCCACATGAACAAATCAATTCTTTCAGAAAGGATGCATTAATTTGATCAAAACTGACTTTAAAGACTTATACATTACAAAAAATAAAATATATGCTGTCCTTTATACTTTAAAAATCCTAGAAAAAGGTATCAAGATTTCCACAAAAATATAAAGCAGCACAACTATCTTCAATACTGATAATAATAAGAAATGTTACTTGAGCGTCAAATCAGCATATTATAGTGATTTCTGAAGGATCATGTGACACTGAAGACTGGAGTAATGACTGCTGAAAATTCAGCTTTGCATCACAGGAATAAATTACATTTTAAAATATATTAAAGTAGAAAACGTATTTTGATCAAATAAATGCAGAATAAGATGCTTCTTACAAAAGCATTTAAAAATCTTTAACTTTTTAACAGTAGTGTATATGCAATGCAGACCTACGTTTTTACATAAATGTATTGCTAGGTTGTTATTTTTTGCCATTTTTATTTGTACAAACAGTATCGTGAGGACAGAAATGTCCTTAAGAGCTTCATAGCAGAAAAGAACAAGAGCTTCGTGGCTCAATCAGTCGCAGTATGTGTGCTATAACCACTAGGCCAGAGTTTTAATAATATTTTTGTTTTGATTACTGATGTGAAATATCATTTTATCCCTAATAAAAAAGTAGATTAGACTCTATGCAGGCCCAGTTTCCTTAAAGAGTTGGTCTTGAGAAGCACAGAGATGGGCTTTCAGCTGTGAAATGAGATCATTGTCGCTTTGCTCCTGCCAGCTCATGTTCAGCTCCTCTCACCTTGCCTCTCCTGTTTCTCTCATCTGCATTAGTCTCTTTTGCAGCTTCCCTTGTGCTACCAGCTTCTAAAAGCAGGTCAAGGGGACCGGTGAGCATGTGCTATCAAATATTGTTCAGTTTTGAGAGAAGAGAAACTGTTAAACAGACAGGAGGTGTACAGCGAAGCCTCTTGTTAATGATATCCAGTATGTGCACATTTATGGCTGATGTTTGCTTACTGACAGAACAGCTCCTAATTTGTTTAAACTGCAATAAAAGCCATAATGATTGAAGCAGATATTTAGTTGTAATATTGTAGAATTAGATTTGTACTAGATTTTCTTCTAGGTTTCCCTAAACGCGAGCTGGTTTATCTGTGCCTGTTTTTTCTGTACAGTTTCTGTTGAGGTGACCGTGGCTCACTAGGCTGTGTTTACTCATGAAACTCAACCCAGGGCCACAGAATGACTTGTGTTCAAATATTCCCACAAGCCAGAGGCAAAAGCGAGTGAGAACATCACAGACAAGACCATAACAGTGCACGGTTTAAAAGAGGATTTGCATCAAAACATTTTGAAGCTATTGTTTCATGCTGCCACTCTCATTCCTGTAATAAGCACAAAGGTCATGAGGAAGATAGTAGTTCCACTTTGTCCTTTGCATGTGTTTTTATTTTTGAGGGAAAATTCACACGTCAAAAATTCACATGTCTTCCTTTTCTGGCCCAAATATCACTGCAGTGTTGCCTCAATCTGGTTTTAGCGCAACAGTGTTTCTGTTTATCTGCAAAACTGACCTTGACTCTTTGAACCCAGCCTGTGAAAAGTTTGTTCACTGACATTATCAGTCTGTGTCTCATCCGTGTATTTGCATATGCTCTGAAATTCAGGCGCATAAGCCATATGAATGTCTTAAGATTGCTGAAATAGCTCTACGAATATTTCACTGTGACAACACAACTGCTGTCAAAATATATAGTAGTGTTGTAACTGATGGTACGTTGGTACTGTGCTAACGAAATATAACAAAGGTTTGAATATAGATTGAATAAAGATTTTGGCCTCAGTTGTCAAGTCAAAACACTTGAGATAAATGGCAAAGATAGGAATTTTCAAAGCTTTATGCAAATAAGTGATGTGACGGGGCATTAGCCAATGGGAGTGCCGACAGTGACATGCTGCTTAATACAGTTGAATATTGCAGCTGAATAAAAATGTTTGCTAGAAACCATTCAACCCTTTTCAGTATGATTTCACCGTCATTAGTGTGATCTGACCCATTATGGCCTTGGTCATCTCAATGCTTTTCACAGTGCACGAGGCCAACAACATTCATCCTGTGTCATTTCCCAGAGGAAGTGTGATTTACTTAGCTCTTCTATCAGATGAAGTCCAATCAGCCACGGCCAGATAAAACTGCTGCTAATATTGTATTGTAGTTGTATTCAGTATTTTTTGCTCAGCAGTTTTTAGCGATTTCACAAAAAGTCACTTTCAGCCATGCAGTGAATTACGTTTGGGGGCATAAACAGTGTTTCATTGATGTCAGGCATTGTAGACCAGAACAATTGATATAATTTCTGACCGTTTTGATGCTTAAAACAATGAAAAATAGTTTTCCGCTCTTTTTAGTAGTGCTGAGCCTTTGAACAATTTTGTCATTTTCAAAATGAGATCAGACGGTTGAACACAGAGGTGGCTGATCCACATGCTTGGAGGAATGTAAATATTTGTGCTTTTGATAAATCCCTGGAAGTGCTTCATAAAGCTAGAGGCATGCGGTTGGGGGACCATTCACTTCAGAGCCTGTTTAACTCAATTTATTGGACCTTCATAACAGCACAGTGAGAATTACAATATCTTATCACTAAGTAGGTCAGCATATGTGGCATGCTTTTTGATGTAAAACATCCTTTACAGACAAAATAAGTAGTGAATTAAGTAGTAAACTTATTTTAGCAGTCAACCTAGTGCACAGTTCACATTTCTGTATACTGAATGCTCATATACGGTAACTCCGTGGCATGTTTTTTCACTCAAATGAAGTTAAATAAAAAAGAAAAAAACTTAGTTATAACATGCAAATATACACATTATAAATTTTAAGTAACAGGATCTAGCTGGTGTTTGTAAGAGCAGTGAGTCATATGATGCAACACTATATTGTACGTTTTAACAAAGACTTATTTGAATATTTTGGTGGTGAAATGTTTTTTCCTTGGCCAGAACACACAAATAATGTCAATGTTATGAAGAGGTGACATTTTTCTGAACACTCTATTTATTAAGTTTTTACAGTAATGTATCAGTGCAGCATATCCAGTCTGAACAGATCTTTGAGGTGAATATTTTTTTTTGTTTTTTATAAAACACCATGGACTCACTGCTCCAAGGATATAACACTAAATATATTTAAAAGTAAAATTATAACTTTTATAATTATATTTGGGTTAGATTTTAAAATTGCAATTATATTATGTGCACTTAAAAAAAAAAGTTAGCTCAAATGTTTAAGGCAACCAGCTTCAGTAGATTTTTGAGTTTTCTCAACTTATTGTTTTAAGTTCATAAAACTTTAAAGTTGAGACAACTCAAAAATCTCAACTTTTTTTTAACAGTGTGGGTTTAGCTGGAAATTGTCACCTTCAGTCTAAATAATTTTTTAAATAATTATAAAAGATGTATTATGAGGCTGTTCTATGGAGTTATGCAAAAAAACAAATCAACACATTTACAAATGAATACACTTAAAGGCTTCCTTTTGATATTGCATGTAACGTAATATAATAAAACATGTTTTTATAACACTTACGAAAAAAAGAAGTAAAGAGTGCTACACGGGTGTCTTTATAAAGCCACTGGTGCTCATTGGATGTGGTGGAGATAAAAAATCTAATTATATAGACGAAATGCTTCCAAGGCACTCACGTGGTAAGATAAAAAGCCTTTTATTTTTGGCATTTTTGCCTTTTATTGTGATAGGACAGATCAGATGTGACAGGAAGTGAAGTGGGAGAGAGAGAGAGGGGGGCGGGTTCGGGAAAGGTCCTCGGGTCGCGATTCGAACACAGGATGCCTGAAGCACAACTGCGTTGTATGTTGGCGCGCTGCCTACAAGGCTATCGGCACCAACAGATAAAAAAATCCTTTTACTGGGCTTTTTTATAACGTAACATGATCTGTGCAGCATCCTGAAACAGTATTGGATTATTGACTATTTACAATATTAACACAAATACAATAGTCATTTCATGTCAGTGATTAAATTTAAGTTGTCTGACTATCAGAGTGATAAAGCTGTGTGCTTGGCAGCGGCACTAATGTGAGATCTCAGTTTGCTGGTTCTGATCAGAACCATTACTCAGTTGGGAACTGGGGGATTTGTTCTCGTCACTTGCCAGCTCCCATTTCCCGTTGGCTATGAGTAAGATCCCCTGATGCGAAACATTCCTGTGTTGGTTCTGTTTACTCTTCCCTGATTCTGCCATGACAGGGAACTCACACACAGGCATGACCACAGTGAACCATCCCGCTTAGTCTCCCGGCTCATTCCACCCTGTCTCTATTATTACAGTAGACACTCGAACTGTACTGATTTTAGATCAGCTTGAAAGGATGACGTTGACAAATGCCACTGCCATAGACCTGTCCGACTGGCCCTTCCATTTCCTGTCTATACGGTAGAGCATTTAAACGCATTCTCCTCATTGTTATGTAGGTGTGCTCGAGGGTGTTGTTCAGTCAGGGATCTCAATCCTTAAAGATCAGCTCAAAATAGACAGCAACAGGGGGGACTTGAGCTTCGCTGTTGTGTTTAATCAAGTTTCCACACATGCCTGACTTTGATTAATGTCCTCATTACAGGCTTCTCATGTGGGCTGGTAATGTGGCCCCTTATGTTGTGTTGTATCTCTGTGAATCTGTGGAAAATTTGTTTAGACAAGACATTTTTATGAGACAGAAGTTATTTCTGCACCAGAGCACTTGTAGTACAGTAGGCACCATGACGGCAACTATCAAAGCGATAGTTCAGCCAAAAATTAAGATTTTTGTTCATTTACTCACCCTCATGTTGTCCCAAAACTGCATGATATTTTATTTCTGCTTTGGATCATTAAAGAACATATTTTAAAAGTCAGTGTTCAGACAAACACTGGCTCCCATTGAGGATTTTAATTCTGTTTAACAGAATAAAAACATGCATGTTTGGAACAACCAAGTGAGAACCGAATTTTCATTTTTAGGTGATCTGTCCCTTTAAGAGTCTGGCTCTTAAAGCAAATATTGAATCTTGTTGCAAGGTGCTCTGTTGAGAGGCAAAACAGGTATGGAAATTACTTTTTTTTTATTACTTTAATTTCTCAGTCAGCCTCCTCTCTGAGACACTCCTTTATTTTGAACCAAATTATGAGGTGGCATTTGTTTGTGTACACAAAAAGCTTCATGAAATGGTCATTATCTGCTTACCTTTGTGTGGATTATCGAACACTGTAAAAGCCTTCGTAATGAAGGCTGTGTGTGTGTTCATGTTTGGAGAAGCTGCACCTCTCTAAAAGGTATAAAGCACACCATATAACCATAAATCAGCCCCATAAACATAGCCTTAGGCTTTTTATTTATTCATTGGTGTGCATCTGTGTGTTCTGGGAAGACCTTGTTTCAAGTATCTTTTAAAAGCAGACCGTTAGTGAAGTCATAAGCCATGACTGCTACTAAGTAGAATATAAAGGTTGCATGGGCATATATTACCAGTTTTAATAGTCAATTGAAGTATTTGAGTGTTTGATTTACTTTGTAGTTAACTAATCAATTATTGTTGATTGTCTCGTAACAAGAAATGTTGAGAAATGCAAAAGTACTTATGAATTTCTCTGAGGTGTTGTGGATTTGTTGTGTAGTTGGTTGTGGCAGGACAGGTGGCCAGTTTGCAATGGCTTGAATTTGTTCAAAGTAAACAGGATTAGATGACGTATAATCCTGTTTACTTTGAGAAAGTAATTTTTTTGGCCAGCATGAAAAGTGGATATATTTTATTCTGGAAAAACAAACCTTATTAAAGAAGCATATGTATTTTGTCTAGCTGCGAATTGCAATCCAAGACCACCCAGATGTACTGTACTCTCACATTCAAAGGAGAAAATTCCCTCTTAATGATAATTATTTCATTTTCATTTCATTTATTTAATCAGGGACAATGCACATTAATAACACAAACAATATGTAAAATGCACCAGATTTAGCCAACACTGGCTAATTTTCATCCGTAGTCCCTTTTGGCAGGTTGATGTTAAGGACGGGAAGAAAATATAAACAAAATATTAATACACCAAATTAAGAACAAGAATAAATAAATACTTTATCAATCTAATTTCATCTGATCACCTCCAATTTGTCATTCATTGTGCAGCATTTTCAGAAATTCAAACAAATTACATGTTGATAAACTTGTCAAGCTTTATTTTATTTTATTATTTTATTGAGTTGAAATGAATTGAATTGAACATGAATCGGCAAATACTCCAGAATTAAGTCTATTTAAAATATATTTATTCTATAGGGGATAATTATTGTCCACCTGTTTTTAAGCATATCCTGGCAAATATCTAACCATGACCAACAAACCCACGACAAGATACTGTTACTATATGGATGAAATGATCGGTGTATATTGAACTGTCAGGAGATGAGATGACTCCCTTGGTCCTGGGTTTAAAAACTGCCATCAATATGATGATGCACTGTCATCTTGTCTCATCAGCTGCACTATTAGAATTTTAGCACCATTTTTAGAATCCTAGTCTAAACATAATCTATCTCTATGTGTACTTCAGGGAAAATGATGGCGTACCAGACTTCCCCATCAGACAAAATGTGCTACATTCTTTTCCACTGCCTTCAAAAGCGAGCAGAAATAATATGGCTGGGCTGAACTTGGAAACTTTGGCACAGAGTTTCTCTGCAGTAGCCAGACGTTTGAGAGCCACTCCTATCTCAGTTTACACAAACCCTCGTGTTTGCTGTCTCTGGAGTGACGCTATAGTCCTACTTCCACAGCCTTTTCTTACCCAGAAACCCCTCTCTGCTCCTCTGGGTGTTCTCTCTCAATCTTCGTAACCTGACCAACACCCCTAGAGGTGTTTTTACTCCATACGTAAACACTGGGATGCATTACAGCTCGATTATGTAATGGTAGAAAATCCTTTTCCCAAATCAACAAACATGACTTATGTTTACAAGTATGATGAAGGTATGATGACTTATTTATTTTTAACTTGTAACGCATTTAAATTTATTGCACACCTATGATTAATCTAATCTCTGGGCTTTTACTTAGTTTGTTACAGCATTGAGCTTTTTCAGCTATTTGTGATCTGATTGTTTTCTGTCTGGCTGTGGATGGGCCTTTTTTTCTTCAGCACATTACATTGGTGAATTTACAAGCCTGTTGTGTCTGTGTCCAGAGTTTACTACCATTCAGAATGAAGGGCTACCACCATGCACATTGTCCAGGCTGGGATTGTTTCTGTCAGGCATTTTCCAGGATCACTTAAGACTGTAAGAGCTTCACAACTGCCTGCTGTGAAAATACCATTATGTGCTTTTACATTTTGGCGTGGAATTCTCATCAGTACTGATGGAAATCACCATTGGAGTCGCATTCAGAGGGCTTGTACTTGCACTTATACTTTATACTTTATTTATTTTCCTTTTATTATCATGCCAGCTTTATGAGTGCCAAGGTTTATGTTCTGAAGAAGTGATCGGAAGGGACATTCTGACCTTGTAATGACCCAGGGTTGTAAACAACATACTGTATGTTAACATGCAGAATACTGATGGATTCAGACCGATGGTATCGGATTTTGGGCTACAGCCTACAAGCCCCTCTTACATACCTACAAAACTATATAGTACATTTTCATAAAAGCAGGTACAGACTGGGTTTCATTTTAATGTGTATAATGTGTTGTTTATGTAGCCTTGTTTCAAAGACTATAGAAATACAAAGACGGTTCACTCCTATACTTGAATGGGAGAAACTGCAATGCGCAATATGGCAGGATAGTCCCACCTTCTAAATGAAAGGGCCAGTCGTTGATTGGTGAAGTGAAGTGACATTCAGCCAAGTATGGTGACCCATACTCTGAATTCGTGCTCTGCATTTAACCCATCCAACGTGCACACACACAGCAGTGAACACACACACACTGTGAACACACACCCGGAGCAGTGGGCAGCCATTTATGCTGCAGCGCCCGGGGAGTTTGGGAGTTCAGTGCCTTGCGCAAGGGCACCTCAGTCGTGGTATTGAGGGTGGAGAGAACGCTGGACATTAACTCCCCCCACCTACAATCCCTGCCGGCCGTTAGAAGCTCCCGTTCCCATAGAAACCTGAGGCTGGACCAGCCGATGCGCATGCACAGTCATAACATAAGCGCTTCGGGGCAAGTTTGGCTTGCACTTTCACTTCAGGGCTAGGGCTAACTTGATCCCACTTCAGCTCTGCCGTATGTGAATGCATGTCCTCTTTGTGTATTCCAGATGGTTGTAAACAAAGGATAGTTTGAGGAGGTAAAAAATTGCCGCCTTATTGAATCAAACCCAGCCATTTCCTGTGCCTGAGTCTGCGCTCTGCTCCACACTCTCCATATAAGGCAATGGTATTTGCATGAGGGAACAGCCTGCTATGTCAGTATGGATCGAAGACTGGTGTTGCTGACATTTTTTAACTGCTGTAGGATTACAGTGGGGAAATTATCTTTAACAGTATTTTCTGGCGAGGATTTTGCACAGAGAACAATATATTTTGTTGATATATATCAATATATCTTTTATGAATGAAGCATTTCTTCTTCCTGTTATTTATTTATTTAATTTTTTTGTGAAGTTACATTTTCTAAAAGTGCCACACATGTAATAAGTGGGCAAAATAGAGAGCAGATCTTCATCTGTGGTCATATGTGATGCCGGCCAGACTCCGTTGTATAGATGGTGTTATTGTAGCCTCTCTCAATACTAGTTTACTGTATATTATATACACTCCAGATGTGCCATTCACCAGTCTGGAGAATCACATTACACTGACCTCACAGCTGCTCCTTAGTCAATTAATACAATAAATGCCCTAGTTTATCATGCAGTCATTTGGATTATTTGATTATGCTTGGTGAGTTGTGCCATCCAGCATCAGATGTTTCCCTGTCATTCATGGCAAAGCAGCATGTCATGGTACATTCTCATGACAGTAAAAGTCAAGAGTTGTTGAGTTATTTCTTGCTAACTTGCATGTACTAAATATGATTGTATTGTACAATTACAATAGAATATATAATGACTTATTTTACAGCACCCTCAAAGTTGAATAAAAACCTGATTAGTGCCATCTCGCATTGCAGTTATCATTTGTTACGTCAGAAAACATTTTTGAATTTTATTGTAATGTTTTTGTTTTTTGTCAGTAGTTGCGCACTAAGTTGTATAATCAGTCAGATGGTTATTGCAAAATAAACCCCTTAACACAGAAATGGGGGTTTCATGCCTTTCTAAGGCTGTCTTCCTCCCATTGTTTATAATAGTAAGCATGAATGTAAAGTTGTTGGGGTTGAGATATTTTATTGCGTGGTTATTTTAAATCCTGATTGATGTCTTCCCAGGGAGTTTGGGATTCTGACCTTGCGTGGTGCAGATGGGTATCATTTTTGTCATGGTGTAAATAATGCCTGCTGTTCCTGGGTGAACCACAGCACAAGCGTAGTGAACTTTAGCTTTCCTTGTTTCCGGTGTTCCTTTACAAAACAGAACATTTTCATCCCTAAATAAGCCTAGTGGGACCAACTATAACTCATAAAAGCAGAGATGCTGTTTTCTCCCTTGCTTGACTTTGTGTGGTCTATGACTTTGAGTCTTGGACCGTAGGTGTGGTCCTTGTGCTTTTTGTAAAGACTTCTTCAGAAAGAAAAGAATAAGATTACGGTGTTGTGCGCTATCTGGCCCATTGCAATTGTGTTTTTGAGGAACTTTCATGAATAATTACAAACAGTCGGCAAGTAACACATTGAATTGAACATGAATTTTTGAAGTTTTAGAAAGATTAAAATAGTATTTCCTTGTAAAATGTACATCAGTCATTTTTGTTTTACTACTTCATCGTCGTCATCTCATTTAAGTCATTGTGTGTTCAAATAGCATCCTGTTTTCTCTGTTCTTTATGAAGCTCTGCTTTGGCTTGCAGTTTATGGGCAACATGTGCTGGGAATGAAGACATTCATCTTCTTTCCAGGTGTTTATGTGTCCCATGGTGTGATAGTGATGTGGACTCAACCACTGTGAAAGAAACGGTTCAATAGAATTAGAAAAACAGTCGAAAGACAATGAACTCTCTCTGTAATACATGCAAAAATAAACTAAACAAAACAGGCTGTAAAGGTCTGAACGAAGGGTTGACTGTTTTGTTTAAAACGCTGCCTTCCTCCTGTAATTGTTTTTGAGCCAGCTCCACTTCTAATAATGTTCAGGTGAGGTTCCTTATTGTTGTCATGTGTTGAGCATTTATTGTGTTTCTTTATTTTCCTGTAATTTACCTAGGACTTGTACTGTGCTCGTTTACGATGGCAAGTTAATTAGTCCTTCAAGGGAGGGAAAAAATCTTCCATACTTGGTCTGCTTCTGCTTTCTTGCGCCCCTAGATTTTTCAGACTGTGGAATGTACAAATTTGAGAATGTTAAATGTCTTCCAGTTTACCTCACATCATTGTCATGGCATTCCTTAGCTTGGAAAAATTGCTGTAAGAAAAGAATAGACAAATGTGGCCTTCAAATCAGACTAATGCACTAATGATTGAACACTACAGAGGAAAATGTTTAAAACAGCAGTGCGTTTGGATCATGTGCTCTCCAAGCGGTACACTCATTGTCTATGTCTCTCTGTCTGGCTCTCTTTCTGTATTTCTTGAGTCACACTCTTTGTATCCTTCTCTTTTGATATCCTGTCAAATGCACTTGAGGCTTTGTGTCATTCTGAGTAAGGGTCTGGTTCCTCATGGGTCATGGTGACCCCAGAACGGTAGCCAGAAGCCATTGACTCACATCCCTTGATGAATGACCCAAGCTCTCCGGAGACACACCCTCTGCAAAAACATCACCAGAGTGGAAGTAGAATGGGAAAAGAGGGGGACGAGGGAGAAGAGGGGGAATGGTGAGAACATCAGGCGAAGATCAAAAGAAGTGTTTGTAGTGCTCAGGGAGTTTTAGGGAGACTCCTGACCATGCACTTTTTATCAGTTTAGAAAAACAAAATCAACATCTGCTGCGGTGAAAAAGAACGAGCTGTGTTAAATGTGCCGCAGGCGGTGAATTGGACGCGGTCATTTTGCTGACTGGACTGTTTGCTCACATTAACTGTTGTCAGCAATGTACTGTTTATCAGTGCTCATGACTGAATGCGATTCAGAATGGAGGTGTAATGTCTGTGTCACTGGTGGCATTAAAAGTGATTGCAAATTATTATTGGCTTAATATAAGAGTATGATATAATAGGTATTACAATATCAAGGAGAAACTCATTCCTGCTGATTTTAAGCAGAATTTTAAATTAGCCTAAGCTGGTTCACTGGTCTTAGTTCCAATGTTACTTTAGTGTTATTTACGTACTACTGTGTTATTTATTAACATTTTGAACTAATTTTGTTTTTAGATTAAAATTAAAATGAAAACTTATCTAAAACTAGTGTTTTTTTTTTGCTTTTATAATTTTTTAATTGTTTTAATAATATATTTATATAGCTTTATTTTGTTTTAATTTCAGCTTTAGTTCTTGATCTTCTTATTTATAGAAGTTGAATAAGTTACTTTATTTCTAATTCAAGTTTTTCATCTAATATTTTATTTTAGCTTTATTCTAATTACTTAAAACATAATTGAAATACAATTTTAGTCTTAGTTAGCAATAACTAACTTGACTTGGAGACAATCTTAAATCTCAGGCTGGTTTAAGTGAGTTTTTTTTTTTTTTTTTTGTAGCGGGATAATGATCATGCATTTTTAGTGTAATTGCTCTTGTCAAGGTACCATGTTGCTTGCTACCACTAGTATACCATGCTACCCTACCACCCTAAACTCATACCATTCATTGAGAAAAAAAACTGCTCATACAAACAGAGCAATGTTTCAAAAGGTCAACAGAGTTGCAATGTTTTCACTCTTCTGGGAAGTCAACCTATGAATGGCTTACTTACAGTTGTCTCTATACATCACATTTGAGAGAAAAATCTAGTTATGGAGTGTCTAGAACAGTCTTTGGATATGCTAATATAGTTTTTGCCAGGTAGCCTGCTACACAAAAGGTATGGGTGTGTAAAAGTCTAACGAGAGTTTCTTGTTTGTGTTTGCTTTCACAGGGGAGCCGGGGACACTACCGGTACCACTGGCAAAGCCACAATGTCAAGCAGAGTGGTGTGGATGATATGGTGCTTCTCTCCAAGATCAATGAGGACGCCATTGTGGAAAACCTCAAGAAGAGATACATGGATGACTTTATTTTTGTATCCTTGTCCAGCTGTAAATACATCATAAATCCTTAGTCTAACTGTGCTAATATCTCAATCTGATATAAATCTGGCCCTAAATATGGATGTCGTCTATCTGAGTTTTTGCAGATGGATGTTTTCCAGTGGCTCACTAGAAAAGTCCTGGATTCCATCCTCTTGAGTATAGATTATATCTTGATTGGGTTTATTTTGACCAAAGCTTCACTAAAAACTAACATTAATGACAAAAGTTGTTCTTGAACTCTATGCTACAACTTCCAAATCAGTGTTGTCCCCACAGTAGCAGGGACTGTTTTTGATCAAAGCCGTATGTGAGATTCTGAGAGCTTTGTAAAAACAGATTGTTGAAGGCAGCCAAAGAATGCTGGTTTACCTCTCTTCTATATGAACCCAATGTACTTGGCAGAGTTCATGTCTAATTCATCACACATTACTGGCACTAAAATGACCTGTACCGTTTCTTGATAAAAACCTCACTTGCAGTGCATTTCTATTTTCTGCCCTTATTAGGTTTATGGAGTCTTAGTAGAATCTGGCCATTTTGGTCCAGAATCAGTGCTGTGATTGTGGTCAGAAAATAGAAACAACACCAAAGTTTTCCAGTCAGCAGCATATGGAACTGAGGTCACAGAGCGAAAGGCTCAATACTTCCTTTATTTGCAGTGAGCAACTTACGGCAGGGCAGCCAAATAGCTCCAATCACTCACTGCCGTCTGTTGCCTTCCCAATGCATTCAGAGGAAAGTAACAGCATCTTAATAAGGCTCTGACCCAATAACCAAAATCTTCACTGCTGCCACATATAACTCTTCACTGATGTCACCAGTCCATTATTCACACTTGGGCCATTTTTCATCTACCGGTCCAGCCAAAGTTTTATGAATACCCTCTGAGTATTAACAACCACAATGAGTAAAATAGTCCATGAGGTTTTCCTCTATTGTGAATGCTAAACCTCTAAGTGTTTTCAGAAAGAGAGTTTTCAATTTAATAGATTCACAGAGAAAGATGCATTTTGTAAAGAATTTGTTAAAGGGACAGGACACCAACAAATGAAAATTCTCCATCATTTGTCACTCCAAAACTATATGGCTTTCTTTCTTCAGCAGAATGCAAAAGAAGACACTGATGAACATTTTCAACTGCTTTGTCCATTCAAATAACTTTGGACCCCATTGACTTCCATTTATATAGACAAAACAAAATGCATTTTCAAAGTATCGTCTTTTGTGTTTTACAGGAGAAAGTACATACAGGTTAGGACTAGGAGTGATATGATGGAGAGTAAACAGTTACAGAATTGTAATTCTGGGGGGAACTGTCTCTTTACTGCCACGTTTTCTTTCAGCAGTCTTTTGAGCCTTGACCTTTACCTGCAGACATACATTGGTCCTGTGCTCATCTCAGTAAACCCTTTCAAACAAATGCCCTACTTCGGGGAGAAAGAAATAGAGATGTACCAAGGCTCGGTAAGTGTTTTTGGTCAATCTATTTTAAGGTCCAATTCTCACTATTTACAATCCATTAGCTATGACTTTTGCCTCAAAAAACTCCTAATTTGCTGCTTATTAATAGTTAGTAAGGTAGTTGTTAAATTTAAGTATTGGGTAAGATTATGGATGTAGAATATGGTCATGCAAAAGATGTGTTTTATAAGTACTAATAAACAGCCAATATGTTAATAATCGGCGTGCTAAGCAACTAGGTAATAGTGGGAATTGGTCCCTATACTAAAGTGTTACCAAATTTTTTTTCATGGCTTTCTGAACAACACGACTCACATTTGGTTCCATAGGTTTAGTTTTCTTTGAGTGTTATGTAGCTTTAATTCACTACACACACTAATTAGGCTAATTTTTTTCTATACTCAGTGATCTGTATCAAAACTGTCCTCATAAAGTTCTTTATGTAGTTCAATACCTAGAGGTTTCTGTGAACAGTAATTGCTCTGGTAATGATTTTAATAGGAGTTTTTAAAGTGTGTAGGCGTGGTGCAAATGCTTTTAACAGCTGCATTCTTAGTCAGAAAAATAGCTGCGCAGACCTGCCTTAGCCATTAAAGCCACCTGGCTATACTGCCACAGAACAGCACGTCCAGGTCTATGTTCTTAACCACGCTTGGCCAGAGGTCTTGGCTCCTCATCAAGCTTCTAGCTTCTGTCGATAATCATTAGCTTGTGGAGGCTACAGCAAAGACTTTTGAATGTGTTTTGACTTATATGCTACACAGTAGCTTATTTATAAATGTAAGCACATGCCATCCTAAACATGAACTGTAATGTAAATTATGAAATGCATTTCTCCCTCTCTCTCAGGCTCAGTATGAGAACCCTCCTCATATCTACGCTCTAGCTGATAACATGTATAGAAACATGATGATCGATTGTGAGAACCAGTGTGTCATTATCAGGTGAGAGATCTTTCAAACTTTAACTCTGAACATATGTGATGTGAATATCAAATGTTCAGGTGTTTTCTCCAGTCTGTTTATGTGTGACGTAGGAAGGGTGTGACATAAAATTAGGTTTGGTATGACATCAATGCCGACGTTGTAATGGGAGAGTCATTGGGCTGTCAGAGTGAATAGGTCGTCATTACTGTTTTGCTTATACAGATAAGGGTGTACGGTTAAAATACTGTTGACTGGAGCATATTCAACAAGCCTGGCAACCTCAGCAGTGCCCTTTGAATGTGCATTTCTCTAATAATCTGTGAGCATAACATCCCTTTTGATGAAATAACAATAGAAAAAGCAATTTTATATTCTTTAGTCTTTATTTTGTGTATTATTTTCTCCAGAATGTATGAGACACAAAAGCATAAGAGCTTTTGTAACCTGCACTTCCTGCTTGAGCACAGGAAACGCACTTGTAAGGCCCTTAGAGGGACCATCTGCTACTGTAAATGGGAGGAAACTCCACTGAATGGTAATTTGTGATTGGTATAATATTGCGGGGGCTCTTCCTGTTGGAGACTGCAATCAAAGAGCTAAAGTCTGACTCACCTTAACCAAAACATGAGTTAATGAGTCAAGAAACAAGTTTCTTGATTGGAGGGCCATTAGGGAACGTTATGAGTTAATTTGAGTGCTAAGTGAACACTCTGGTTGGTTCTGTAGTACTTTTAATATTATCCTGTTTGTTTGAGCTGTACAACATGTCAACTTATGGCTCAACCAGTGGTGTATGTTTTGGGGCTAGAATATACTAGGAATTGACTTCATTTGTATGAACTTTGCCAAATGGCTCTTGCTTTTGGTGCTGCTAGTGGTGCAGTTTAAAAAAGGTTGGGAAATTTTGGGAAATTTAAGGTTGGGAAACCTTAGTTTAAGAAAACATTTCATTGAAAAAATCAAGTGCCAGAATTCACCCTGCAGCATTATGGCATATGGATAAACATGGTGAAGGAGGGGAAGTTGCAGAAAGGGAGATTTTCACTGCTGAGCCTGAGATCTTTCTTTTAGATCTCATAGTCACCTGTGGGCTGGAGGGTGACTGTAGTGCTTACTTCATAGTAAGTGACTTCAGTTTCAGCATTTTTCTCACCCGTTTGTTTGTATAGCAAGAAAGCCGCTTCCAGTTCAGTCAGACCACATAAAGAGACTGGAAGTAGAATTGTGATGACCCAGATTAGTAAACAAAACCTTCCATGAAATTGCTGCCCAGGCATCCTGTGGTCAAGCTGTATTTTGGTTAGGACAGGCACAGGTTTTTCTAAAAACTATTATGCATGAAGGACAGTTCCTTTTCACATGGCCAGCTACTTTTCTGAAGTTTGCTTTTTTTAAATGCCTCTTATTTAAAATAACTGTTTTCTATTTATTTATTTTTTTAATGCAATTTATTCCTGTGATGGCAAAGCTGAATTTTCAGCAGCCATTACTCCAGTCTTCAGTGTCACATGACTCCTCAGAAACCATTCTAATATGCTGATGCTTGGTGCTCAAGTAACATTTCTTATTATTTTCGATGTTGAAAACATTTGTGCTGCTTAATATTTTTTGTAAACCATGATGCATTTTTTTGGGATTCATCGATGAATATAAAGTTTAACTGACCATTTATATGAAATAGATTTTTTGTAACAATGTTGAAGTCACTTTTGATCAATTTAATGTTTCCTAAATCTTACTGACCCCAACCTTTAGTGTATATTGCCACAAGTGTAGGATTGTCTGGATGATTGTGATTTTCATTGTCTGTAGTGGCATAATGGTACAGAATTGTTTGGGGAAAACGGGAAGGAAGGATGTAGCACAATCTGTTGTATTAAATCAGAATCTCTTCCCAAAAAGAGGAAGCCATTTAATGAATGAATGAGACAATGTACAATAAGAGTGTGTTCCCAGAGCTTTCATCGCCTTTAGACGAGCAGGGACATTTCCTTTAAGGTGGAAAGCCTATAAACTCGCAAGACAAAGGAATGAGAACCACATGGCAGGCTTAAGCT
This sequence comes from Barbus barbus, assembly GCF_936440315.1. Lineage (NCBI taxonomy): Eukaryota > Metazoa > Chordata > Actinopteri > Cypriniformes > Cyprinidae > Barbus > Barbus barbus. Next base: position 17,941,127 of record NC_136729.1, on the reverse strand, counting down.
CCTGTAAGAACTCTTGGAGCCAGCACGAGATGTTTTCTGCATGTATGGCGAGGCTCTCACGATAGGATGAAGTGAAATTAAAGGTGTATAGTAGCGCTGCTGTGTGAGGTAATGGACTTCTTACCGCTTACCCAAGCTTCCTTTAATGCGCCACAGCTGTGCCTTCTCAAAATGGCAAAACTGACATCGGTAATAGAAGAAATACAGAAAAATAAACCAGCTTCTTCTGTCATCATCCGCCAAACCACATACATCTTTGTTTATGGCCCTGCCAAAGGCAAATGGCAGGCGGCAAGATGCAAGTAGAGGGTAAAGCTTAAGCAAATGAAGAAAACGAAATAGAACTAGTGTTATGACAAAGGATTAATGAATGGTATTTTTATTTGGTTTAATTTGAGTATAAGCATTTAGAAAATTTTCCTGCCCTGTTGGCTGTATGTATGTGCACATAAACCGTACACTGCCATTCAAAAGTTGTTTTTAAACAAATGAATTTGATGATCTATTCATCACGTAATCCTGAATTACAATTTCCACAAAAATATTAAGCAGCACAGCTTTTAAATATTGATAATTAGAAATGTTTCTTGAGCTCCAAATCATTGGATCACTGAAGGCTTCAATGGCAGCTGAAAATTCTCCTTTGCTATCACAGGAATAAATTATATCTTAACATATATTAAAACAGAAGATTGTTATTTTAAATTGTAATAATATTTCACAATATTGCTGTTTTTACTGTATTCTTGATTAAGTAAATGCAGCCTTGATGAGCATCAACAATCACTGTTCAGACGGCATTACTATTACTGTCAACATTAACAAACATTTTGTTCTGTGTGCAATCTGATTCAAACTCAGGCCTTTCACTATGTAAATAAGCATGTGCTCCCATTAACGAGCAACATATTACAGACTATAGCTCACTATGGACAAATATAGAAACATATTTAGTTAAAGGAATTCCCCTCTCACCAGCACTATTATGCTTGATCTGTATTAATTGAGGATAAGAATCTACTAAACCCTCTCTGACCCTCTTAAAAGCTTGCAGAGCAGATTTTCGTGTTGTGCAGTGAGGCACACAGGGGGCTTTTTTGATTGTTAACACCCTCCTGTTCTTATTTTTATTGGAAAATTAGAGTCTGGGTTTTAATATGATCATAAAAATGTTGACTGGTGAAACAATCAATTCTGTTGGTATTATTTTGTAACAATCATTGTTGTCACTACTACACCCTATAAGCCTAACAAATGTTCAATAGCATTATATTATGCTTTTATTAGCATTCAAAAGTTTGGGATCAGCAAGATTTTCTCTTATTGTTTTCTCGTTCACCAAGGCTGCATTAATTTCTTTAAAAATTGAGTAAAAACAGTAATATTGTGAAAAATTTTACTTTAAATATTTGGTAACGCTTTAATTTAGGGACCAGTTCTCACTTTTTATTAGTTGCTTATTAGATGCATATTACTAGCATGCTGGCTGTTTATTAGCACATATAAAATTCTTATTCTTTGTTCTGCACCACATTTTAAATCCCTTAATCCTGCCACATCCCTACACCTGCCTTACTAACTATTAACAAGTAGCAAAGTAGGAGTTTATTGAGGCAAAAGTCATAGTTAATAGTTAATTAATAGTGAGAATTGGTCTTCAAACTAAAGTGACAACATTTTTTTTTTTTTAAAGTATCTGTGCCTTTATTTATTTATATAGGAATGAGCTTAACATTTGTCATCTTTTTTATGTTCTTCTCAGCGGTGAGAGTGGAGCAGGGAAGACAGTAGCAGCAAAGTACATCATGGGCTACATCTCCAAAGTTTCAGGTGGAGGTCCCAGAGTTCAGGTGGGTTGCACAGAACAAGAACAATTTGAAAACTCTTGTAACTTTCAGGATTAGTTAAGGTGCAATTAAATAGAAAAACAACATACGGTGGCTTCCTGTTCCTGATAAGTTTACCGAGATTGTTTCTGACAGTTAGTGTTAAATAGAATCCTGATCCATGTTGAAGTTTGCTTCATCTGACATTATTCCTCTTCCCCTCTTTCTTTCATCCCCTAAACCCCGCCAGCAGCCATCTGTCCCCCACAATCCCCTTCTGATCTGTCCTGTGTCCCCCTCTCAGCCCTTTCAGGAGCTATGTGAGTGAGCTCAGAGTCAGAGGATTTACACTTGTTGCTTGTATTAATCTGATTGAATTAACCGTTTGTTAATGCATATTAAAAAGATTCAATCATTCTGTTATGCTTATATTTAGCATAACAAGATTTTAAGTGAAAATTAACATGAATTTGACATGAATTCCTTTTGCTTTAATTTGTCTAATCTACCAGGTAAAATATCTAAACATGATTCAAAATCTATGGCTAATTACTTCATTTCATGAATGTTTTTAAGCCTTATTTTTGTTCATAATTAATCACACTGAATTAAATTCAAATTTCAGTCGCACAAATTCAGCGTGAACATTTTAGTCCCAGTTATTTAGGACAAAGAAAATGTCCATGTTGAAATGATTCCCTCTGCTCTATCTCATGATTTGATAGTGAACAGGCTGTTACATGTGTTTTGACGAGTATGTTTGATGACGCCAACAAAGTACAAAGTAGCGTATTGTGGTACAACAGAAAGTCTCTCTGCTCGGCCTGCTCTGCTGTGTCTATGCTTTGTCTGATCTCTCGAATGTCACAGTGCCTCATGATCATATGACCATCACTGCTGAATGGTACACGCTGATTTTTTTGGTGTCTTGCTCATCTGCCTCTTTTATTTTATTTTTATCTCTCTGTATATCAATTTTTTACTTGTGTGGTCCACACAGAAGTTGGTACCCTTTCTCTGTCCATATGCAAATGATCAATGTGTGTTTTTCCTGCTGTTGCAAATGCAAACAAGCCCTCAGCTCGAATTTGTTTACATCAGCAATGTGACTTTTAATTTCAGATTTCTTAAAAATATCTTTATGCAATTTTTACACTTTATATGTTTAACTTGAAGATGGGACGTGTAATGTCATAATCAGTGATGTTATCGGATATCCCAGAACTTCTGCATCTCTTGGCTGCTCAAAGTAGACGATGCTGTGCAAATTGTATGTGGAATGTGCACGCATACTGATATATGTGGGAGTGGGGAGTGAATTCAAGTCAGTTAGGCCACTTTTAGACATTGGGATGACCAATTTGACCTGAATTCACACTACAAGATGGGCGTTACCTACTGATCTCATTTCATCAGTTCCAGATCAGCATAAGTTCTGTACTTATAATCCTCCACAGTATGAAAAAGTCAACTTAATCTCTCTCTTTTTCCTGTTTATATCCACACAGCATGTCAAAGACATCATTCTGCAGTCCAACCCTCTTCTAGAGGCCTTCGGGAATGCTAAGACAGTGAGGAACAACAACTCCAGTCGATTTGTAAGCTTCGATCGTCCTCCCATATACAAATTTTATTGACGAAAACTATGAATTTAAGAGGAACACAGTTGCACTAGAACCAACAAAAACAGGGTGATCATCCAGTTCAAATACAAAAAGAAAGAAAAAAACAATGTTTTGCCACTGCAATAAGAACACTTCATAAACATGATGCTATCGTAAGGCTTTGGCCTAAACGTGGCAAGTACTGCCCTTAAAAATACTCACAGGCCAAAGCAGCCATTACAAAATACATTGTACACCACACTTACTTGCAGTTCTGCTTCGTTATGCCCAGACATGTCAGTCTTGTTTTCGTTCTCTTGGGCTTGGTGTAGTTTTATTGTAAGAAGAATGGCTTAGCAGTGGTACAAATGGATTGTGTAGTGGATGTAAAAGCATCTAGATGAATTCAGGGGTCTTACAGGGGCTGGTAATGTCGTTACAGGTTTAAGTCTTGACATGTCTGGTAACTGCGGACAGCTGCAGCACACAAAAAACGAACAGAGACACATAAATGATAGTGAAGAGTGTTTGTGTGTGTGTCAAAGCACCTATTTCCTCTTATTTTTAGTTCTGGGCATACACATCCACCTGCAGTACATCACGTCTGTGCCGTTTTAACATTCATCTTCTCTGACAGGGGAAATACTTTGAGATTCAGTTCAGTTCCGGCGGTGAGCCAGATGGTGGGAAGATCTCCAACTTCCTTTTGGAAAAATCACGTGTGGTGATGCGGAATCCTGGAGAAAGGAGCTTCCACATCTTCTACCAGGTGAGAATGAGGACACAAGGTTGGCTTCTTCTCTCAGAAGATGTCACTGTGACTGTCAGTAGCATAAGTGCAGCACGTTATGAGGAAAAATTGAATGAATAACCGCAGTAAAATTCAGGAAAGGGAAGATGGAGCCATTTGGCTCTGAAAAGCAGGTCACGTTGTTCTGAGTTTACCACTTGAGTTTTTTGGAAGAGGGAGAGTCTGTCTGACCTTCTTCTTAACGAGGCCTTCTCACCACTGTTTCTCCTTCACAAGTGTGGAGAGTTTGAGAGTTTTCCTATGGTTACATTTATTTAGGACTTTTAGTTTTTTGGTGTTTCTTCAACTGTGGACACTTTTGGCCCTGCAGACTTTTAGAAAATAAACACTCCTAAAACACTTTTCACACTCTCACTAGTTTGTTTCATTTGTCTGCTAATATCGTCCAGGAGAATTCTACCTTTTTTTTCCAGAAAGTCATAAATTCTCACCGCAATGTCATTTCCTCCACGTCTTAAATTTTGTATTATTTAATGGTGTTTTGTAGTGGGAATGACATTTGAAAACTTTTTGGAACATTTTTTGGCTTGCCAAGAATTATTTCAGAACTAGCATTTCATATATCCTAAATAGAGATAATAGAGAATTTTTTTTTTTAAACATTTTTAAAAGTCTCTTGCTCAATGATGCATTTATTTGATGAAAATGTCATCAGAAATAATTTTAATAAGCTGATTTGGTGCTCAAGTAGCATCTCTTATTTTTAGCAATGTTGAAAACAATTGTGCTGCTTAATATCTTTGTAGAAACCGTTATACGTTTTCACTATTCTCTAATGAAAAGAAAATCATTTATTTGACATTAAAAACATGAATAAACATAATGCATTCTTGCTGAATAATGCATCCTTTCTTTAAAGAAAAAGCTCTCTGCGTGTATGAATTGACAAAATTTAAACTTGATTGGAAATGGTGCTTAGTAACAGTAATGTGCTCAAAACTGATGTTTACATTGATTTACCTTTATTTTCTTTATATTTAATCTCATATTTCATCTCATGCTCTTCACTGACAGTGTGTTTTGCTTGCTGAACAAATACAATACTTTACAAAAAAAATGTATGGCAACAAGATTATTTATGGTAACAACGAGACCATTTTAATGTGACATTGTTATAACGCAAAAAATGTGAAAAACATTTATTTGTTTTAATAAAAATCAAACCTTTGGACAAAAGTGTTGAACTTGAAGAAGCCCACTTTTCTGAAAATATTACATCTTTTCTCAGCTAATAGAGGGAGCCAGTGGAGACCAGAAAAGTAGTCTGGGTATCACCAACCTGGATTACTACACTTACCTCAACCAGTCAGGTTCCTACAAGGTTGAAGATATTAACGACAAGCACGACTTCCAGGAAACCTTGGTAAGTATGGTTTAGACAGCTTGGTATTTGAGTCAGACTGCTGTCCTGGGAGTCTTATGTAGCTGTGAAAAATTTGCCTGTTCAAATATGACAACTATTTTCTATATTTGCAGACACTGTTGTTGTAACTTCCCTCTCCTCTCTCTGTCTGACCCCAGCATGCCATGGATGTGATTGGTATCTCAGGGATGGACCGCACCCTGGTGCTGCAGATTGTGGCAGGAATTCTTCACCTTGGGAACATCACCTTCAGGGAAGCAGGGAACTATGCTGCTGTAGAAAATGACGAGTGTATGTACATAGACTCAGTCCCCCATTTTGGTGTCCTTGTTTAAACTGTGTGCTGTGGATTATTTCATTGCATTAACTCATGCTAAACTGTCTTGCCACACCAAATTACCCTCAGAAAATAGAGCTCTGTTTATGTGCCTGGTATCTGCATATTACATCACACCCTAAAATTGTACAGTTAAACTCTGAACTTCCAGCCCACCCCTCTATTTCCTTGCTCTCTCTCTCTCTCTCCTTCCCGCCAAGTGTCTTAAAACTCTCAGGTGGAGCAGTGCACTTGAATGACAGAGGCTGTTTGCTGTGGCATAAAGCCATGCTGTGCTGGGAGCAGACGAAGCTAATCTGTGCCTTTCCTGTTCTGCCCCTTCCCAGCCCCCTAACCCCTAGTGTTGGCTTGGCAATCTAAAATCCACACGCGGCACAACTGCTCAGCCGCCTGCTAATGACAAAACTGTCTGCAAAGAGCTCATGCATCCTGGGAAATAAATTCTATAGATAACATCTTCCACTGCGAATCCATATATTTTATAGAATTCTTTGATTCACACCATGTAAGGGTGTTTTTGAGAGCCATGGCCACTCCCAGATCTTTTTATAGTTGCATTGTTTTGGGAGAGCAGTTAGTGTGCTCTGTTCTACCACACCCAAACATCTGAATAATGAGCCATGCTTAAGCAGTATGACGGACTGCATCACTATCAGGACTGAATGAGGGCAGTTTCCTTTTGAAGGTGGTGAGTCAGTGAAGAGGCGGGGTTCATCAGTAATGGAGTGAGGCGCAGTATTGCCAGTAACTCGTGTCTCACCCGTGCCTCTCCTCAAAGGAGATCTATTGTTGTGACTACACTAAAAAAAAATGCACATGTGTCATATGTATAATGTACCACTGTTTTCTTAAATTTGTTCAGTTATATTATGTTATACGTTATGTTATACGTTATGTTATTTTAAGTATTTTTTTAAGACATTAATACTTTTATGCATTAAATTGATTCAAGGGACAGAAAAGACATTTATAAAGTTCCAAAGATTTATATTTCCAATAAATGCAATTTTTTTAAACTTTTTTTATCAAAAAACATTTATCACAGTTTGACAAAAACAATTAAGCACCACAAATTTGAGCATCAAATCAGCTTATTAGAATGATTTCTGAAGGATCTTGTGACACTGAAGACAGAAGTAATGATGCTGAAAATGTAGCTTTGCATCACACGAATTAATTGAACTTAAAATATATAAAATTTGAAAACAGTTTTTATAAATTGCAATAATATTTCACAGTATAACTGATTTTAATTAAATAAATGCATCTTTGGTGAGCAAAAAACATTGAAAAAAATCTTACCTATCCCCAAACATTTAAACATTTGCTATAAATGACACATTTAGATACACTTGTGTATGGCAGTGTGTGCAATTATCATTCCGACTCTACCAAACTGTTCTCTCTCCCACTCTTAGTTTTAGCATTTCCGGCCTTCCTGTTGGGAATCGATCAGCATCGTCTTAAAGAAAAACTCACCAGCCGTAAGATGGATGGCAAATGGGGTGGCAAGTCAGAGTCCATAGACGTAACACTGAATGTGGAACAGGCGTGTTTCACTCGTGACGCTCTCTCCAAAGCCCTGCACGCTCGTGTTTTTGACTACCTGGTGGAGGTACAAGTCATATACACCTATTTATCCCTCATAAAAACAGATGCTAGAGAAGAAATAAGCACTATATGGGTTCCTATTTTTTTTAGTCAATCAATAAAGCCATGGTTAAGGACCATCAGGAGCTGAACATTGGAGTATTGGATATTTATGGCTTTGAGATTTTTCAGGTGAGTATTTAATTTATTCGTCACTAATGGAATGATTGTTTTCACAGCAGTTAACAAGATGTGTAGCTATCCAGTCTACCTAATGAGATAAGATGATTGATTTTTAATTGCCTAGATTGATTCTCCTCTGCTTTTGTAAACCGATAACATATTAATGAGCTTGACTAATCTGATAATCTCTTGGTTTGGCATCTGGTATTGAGACCTTTAAGATAACTGCCTGTGTTGTCTTTATAAGAAGGATAAAGCTGGATAAAGCTCTGAAAACAGCTTTCAGCCCTTTTAATTTGATGTTACTACCACTGAGATGCTGAATTCTTGAGCAACAACTGTGTATTTTTAATTAATAGCATTTTATTAACAACTGAATCATTGTTTGTCATGTTCACACCATCACCGAAGCTGATTGGCAACTTATTTGTTTCCTTTGTCACCACTACTGGTATTATTTTTGGTTCATAGTGACAGTATCTCTTTTCTGTTTTCACTTGCCTTTTAGAAAAATGGATTTGAACAGTTCTGTATCAACTTTGTGAATGAAAAACTGCAGCAAATTTTCATTGAGCTGACTCTGAAAGCTGAGCAGGTAACACTTCATTTCTCCCCTGTGCTTTTTGGTTTTGCTGTGATTTGGATTTGTGCATTCAATCAGTAAAAGTCCCACCTTTCCCTTAACCTAGTTTTAGCGGTACAGGAAGTACTATATGCTTCTGCTCCACCCTAGTAGGGGATCATTTTCATCATTTGTTCTTTTCCTCTCTTCAGGAGGAGTATGTACAGGAAGGAATCCGATGGACTCCCATAGAGTACTTCAACAATAAGATCGTCTGTGACCTCATTGAGAGTAAAGTAGTAAGTTTCACTAACTGTGCAAATCAAACATCCATCTGTTTGAAAAGTTGGATATGATCTGTCATTGCCTAGTGTGGTAAATCAATAAAACTAACATTAGTGAACTAAGAAGTTCAGATCCATATCCACAAAAGCCTCCTTTCTCTTCCCATGACTGTTTGTTTAATGGGCTCAAAATGCTTGATAAGCCTCCAAATTCAATTTGCTTCACTCACAGAGAGACACACAGAGCCATGAAATTCACAACAAGGTAGAACCTTAACCATCTATGTCGGTGTGACAGCGTGTGAGAAAGTGCTTCTCTGTGTCACTGCTAAAAGCTAATTGTTGTATGTGAGAAATTTACAAGCTGTTTTCCTTTCGTTGGACTCTGTGAATAAAGAGAGACGTCTAAATTTTCTGACAATACAGACAGCTGTGTGTTATCAGACGGTGTGTTTTCATTCAGGTTAATGAATGGATATTCATTTCCTGAGTTTTGATTAGACTTGTAAGGCTGTGAATGTGGGCTAAAACGGTTTCAGACGTTTTATACATACATGTTTTATATTGTTTAATATACTATAATATGTGGGTAAAATACTTAAAAGTAGATGACCTGTAATGCAACATGTAATACCTTATTTAAATAAACTATACTACTACTACATAAGTGCGTAATATTATTACTACTACTACTACAAAATATTTTATTTTTATGCCAACTTTCATACAGATCAAAATGCTTCACAGGTCAGAATATGAAACATTTTAAAATAGAATGAAAGAATAAATAAAGAAATCAATAAAGTGAATAAATAAATGAATAAGGTGGGTACAAACAGTAACAATCAAACAAGAGCCAAAATAAAACTCTAACCAAAAAAATGAAAAATAAAATAATAATAATTCAATACAATTATTAAGGAGCCTAATAGGAATGCATTTTACAATATGAATGAATCTCACTTTCATTTTGTGTTCTTTCCCAGAATCCTCCAGGCATCATGAGTATACTGGATGATGTGTGTGCTACTATGCATGCGAAGGTTGAGGGTGCAGATCAAACGATGCTGCAGAAGCTCCGAATGCAGATCAACAGTCATGAGCACTTTAACAGTTGGAACCAGGGCTTCATTATTCACCATTACGCTGGCAAGGTATTTACGCTGGCAAGGCATCTTTTTACCCACCTCCCCGCACTGCAGTGTTGTTAAATCATTTTCTTTATCTTTTTTCCCAGTGCTTCTTAATTCCATTAAGAATCACTGGAGCACTTAGTGTCTTTCCTTCCATCTCTCTCTCAGTCTCTCGTTTGCACTTTGTTGCCTTGAGGTAGTTCAGTATGTGTGGTACCATCCACATACCCCATGTTCAATGAGGCGTGCTCTGAGGGGAGGCAGGGGGAGCACGTCCACATCCTGCACCATTAGATTTAAAATAAGCATGTTCTACAGACAAAGGAAAACCATTGATTAAAAAAAAAAACGATATCTGTGTCTTCTAGCATTAACTGCAAATACATAAGTAAATAAATAAATAAAAAAGGGTGAAAACAATAAAAAGCAAAAAGAGCCTAAATAAAACCCTAACCAAAACATTCTACAAAATGCGAGAGAAAATTAAAAGGAAATAATATTAATAGTAATCAATAAAATTACAATGGTCAAGATTTTGTCTCCCAAATTATTTGTAAAAAATATGAATGCATTTGTGGGATACATATTTTGAAATTATACAAGTGTAAAGTATAAATAATTATAATAAAAGCAAAATTACATATCCTAGAATATTTATTTATTTATTTAGTCAGTTATTTATGAGGGTTAAATACTCTCTACTTTCCCACTTGTATATACAGAGACTGGAAGTACATAAATGTAAGTAATCGGTTGGTTGAGTTGACATTGATCTGAGCATCTATTGGCTCAACTGTGGTTCAAAGAATGACTTGTGTTTCTAACCCTGCCCAGAACACTCTACTGTTTAACTGATCTGTTACGTGTCACTCCAGGTGTCTTATGATGCAGAGGGTTTCTGTGAGAGGAATAGGGATGTGCTGTTCACTGACCTGATCGAGCTGATGCAGAGCAGTGAAATGTAAGTGTCACTCCTCCATCCTAAAAATCAGCCAGTCTGTGATCTCATCCTACAGCTGCTTGTAACAGACTCTCAGAGTGCTTGAAGATCTTAATATATGTAAATCATGGATATAATCAGGCCAGCTGAAGGGTCCACAATAGAAGTGTGCTGGAGATTATCATTGTTTCTGAGTCCAAAAGGCCCCTCTGTCTCTCAAAGGAGCGTGCCTGTCGCTCTTATGTGCTCCTGGGCCTCTTTTGGGCCCCAATAGCCATCTGTGCAAGCCGTCTCCTCCCGCAACCCTTTGTGAAGCCTTCTGGGGGTCCGCTTTGATACTGCATTCAGATACGTGGTGTCATGCGTATATATCTGCACCACACACACACACACACACACAGAGTTCGCAGGAGAACTACCTTTTCACCTGCCAGCAGGTCCTATACACAGAACAGAAGAAAGAGGAATCTTGAATTCAGTGATGATTCGAAGCAGGGCTTCCTGGCTATCTGCACAGATCTATCCCTGCATCTCCACTCCCGGACCATTAACCCTATAAAGAGGTTTAATAATAACATGGATGTTTATGTGAAATGTGAAAGTTTTTGTCTAAGATGACAAACCTTTAACATAAAGTATAAGCTTGATTTCTGCATTTACAGTAAACCTGTAATGTGTTACAGATACTGCAGAGAGGACTTAACTTATTGTTTGAGCCACGAACATTCCTTTAATGTTCCAACCACCTTAATAAGAGTTTTTTTTGTTTGTTTTGTTTGTTATATAACCATCTGGCATTTAGTAAAAAATTTGCGATTCAGAGCACACTTGAGCTAAACAAGGTCCACATACAATGAGATTTTATGAATATTTAAATACTGCACAGATACTACAAGGAAACCAATAATATATATTAGCAATAGCAAAATATTTATTGCTGTATGCTGAATCTTAGTAAAATCTAGTGAGGCAAATGGATAGTGAGCAAAACAGATAAAAAACCACAGGTATTCAGACTGTCCCAGTGATGATGATCTCCAAAACAATGTGCACTGTGGCTCGAAGGAATTCAAGTGACCCTGGTCTGCAGCGGAGACACATGATTCAAAACATTCCTGTCTGTTAAACTCTTCTCTCTTTCTGCCAACCCCAAATCATTCCTTTCTGGTTTGATTGTTTTATTAGACCTTTCATCCGTGCCCTGTTCCCAGAAAACCTCAATGCTGAGAAAAAAGGCAGACCCACTACTGTAGGGAGTAAAATCAAGGTGAGTTGAGGTTGCAGGTTCTTTGCAGGTCTCTAAACCTTTGAGGTTCTATCTATTTCTACTCATACTACACTGATAACCACTTTTTCACATATTACGGTTGTCTGGCTATCTATGGAGATTGTATGTGTGTAACTCTGTAAGGTGTTTTAGCTCTTTCACATCCTCTTTTTCTTTGTAATGATAGAAACAAGCCAACGATCTGGTGAGCACCCTGATGAAGTGTACACCTCACTACATCCGCTGTATCAAACCCAATGAGACCAAGAAACCTAAAGACTGGGAGGAGAGCAGGTGAGAGTCCATGGACATGGCAAAGTTTAAGGGAGGGAAGGGAAGGGAAGTGGTGTGGCCAAGTATACAGTAGGATACAAGTATACAAAGCATACTTGGAATTTGTGCTCTGCATTTAACCCATCCAAGTGTACACACAGTAGTGAACACACACCCGGAGCAGTGGGCAGCCAATGCTGCGGCGCCCAGGGAACAGTTGGGGGTTTGGTGCCTTGCTCAAGGGTCTCACCTCAGTCGTGGTATTGAGGGTGGAGAGAGTGTTGGTTATTCACTCCCCCACCTACAATCCCTGCCGGACCTGAGACTCATTCTTACTTCCTGAACACTATTAATGGGGATATTGAATTAGCATTATTACAGTAATACATTTTGTGAAAGTGGCCATTATTAATGTTAAAGCAACAACAAAAAAATCAATGCTTTGCGAGCAAAGCATCCTTAAGTTTTAACATTTCTGCAAAAATCTCAGAGAAAGAAAAATCTAACCATTACTCTAGTCTCCAGTGTCACATGATCCTTCAAAAATCATTCAAGTATGCTGAAGTGGTGCTGAAGAATCATTTATAGTTCTTAAAACAGTTTAGGCCTACTGCTTAACATTTTTGTGAAAACTTTTTGATGAATAGAAATTTCAAAAGAACCGCAATTATTTGAGAAAATAGAATACTTTTGCAACATTGTTAATGTATTCACTGTTTTTGATCAATTTAATGTATCCTTGAAGTATTAATTTATTTCAAAAAATGCTAAAATACTACATTTTTGAAGGGTAGTGTAAATCAAAATGGAAAACTAGAAGGAAAACTAAAATGAAATGTTCTTATCCGGTGCATGTATTGTTTAGACTCTAATGGTCTTCCTGTTATGAGGGTTTGTGAGCATAGTTCATGTTAGGCAGTATAATTAACACTCAATTTCATTCTCAGGATGTGTGTCCAAAAGATTTGCATTTATTTAGTCATTTATTTTGGAAAGACTGATGGGGAAACTACCAGAAATGCCTTATTTGTTTATAAAATTGAGAAGAATTTCTGTAAAGGGGCTTTCTGAGTTGTTGCTGTAAATATTAACCTTCCTTCCTTCCTTCCTTCATCGCTTCCTTTCAATCTGTGTCTCTCTATAGAGTGAAGCACCAGGTGGAGTATCTGGGTCTGAAGGAGAATATAAGAGTAAGGCGTGCCGGCTATGCCTACAGAAGAATCTTCCGCAAGTTTTTGAACAGGCAAGTTTTTGACAGTTTCAAATTCATCCTCAAAGCCTGATAGGAAGCTCTTCATAGAACAACATGGACTGAGAGCATATGGTCACATCTGGCGTTACAGTTTCATCATCCAGTGAGAAGACACCACATTTTCACAAGAAACAGCTTCAGAAAGATAAGGAAGAGAGAAGAGAAGATCTTAGAGTTGCAAGTGTATGTTATGGCACATGTTGATGAATTTGGGTTCATCTTTTGTTGTGGGCCAATAGTTGGGCAGTTTTCTTTGTGCGTTCTTCATCTCAATGTGCGGCAAACAGACGTCATTGTGTTAGTTCAAGTATGTAATTCTTCCATTATGACACCAATTACTTTGCATGCTTCATTGGGTTATTAACTTTTTACATAAAAGTAAAAACTGAATCATCCTTTGGTGTGTTAATATTAAACATCTTATTGGTTTTAGTGTTACTTTTTTACTCCACCCTGCCAGTGTTTGTCTTGCGCACACACACTTCATACAGTTTATTTACACAGGACTCCACTTCAGAAGACTTTCAACTAAGCATTTTGTACTGTTGCATGAATGAAAAATGCATACTTTACTCAAATATATGATTTCATTCTCCAAATGATGATCTCTCTCAGGTATGCCATTTTGACGAAGGAGTCATGGCCGACGTGGCGCGGGGATGAGAAGCAGGGTGTGCTGCATCTCCTGCGCTCTGTAAACATGGACCAAGACCAGTATCAGCTCGGACATACCAAAATCTTCATCAAAGCTCCCGAGTCGGTAAGACCTGACAAGGTTGGACAAGTTCAATTTAAACCTTTCAGCAACAAAATACCAGGTCTTAATAAATATAAATTTATCTTAACAAATAGTAGCACTTTGAAGAGTCAGAATTGCACGTTTTGTTCCTCAGTCAATCATCTTTTCACTATAAGACTTCACATGACAGAATTTACCAAGTGTTAGAATAGGAACCTTCTGCGCACTTGTTTGCATTCCAGCTCTCCCATATTCACATATACATATGAATGAAAGTGAATGGAACACAGTCTAATGTGACCATACCTTAGGCTTGACAGTCAGAAAGTGTCCACATACTTTTTGTCTTATTATTGAACAGTTTAACTAAAGTTTTATCATTTAAAACCAAACCTATTTTTTCTTAATGTTTCACTTGAAAACTGTGCTTGTGCCATTTAGTTTTTTTTAAATACACTACTGTTCAAAATTTTGGGGTTTGCAAAAGCAAACCCTAGCTGCATTTATTTGGTCGAAAATACAGTAAAACAGTAATATTGTGAAATATTAAAATTAACAGTAACTGTTTTCTATTTTAATACATTTTAAAATGTACTTTATTTTCATGCTTCAGTCTTCTGTAAACTAGAATGATTAGAAATATTTATTTCAGAAATTTTTGTGGAAACCATGATTTGATGAATAGAAAGTTCAAAAGAAAAGCATTTATTTGAGAGAGAAATCTTTTGTTACATTATAAATGCCTTTTACTGTCACTTTTGATCAATTTAATTTGTCCTCGCTAAATAAAAATATTATTCTCTTTTAAAAAGTCTTACTGACTCCAAACAGTAGTGTAAATGCCACTTTTTTTATATTTTGTTTACACAGTCAAGCTGATACTTTTTCAAATTTATCAGTGCTCATATACTTTCAGACTGCTCTACAAAATTCACTCAGATACATTTTTAAAAAACATATATTAGCAACAAGATACACCAGCAACAGCATGTAGAGCATTGCTTCTTGCTTTGGTCTAGATTTAACATTTCAGTTGTGCTGTAATGGCAGGAGAGTGGTGAAGTCTAAAAGTCAGCCTTTGTCTCGCAGACATCAGCTCAGCTCATAGTGGTGATGAATAGTGGGCAAGAAGTCAGCAAGAAAGGAGGAGGGACACTGGGCTGGTCCCACGTCAGCACTGTTAGGTCAACATTACTCTGGATCTGATACACAACTGCAGTGCTGTGGTAAAGCTGCTTCTGTTATGTCCAAGACAGCTTTGCTTTTTCCACTGCGCTTTTTTTTTTTGGATTGCTTATGAAAGCACTGCTTGTGGATGTGTTGTGATCTCACTGTTGACATTTAGATGTACACACATATACATACACCCACAGAATAAGGCTCTGTGGCTCTGCATGAATGCAGCAGATTATCCAGAGATGTGTGACTTTGGCATATAGGTGTTAAAACATGGGCTTTTCTATGTGTGTGTGTGATATTAAATATGGGAGAGCCCAGATTTCAGCTGCCCAGCCTCTCAAAACAATACTCCTTCAGAGATAAGGTGCTGACACTTTATTAGTTCATGACTACAAGAATTTCTTTAGTGAGAGAGAAAGAGAGGCAGAGAGAGAGAGAGAGCATGTAGTAGTCGCTTTACCAAAATGAACTCTTTGATCCTTCTGAGAGCTGATGAAGTCTTACAGTGTTTTCATGAGACATCCTAAGTCTTATAGGATGAATCTCACCAACACTGTCAAAAAATGTCTAGGCCAGATTTTAGCACAGAATCACAAGAGGAAAAAAACTAATTATTTGCATTGTGGTCCTTATTTTGATGTAAATTACTTCATACACTACTGTTCAAAGGTTTTGGGGTCGGCAAGATTTTTTTTTTTTAAATGCTTAAAAAAAAAAAAAAAGGTGCTTATCCTCACCCACACTTTATTTGATCAAAATGTTGTTTTAAATAAATCTGTAGTAAATCTGTAATATTGTGATAATGATAATAATAAGTACTATAGTATTAATCACAATATAGCTATTTTTATTTTATCTTTGATATTAAAAATAAGAACAAAGATGCAAATAAACAGTAGCCTAGTTTAATCAAGAGCAGTCTTTTCTTTTAATATATGATTAACACTGAGACAGATTTATATTAAGACCTACTGTAATGCATGGATCAAATATAATGTTACACATCAGATTTTCCCCCAACCATTAACTAAAAGTTCATGAAAGACATAACAGATTATGATTGTGTGAATCTCGCTAAGACATATTTTGCAATAATGTACTTTACAAGGGAGATCGCGCGCTCGCGAAAAAAGGCACACACTTTGCAAATGTCAGTCAGCGCGATCGTTTTGTTTTCATCTGCATGGGTTTAAAAATCATATTTGACTGGTTTGGACTCATGTCATCGAGAATTCGATATGAATATTCACAAAGCTGGAATGCTGCACTTTGCAACAATAGACCTACAACTGGTGGTGAGAAGCAGCAGCAGTCGTCCAGAAACAAGCAGAG
The DNA here is from genome assembly GCF_936440315.1 of Barbus barbus. Taxonomy (NCBI): domain Eukaryota; kingdom Metazoa; phylum Chordata; class Actinopteri; order Cypriniformes; family Cyprinidae; genus Barbus; species Barbus barbus. Next base: position 17,924,452 of record NC_136729.1, on the reverse strand, counting down.
AAAAGGGTACTCCTCTCAGAAAACGTACAAATAAAGATCATTTTAGATAATAATAATTGCTTTTGAAGCATTGGGATCACTAGAAGAGGGCTTAATGAATTCGACCAAAACTTACATTTTTCACTTCTTTTGCCTGTAGCTCAAAATTAGCCTGTGCGACTATATATATATATACACATACAGTGGTGTGAAAAAGTGTTGGCCCCCTTCCTGATTTTTTTTTTATTTTTTTGCATGTTTGTCACACTTTAATGTTTCAGATCATCAAACACATTTAAATATTAATCAAAGATAACGCAAGTCAACACAACATGCAGGGGGTTTTTTTTATGAAGGGAAGTGGCCTGCATGGCAGAGTTCCAAGATGAAAACCGCTGCTGAGCAAAAAGAACATAAAGGCTCCTCTCAGTTTTGCCAGAAAACATCTTGATGATCCCCAAGACTTTTGGGAAAATACTCTGTGGACTGACGAGACAAAAGTTTAACTTTTTGGAAGGTGTGTGTCCCATTACATCTGGCGTAAAAGTAACACAGCGTTTCAGAAAAAGAACATCATACCAACAGTAAAATATGGTGGTAGTGTGATGGTCTGGGGCTGTTTTGCTGCTTCAGGACCTGGAAGACTTGCTGTGATAAATGGAACCATGAATTCTACCAAAAAATCCTGAAGGACAATGTCCGGCCATCTGTTTGTGACCTCAAGCTGAAGCAAACTTGGGTTCTGCAGCAGGACAATGATCCAAAACACACCAGCAAATCCACCTCTGAATGGTTGAAGAAAAACAAAATGAAGACTTTGGAGTGGCCTAGTCAAAGTCCTGACCTGAATCCTATTGAGATGCTGTGGCATGATCTTAAAAAGGCGGTTCATGCTCGAAAACCCTCCAATGTGGCTGAATTACAACAATTCTGCCAAGATGAGTGGGCCAAAATTCCTTCACAGCACTGTAACAGACTCATTGCAAATTATCACAAACGCTTGATTGCAGTTGTTTCTGCTAAGGGTGGCCCACCTAGTTATTACGTTTAGGGGGCAAGCACTTTTTCACACAGGGCCATGTGGGTTTGGATTTTGTTTTCCTTTCATAATAAAAAACTTCATTCAAAAACTGCATGTTGTGTTTACTTGTGTTATCTTTGATTAATATTTAAATTAGTTTGATGATCTGAAACATTAAAGTGTGACAAACATGCAAAAAAATAAAAAAACACACCACTGTATATATATATATTAGTTATATTATCACTGTTAAACATAGCTGTTTTATATTTTAATATATTTTAAAATATAATTTATTCCTGATGACAAAACTTATTTTTAACAATTGAAAACATTTGGGCTACTTATGGTTTTTGTGGAAACCATGATAATTTTTCTCAGGATTCTTTGATGAACAGTTTTAAAAAACAGCATTTATTTGAAATGGGCATCTTTTGTAACACTATAAATGTACAAAATTCACTTTTGATCAATTTAATGCATTATTACTAAATATAAGTATTAATTTTCTCAAAATACACTGACCTCAAACCTTTGAACGGTATGTACATGCTGGGCAGATTATTGTAAGTAGGGAAGCACAATATATTTGAGCATATAAAATGACTTATTTTAGTGTTTTATTTTTCATTTATTTGAACAAAATGGTGTAATTAGTATAAATGTGTTCTTTATCAGTTATTTGCCATAACATTAGACTGTTTATCAATGGGTGGTTTGTGGATGTGTGTTAGTTTGTGTGTGGGGTGGGAGACAAAGAAGGATTTCATTGTCTTGGCTCATAATTTCTCATCCTGTGCCAGCTGTGTGTGTGTGTGTGTGTGTGTGTGTGTGTGTGTGTGTGTGTGTGTGTGTGTGTGTGTGTGTGTGTGTGTGTGTGTGTGTCTGAAATAGAGAGAGAGTCAGTGCCAGGTCTTTGTGATAATGATGGGATCTGATGTTTAGTCTACAGCGCAGCAGAGCTGTGACAGTGTGTTCTGAGGACATACAGGAAGCACAATGGAGCTGCACAGTGCTCAAAGCATTATGGGATGACCACAGGACACTTTGAACAGCTGCTTACTGACAAAGAGAAATATTAAAACTCAAATCAAAAGAGAAGAAACTGCTGTATTACGAGGACAGACCGAACCCACTATGTGTCATAATGGGACTGTTTAATACCGCTCCGATGAAGAGTGACCTTTAGTGTAATGGACAGGGTTATATAGCTCTATTCACTATTGTTATGAGAGCTATTAGATGTTAAGTCAAAAACAGTCTGAATTCAGCACACAATTCATTTGGCTGATTCAAACTGATACCTGATGAATTTGTGAGCCCTTTTATTGATTCTTTTAAACAAGCTGCATTATATTCTGTTCACAGCTCTTCCTGCTGGAGGAGACAAGAGAGCGCAAATTTGATGGTTATGCCAGAACCATTCAGACGGCCTGGAGGAAATATTGTGCACGCAAGAAATATGTTCAAATGAGAGAGGAGGGTGAGTTCAACGTACAGATGATTTGAGTGAGGTTAAGATTTTACATACAAGCACCAGCATACAAAAACAAACACATTATGAGATGGTAGAATATGGTAGAATGTGTGGCAGTTAAAAGAGGAATTCACTGGTTTTCCCCAGTATGTCTTTGGAGTCTGACCTCAACTGCTGCTTTCCGCTGAATTATTGTCATCATATTTAAAAGTAATAATAGACACACAAAAGACAAAAATACTCCCACCTTGTTTGGGTGATCATGTTTGGGTGGTTATTCAGCTATGTGCCCTTTTGGCCCAGTTTTAGAATAAAAATGAATGAATAAATATATGAATACATTTCTTGAGCATCAAATTGTGAAGGATCATGTAACATTGAAGACTGGAATAATGGAATTTTTTTCATTTTAAAATATATTAAAATGGAAAATATTTATTTTAAATTGTAGTTGTATTTCTCAATGTTACTGTTTTTACTGTATTTTTGATTAAATAAATGCAGCCTTGGTGAGACGTTTTTCAAAAATGTGAAACAATTCTTACCAACTCCAAACTATTGAACAGAAGTGTACATGAAACCTAGCATGTCTTTTTATTTCCCAGAACCATATTTTTTTCCTGTAACAATGTAATTTACCTCAGATTGGAAATTTGATACAAATTACATTCTTTAGACATTTTGCAATAAAATGATTTATTCTGTTAATTTTACAGCTTTTATATTTTATTTAAAATATTTTTAATAATTTTAATAACATTATTTTTAATAATGTTAATCTGTATTTTTATTTTTAATCAAAAGCCCTACTAGGGACAAGTGTCGTAAATCAGCTTCAGCTAAAAACACTGATGCATACATCAGATGACCGTTTAAGTTTATCTATGTTTTTTGTATCCGTCCCTATTTAAATAATATATATATATATAACATCACATTTAATTTTATATAACACACATTTTATTTTATATAACATCATTACAATTATTTATTTTATTATATTACACAGTTCTTGTATCAAAATCACAGCTTGATTGGAAATTGGATGCTCAAAAAATTCGATTTAGAAATTACATTTACTTATATTTTTTCTTGTTTTCGCACATCACGTCTGGATTTATTTTTCAGGCATGCTCTTCTGAGGTCTCATTTTTTTGTATGTGGCAGGTCATGGCATTAGAACTAAAGCTTTGAAAATAACACTGAACACTGATTTTATCCTCTTCCAGCCTCTGATCTGCTGCTGAACAGGAAGGAGAGAAGAAGGCACAGCTTGAACAGGAACTTTGTGGGTGATTACATAGGCATGGATGACCGGCCCGAGCTCAGGCAGTTTGTGGGCAAAAGGGAGAAGATCGATTTTGCAGACAAAGTCAACAAATTTGACAGGCGGTTTAAGGTGAGGTTACCAAAATTAGCACACAGCTGTGCCCGGTACATCTTCTATGGCTCAGTGACCAAGATTCCGTCTTTGACTTCTTAGCAAGCAGGTCAAATTTCGCCTAGATGACATGCAACCTTTATAGGTATGTATGAGTGTCTAAAACTGTGTTTTTATGTGTTCAGAGCATTAAGAGAGACCTGATCCTCACCCCTAAATCGGTCTACCTGATTGGAAGAGAAAAGGTGAAGCAGGGGCCAGAGAAAGGGATTGTGAAAGAGGTGCTGAAGCGCAAAATTGACGTAGAGAAGATAATGGCTGTTTCTCTAAGGTACGTCAGCGCACAAGCTTAGTCAGTTCATTTAACTCAATGGCAAGCTACAACAAAACTTAGCACTTGAGGTGTGAAAGCATACACTTTTTAAATAATTTAAATAGGAACTGTAAAAACTGAGCCACAAGGAGGCTGGAACTTCCCTCCCATATGTAAAGCAGAGCCTGTATGCAGCCCCAAAATGCCTTGCATAACCATCTGTAGAATTATAGGCATAGAGACATCAAAGGTCCAGTCTGGTTGTTAGAGCCGTTGTCTGCCCTGTGTTACTTAATACAAGCTTCGGTCTCTTAAAAACATTTATAGTTCTTGTAGTGTTCGCTGGAAAGGATCAAACATCCACAACTCTCTCAAAGGAACATGACCTAGATTATAGATCTAACATTCAAGGACGAGGTACCAGCCCCCCACAACCTTGCATATTCCCGTTTTGGAGTGGGGGGTTGTCAATAATCTGAACCAGGTGTTGCTGGGAAGGCAGAGTACACCTTGTAAAAAACTCATTAGAAAGGACTTAAGTTTATTGGGTGAAGCAGGGCATCTCTGCATGTGTCCCAGACATGGAAACTTCAACAGTCCCCGTATCATTTGCTTTTTTTTTTCCGTGACCCAACAACCTGGGTGTCTGTGGAAACCCCCAAAAGCGCCTCAACACGTATAGCCTGTAATAAAAGACGTCTCATGTTGAATGATTGAACAAACGTGCATATTTCAGATCTTGAAAAGACATTTGTCTCCCATACAGCACAATGCAGGATGACTTCATGATCCTGCACGAGGAGGAGTATGACAGCCTGCTGGAGTGTGTATTCAAGACGGAGTTCATCAGTTTGCTGGCACGCCGATACGAAGAGAGAACACAGAAAAAACTACCTCTCAAATTTAGCACCACGTAAGTTGAAATATATTTAACGTTGCTACAGTTAAAGCAAAGCCATGACTTTATTCTTAATGAAAAAGTGAGAAGATTAAACAAAACACTAGGGCCCGGTTTCACAGACAGGGTTTAGACTAAACCAGGATTAGGCCCTTGTTCAATTAGGAAATTTAAGTCATTTTTATTAACGTGCCTTAGAAAAAACATTACTGGGGTGCATCTTCAGACAAAACAAAGCCACTGATATATTTTAAGATCAGTCAGTGCAAGTTTCTTTCAGTTAAAACCGATTAGATTTACACTTTAGTCTGGGACTTGGCTTAAGCCTTGTCTGTGAAACCGGTGTAAGATTTAAAAAAAAAATTCTTTACCTTCTTGTTTTTGAAAAGTCTCTTTTGTTTACCAAGGCTGTATGTATTTGATCGAAAATGCAGTCAAAACAGTCATATTTTGAAAAAATTGTGCAATTTAAATGAACCAATTTCTTTTTTTATTCCTGTGATAGCAGAGCTGAATTTTCACATTTCTTTAGTGAATGGAAAATTCGAAAGAACAGCATTTATGGAAATATTTTGTTACGTTATAAATGCCTTTGCTGTCACTTTTGATCAATTTAATTCAGCCTTACTGACTCCAAACTTTTGAGTGGCTATGTAAATGTCTAATTTCTAAATTATTATTTGTTTTTGTTTCAGTTGTTTCTTTACTATTATATTTTTTTCAATTATTCATATTGTAATAAACAACATTTGCTTTTATATTTTTTATTTAATGCAATGACATTCAAGCATTTCTAAATGTGACCCAAGTATTTGGTGTCCAAATACTTTTTGCGGCCACCCTGCACTAATGAATGACTGTGACTGGACCTGCAGGTTGGAAATGAAACTGAAGAAAGAAGGATGGGGACCCTGGAATGCCGGAGGGTCCAGGCAGGTGCAGTTCATCCAAGGTCAAGGGGATGTAGCTGTGCTGCGACCCTCAAATAAAATGCTGCAGGTCAGCATTGGACCGGGTTTGCCCAAAAACTCACGTAAGTGACGACTCGTGTTGTGTGTTATTCACAATATCATTTAATATTATTTAATTCAATGTTATTCGTCATCCATGCAAGATCTCATACACCCAAATTCAATCATTCAGGTCCTACTAAGCAGGGCGTCACTCAAAGCCATCCCATCATGTCCAGGACGCACCACCACACCCCAACACGAGTTGCACCTGGGCCTCCAGGTATATTAACTTTCCTAATCTTCTCGTTACCTCAGTCAATATGCATTTGTTCAAAAGATCTTAAGCTTGTATGTTCCTCAGCAGTTGCTCACCAAAACGGAGGGCTGAAGAATGCAAATCACGCGGCCAATCAGAGAAACTCGCAACATCACAGCAATCAGAGGCCGACATCTGGAAACACGGCCCGTCCGTTCTTGCCTACTAATGTCAGTCAGCTCAAGGACAGAGGCAGCAGACAGGCACCCCAGCAAACCAACCTGGATTTCCTCAAAGTACCAGACCAAGGGGCCGCAGGGTGAGAGCACACAACATATACACACACACTTGAAATTAAATAGGTAACAGCAAACTTTTTACTGAAGATAAGGTAAACATTTGTCTGATTGCTAGATGCATAGCTGGAGCTCAACTACCAGACATTATCCATGCAAACAAAATAGTGATCTGCATTTGAATGTAACATGCATGTATCTCTTTACCATAGCAGAAATCGACAACCATCTGACAATGGAGGAATGTGAGTCTGAGCATGTGTGTAGTTTCTGTTAGGTGGCAGTGGTTGTGGTTCATTTGAATAGCAATAGATCAACCCCAGAGATGCCCAACTTCAAAGACACGCATCCTCTCAGTCTTGTTTTGTTTTAACGTTTCCTTTTCACATTTTATAGATTCAAGTTTGTTTTACACTACTGTTCAAAAGTTTAGCTGCGTTAATATTTTGAATACGCTCTACAAAGCTGCATTTATTTGATCAAAAATAAGATAAAAACAGCCATATTGTGAAATATTATTACAGTTTACAATAACTGTTTTCTTTTTGAAAATATTTTAAAATGTCATTTATTCCTGTGATGGCCAGAGTCGCATGACAAATATTTGGCGTTCTTGAAACCTTTATTTTTATTGTTGTTATTATCAGTAAATTTTATTAAAGTTTAAAATAACTTTTCTTTTTGAAAATATTTTAAAATGTCATTTATTCCTGTCATGGCCATTACTCCAGTCATCAGTGTCACATGACACATATTTGGTGTTCAAGAAGCATTTATTATTATTATTATTAATGTTGAAAATTATTTTGAAGCAGTTTAGTCTGAAATAAAATTTCTGTGCAACAATGCAAGTCTTTACTGTCACTTTTGATCAAGTTAATGTGTCCTTGCTGAATAAAAGTATTTAAAAATATATTTTTTTAAATGACTGACTTTTGAGTGGTAGTGTATATTACTGAATAAACTTCAGATTGTGAATATATATGAGAGGCTGGTTTTCCTTGCACTTCAACAAGGTTAAGGACTTTGGGTTGGGCATTTTCTAACATTTTCTCTGTTGTAGCCATGATGCGGATCGACTTAGACGCATTATGAAGGTTGAAGGGCTAACAAATGTCTCTTCATCGCAACAGCTGAAAAAAACAAAACAATTCTGGTCTTAAAATTGAGGTGGAGGATCAACTGAAAGAAGTCTGTTTGGAAATTAAGACTTGTTCAGAATGACAGTGTCACTATCATAAATGGGAATCTGTGGCCACCTAGTGGGGAACACATAAACTAACACCACAAAATCAGACGGCTAACCCTCTCACAGCAGCTACATGGTGCTTCCAGAGCCTAGTTGACTACCTTCACTTATAGAAGCATGTTCCTGTGGTTCCTGCAGTGTTAGAAATGTCACATGTAACTCCATCAGTTAATATCCTCTTTGATTTTTTGTATTTTTTTTCCAAGGGCCCACAGACAGTCTACAAACAGGCCCGCTCCAGGAGGTGGCCGTCCTAAACCAGCCCCCAAACCGAAGCCCCAGGTGCCTCAGTGTAAAGCTCTTTATGCCTACGACGCCCAAGACACAGATGAGCTCAGTTTCAATGCAGACGACATTATTGACATTGTTAAGGAAGGTGAGAGGGTACAAAATGCTTGTTTTACGTAATATAAATGTTTTTATTGTGACAGAACGTAGTCATTCTGATATCTGTCCATTATGTCTAGATGCCTCTGGATGGTGGACAGGGAGGCTGAGAGGTAAACAAGGCCTTTTCCCAAACAACTACGTGGCTAAGATCTAACCTCTTCTGCCTTTAATGAGGGGCACAGACTTCAGCCGCAGCAGACTTATTAGACAAAGAAGGACAAAAAAGAAGGGGAAACTGAGATAATGAAGGAAGGAGAGAGGTGTGCCATGGCTGTGGTTAAACTCCTCAAAAGCTCTGCGTTCTGGTGCCATGGACACTTGAGGCCATGTGGCACAAAATTTTTCTCCAGGGCGCTGAATACTGAACTGTCCCTGTGAGCACTGATCAAACTATTTATTGTATTTATATTATAGCTTTCTACAATTTATTTCTGATGTGGTTTGTTCATCTGTCATTGATATTTAAGGTGATCTTAATTCACTTCAAGAGATGAAGTAGCCAACTTATGTGGGAACAGGCTTTTTTATTTTGCTTTTGAAATGGATCAATTTTATATGTAAATTAAGGTGCTTGCCTTTCAGAGTCACCTGCTGTTCATGATTTTTATTGTATTTTATTTTTTTCCAATGTCTTGAAGTCATGTCCAAATCAGTGGTTTTAGTGGGGAATGTTTTGCTGCTAAGGACCGTTTTACATGTTATTGCCTTTCACCTTGTAATTAACAGAATCCCAAATGTATAAAATGCACTACGGCTCTTGAAAACCATGGTTTGTATGCTTTTGAAGTTCATAATCTCCGAACAATGCTGAATGTATCATTGTGCAAAAATGCAAACAGTTGGGTAAAACTGTCTAAATTGAAACTACAGTGGTATTTCCATGCATTAAATTGAACACATTCAATTGTTAAGAAGTTTCCATATTATCTTAAGAATAAAGTGACAGTTGGTGTCTGATTGTATACTATTCTACTGATAAGGTTGCCATGTCTAATACAACAAATTCAAAACTTTATGCTTTTAATCATACCCTCATTTTACTTTTCTGTATGATACATTTAAAGTGAATTAGACTAATCATTAGAAATATTCCTTCCTTTTGGAACTTTATTTGGGGGACATCCAATAAATTTTGGGTACTTAAGATAAGTTAGAGGTTATGCTAATATTAAGAAGTTATTTATGGAGACTTTATAAGAACATTCCTTTCAAGAATTTTAATTAAGAAAAATATTTTGAAAAAACACATTAGTAACTAAAAGTTAGAAAATTGCAGTTAAAGGGTTAGTTCAACCAAAAATGAAAATTCTGCGATTAATTTCTCACCATGTCGTTCCAAACATTTGTCTCTTTGTAACACGAATGAAGATATTTTTGATTAAATCCAAGAGCTTTCTGACCCTGCATACAGCAATGCAACTGTAATGTTTCCAGACCAAGAAAGATAGTAAGGACTTTGTTAAATAGTCCATGTGACATCAGTGGCTCAACTGTAATTGTAAAAAGTTACGAAAATACTTTGTGCAAAGAAAACAAAAGTAACTTTATTCAACAATTCTCCTCTTCCCATGATGCATGTGTGTTGCTGCTGATATAGAACATGCATTCACTGCGTCTCGTTTATAGAGAAGCGAAGAATCGCTGAATAAACCAGTTATTTTTGTTTTCTTTGTGCACAGAAAGTATTCTTATACTCACTTTTATGGCCTTATGTGTCAAGATGAAACTTTACAGATATTGCACCTTAAATTTCTCATCAAATATAGACTCCAGTTTCATAAATTGAGGCATAAAATGCTCCTGTGTGTATAAATAAAAATCTCTGCAATGATTAGTGAACGAGGCTGTTAGATCACGCTTCCATGCCAGATAATTAAGATCCAGCCCCAGACGCCAAATCCTGGTAACTGAACTACACAGCAAAATTGTCTAATAGCCAAAACAGCCAGTCTTGTTACCCGAAACCATATTAACCATCTTCTATCAGCCAAGGTGACTGAACAAAGCCAGCGAAGAGCAGGAAACAGTGATGATAAAAGGAGCAGTTTATTGATTAGGCGCATGTTTCAACGCTCCGACTCCGTCTGACACAAATCCAACAAGTAGTGTTATACATCCCATAAACCTTGGGTTTCAATAAACACTTCCACTTAGCTCTTAGTCATAAAGACAAACGACCCTTCAAACAATCAAGACTAAAAAGAAATTATGTAAAACACTAACATGATTAATGGCGTATATAAAAAGGCTTAAATGATTGAAATTGAATAATGACAACTTATAATGAAGAGGAGAAAAAGTCTGCCGTCTCATAGCAAAGCAGTTTGCGAAGAGACTTTGGGGCTTTCGTTTGAGTACAAGCAGTTATCATGTGAAATTTAAAAGTTAAACATAATCCAGGACGTCAGAGTCAGAACAGTCAAGTTCAGTGAGACAAGCCTAACATGGACAAGTCAGAAAGTGGCATTAAATCTTTGGACTTTAATGGATTCCAGATTCAGTTTGCCTACAAAGTAGAAAAGCAAAAATACAGCTTCAGCAAATTAACACTTAAAAAACCTCAGATTAAAACTAAAAAGTAGAAACGTTTATTTATACAATCCAAGAATATGTACATCGGTTTAAAAAAAAAAAAAAAAGCAGCAGTCCATCTCCCAAAATAGCTGACAGAATAAAGTGCAGGTTTTAGTGTCCATTCCCACATAAAAGTCCTCAAGAGCTGGACAGCAGAGGAGCAGCCAGATCCTTCACAAGTGACGACTTCAACTGGGGAAGGAGGCTGATCTTCATGAGCCTACTGCTGGAGTATTTCTTTTTCACGGTCTGTAAAAGATGGACAACATCAGAGCATTCAGTAGAAACAAGCCCCTTGCACAAGTGCAATAAACCGCTTACCACATGCTTTGAGAGCCCTTCATTGACCATAACCACATTTTTGGCAATATGCTGCATGATAGGCTTCAGGTGGGCCTCATCATAGGAAGAGTAGTGTTGCTGGGTTGGTGACTGGAACAGTAAGAGTTAAAAGGTGGATAAATAGGGGTGGGGGGCAGATATAGAAAATTCAGACATTTAAAAGCCAGTTACCCATTTTTGGCCATCAAGTACAAGTTGAGAAAGGCACAGAGCAGCAGCTGCAGTCTCCGAAGGGTTAAAGTGGACCATGTCATAGTCAAGTAGTGTCAGTTCAAGGAAATATTTTGCAAGTGTATGCTTCTCAGCATCTGCCTAAAAAGCAGATGTAAAAAGAATAAGAAAATAAAAAGATAGATGACAACATCTGAAGCGCTAACAAGTCCGCCAAACCACATCAGGGATCATAAAACCTGAACTTACATTCCCAGCCTTTGAAGCTCTCCGCAGAAAGTGCAGGGGCAGAGGACGTCCGAGCTCAAAGTTCAGCTCACTGAGAACCAGCATCTCCATCTCTCGGATCTGGGCTTTTGTGAAGGCATCGTCAGCGATGTAGGCAAAGTCCCCAACCATTGGCACATACATCTCCTCATATTTACAAGCAATCAGCATTGCGGTAACACCCACTAGCTGGAGCTTCTTACGGGTCACAGGCTGGACCTAAAAGGGAAAGGGTACTTTCCATTTAAAGAAACCTAGAAATGGAGACCATGTATACTATTGTGTTGTCAAATAACTGCTTACATTGTAGCTTGGTACTGTACACAAATTGAAGAGTAGCATTTTATTAAAAATCACAATGCTAAAATAAAAGGACTGTTTGATAGGTTCTCATTGACTGCGTCGATCAACTTGTACACACTAACATTCTGAAAAATACCAATACCTCACCCATATAGCATTTTACATACGGTGTAGAAACCCAGTTAACTGCATGAACAAGAAAACTAGTAACTCTTTACAATAAAGGTCCCATTAGTTACAGTTTGTTAATGCATTAACCAGCAATGAGCAAAACATTTGTTACTAGTCACTTGTTAACCTCTTAGTTAAAAAAAAAAAAAAAAAAAAAAAAAAAAAAAAGCAGCTGTTAGCTTTGAGTTCATGATCACATGGGTCCATTAAATACTAACAGATACTTTATTTTAATAGTGGATCAGTAAATAAAGCTAAAATACAGATTTTATTTTTCAGTGTTAGTTCGTGTCATTTAAAGCTCTGATTTGCACCAACTCTCGGGTAACTTGTACCTGGAGAAAGCGATCAAGGATGGCTACGGTCATGTACAAGGTTTCCTGCAGGAGCTGAAATCTTGAGTGCACCTGAATCAGCCAGTCAACCAGGAGAGCACGCATCCTTCCATTGATATCGTAGCCACGCATATAACGGGGACGAACCGACTGCTGACTCTGGAACAAGAGCAAAGCAGCTGTAGGAAGCATGAAGTTTGAATAAAGAGGTTCTCTTTTTAAAAGTGTCAGGTACCTCAAGGCTTCGCAGATACGCATAGATGTCCTTCACATATTCAGGACACAGCTGAGGCATGTCAGCATCCCCTTCATCGATGTCTACGACTGGAAAGCGTGTGTTGGAAAAGGCTTGGCACAGTTCCTCTTCCTCCATGCTCACATCAGCGTGAGCAGGGGGCAGCGCTGGGGCAGGCGGGGGCATCTCGAGCTGCAGCTGGGCACATTTGGCTCGCACAACAGCTGGCTGGGCGGTTCGTATTACAGGTGCCACAGGTTGGACCTTCTGAAAACGACAGGAAAGAGGAATGTGAAGCAAAATGCTGTTCAAATGAACACGTTGCATGGTGGTAACGTTACGGTTACATAAAGACACGTACCTTGGTCTGAACTGGTTTGTGGGTAAAGTTGGACAGTTCGCCAAACACGGGCCTCCTCGCTGCACCGTTCACAGGCCCGCCTTTGCCACCGATAAAAACAGGGTTGTTTGCATTGCGCTGTACGGGAAGAGGTTGTTTAAAACAAAGCATAAAACACATTTAGCAACTTAAGCTAGCGAATGTGGCGTTGTTTCGACGCTACCACTGATCTATTATCAATACATATAGATCAATGGACGCTACACAGAAACTTAAGTCTTTTATCAGATAACGTTAAGTCAAAAGCATGTTTCTGTATCAGTTACTCACCAACGCGTGAATTTCCATGGTGAATACGCTTATCGGAAAATTCGTGCTTAAATAAAAAAAATATATATCTTTAAAAGGGACCGTTTAGCTTCGCTTCGTGTTCCTTGTCCAACTTAACTCACAACAAACCGTACAGTACAAAGGCCTGCTGGTGATTCAAATACCGCTCCGCTCTCTCTGATTGGCCACTGCCTCGGGAATACTCCACTTCGATTGGTTGAAAACGGAAGGGACGCTTATCAATCATCCGTCATCTCCGGTTTCACGTGTAGCTTCTGTAAAACACCACAATGAATGTATTTACAGGTTGTTTGGCTGATTCCTTTGTAATTATTAGTTGAACTGTCATATAGGTAGTATTGCGTTGATAATAGTGTCTGTTGGTAAAAGACTTTTGCTTTTTAAAGGCTGAACACATTTTTAAAACTAAACAGTTTGCATATGAAACCATTGTTTGCTACTGAATAAAGCATGTAATAAAACAGTTGTTCTTATGCAGGGCCCACGAGGAGACCTCAAAAAGATGATTAAAAATATTTTGACTGGTGTTAAAATAAGCTAAAAAAAAACTGGCATTAAAATAAGCTCTGGATAGCCTAATTTTGAGTGAATTCTAGACTAAAGTAATGTACAGTAACAAAATGTTAAGACTCCATGGGCATTTTTATAATGAATTAACATTTTTCTAGTTATGCCAAGCTCTAAAATATTTGATTGGGTAAAACTGTTAGTATATATATATATATTGTTTTAAAATAATCCGTATCCACCTTGCTCATTAAATCACAAAATTGGTAAAGTCACGGGGTCTTCGAATAGTGTTGGAGTCCAAAGGTTGTGAACCAAATGTAATAAAACATAATAAAAGTAACACTGAGTCAACAGCAGTCATGCCTGTTACGGATATAGTGAGAAAGTACAACTGAAATAGTGATTCATTCATTAACAAACCTTTTAAGTGAATTAATCAACCTTGTTAATTTTTTTTCATGATCTGAGTCTGACTTTCGTTCATTTACTGCCATTTGAAGTGAGTGACTGCTTTTCTGTCTTCTTTTCTGGAGTCTACTGTGAATTAAATTATTAACAACAAGTATATAACAACATGGGGCGTAGATTACGCGGGGGACGCGGGACCACTTTTTATAAAAAGTAAATTCGTCCCCCGCACTTTTTCATCGGACAGTTGTGTTCTCGACATGTTGAGGTTTTAATGGAGCAATGTGACGTCTGTGTGACGTAGGGTGATAATTGGCCTATATAAATGCAGAATGATTTAAAATTCAAAGAGACAAGATATACATGACGTTTACGTTTCCATGGCAATCAGTCACTCAGTTTGTCACGTCACGACATTCCCAGGCTCGCGCCCGCGGTCCCGCGCTGCATCATTCATTAGAGGTCGAGATGAGTTCAAAGCCGCAAGAAACTCTTCACTCCTCTTTTACGAAAAAGTCAAGAAGCGTAAGTTGGCATGTGGTATCCGAATAGTGTTACACAATGTTGAGTGACTCTGCCTATTGCTCTTGTTGAATAAATAGCAAGTTTTGATGTTCATTATATGGAGAAAAAAAGGCTGCCTGGACAAACATGCACTTATTTTCAGTGTATTTTTCCGTAACTCTTTTGTAACTTCTTTTATTTTAACACGTATGTATGTTATCCAAAGATAATGTTGAACTGAGATTTTACAGCGTTTGCAGCATTGTGACATGTTTAACTGCCAATTCTACATGATGTATTTCAATCAAGTGACAAGTGCAAGCACCGATCTGATACAGGACCGATCTCAATTTAGGGGTGCTCTGTCATTATTGCACTAATTTTACGTTTTTATCTGTTGTCAAGAATGAACAAGAAACAGTCAGCCTAGGTTTGTTAGGACAGAATCAGGACGACTCACAAGAAAATCAAACTTCACAGCTGAGAAGAACTGATAGAGTGTCTTTTAACACCTGGCTATTTTTACATTGTATAAAATATATTAATACACAATCGTTTGTAGGATTATATATGGACCAATCATAGAAAACACATAATTAGTCAAATATATATATATAAAAATAACATTAGTATGATGAACAACTTCTCAGCTATCATTTTTAACTACAGTAGGTAATTATTAGCTTGCATATTGGTTGTTTATTAGTAATTAAGCACATATTAATTCTGTATTCTTCGTGACCATATTCTGCATCCCATAATCCTAAATTTAACAACTACAACGACTACCTTACAAGCTATTAATAAGCAGTAAATGAAGAGTTTATTGAAGCAAAAGTAATAGTTAATAGTGAATATGTGTTCCCCATTCTAAAGTGTTAAAAATAATTTAGTATACAAATTATTGGTTATTGTCCAGCAGTGTACTTAATCAGTTATTTTCTTCTGTATGTCACTATTCCCTGTATGTGCATGTTTCAAACACTACTTTATTTGCTATAGACAGAGGCAGAAGTGCATTCATAGTTGAGAGTGAATGAGGCAGAAAGTTTCAGTGAGGCTTCAGAGGTAAAGATTATTGACAGCATTGTCTATGATAAGATATGTCTTATACCTTTTAACAGACTAATCAGACTAATGTATTATAGAACAGAACAGAAGTATGTGAATGTGCAAGTATCCATTACTGTGTGCCATGTACTCTACATACAACACACACAAAATACAATCTGAAATATGTAAACAATAGTACCCTTATAAGGACATCTTTGTAACTTATACTCAAAAAGGTGCACATATAGAGTACCAATATGTACCGTAATGTACAACTATTAAACTTTTTGGGGTAAATAAGGTACAAAGATGTCCTTTTAAGGGTACTGTCCCAGTGACAAGCTGTTGTATTTCTTTCTTTCTTTCTTTATTTTTCTTTTTTCTCTCTTTCTTTCCTTCTGTTTTATAATCATATATAATAATATAATCATAAAGCATATTAAGCAAAAAGGTATGATTAAAAATAAAACCTGTCAATTAGACAAGGGTTAACTGAAAAAAACCAGGTATAACACTAGACATTCCGTCCCCCCCACTTTTGAAATGATGGCTACGCCCCTGACAACAACATTTAACAAGGTATGTAAGGATGCAAAAATAATTAGCATTTATGTACAGAAAAATGTACCAAGACTAATAAATAAATTATTAATATGTTGTAAATAAATAATGATAAAATAATCATACCAAAAGTGGTTATACATTCTTATTTTTTTCTTTCTGACATACGTTCATAACTCGTTCCAAAAATGTTAGATCAGAACCGTTCAGAAATATCCACTTGATGTAACCTGCAGAGCTGGACAGTGAAAGCATCTTTGATGAGCGGATTCAAACGATTGAAAACACTGAAATACAGAATAGTAATAGTTTATAACAAATTATGGAGAAAAATTATATGCAAACTATCCCCAGGGTTTGATGGTGTCATCACCTGAAAAATAAATAAAAACAGACCCATAAATACAAACAAGTACCTTCAGTCTATGTAGTTGTGTACAGTATGTAATAAGAGTTACACGAGCGCTGCCACATTCTGCCACTAGAGAGCATGAGGCGACCAACTACGTAACTCACACCAGTCAAAGCCTACAAACCGCACTGAAATGTATATAGATTCACAAGAGTCTGTGTTCAGCGATTATGATCATTCATGGATTATTCACGATAATCAATTTCAACAAGCCTTTAGTTAATGTTATTCTCCTCGAGGGTCGTCGAGGATGCGAGAATGTCGTAAAATGTCGAAACACTCCCTCGCAGCAGCGGCGCTGTTCTCACACACACACACACACACACACAGCAGCGCTCTAATGGACGCCGCGGATCGGCAGGAATGGGGACTCGCACCCGAGGACAAACGGGGAGGAAATCTAGCCACATATGACCGTTAAATAAAATGTCCTCTCCGTACGTTTAGCTCGCCGCGACGTTTAACGTGTGATATTGTAACTCTCGCGCGTATCCTCATACATATAAAGCGGAATCGTCGAAATATCCGTCAGTTAGTGGGGAGGCTAAAGCGCTGGGCCTCTCTTCTCTCCCTCCCTCTCGGGTTTGTGTGACTGTCAGTTTCACACAAGCCTCCGCTGACGTTCACTCGCTTCCCCAATACTTTTTTACTTATGTCGACGAACATTGTACCCTGGAAAGGGTGTTAAGTCCAAGAGGGATAGTTTCACGACGTGTATAGAGGTAAGAGACGCTCTTTGTGGTTGTTTTAACGCTAAATTTCAGTTGGTTGAAGCTATTGTTTGACTAACCGGAGAGGCTAATAGCCCGCCGCTAGCAGTTTCAGTCGAGAGTGTGTGTTTGTCCCAGCACATCCAGGCCCAGTGGGCTACTGAAACACAACATCAACTGTCACCATCGCTTAAATGTATCTTAGATGCCTATTTTGGGATGTTTTGTAATCTCTAGCGTTGTCAGCTGACGTGTTGAAGAAAGTGAGAACGACAACATCAACATGCCGTCGGTGCTTTTCCCTTTCTGTTGTTTATCAAACCCTCGTAGTCTTTGTGTTGTGATTTATGGGATTGTTATCGAACCAGATGTTGTTATTTGATTGAAAATGGAAAAGCTGGTTTCGTCTGGCCGTTTTGAGAGGGAATTGGTCAGCAGCCCTTGTTTTCTTGTACAGCCAGCTGAATCAGATTCCAGCCTTTGCATTTCCAGTAACATTTTAATGTGCCCCCTCTGGGAGTATGACACGTGGTGTTGACTCCCATAAATCAGTGACATCTGAAATAAAAGAGACTGGATTATTAATGTCACTGTGGCTCAAACTACTGCACAGCATCTTCTCTTTCACTGTGCACTTCCATCATCTGTTTGGAAAAACAAACCCTTACTAATAAGAGGCAGTGTTACTTCTTTTGCTCCCAGTGGCAGTTGTCTTCATATTTCAACCAGATATGAAAATACTATGCCAATTGTCTCAACGGCTCATTAAAAGATAATGTCATCTGCCTCTATAAAGGATTCATTTGTATGTATCAAGTGTTTCAGCTCTCCAACATAAGATGTCATGCCTGGTGAAGGAATTACTGTGATTTTTAGGCTTGGTAAATGTATTGCTATATGTAGTTGATATTATAATAACAGTTGATCTGTTTATTTACTCATGGTCTTCAGTAACATTGGGGGAAAGATTGTCTGTCACAGTAGTTTGGATGATATGTTTTAGTTACCGTAATTCTTTAAAATTGTAGAATAAGTGAAATTAATGATGTAGGGCTGTTAATGGGAAGTTCTGCATGTAATAAACAGCTGGTTTCACTTCCCTGTGGAAATATGTGAAGCTGAATATTGTTTTGGTAGGTAAGATTACACTGGCTTCATATTTTAGTCAGAAATGAACCACAAATCGTCTGTTTATGTGTGTTGTCAAGGATGTTTTTCATTATAAATTTTTTAATTGTGTCCCATAACAGTATCTATTTTTATGGCAATGTAACACTGCAGATTATTGTATTCAGATTTATCTCCGTAACTGAATATTTATCTAAAAACAAATAAAATCACCACTGGAAAACACCCCACAAAAAAGCAATTGCATCAGTCTACTGTAACATTAGACTGCATAGACACAGAGAACTGTATAATGTAATATCGGATGATTTAAGATGTATTCTTGAGTACTTAGTATGTGATATTGTGATGTTTTGTGCACTGTTTTTGAGTAATTATGTATTTTGTTGATTTTCCGGTAGCAACTGCAAAATTATTAAATGTAAGTTTGATAAAATTGATGCACAGTTGTGATCCTCCATGACATGAAATGAAAGTCCATGTTAATAAATGCAAAAAAAACAACAACCTTTTTCGGCCTCTTAGATGTAGCTTCTGGATCTGTGTCCTGCTATTGCTCATGGCAGAGCTGCTCAACATAGATATACACAGCAATCATTGGGGAAGGAATTAAAACAGTCCCCCATAATCCCCTATCTTTTGAAATCTGTATCCACCTTGGCGTCAAGAGGCACTGCCGCAGTGGGCCCCTCTGGGGCTGCCTCATTTGTTGCGTGGCACAGTGGTACATCACAGGTTGACAGGATCAGCCTCAGAGGAGCCTGGGAGAGCAGTCTAGCTCAGGGATGTTGATGAACACAGTTTGAGCATTTATTTGAAGAATCATATACTTTGCCACTTAAAAAAATAATGAATAAATAATTCTAGTCATGCACCCAGTCACACAGTTCAACCCTCTACGGACACCTTGGCAATTGAATCGCCATTGGCTAGGAATTTTTTTTAGTTTACTCGCCAGACTGATATACTATATGTGTATGTGTGTATATATATATATATATATATATATATATATATATATATATAAATCGCTTGACGGAAAGTGAATCTCTGAAGTGCTCAGTCATGGTGTACGGCGAGTTAAAATATATCTGTGCTAAACTTATATACTTAGCCTCCAGCTAACACACTGGCTAGTAAAATCTGAGAATTTATTAGCCATTGGCTAATATTAGTCATCATTTAGTCGCCCAGAGTGAAGATTTAGTCGCACATGCGAGTGATTTATTCGCGATGTAGAGGGTTGAAGTTTTCATGTGTTGTTTGAGTTCCTCATCTTGTTTTGTCTTGCATTAGTAATGATATTTACAGTAGGGGTACATTTTAAAACCCTGTTTTTTTTGGTGGCTTCTGAGTATTTAAAAAAGCTTCTCAACATGTTCCCCATTTTTTTATAAATTCCCAGCATTATAGACACAGTTTCTTGTTTTTTTTAGATTATACTAAAAGTTTGTGAGAGGGTTTCTTTTGGTTTGCTTTTGTGAAACTGGGTATTGCTCAACAAAGTGGGTCATAATAAAAGTTAGTGGTCTTGATAGTATAACGGTATTACCATAGTTACAGTGAAACATTTAGACTGCAGTTACTGGGAACCTGACTTTGTTTACTTTGAAGGAAGACATTTTGTACAGTTTTTATTCTTATGAAGACTTTGTTTTGTTTTTACCTCTCTAATGCAGCAACAGTTTCTAGTTTATATTACTTGTATATTTATTTTTCAAACAGTGATTGCACCCGGTTTTGTTCTACAGTGCTTTCAGTGATTTAAACAGATTTTCAGGACAGGTGTCGTATTTTTAGCTTATATATTTACGTTACTTTTTTTTTATCCAGTAAGGATGTATTAAATTGATCAAAAGTGACTGTAAAGACATTTATAATGTTCCAAAATATTTTTTTCAAATAAGTGCTGTTCTTTTGAAATTTCTATTAATCAAAGAATACTGAAACAATGTAACTGTTTCCACAGAAATATAAGCATTTAATTACCACAAATGTTTTATATGAGTAAAATCAATTCAGCTTTGCCTTCTCAGGAAAATTTTCATTTTAAAATATAAAACAGAGATGTTATTTTCAATTGTAGTAATATTTCACAAATTAGTTACTGTAATTTAGTTGAATAATAATAATAAATTAGATTTTTATATAGCGCCTTTAAAGCAGTTTCACAAGGCACTAGATAAAACAAATAGATAAAAATACAACACATACAGAACAAAACAAATTAAAAGAACTGACTAGGATATTAAATTTTGGATAATCAAGAAAAAGCTAATTTAAAAAAAATCAGATCAGATTTGATCAGATGAATGCAGCCTTAGTGAGGTTCCCCAAAGAAACTTTTTTTTCAAAAACATTAAAGAAAAAAATCTTACCAATAATTGGTAATTGGTAACTTTTTGAATAGTTGTTGTGTATATTTCCAATATTTATATAGCACATTCTAGAAATGTATGGTACCAGCACAGTGGTAATAATACATAGTTAAAAACAGTCTGATTTCACTAAACAATTCCTTTCATTGTACAAGACGGTACAATTTGCAGGGCAGTCCTTTCTTTGTGAGTTTTGTTTCTAATTTGTGTGTTATGTCAAAGTACCAAAGCACACACAAACTGTGGCAATATGAACCGCTGGAATGCTTCGTCTTTAGATTGCTGTATACAGGAAACTACCTTTTAGGCTCTTTGCCACCAGACCGAGAAGTTGACTCAAAAGCAGAGACTATATTCCCTTTGAAACAGATGGCTGCTTTCATAATTTAAAGGTAAGGGAACTCTGGGCCTTGTCATGGTTGCTGGGAAATTTAAGGCGTTTGGGGCATGGTGCCACTCTGGGTGCTTAGATGTTAATTAGGGAAGGCTGAAGAAATGTTGGAGCGTAATGGGGTTCTGGTGAATGGAAGAGTGATCGGAAACACGGCGAGATTTTGATTAAAGAGGGAAAAATGGTTGTGAGATGAGCATAAAAGAGGTAATGAATAAAATGGCTGAATTGTTAGATTTTCATAATGAGAGGAGCAAGAGGCTTTGTGGACGTTGGTAATCATCGTGAACATTACGGGCAGTGATGGATAAATACCCATTATGCAAGCAAGCGGGAACCTAATTTGAGAGGGATTTAATTAGGTTGCTTCAGCACAAATAACTGCATTATATAAGGATCAAGATTGAGGGGCTCTTCGTATACACCTGTATTGAATACCATTTTATGCAAAACAACAAACAGCTGTCTGCTATTAGGCCTCGCATTGTGTGAGAGATGTGGGTTGCTCTTTTCCTGTGCTGTTTATCGTAAGAATAATGGAAAACTAGGTGAGGGTGGGAAATAATGACCCCTAGCACCATTATCCTGTGCATGCTAGATTTATGTTGTAGTCTTTTGCAGGAGGTATTAAGCTGCTCCTGAAACGTATGCAGTTGCTCGTTTCTGTCTACACAGTGCAAGAGATGACCTTTCTTTAGTCACCATTTCCTTTCCTTTATTACAGCGTGAACGAGAGCTGCCTGGATAACAACCCTGTCTGACTCATGCTCGGCCAGAAATGGCTGCTAAAACAATCTTCACAACTAATTCAGACCAAGTTTTGCATTGGAAACAGAGGAAAGCTTGATTTCCTATACGCACATTCTGTTTGACTTGTTGCATTCTCTTGTGGACTATATGTAAACATCTTTTATGTGAAATATCTTATTCAGGTCAGTACTAAATAAACAATAATATGCATTTTGTATGATCCCTCTTATTTTGGTAAAATAATTAACATGTTGCAGATTCTGCAAGGTGTATGCAAGCTTTTGACCAACTGTATTAATGTGGTCAAACAGATCTTTCTATTATGGTTTTGGTTAATTTTTTATTATGGTTTTGGAAAGTGTTATGGTTTCCATAAAAATATTAAACAGCACAAATGTTTTAAACATTGACAAAAATTAGTAATGTTTCTTCACTTCTTTGTTTAGCCATTTTTTTTTACTTTAAAATGTAACTTTGCCTTGGCCTATTGTTCATATAATTTGTTTCAGTCTTTTAGGGTCAGTATTCTCATTCTCTGCCTATTTTTCTGTGTTTTCCAGTTGTAGGATTGCTGGATCTCAATGGAACCCTAGGATTCAGTGTATTGAGCCTCAGTGGCACTTTGTTGAGGGTTAGTCGCAATGAAGAGTGAGATTCCGTCTGATGCACGACGTAAGCAGGAGTCCCTGAAGGGGCCTCTGGCTAACCC
Source organism: Barbus barbus (assembly GCF_936440315.1). NCBI lineage: Eukaryota > Metazoa > Chordata > Actinopteri > Cypriniformes > Cyprinidae > Barbus > Barbus barbus. The sequence continues at coordinate 17,901,636 of NC_136729.1, read as the reverse complement.
CGAACCCATGGAGACTGCTAAGAGCTTCCCTGCTGAGATGGAGGTGATTGGCAAGGCAGGAAGTGATTTCTCTTCTCCGTTATGTCCCGAGACCAGACACCGGCCTTCACGGGAAGCCGGAGGTCGCAGAGACTGTGAAAGAGGCTTGTCGGGACGCAAAAAGCGCAAGAGCCAGCAGCCTGGGCCATCGTATTGTTCTCTGAAGGAAGTGCCAGTGAGTGAGGCAGCCCTCACTCCGCCCCACCACAGGCCCATGCTGCTAGAGACACATAGTGAAGACGAGAGGAACCCAGAGTCCTCGTTGAGTGACTGTGCCTCTTCGCCCTCCTCCAGCCTTCGGTTTGGTGACTCGGACACTCTTAGCTCAGAGGAGGACAGCAGGCCGATGACAGTTAGACAGCAGCATCTTAAGGCTCCTGGATCGGCCTCCACCGGGAGTGCAGGAGGAGGGACGGGCACGGCAGTAGGCATGCGGCCGCTAGTTGCCCGGACTCGTGCCAGCAGGTCGCACAAGTGGGCACGGCTTGAGCCGGAAAACAATCATGTGAAACGTCCATGTCTCAGCTCACGCAGGCCATTGCACAGGAAGCGTTTTGTGAAGGGCGGGACAGGAGGCGGGGCTCAGCGGACTCCAAAGCAGAAGGAGCGATTACTGCTGCAGAGGAAGAAGCGGGAGGTGATCGCACGAAAGAAGTACGCCCTCCTGCACAGTACCAGCAGCTCCAGTGAGGAGCTGACCTCTGACTCCTCCTCCCCTTCCTCCACTGAGGCAGAGGATGAGCTGTATGTAGATGTTAGCAGCAGTAGCAGCCAAGCCAGCACTGCCGCTGTGGCCTCAGGTAAATCGCTTTTTATTATTTACCTTTAACCTAGCACTATTACATTTTGCTTTTTAAAGGAAGTCGTGGGAAGGACAAAAAGACCTTACTGTTACTTCACGGTGTACCTGGTTTGGTTTGAACAAGAGAATTTGCTGTAACTGTAGAATAGGGACCAATTCTCACTATTAACTAGTTGCTTATTAGCATGCACATTACTAGCATATTGGCTGTTTATAGTTATATAGCACATATTCTGCATGACTATATTCTAAATCCCTAATCCTACACAATACTTAAATTGAACAACTACATTAATTAGCTAATAGTGTGAATTGGACCTGAAAATAAAGTGTGACCGCATTGGCTATTCTTTGTTTCCTGAACAGTTTCAAAATTATTTTTGTTAATTATTTTTGCTTTACATCAGCTTTACAGTTTTGAGCCAGGGAAATAGTGTGTTGAAATAGTGTCATTCTCCTCTTGTCAGACAAAATCAGTAGTTTAAATCTAGGCTAAAGCAGAGTCAGATTGTGTAAATGACTCATCTGGTTCTTGTGGACTTGTCCCGATGGCCGTCTAGGAGACAGGGTCTTCACTGGGGATCAGTCTCTGGGGCTTATCTAGTTGTCCTGGTCGCTGACGTTTAGGGCTGTAGAGGTCATCTCTAGGTGCTGATCCACCATCTGATCTGGATGGGATCGGGAACGGTCCAAAGGACACCCGCAGTGTGTAAGAAAGTAATAGTTTTATTGGGAGAGAATGCGTTAAATTGGTCAGAATACTTTAAGATTGTAACAAAATCAGAATCTAGAAATCTTTTTTTTTAGCTTTTTTTTTTTTCACCAAAGAATCTTGAAGAACTGTATCACAACACTGTATTTAACTGTGAAAGTAGTAAGAAGTGTTTCTTGAGCACCAAATCAGCATATTAGAATGACTACTGAAGGATCATGTGACACTGAGACTTGGAGTAATGACTGCTGAAAGTTCAGCTTTGCATCACAGGACTAAATTCTTTTTAATTATTTTAAAGTAGAAAACTGTTGTAATAAAAGTTTGCAGTAGTAGTGTTTAATTATTTTTGATCAAATAAATGCAGATTTGGTCAGCATAAGAGATTTCTTACAAAACATTAAAACAAGCGTCTGACTGCAAGCTTATGAACGATAGTATGTTTTCATACTCTCTTTGCCAAAAGTTGATGTTTTATGAGGACTTTTTTTTTTTTTTTTACACAGTCTCTGAAAGCATAAACAGCATGTCAGCAGATCCATTTCCTGCCAAACTCTTGCATTCTACTTCTGTTGTACTTTCTTTACTTCAGTCCCTCTCAAGACAGTGTGGCAAAGTAGATTTAAACACAGTGCGGAAAATGAGCTGCATTCTTTAAACATCATGTAAATAAAGTTTCAAATATACTGTACTTATTTTTCCGTTTTATTTCAGGCATGCATTTTTTGTTTCTGTTCTTAAGGCTAGTTGTGTTTTATAGTTCTCATGAAACTTTGGGGATCTTTATTGGTCATTACTGTGCATATTATAATGTAACTATTATGTTTTGGACAAAATTTCTGTTTTTGAAAGATTCATCAGCAAGCCAGCCTGTGTGTGTCACATGCCGCAGAATTTTTGAGTTTCCTGTTGAGCAACAGCATGTCCTTAACCAGCACTCTGCCACTGCTATCTCTACCGTACCAAGAAAGATTATCTAAACCTCACATGTTCCCCTCTCAAAGAGATCTAAACCACTAGATTGAACATACATCAAGTCTATAAAACCGCTAAAATGTTTAAAATATCTACAGCTAAGCATGCATCAGAGGAGGACCTGTTACATCTAAGGGTGTAACGGTACAAAAACATGACAGTTCTGTATGTAACTCTGTTTTGCTGTTTTGCATTCATGATTCTGTACATTTTTGGTACAGCAGGAGGGAAAACAAAGCATAAAATTGCTAAAACTATGTTTTTTGCATAAAACAGTGTGCTTATGAGTTCGTTTGAAGCGATTAACATAAAGCATGTCTCAGTTTATTACAACTTGGATCATGTGCTTTTCCTGCAGCGGCTCACTCTTAGTTTTAAATACATTAACAACAACAATAAAGTATGTTGATTAGGGCTGGGCGATATGGCCAAAAAAATTATCACGATAATTTTTTTCATGTCAGTCGATATCGATAATCATCACGATAAATGGTCTCTCTAGTAGCATACATTTAAATCATGATAAACACAATTAAAACCACTTATGAGTGAAGTGAAGTGACATACTGCCAAGTATGGTGACCCATACTCTGAATTCGTGCTCTGCATTTAACCCATCCAACGTGCACACACACAGCAGTGAACACACACACACACCGTGAACACACACCCGGAGCAGTGGGCAGCCATTTATGCTGCGGCGCCCGTGGAGCAGTTTGGGGTTCGGTGCCTTGCTCAAGGGCGCCTCAGTCGTGGTATTGAGGGTGGAGAGAGTGCTGTACATTCACTCCCCCCACCTACAATCCCTGCCGGCCCGAGACTCGAACCCGCAACCTTTTTACGATTACCGATTACGAGTCGGACTCTCTAACCATTAGTCCACGACTTCCCCGTTAGGCACGACTTATAGCACCTCAATACCATGGTAAAAATATAACTATATGGTTTTTAGGTAGCCTATTTGTATGAAAAACAGTAGTCTAAAAACATTCGGTATAAATGCAAATGAGGTTCAAATGAGTCGCGCTGTTTCGTTCCGATTTTGGCGCATAAACATTATATCAAACATTTAATTAATTATTGTTATCGAACAATTATCGCGCAGCCCTAATGTTGATATTAAATATATGAATATTGAACATGATGTATGGAAATGTTATTGTACCATCACCTTCTCCTAGGGGAGAAACTCTGAGTTTCAAATTACATTCAACATACAAAGAATTTAAGCATATGCAGTGGTTAAAACAGTGCTGCATTTGTTTATTACGCATGCGTGTCGAACCAAAAGACATTGTCATTTACTTTGCATATAGTCTAATTATCTGACTAACCGAGGCATTTTTACAAAGAACCTGTTCATGATGGTATGTTCACAGAGGATTGCAGAATTGTAACTTTGAATGGTAGTGCCCTTAGAATATATGGTTGTGTGTTTACTACTGTAAGTTGTAGCTATGTTTGGTAGTGTGATCAATTCTTGTGGGCAGCGTGGGGAACGGGGTAAGAGCGGGGTGCTAAGCAGCAGCACTCAGTGGGAAAGCCGACCTTAACAACACACCCCAGAGAATGATGTAGAATCTCCTGAGCCACAAGCCTCTGCCTCGGTGCACAAACGTCCCTGACACAGATTGTTGCAACACAACAACAGCTGAAGTAGGGTTGTTTTAACATTGTATTCATTCAGTGCATAGTGAAATTGGTGTGTATGCTTACTAGAGCCACGGTGAGAAGCAAAACTTTGAGCCTGACTGCTGTTTGAAAAAGCCAACATTATTAGACTTTTTGAAATTATGGCAGGAAGACTGATAGCATGAATTGGAGCTCAATAATGTCTTGTTTTATCTTTTATTGAAAACTGTGTGAGGGTCATGGCATTAATGTAATTCACATCAAAGGTTTTCAGATGTTTCTTTCATGTATTTCTGGATGTCATTTTCTGTAGAAAATGGAGCTTGAGTAGAAGTTGTTTGTCAGTCGCACTGAGACATGTACCAGCTACGCTTGTGAGCTTTATTTTGAACACAACCTGGGCCTCTTGACACCAAATCCAGGCAGAGCTTGAGTTAAAGAAGGAATGAGAAGTCAAGCAGCAGAGCCAATCAGAAGAGGGATGAGTGATTGTACTACAAAAGCCTGTGCCGGCACACTGCTAAGCACATCTTTTACTGACCTACATTTAGCTTCCCCGGCACACACACAAGCACGCCTGCCTGAAGCATTGGTTGGCTCCACTGCTGCACCAAACCATCATCAATTAAACAGCTGTAGCTACTGAGGCTGATATTGCTTCTGCTCTAGATTAATGAGTGGGGCCTAGTGTAGCTTTCAGTAGACTTGGGAAGCTCATATAACACTATGAAAGGAGGGAGAAGATGACCACTGATCTCTGATGGTAGTTTGTATGTGTGCTTCCCATCATAAAACCTGCAGGGATACTGGTGGACATTTAAATATAGGTGTGTATGTTGGTTATACTTAAAAAATAAACATTTTACTAGAGACGCCCTTCACTGATTCAAGTTTTGGATGTGTTTGTGGTAGCAAACATCATCATATGTGATTTGAAGATTTTTAGTTGGCACAATTCACAAGCAGTAAGGCACAGACTTCACTTTATGCTGTGTTGGGAATATGATGATTTTTGAGTATCTGTATAAAGCTTGATGCTTTGGTGAGACTGGACCAAAAATGACTAAATGGACAACATACATAGGCTATCTGCCCTGTGCAAAATTAAATAACCACCTGCCCTCATGTGATTTAAACAAGTGGTTCTCAGCCTGGGGCTGGAGCCCACTAGGGGCCTCAAGATGACTTAAAATGATTTAAATTTAAAAAACGCCATGGGAATTTACATCCATCCATTAATTTTCTAAACCGCTTGTCCTATATAGGATTGCATATATGTTATATAATATATGTTTAAAAAAATTATCATTATTAGTCCTACAAAATAAGGGGCCTTGGAGTTTTAGAACCATCATGACTTGAACGTTCGAAAAGTATTATTATTAATCTTAATACTTTAATACCCTATTTTTTTTTATTTTTCAATTATGTTTGGTAATTGTAAGAATAAAAACCTGATGTTAGTAACTCCATGGTAAACAACTATGAGTTATTTATAGATTTAGCGTTTGCATTTCTAACCTAACTTATTGTACTAAATAGTTATTTATTTTTATTTTAAATTAGGCATTTTGAATTAGTATTGTTTTGAATTATATAGTGCTATTTAAATAAAATTGCCTTGGCTAGATGTGTACTACTGGAAGTGTCATGGAATCTGCCTTTTCTTCTCTGCAAGTTACAGAGTTCCAAATGCCAAAAAAGTTGAGATGCTTGCAGAATGTCTGACTATCTCACTTGCAGCTTACAGTTTCATACAGTTTGTAGCCAGTGATCTTGTTGCAGGTGTTCTTCTTTTTTCTCCTCATAATCTCCCCAATATTCTAAATAAATTCTCCCACCACAGTCACCTCATTAACTAGCTATCATTTTCTAGGTGGCAGAGTGCCGACTAGTCTATCTTATTTAGTGTTATTTTTTTCAAAAGAACATGTTGAATGTCATGTGAACCAAAAGTGCAACCTTAGGATCATGTAAATAACGGAGACCCTGAAATCATGGTTGAAATGAATAGTAGAAATATACCATAGAAGTAAAATGAGTTCTTGTTGGCTCAGTTGCATCTCTTTATCTTCATGTATCAGTATCCATAATTGTGATCTGAATCATGAGTATTTGCTGTATACAAGTAGGTAATTAATGTTAGCATTAATTAGTGATGCACGGTATGTCGGCCACCATATCGGTATCGGCTGATAAATGCGTATCAGGCCGATAAGAAAATTTGGCTGATATCTTAAAGCCGATAAATAATGCATTATTTCCTTCAGAGACACTTCAGATGTGCGCTGTTGGCCATGATGGTTCTGAAATGCTTGAAATGTAATTGGAATCATTTCGAAAAGGACAATACACTTAAGTGCAACATGTGCAGGGCAAGTCTGTCTTAAAGGCTACATAAAATTATAATGTGAACATTACTGTAAATAATGTTGTTGAATCTTTGTGTGCCCATGTTTTGTGCGTGCGTTGAGCACAACGGAGCTACACCTCCTTGACATAAGTACCCTTGTGCATTTGTAGCCTTTTGTGCAATTGTACATTGTAATAATGTGTTTATTTTATGTATATCTGATTTATCTCATATAGAATGCTTTTGATTAAGTTAATAGAGCACTTCAGTTTACCGGTGATCATCTTTAGCTCAGCGCATGCAGCTCAAACAGCAGAACATTAAAAAGCTCAAACAGCACAACATTAAGAACTATGATTGGGAATGTTGTGTATATAACATTCTAATGAGAACATTATTATAATAGAACGTTGTGAATTCTTTGGGACACATTCTGACTATAGCACGCAATAACTGCGTCATTTTATACATATGTAAGTTGTAATATTATGCATATGTTGTATTAATATCTGATTAATCTCATAGGGTGCATTTCCTTGAGTATAATCCGTGTTCATTCAGCTCGCAGCTTCAGTGTGCGCAGCTCGGACGGCAGTGCATAATATTAATAACTATGATTGGGACTTTTTATAAAGAGAAAACTACCGTAATAAAAAGTTGTGAATTCTTTAGGGTTTATTTACCGTGTTTTAGCGTGTTGTTGCGAGAAGAGCCAAGAGCTCATCCACGAGTTATACATCTGACTAGAGCATAATCTAGTTCAAGATGTGCATTTACGTCTTTTTGTGCATATATAAGTTGTAATATTACGTTTGTTCTAGAAATATATGATTCTTAAATAGCCTAATTAACCCTCTATAACAAGTGCTTCAGTTTACCAGTGTTCATTCAGCTCTTCATCTACATACAGCGCACCAACAGCAATGCTGCTATTTAAAACGGTGGTATTAATTTGTTACTTTTTCAAAATCATTGATGCGTTATTAATAATTACCACCACTTTTATTTTTCTCTTATTATTTTCATCAACAATATGGTTTAGTAATTAAAATCATTTCATTATTGTCCGTGCAGAGGCTATTCCGTTTAATTGCTCCATGGTGCATGCATTTTGATTCTACATGATGTCCAATGACTTGTTTGCATTATTTATTGTTTATTCTATTTGTTTGTAAGACTTTTTATGATGAAATTTGTTAATGGGACAGTAAAATTATTTTTTTTAAAGTACACTGTTCAAACTAGGCTGCTTATGTTGAAGTGTTTGGAATGTGGCTTTTAATGATGAGACCTTTTTTGTAATCAGGCTCTCAAATGTATTTACAAATTTGGATATTGATTTATCTGCCAGCATATCGGTTATCGGCTTTCAAATATAAAGAATTATTGCTTATCGGTATCGGCCAAAATTTTCAAATCAGTGCATCCCTAGCATTAATTAAGCTTAATTTCCATGTTATCAATCAGGTGTCCTGGATGAGGACGTGGTTGTGATTGAAGCGACTCCTGCACCTGCAGTGGCTGCCAGCGAGGAGATCAACGTCACCTCCACGGACAGTGAAGTGGAGATCGTAACTGTTGGAGATGCCTTCAGGTGAGCTTTCTCATCAATATGTCCTTGTAACCTGGATTTCAGCAAGTGTTGTAATATTTGCAGAGGACAGCTGTTAAACTTCTGGCGAAGCAGATTTAAATATCTTCACATGGCATTATATAAAACTTGTCTGAACTGAAGTACGAAGTTCATGGCTGTTTACGGCTCTCTGAAGTCCCCAGAAAGGAACTGCTTCATCCAGATGAGAGGGCACATCTGGATTTAGACATGAAGATGTCAGTCTCTATTGTTATGAAGGCATTCCACTGAGCTCCCAGCTTTTATGAACCATTTTCACAGACTGTGATGACACATTTCAATGGTCATCAGCATTGTAAATCATACAGGAGTTTTTCATTTTCTATTTGAGAAAATGGAATCACAAAAAATACTTGAATACATGGCAATGACGTTTACCCAACTATGACGACTTCAGCTTCTGAGAAACCCAGACATATGAAAAGGGTCCATTGTGGGCTTTAAGGATGAGCCCCATAGCATGGTGAATGCCCACTTTTTGTCTTTCTGTGGACCGAAATCAAACAAGGTTCTCTTATTCTTCGTTTTTTGGTCTCATGACCTGCAGGACGTTCTCACATTCTTGCGAAAAGTTCAGTGCCTTGGCTTGAGTGTTGTAAAGATTTTTCATTGAGTTCGCAGAAGAGCAGAGACTTTGCATGTAGATTTGATTTTCAGTCTGCTACACGGCATATCCATTTAATAAACACTACAGCCTCCGGTATTTTGGCTGGGTTCACCCAGACTATGTCAGACGGAGCTCTCAGCAGGCTTCCCCTTTGAAATCTCATAGAAGCTCTAAACTCAATCACATCTGATATGGTTTTGTCCGAACTACGCCCCCTCTTCCCGTTGCTTGATTTGGTTTCGCTGTCCCGCTTCTCTCCTAATTGTTATTGAGGCGTCTGTGCCCGAGCTGAGAATCAACGCTTTATTCTATTACTTTTTTAACCGCTGCCAGAAATATTGCTGGCCGCCACCACACGCCTGCCAGCAAAGTCATTCACTTGAGCCCGTGGAATCCCGAAATGACGTCATCGTAAGTCGTGCGTTGGAGATTGATCGTGGTGTGGTTGTCTTTCTCAGGACCTGAATCATTCAGACGTTAGTGTTGGATGAGTAACTCCTCAGGCTGTTTATTCACTGGTGCATGTTTGCATGTTTTATCCCATAGCATTCACGGAAGCACTCAAACCTCTGTGACAGCATGAGTGAGGTGAAACGCAAGTTTTCACAGTCAGTCGAGCCTTGAGGGATGTTTATTTAACATGCTCACAAGGATTAGTAAGTGATTTTATGCCAGCTGTAAAGCTATAATGCATGCTGGCCTTCTTAGTAGTGGTTCACAATGTGCTGGTCTCAGGAAAGCAGGTGATGTGCAGCCCAGTCTGTTCACTTGCTGGATATGTTCAGAATAACATAATACTATAGAGAGCAACAGGACCTGCTCATTTTTTCAGCAGCCTTGGTTCTAGAAGTATTTTTCCTATTATTTTTAGCAATATGTATACCCATATATTTCTATTTTCCTTCTATATCTTAAAGTAGATGCAACTAAAGTGGGAGAATATACATACAATTACAGTGTGAGAATCATGTTCTTTACTGGTAAAATCACATGACAAGGTACACCAATGCTTCCTCTGTCCTTACAGCTGATGAGGGCTGTGTCTCGTTTCTATGCCCCGCCTGCCGGCCATGTGCTTGTGTTTGGGTGTAGAAAGCACATCCTGTCAGAGAACCTTGAGGAAGACTGTCTTGATTGCTGATTTTGCTGTCTGTGCTTAGGTTGGCCAGCTAGTAAGCAGTTCTATAGGTTTGTGTGTGTGTGTGTGTTTAATTAGATTTTCCCTCTTCCACTTGCACATTGTTTTCTCTGCACCAGTAAGATCAGCTCCCTCATTTATTTTCCTAAAGGTCATGAGGACTATTATCTCTCTTCAAACATCAGCACTGGAATGCAGCTGAAATCATGTGGTCCTGCCGTTATATGGCTTTAGTGTGGAGATTGAGGATGAGAGAGATAGTGTGCAGGAATGTGGGCTTGTGTGTTTGTGACTGAATGCTGATCTGCAAGCCGTGTGTCGGCTGTGGTTTGGATTGGACTTCAGTGAAGGGGGAGGGAGAGGCTTTGCAGCTCAGAAAAACATCACGTGGCCAAGGTCAGAGGAAAATGGGGGTCTTTTGTGAGTGCACGTTTGAGCAGTGTGAATAGGTGTAGTTTACATTCACTCTTAGCAAGGCAGATACGGTGATAAAGTGGTCTATACCGAATGCTTTGCATGTGTTTGTGTAGTGATTTGAGTGCTACCTCTCAAATAACAAGGCACTTGACAAGGCACTTGTTTTTTGAGATGTAGTGCAATGCGAAGTATCAAATACATAATCCGTTTATGAAATGTTATTTACATTCTATAATGTTAAAAACATTGAAGTCATTCTGAATGTTTAACTAAGTGGCTTTTCTGGCCATACCATTCAGTAACAACACATTAAACTGGTATGGCACTTTTTCTTCTCTTCTCCTTAGGCTACATGTTGGTTATTTGTTATATTATATTCATTAACATTTTATTAAAGGTGCCATAGAATGGAAAACTGTATTTACCTTGGCATAGTTAAATAATAACAGTTCTGTACATGGAAATGACATACCATGAGCCTCAAACACCAGTTTCCTCCTTATGTAAATCTCGTGAATAAAAAAGACCACTGAAAAACAGGCGAATCAGAACATAACGCCGACTGTGAAGTAACCGTCACTACGCCCCCAACATTTGCATAATGTCTACCCATGTTCTATGTCAGCTGCCAGCCGAATCATCAGAAGTTTTGCAGGTATTGTGAAGAAACAAGTAAGGACAACGGCGAAAATGGTAGATCATGGAAATAAATGTTATGTTCCAGGCTGTACAGGGGATGTGAAGTGCAGGGATGGGTTGGTGTCTGTATTCAGAAAGGCACGGAAAGCAAATAATGTGTTCTAATAAAATAACGCGAGCCACTAAAGGGACATGGTTAGCTTCTTGCTAGCGGTAGCCTGTTACATTACAGTACATAAGATTTCACTTACCACATAAACAGAGTAAGGAGAGATGACTGAGGATGATGGCGAATGACTTACAGATCCTGAGCACCACTGACAAGCATCTGATCTTGTAAAATGCGTCGTAAGTACCGTCGCTCCATAGTATAAACAAAGTACGTGCGATCGCGAATCTCGAAAGTGAAACTATAACGCGATCGACCGATTGTTCAAAAGCAGTTTCAATGCCCCGCCTATTAATAGCGGCTCCCTGATGCCCGCATTTTATATACAGTATAATTACCCGGCGATATAACTGCGTGAGAAAGTATTGAAATATATATTTTCCCTGTTTCCTTTTTGCTGTGAGCTACTGAAATGAGCCGCACTGTGAAACAGCCAATAATAGCAGAGCTCATTATTATTCATGACCCTTCCAAATAAGCCAATAACAGACCATTTCATTGAAGATTTTTGCCCTTGTCTAAGCCACATACATTCTATGTAGATATCAGAGAACACTTTAAAATATTGTATCAATGCATTCTATGGCATCTTTAATGTGTTACATGAGGCTAAATTAACTTTTACTATTTAAAATGAGGGATTTTAGCTTTAACTATTTTTATTTAGACAAAATAGTGTAGAATTTTAATATTAGCCATTTTCAGTTGTTGTCCATAACTTCAAAATGATTGTCAACTGATAAGTATCGACCAGAATTATAATATCAGTGTACCACTAAATTGGAATCCATAGGGCCCTAGGATTTCTGCGATGTGGAAAACACAGACGAAATCGCATAATCCAGTTATAAAAATGGAATTTACTGTATAACACGGAATGTGAAAGAACTTGCCAAATATTGGATGCATTAATCAAAAGAAGGTCAATACACAAATCAAAACACAATATGGACTAGTGTCTGTAAATATTAAGCCGTAAAAAATATGAATCGTGCATGTTCTGTGTGTGAATAAATGACACAAATGTATGGTTTACTACACACGTTTACGAGTGTTGCTCACAGTGTTTTCAGCCTCTGCCCCCTCAATACATGAGTACATGAACAAAAACAATCTCTAGAACTGCTCTGAGTGTCACTTTATCGCCATTTTACCCTTTCTTTTGATAAAAATGATCGTCATATCATATAAGAACAGAAACGTAAAGGTCTTCACAGCAACCCGTCAAAATAAACGTCATTGCTGAGCAACAACAACACGGAAACATGTCGAAAAGGTTAACTTTAACGGACGAAACCAGATCGGCCGGCCTGTAACTTTACGCTCTCACTCAAAGGATGGACGATCTGACGATTGTTACTATGAGGTGGATCACATCTAACATAATGTATAGCAAAGACAAACTCACCTTGTCTATCTAGTCATGATGATACATTTCAATTTCAGCAGGCAACTATTTGTACAACTACATTATTATTATTCCAGCCACAATTAATCACAACAATGTATATACAATTACAAATGATTATATATAAATCGTCAGTTTGTTGTTTTACACACATGCACACAGACATTATTTCATACACTATGAAGAAGCAATAAATCTTCAGACGCGCCCATAATATTTTATTGAACCTTTTCTGATAAGAAGAGTACGCAGCAACACGAGCATTTTTGACGATCGTTTCTGTCCAGTCCGCTCGTTTTATCGCGTTTAACCACAGCTGTCGTCGGTTTTTTGTCTGGCAGTGGCAGCAGGTATGCAATCAAATTTCTAATTTGAGGCTGTATTACGTCGATTCTGGCACCCAACATCACAACAAGATATTATTTTAAGCTCCTTATGTAGCCGAATCTGCACTGGTTTGAATGGGCCGCCTCCAGTTTTAACTTTGATTGTTTTGCTTTCAGCTAGCGCTGTGACGTAATTGTGATGTCGGCCCTACATGATTCTAGTTACCTGTGGTTGGCCTAGCCGTGCGTCACTAAGAAAACAACAGGCCAATTAGAAGATAGGCTCATGAATATTAATTAGACGGGCCAAAATCGACCTGTTTTTAGCAGAGCTCCTGAGAAAGGAGCTGTAAAAATATGTTGAGATGGTTTTTGGTGCTTATACCGCAAATATATATTCTTAAGGACATCAAAACCTAAAATAAATCTCCAGAAAGCTGTACAATATGGTACCTTTAAAGAAACTGTGACAGAAAAATATTACTTAATGTGATGATAGTATTATTAATAATAAAATTATTATTAAAACATTAAGGAATTTTACCTAAAGAAAATATTTAGCAGAATTTATTTACCAGAAAAGTATAAATACACAACACAGAATTTCAGAGAAAAAATAAATCAAATAATAAATCAAATCTGTAAATTAGAGTTTTTGTTTTTGATTATTAAAATGTATTGAAACAATTCAAATAGAATCCAGAAAATGAATGGAAAAAACTGAATTTGAGAAAAAAATAAAGCTCATTTCACAGGCCCGAAATCCACCAGGCATTATCAGATTCATGTTCATACGTTAAAACATCTGGATGAATCTAGATAAACTAGTTATAAATCAAATAGTCGATTGTTGGATGACTATTCAAATTTCCAGATCCATCTCTATAAACATATTTTGAAGAAGGCTCAGCTATGAAACATGACTTTCTTCAGAGCTCTTCACACTGTCATAGTAGTGCAACAGGGTTATTTGACTAGTGTTTTTCTCTCTTTCTTTTTCTTTTTCACCCATATGCTTACCTCTTGTTCTGCTTTCCTCTCTTCACTCCTCCCTTCCTTTAGTCTAAGCTCATGCCTATGGAAAGCATTTCCAGGAACTGGATGTGTGTTATGTAGCGAGAGTGGTCTCATTTAATCTTTCCTATCTCCCTGAGGTGCCTGGGCTTGCTGCAGAATGCTGAGAGTGTTTCTCAGCTGGAGGAGGGGCTCTGGGTGTCTAAGGTCAGCTGGATGAGCAATGAAGCTCTTCCACTCACAGATCCTTTGTTTATAGTGCATATGGAGACCGATGAGGGAAAGTATGAAGAAATTATATAGATAGATGGACTATTAATTCAGAGGAGGGGTTCGGATTTGATGGAACCCACAATATGCACAAGCAGCTGTGGCAGACATCTGCTTACAGACAAATCTGTGTTTCCATTATAGATTCTATTAGAAAACCTCTCTTCGTCTGTTCAAATGATGATGTTGTCTTGTCTGAAAGTCTTTCTGAGGCGCTGGAATGGAAGATGAAATCTGGTGGTTGTATATGGTCACTTGCTTGACTCCGTTTCACCCCTCCCCCATTTCACAACAGCACACTGTCTTTAAATGCAGAAGCTTGCAAAACTCGGCAGACGGCTTCCCACACACACAGGAATTTGACACATTTTGCATGGACTCCTGTTCTGTTGTATTGCTTAAAGAAATGGCTGGCTATTAAGGGAATCCAATGAGAAGATGTCAAGACTCCCTTTCAAATTCTGCACAGGGTCTCTCATCTGATCTTTATGCCAGCTTGTGTTGATCCCGCACACTGCAAACTTGTGTGAGACATACAGGAAGAAGAATTCCAATAATGTGTTTGCAAACAAAGCACTGTGGACAAAGACCTAAAATTCCTCAAATTCCAAAATAATCCTACCTCCTCTCCTTCCCGGTTACCACCCTATCAGTTCCTGTGTTTACAGAGCCCATCCCAACCATAGACACAAAATGCCATGCTGGTGTAATTTACCAATTAATCCCAGGCCTGCTTGTGGGTAATTAGCGGCAGGTCTCTGGTGATTTCTCTGGCTATGTCTGTGATTCTGCCAATTAAAGAGCAGTGTCACACACAGCCTCAGGTATTCCCCAGCACTCGCGTCTGATTCGTCACTCTCAAAGCCTCCTCAAGAACTTGGAGTCTTGGGTATTTTGGGCATGATTTTAAGTGCAGAGTTTTCTTTCATAGTGTTTATTGTATGTAATATTTAGTATGCAGAATTTAGTGTTGGGCGATATCATCCTATCGTCAGCCTGTGAGTTTACCGATACACAATATTATCGTGCTAATTTATTTAATTATTTATTTACTTAGTTTCATTGCAGAAAAGTGAACCAACTCCAGCGTAAGGCTAAAAGCAGCCTAATGTTGTTAATATGACTGAATTTGTATTTAATATGATAACAATTTAATAGAAACATTGTAAGTTACTAATCATAAGGCTTACATTTCCTCAGATATTCAAAAAGCAGCTAGTTTACATTTACATCAAAAAACATCATAACTGACGCAGGTTTAAAAACACTCCGGTTATCAGGGAAGCTGATTACATTGTGTGATGAATAAATCTTTTATGCTTGTATTGCAAGTACATTGCACTTCATTGTTTTTTGTGATGAGAGAATTTGCGTGTTAGAATTCAGTCAGCACTCACTGAACAACAAATCTGCGGTGTTTCAGCACTGACTCATCTGAATGCCTCTGATTGGCCATTGCATTTATAAGCTCAACATAATCATGTATCAGGGCTCTAGACTCATTCTTCCCACTGGTCGCTCTTTTGCGACTAACTTTCTCAGTTGGTCACAATTTATTATTTTAATTTTTTTGCTACAACATTTGATTAATCAATACATGCTGATGAACTTTTATCATAGTTTATAGTTATATGATAACGGAAATGTTCAACATTCAACCCTTTTTCATCAGTATTATTCGTGATCTAAATTTTGTGAAAAGGAATTCCTCTTTTCATGCCTTTTCACTTTCACTTTCAAATTTGCGATCTTGGTGTCACATTTGATAAGAAAAGGTAATTGTCTGTTTTGCTTGTATCTATACACTTTTCACTTTTTAAGACTTAAAAAAAAGATGGATTCATTATTACCGTATTGACCCGAATATAAGACGACCCTGATTATAAGATGACCCCCCTTTTTCCAGTTGTACTGTTTGGAAAACCAAATCTTGTTTTTTTTTTTTTTTTTTTTTTTTTCTCTCTCTGTAAAGCACATTTTTTCTTAAATTATTTTCATATTGCATATTTTTCCTATTTTAATTTTTGTTTTGAAAGTATGGTAAATAATCGTAAATTGTTTTCACTTGCGATCATTACAACATCCATTACATATTTCATGGCTCACTCGTTTTATGCGTATTTGGCGCCACCTATTGTTGTGGGTGTATTATTGACATGGCAAAGTCTAGACCCTGAATATAAGACGACCACGTTTTTTCAGATGTATTTCCAAGAAAAAAACATTGTCTTATTTTCGGGTCAATACGGTATTCTTAATTAAAAAGCACAACAACAATAAAACAGTAGGCTATAATGACAAACTAGCTTAAATAACCTTTATTAACAAAAGCGAATTAGACGAGGCATGGCATAGGACACATCGCATGCTGTTTTACATAGGTTTATATACCGACTAATAAATTACAGAATACTTGGCAAACACTGAGGAATCAAATAAATATTAAAAATAATAAAAATTAAGGAAAGCCTCCATACGTAACGTGAGGTAAACAGCAAAGATAACAAGCTTTTCAAAATGAAAACAAAAAGAAAATTAAACTGGCTGTCACTGACAGGACTTGCATTTTTTTTTTCTACAAGAATACCAACATGTCTACCTTCTCTGGTTTAAGAAGCGGTCTTTCATTTTAATTTGAAAACCAAATCCTCCATTGCGCTCCGTCCGCTGCGTGCACCTTCACGCTCGTGCTGACGCAGCGAGTATAAACCAGGCTCTACCCACGAAGCGCTCGCAATGACACAATGATTTTCCCGTGGACCATGCCCCTTTTCTTCTGTCATATATAAGAGCATGTGTTTATAGGCAGCTGTCCCTTTAAGACCGAATGCACGGATCCAATATAATGATACACATGCTATTTCTTTCTAACTTGTTTTCGTTCACTGAAGATGAGTGACTGCGTTATCGAGAATGATTGTTGAGACGTCTATTTTCACATAATTCTGTATGTATGCGTCTGTTCGAACACAAGGAAATGCGAATGAAGAATGAACTCGGTGTTTGCGCGTGCTTAAAAATCTGTGTCCACAGAAATCAGCGCACGGGCAGTGAAATGAGTTCTGTTCGCCTCGTCTTGCGCTGGAATGGCTTAAAATCACTCAAATGTGTAAATTGGCAAGATAAAACACATACAAATGATAAACGTTCACTCTATGATGGTTCATTTTTGCAATTAGTCTGTTAATCACATGCGAACCGAGCCTTGAGGTCTGGTCCGTACGGACCACGGATCAACTGCGATCAGTTTCACAACTACTGTGTAATGATGGAGGTTGAATCGAATCGTTACACATAACGTACACCACTACTATGATTACACTTAAGTTTGCGCTATATTATACTCACCTTTTAATAATTAGTGTGTGACTAACGTCTCCTCCACTATAAATTACCAGACTGTAAATGAATCGAGTGACGTCACTGAAAAGCTGCAGCCGTGGCGGGGATGATTTTTGGTGTGGCGGGCCGCCACGGCAGGAATGAATGTAGCGGAAACACTGACATCATTTCAAGAGTTCTGCTCCTTGAAGTCCTTCCAGTGTTACAATGGTCATTGTTTGTTTCTGTATGTTTCAGTTTTGAGATTATAAATTCCCCTTTGCCCTCCCACATCTATGTATTATTTTTATGGATTTTTTAATGCATGCAATTTGCGCTTTTGTTGATCCTAAGGGGAAATTAAAGAAGCAGGAATTGTACGTTGAGTGTTTATAGTGACGTAGAATTTATTTGTTTCTTGCGTGTTTGTTTTATTTGTCCTTTTGAGTACAAATGTTCTGGAGGACGCCTTAGGATGTTTTTTGTAATAGTCAGTTTTTTTTTTGCTCTGAATACTGATGCTGAGAGCACGCCGTCCAATCTGATCTGCTCCCCTAAATCTTTTCAAATCAGCAACATAATAACACATCTAGTTTAGCATTTTGTTGTACACAGGCAGTCAATAGATTTCCACACGTTGAAGGCGACGGAACACCGGAAAAGGTGTTTGAAAGCAGAACGAAACTGGTGTAATGGACAGAAATCTATGTGTAAATTGATTTTGCTTTATATAAAGAATTCAGTTTAAGTTATTTACATGACCTACATATTGTTGATTTAAGCATAACTGGTGTAAAATGTGCATGTAAACGCACTCACTGAGATGTTCACAAGGAAAATGACATTCTGGAGTCACTCCCCTGGTCTCCAGAGAATCCCTCAGCCCTCCAAGCCTGTTGGTAATCATTTTGTTTTGATGTTTTAATGATGCAATCTGTGGTTAACGGGCTCACCAGTGTTGGGTTGGGAGGCAGGGGGCTTCCCTGCTCTCCAGACACAGGGACTTGGGGCCGCTAAATCCCAGCCTGGAGAACAACTCTATTCCCAGGCACACTCTGCTTTACGGCAGCCGGGGCCAATGCGCCCCTCCTATGGAATCAAATCCGCACAGAGGGCTAGAATTCCACGAGTGATTATAGAATTCCAGAATAATTTATTTGGAATTTTGGAAAACAGTTTCAATTCCAAACATGCCAATATGACTTAATGTGAGCAAGTAATAGTGACTGAACAAGAGAGCTTGATTTACATGAAACAGGAGAAAAATGCAGCTGTTTAACACTGAAAAAAAAGCCAGTTGAAGTAATGTTTGGAGCAGAATTATAACGATATAATTCTGCATGTAGTAGAGTTGTAACGATATACCGGTATGGCGATTTATCAAGGTTTGAACGTGCACGGTCATCATACCATAAACATTTGCATATCTACGGTTTCGAAAAAAACCAAAAAAAGACTCACCCACGCATATCACTGATCAGTGGCGCATATGCAACTTATTTCTGCTCGGCTGCTTCACTCTGCATTCACTTGGCAGGTTACACGCACATACAGTGGAGAAAATGACAGAGACCGAGATTATATCTAATCTTCATCACCGCCAAAAAAAGTTAAAATCTGCAGTATGGCAACAAACGCAGAGTTGTCCTTGAGGACGGATCCAATTTGCAAAAAATGTGGACGCAAAGTGGCTGCAAAAGCAGGCAATACATCCAACATCTTCGCTCATATTTGCGGACACCATCCCTCCGTGCAGAAAAAGATGTCGCATTTATAACAAGTTGTAAATTAAGGCCGTATGATTTCCGCCATGCAGAGGGAATCGGTGCAGTCGTGAACATGGAATTTACAGTATAACGGTGTCATGTAAAACAAGCAATCTGATTGATGGATAAATCAACAGTAGATATGATATGTGTCTGTGAAGCACAAAGAGACTGCTAATATTATATAAGTAATCTGCTTGTTTCTGCAAATCTCTGAGTGGCACCATTTTATCTACTACATACTGAAGTAAGCATGACACTAATGGTCTACATAAACATGAACATCACCAGAGCTGCTCTGAGAGAAAGCTCAAACATTTCCTAGTTTTATTTCAGAAAAAACCTTGTCAAATATACTCTGAAACTCAAAGGTCCGCTGCAACCCGTCAAAATAAAAGTTTGATTTAACTTGAAATTGACAAATATATTAGCATTGTACAATGTACTTCAAAGTTATAATAACAACAATAATATTCTTTATAATTATGAATTTATTTAAACATTTATTTTTAAGGAATATCATGTTTTCCATGTTTTAACTTGGTATACCTTAGTATGTTTTGATTTGATAACATTTAAAAAGCATTAATTAAAATGTTAAATTGTGATATAGATATACATAAGGTGTGTAGCTTTATTTTTTAAATGTTTTTCAGAAGGGAGACTTCAATACTTTCATTAAAATGGCTTCAAGTTTGTTGTAATAAAGGATTTCACTCGATAACTTGTTCTTATACTTTTAATAGTCATTGTTACTGATAAGAATTATTGTTTAATATATACCGTGGTACTGTGAATCCATGATATTTTTCTGAGACAATTATCATACCATGAAAATCTCATACCGTTACAACCCTAGCATGCAGTGGTTTACTAATTAGTGTTGTAATACCTGTGGTGTGATTCTATTGAAAGCTAATGACTAGGGATGCATCGATCCGATACTCAGGATCGGTATCGGCTCCGATACTGGAATTTTTGCCGTATCGGGTATCGGTCAGACGAGACTGATCCAAATCCGATATTGTACGCATACTATTGTGTTATTGTTAAGCCCCACGAAAGCACAAAAACATTAGAAAGCACCATAAAGTAAAAGTCCAAGTGTTCTGAAGCCGTTCCATAGTTTAATGTGAGGTACAGATGAATATTTGTTGTTAAATTCAAGTTCACGTAAATTCTTCTCTCCACTGCTTCTGTCTGTCATCCTCCGTTCAGCATTCAAACTGTGTCACGTTCGGTTAAGACAGTCAAGACGATGAAACTCTCTCCAAGAGCGCTCAATAACTGAGAGTTAAAACTGTTAAACGAAAAGGATCAATAAACTATGCACAGATTTAATAAGCTATGCACCAATATCTCTTTCCTTTGTGCTTTGAACTTCTCTATGCGGAGCTGCGTGCTGTGACTCCGTGCTGCTTCAAGCGCATCATTCTGCGCACGGGAAGCCAAAAGCGCTCTATTGGAGCTTTTCGTATTATAATGCTTTTGCGCAATGAAAGATTATTCATAGCGTTTCTTCTTCAAGGCTATTAATAATCTAATGTATAGCACAATAATGGAGGCAGCAACATTTATGATATATTTGATAGATAGGGCTCCTCTATCATATGTCGCTGCTTTCATTGTGCTATACATTTAAAACAAATGTATTTTAATTTTGTAGTTTATATTTATAAATAAATACATTTACTTTTTTCATGTATTTTACAACAATAAAAAGAGCAATGTGTAACATTTTACCAGATATAGTCCTTCGCATATTCACTTTTATTTGTTCCCCACTAAATAATGTTATCACTAAATGTTTAGATTTGATAAAATTGTGCACTCATGATTTTTCTAGAATAAATTTAGCTGCTGAATTATCCACTAACCTAATTTATAATAATATTTTTGTCATAGATTATGAATGGGCCTGTTTACACCTGGTCATTTCATGCGTTTTCGCTGATCGGATATCTATCTGATTTGTTAAAACGTTTCAATTTACACATGGCCACAAAGTCGCAAAACGGATATAAATCCGATCTTCAATTCCTGCACTATATTTAAATGTAATGAAATTCACGTCAACGAAATCAAAAGATAAGTGCTGCATTTGATTAATTATCAGCTCATTTCAAGATCAAAGACCGCAATAGGAGAACACGTGGCATCAGCACTGGAAAGATAAGTTTGTCTTATACTTTTAATGAAGAGTATTGTGTTGATCGTCTGCTTCTTACTTTCAGTTTCATTTGCGGCAGTTTGCGTGTCTGCTTGCTGAAGAGAGACTCAGCTACTCGTCCGCGGTGATGCGTGTTGCATTAGCGCTGTCATATCTGACAATAATGTCATATAGCCTATAACCCGGTCTCACACGTTTATTTTTATTTTTTACATTTTGAGACAAGTAAAATTTACATATGTGGTTTCAACAACCAGATGCGTTTACACATGTCCAGTTTCGTCTGGAATGCGGCCCAGGCCACCTCCTGAAGTGGTTTGAGCGATCAGATTTATATTACAAAATGCATGAAGTGACCAGGTGTAAACAGCGCCTATATATTTTTTCATGTTTTTCATTAAAATGAAGTTGTTTAACACACAAAAGAGTGACACAGAAGTATAGAAATTCTACATTGATAAAAAAAAAAAACTGTGCTCTGATCGGATCGGAATTGGCCGATACTCAGAATTTTCTGGATCGGATTCGATTGGAGAAAATGGTATCGTTGCATCCCTACTAATGACATCAGACCTTGACTGTACAGGTGCATTCTACTCAAAGGTCTTAGATCACATGACAGGTTGTGGTGTTTGGTGGTGGTTTAGCTTATTGTTTATCTGTTGATTGTGCGGTTTGTTTCATGGTATGCTGTGAAAGATTTTTTTTCTTTGTGTTGTTTATTATACTAGTCATAGTTCTGTGTAAATTTGTGAAATATGTGCATGTTATGCTCTGATGGCACTAGTGTGCAATATCATGGATTTATAATGTGTGTGTCTGTGTGAGGAGCTCTAGCTCTCATGTCAGCTGGCTCTTTATTTACATTCCAGCCGATCATTCCAGTAGCTGCTCTAATGCCCTACTACAGCTCACTGGAAACAACGAAATCCAGACCACAAACACAGGTCTGCTTCTGTGGCACATTTGCTCTGTCCTCAATAGACCACTTTTACCAGTCATTCATTACCATGACCGATCATTGGCTAATTGAGTTTTGGCATTGTTTTCAAATAGTTTTACAGTTATGTTAATGTAACCTGTCATCTGTGTGTTGTGCAGGCCACGCTCGGTTGGAAGCCATGGCAGGATGCACTGGGGACCCAGCTGTTCCCAGAGCCGAGCTCAGGAGGGACGTGGCCGTCATCGCCTGTCCACCGTCATCCAGCCACTTAGACAGAGTGCTGGAGAGGTCGTGGACCTCACTGTGGATGAGGACGGTGAGGAGACCTTTGCGTTTCATTTATACTCAAGGATCTACAGATATTAAATTCTATACTAATTTGTCAAAATAATAATAAAAAATTAAAAACTAAAATCAGTTGTTTTAAATGCTACTAGTTAAAGGTGCTGCATGTAGGGTTGACCGGTATTGCAGTCCAAATTCAAAATATTGGAGAAGGCTTTTTTCACCCGGCCCCTCCTCCTCAGACTTGATGCACACGCAGGTTGCCAGATTAACGACACCAAGAGGAACGAGCGCACATGATGATGAATGATATAAAAAACGCAGTTTTCTCCGCCAACTGGCAACCCGGGGTGCCGAAATACAATTGGGTAAACTGGCAGTGGGCGGGTTTCACAAAACAGAAAACAGAGAGCGACATTCCGGCCCAGAATGCACATTTTCAAAGGAGAATAACTGACTGTTGCATTGTTTTTCAGATAAACAAGTATGTTAACTTAGCATGTTTCTTAAATATTTGCAAACATATTATACGGCACCTTTAATTTAGACATCATGGCGCATATATATATATATATATATATATATATATATATATGTGTGTATATATGTGTGTATATATATATATATATATATATATATATATATATATATATATATATGTATATATGTATATATATATATATATATATATATATATATATATATATATAATATATATATGTGTGTATATATATATATATGTATATGTAATGTTCAATATGAAAAATAGATATCAATTTTGAGATATGAGAAAGATTAACAGTGATATTAAATTATTAGTGTTTTAAAGATTAACTTTACCTATGCCATCATTTAATGCTTACTTAAACTAAATGCAAAAAGTAGTTGACATGAGCATGCACAATTAATTATTCAGTATAGACCATATCGATAACTTAAGGGATGATTCACCCCAAAATTAAAATTGTCATCATTTACTCACCCTCATGTTGTTTCAAACCTGTATGAGTTTCATTTTTATGTTGAACATAAAAGAAGGTATTTTGAAGAATGCTGTAATCAAACAGTTGATGGTCCCCATTGACTTCCATAGTATGTCTTTTCCTACTATGGAAGTCAATGGGGACCAACAACTGTCTGGTTCTTCAAAATATTATGTTTTGTTATTCAACATGAAGAAAGAATCTTGACATGAGGGTGAGTAAATGATGACAAAATATTTGTATGAACTATTCCTTTAAAAAAACAATATCGGCAGAAAACCAGTATAGTACCAATGCGTTGCATATTCCTGTTTATTCTCCTATATTATTCTTTGTGCATTCTCTGTATCGTTCTTTCTCTCAGTTTGTGCTGCTTCTGTCATTATCATGTAAAGTCTAAAAGCTTTAGATGTAGAGAACCAGGAGTGTATGAATTCATGTGTTTTTCAAGATCACTGGCTTCAGGATTGAAAACCATCTTCCGGCCAGTTTAACATCGAAACAAAAGGGAGTCAAAGGGAGAAAGCAACAGGAACTCGACAGGAATTTAATATCCCCTCGTTTCAGAACATGAAAAGGCCTTTTGAATATTGTCCGGTCATGACCTCTTCTCATACTTAAAATTCAAATGCTCAAAATACATGAGCTGTAACCGCAACTTTTAAAACAAACAAAAAAAACATGACATTAAAAACAGTCTGCTGTTCATTTTTGCTGAGCCCTAAAATCGAGGGAGAGATTATTTTGTGCGTGTCAGCCATTATTTGAAATGTAACTGGTTTGAGTATTTGATGAGCGTCTCCCTGACTCTGTGCTGCAGTGATGGTCTTCAGGTCTGGAACATAAAAGAGGGAATGAGAGTTAGATCACCCAGTTCAACACTGCGTGGGTTTGGGAAATATTAGATGTCACATCTAATCTACTCATCTTTCACTGTGAGCGGTCCTCCCTCTCTGTCTTTGAGTTGTATCTCTGTGTGTGAGGGGGAGGAGGAATGAATCTGGTATATACGGTTAGTGTTGTTCAGAGCTGTGGATTGCAGCTCGACTGTGTGTTCAGGCCCTGTTAATAATGATTAATCTATATCGTTTCAGCATGCACAGCAGCATAAATAGCCTTCGCAGCTGCACAGCATTCTCTCACAGCCATAGACTGATGGACACCAAAAGCATCCCTTTTATTGTGTGCAATTGAGTTTAATTCTGATTTCATTTGCAGGCAACATAATGAAGTCTGTCTGTTATGCAATCAGCCACTGGCCCCAAAGATTCAGAGAGAACTGCTATAGGAACTAATTAAACTGCCATTCTGGATAAGGAAATAAAATCTGTGTAGTGTTATCTCATTAATCTGTGATATGCTCCCGAATCTCAAGGTTTGTCAAAGGAAAACTCATTTACATTGTTTTGTTTGATTTACTGTCATAAAGTGTCTCTTTGTTTGTCTTTGGGGTCTGTAGCTGGTGGGGAGGTAAAAGAGCAGGCTGAGATATGATTGCATTTGCATTTCTTTTGATGGAGTGAGAAATTAATTTGCAAGGAAAAAGCAGATGGATTACTCGCTATGGAATGTTAATGAGTAGCTATCCTCATGGGCCACTTCGTGAATAAAGTCTGTGAGTGTGAAAATGCACATGCTTGCTCACACTGATGTTCTAGAGCTGGAGCAAACCATCTGTTGCCAGTTGCAACAAATGCCTTTAAGTTAAGAAGCATCTTATACTTGAAGACCCTTATTATTAATATCCTTATAGTTATTATTGAAGGTGTACTTATGGTCTGCTACAGCTGAGCAGTAGTTAAAAATGCGGATGCTCTGATAGTAAAATTCTGGCTGATACCAACCAATTCATTTTCTTTATTTACAATAAAACACTGAAAAAAATGTATTTATTTATTTTAAATGCTACAAGTGAATTTAAGTATCACAACATCATAATGTACAGTATGAAAATACATTACTGTTAAAAAATGTGGGGTCAGTATTTTTTATCATTTTTACTTTATTTTGATAAATACTTCTGTTCAGCAAGGACACATTACATTGATCAAACATGACAGTAAAGATATTTATAATGTTACAAAAACTATAATTTCAAAATGCTTTAAAAAATAATGCTCGCAAATAAATTTGTCATAGAATCCTGAAAAAATGTCAGTTTTTACAAAAATATTAAGCAGAAAAAAAACATTTTAAAACATTGATAAAAATGTTTCTTGAGCACCCCATCAGCATACAAGTATGATTTCAGTAGATTATATTTTCATACCATGTGACACTAAAGGGGTAATGACTGCTGAAAATTCAGCTTTGCAGTTACATGTGGGGGAAGTCGTAGCCTAATGGTTAGAGAGTCGGACTTGTAATCCGAAGGTTGCGGGTTCGAGTCTCCGGCCGGCAGGAATTGTAGGTGGGGGGAGTGAATGTCCAGCGCTCTCTCCACCCTCAATACCACGACTGAGGTGCCCTTGAGCAAGGCACCGAACCCCCAACTGCTCCCCGGGCGCTGCAGCATAAATGGCTGCCCACTGCTCCGGGTGTGTGTTCACGGTGTGTGTGTGTGTTCACTGCTGTGTGTGTGCCCGTTGGATGGGTTAAATGCAGAGCACGAATTCCGAGTATGGGTCACCATACTTGGCTGAATGTCACTTCACTTCACTTCACTCATGAATAAATTACATTTTAGAAAATAATAGAGAAAACACTTTTTTTGAATTTTTTTTTTTTCTGTGTTTTTGATCAAATAAATACACCCTCGGTGAGCATAAGAGATGTTTTTCAGAAACATTTAAAAATCTTACCAGCCCTAAACTTTTACTAGTGTAGTGTAGATTTTGCTAAAAATTATAACAGTATTGTTAAATTAATTTAATTAAAATATAGCAAAGCTAATCTAATGGGGAAAATGGGAATGCACATTTAAATAATCCAGTATTGATAAAAATATACATTCTAATATCAGCAAATAACCAATATATTATTCAACGCTAGTCAGAAGTTTTACCATCTGTATGTTCATGTTTGTGTCTTTATATATTTTGATCCATCTTCAGATCTCTCAGTCGTGCCAACCACTTCTGACAGCACACGCCCACAGCCGGTCAGTTCTTCTTCCTCTTCCCATAATGCCTGTACCTCAGAATCGCCACAGGAGGGTCCTGGTCCCTCCAGTAGCTGCTCAGCGGCCGCCCCTGATAGCACACTGGCTGCTCAGAGCCACGGTGGTGTGCCAGGACACAGCACCACCAACACAACTGCCAACGAAGGTAAACACTCGAGATGCTGCTGTCCAATAATTTACAGTGACATTGATTAGTAATATGTTTGTATCGGTTTTCAATTGTATGTCTTTATCCCCCCAATCAGATGACAGCAGAAGAAGCTTGTCTGTTGAGAATGGAGGTGTGACGATGCCCAGGTTACCCTCTTGTTGCCCCCAGCACTCTCCTTGCAGCGGGCCATCATCAGGGCACCTCTCAATGGGGCACACCCACTCAGGGTGCATGCAGGCTGGGACGACACAACAGTCTGGCCCCCAGCAGTCTGGCTCCCAGCACTCCCATGGTCACTCGCACCACTTCCACCATCACCACCACACCACCCCGGTTGCTTCTTCCTTAGCCTTCCCAGAGTCCAGCTGCCCTCTGGAGAGGCCCACTGCCATGCCTGCGCCCTGTGGAGGGGTGAGCAGCAGTAACCAGTACCATGACCAGGTACACTTAATATCTGCATGACAGCTTCTTGAGAGCCTTGTATTGTCAGTGTTGGAAAAGGCAAGGATATTATAAGCTTCTGTCGCGGTTGATACCAAAACCCATTTTCTTGGCTTCTTTGTTTATTGTATGTATGAATTAAACCCTTTTTGCTTCATAAATTGAGGGGGGAAAACTATTTTGCAACATAAATTGAGGGAAAAAAAATCGAAATATGTTGACCGTTTGAAGCATAATGTCCGTATTGTTGACAACAACATCTGTTTTTCGTTTCACACATGGTTTGCATTTAACAGCATATGTTTTTGTTTGGAATTAGTTAAGATTTTGCCTTCTTGAAATACTAAATCACCCTTCATGTTTTGATGATGAAAAGGAAAATCCAAAGCACCTTTATGAAATTTTTTTTTTTTCTGGAGCTGAGCTTTTCCACTGGGGATTTTGTTTGAGGCCATCCTCTCAGTGTTGTTGAATAATTCACACTGAACTAATTGTCTTGGCTGCTGAATTCTATTATTTACCAGCATAGAGAAGTGTTGCGTGTGCATGTTTTGCCTGAGTTTGTGTTTGTCAAAATGAGAAAGTTGTGTATTTTTGTTTGTGTGCAGTGACACTTTGTCTCATGCTGGGCTAGCAAAGTTGTTTCTATGCGAAATGCTTTTGGCAAAAGCCTGTGGCCTTTGATGATGGGGCAATGAGCAGTAAGTGCCGTTAGTTAGTCATTAGATATGCGCAGACAGGAGGTGTAGAGTGAAGCGAGGTGATATCAGGCATGTTTTATACATCAAAGTGTGTAAAGGATTAGATTTGGGGTGAACGCCCTCATTTTGAAAGGAATTTAATACTGTTTTGGTTGTTGTGCATATAATTTCTTTAGCTAGTGTCTTTTTTTTATTTTTTTTTATATGGACCTGATATGTGCCTTTTTTGAAGTATGTGGAAGATATTATTTTATGAGATATGCAGCTCATTATTGAACAAACCCCTAACCCTAGGTATTAAACTTCAGGCAGTTGACTAAAACAAGACTACAAACAAATCAACTGCAAGATAAGAGACATGTGGCATCTCACGTGATCTGAGCATGTTCCTGTCTGCTGCAGACTTAACTTTGCATATTTTAAGTGTTGTTAGAGATGTTAGTCATTCTGTAGCTTCCAAACTTTTCCCACAACCCTGTCCTATAAAGATATTACAGTAGCTTCCTTGTGATCAGACGTGGAGCAGAACAGCTGTAGCACGTCATTTCAGGGTTGTCAAAGTTGTGAGAAGCAGCAGGAGCAAAATAGCATTCTTGCATGACAAACTGACAACTGCTTATAAAGCTAAATATGGGGCTTAACTTGAATGATCCTCTTCCACCATCACAGTCACATTCTTGCCTCCCATATATGACACCCATTATTTTCCAGATATGATGTAGTGCCACCACATTAAAAATCACTTATAAAAAAGTTTCTCTTATAAGTTAATCTCAGACAGTGATTTAGTTTCACTGAAGAAGCAGATATTGCACTCCAGTGCCCTTTTATCAACATTTCATTGGAACAGCTCAAATTGTTGAAAGCAATATTTCTTTTAGTCTGGTACAAGCAGTCACCAGCACATCATGTTTTCATGTGGGGAGACTTAATATAAATAATAAACATTTAAATAACTTAAATAATTCTCTGACTACTACTATTAGCTTCTTTTAAAAATGAGTTCAAAGCAACATTCTGACAACCATTTATATTTCTTTAAAGTCAGTTCATCAGCCATATGCTAATGCAGCAGATGTCTTTGTTCAAAAACATCATGTTTGTTGCTGGATTAACTGCTGGTTTCTATTTTTCTGCTTTTCTCTCTGTCTCAGCAGACTCTGCCGGTGGATCTCAGTAGCAGTGCAGTGCGTAGCAGTGGATCCAGCAGCACAGGGTTCCACAGCGCATCGGCCTTCGATCCCTGCTGTCCAGGCTCTGCCTCCCGGCCTCCTGCTTACGTTTCCCAGGCTGCACCTGGACCCAGCCAGCAGACTGTGGCCGACTCATTCAGCTCAGCCATAGTGGCCCAGCCTCAGCCCCAACCGCCTCAGCTCTCTTCCTGCAGGCACTACATGCATCCCCCCTGTACGCACTTTTACCGTAATATTTTAATCATGTTAATCCAAAACTAATGCTAATTTAGGGGTGAAATTGTTCTGGTAAAATAATTACATATTTTATTAATATAATTGGAATGTCACAACAGAACATTTCAGATACTTTTTCCTATATGTTATTAAACATTGACTGTGCACCGCATTGTTCTAAATCATTGGGCATAATGCATTTAAAAGTTAGATTATTGTGAAAAATAAAAATGACAGCAATCAGATAAATAAAGGGCAATCACGTTAAAATAATGGTTATTGTATTGACTTCAGTTGACCAATATACAAATTGACTAATATAAAAAATAAATATTTACCGAATCAGTAGAGACCACAGGACAATGATACAACCTGGACCTGAGAAATTCAAACTGCTACACCCCAAATTTATTAGATGTTCTAAAAATACAATAAAATAAAATTGATGCGAGATGATTCCTTTGTGTTTTGTTGTGTGTGAGTGAGAATGTGAAGATGCTGAGATGCTGGCGCCTGTGCTTTATGGTAATTAGATGAAACACCTGATGTTTAATGTGTTAAGTGCTGCAGGTAGTGTGCCCAGCAGTCCCACTTAATTGCCGATTCTGCTCACAATAGCGTTGTGTGGAATATAAATGAGCGTGGCAGGGCTCCCTGGTGGGCCTGAATTTAGTGGAGTAATTGCCACTCACAGCTCACTGGAGCAGCTGTTTGCACAATCTCGTTTTCTCTCGCTATATTTATCTCCTGTATCTCGCGGCCATTCTTTTTCTTTGTTTTCCCTTTACTTTCTTCCTCATTCCCTTCTGTCTGTCAAATCCTTAGCAAACAGTACAACTCATCTGCTCCAGGTTAATCATACTTACCTGGGCAGTATCCAGACCATCCTGCAGCTCCGATGGAGTTTCCATGAAACTCTTTCCATCCTCACAATAATAAATTGTTTTTGATGCACTTTTTTACTTTTTTGATTTTGAATCGTTCAGAAGGAAAGGGAGATGAATTTGTC
Organism: Barbus barbus; assembly: GCF_936440315.1. Lineage (NCBI taxonomy): Eukaryota > Metazoa > Chordata > Actinopteri > Cypriniformes > Cyprinidae > Barbus > Barbus barbus. The sequence goes on along the minus strand of NC_136729.1, from coordinate 17,871,202 downwards.
ATTTATACAAACTTTTCTGCTTTTCTCCTCCAGATGGCCCTCTTCCGCGCCCCCTGCACCACCAGTCCTCTTCTTCCTGTCCTCACTCCCACAGCAATGCTCCTCCCCCTCAACAGCCTCCTCCACAGGGTGACTATGTCATCCCACACCCCGTCCTCCCCTTCCACACCCCACTGCCTTCTCACGCCCCGGGCCACTCAGTGCCCCCAGCTCCTCCACCCTCCCTGCCTTCCCACCATCTACCAGGCTCCGGTGCCCCTCTGCCGCAGCATCTTCCCCCTGAGCACCAGGCGCTGCAACACCACCTGCCCGTACTTGGCCCAAACCCTGTCCAGAGGCTCCACCAGCATGACATACTGCAGAGAATGGAGGTTCAGAGACGCAGAATGATGCAGCACCCGACGTGAGTTGCTTATAATTCGCTTATGCTCATCCAGGCTGCTTTTATTTGTTCAGAAATAAAACAGTAGTATTAAAAATTTTAAGTAATTGGGTTCTTTTGTATTTTAATATATTTTAATTTGTAATTTATGCCTGTGATAGCAAAGCCTAAGCCTTATGTATTAAGACAAACTTTTCCATTAAGGTGCTTTACGTTAATGCCCCTGCAAACAATGTCCTGTTTTAGACTTTTTCTGAAATAACATTTATTCCTCCTTCCTTAAGGCGAGCGCACGAGAGACCCCCGCCGCATCCCCATAGAATGCACCCTAACTACGGTCACGGACATCACATTCACGTCCCTCAGACTATGTCATCGCATCCTCGGCAGGCTGACCAGAGGACCACATGGTAGAGTACATTAAAAAGTAGAATGTTTTTTAAATTAATGTTACAGATGTTTTGACCACTGCCAACCTGGAAGCCATGGGTTGCCTCATGAATTTCCAGTTGATTTTTACAATTTCAGTTTTGGATTTATCATTCAAATAAGGTGTGTGGTTAACGTTGCTCGAAGAGACTTAAAAGAATAGTTCACCCAAAAATAAACATTTTGTCATCCTTTACTCATCCTCATGTCATTCCAAACCTGTATAAGTTTCTTTATTATGTTGAACACAAAATAAGATATTTTGAAGAACCAAACAGTTGGTCCCCATTGAATTCCATCATAGGGAAAGAAATACTATGGAAGTCAACAGGGACCATAGCTGTTTGATTACCAGCATTCTTCAAAATATCTTTGACATGAGGGTGAGTAAATGATGACAAAAGTTTCATTTTTGTATGAACTGTTCCTTTAAGTACATGAATGGAAACGTACATGTTAGTTCTTCAAAACGTATGTTTTAAATATGCCTGAGTAATTATCATCTAATGTCACCACAGACCTAATAATAATAATCAAAAGCCGCTCATTTAAAAACCAATTAGTAATTCCTGAGGGAGTTTGTGGTGAATTAGCTTTCCTGGTTGGCCTTCAAATTAACATCATGACTGAACATCTCTATAATGTCAGGATCTGTTAGTCATGATATTGGTGTTTCAAGCAACATTATATGGTATGCTGTTGTTTAACATGTCTTTTTGCTGTTTTAGGGAGCTGGGCATCGAGGCTGGTGTTACTGTAGCTCCTTACCCTTCAGGACACCTGCACCCGCATCTGCCTCACTATCACCCTCCACCCAGACTGCACCATTTCCCCATCCAGCTGATGGTGAGTTGCTACTTCTCTCCATCAGCTGAAATGTATGCATACATTAGCATGAATAAAAAAGCCCTGATTTGCTCTCAGGTATGGCACAGATTAATGGCGGCTCAAGCCGTGTATCCGCAGCATCTGTTATTTCAGGGGGATTTTTATGGGCGCATGAATTATGCATCGCAGGTTATAATGGAAGCTCATTAGACATTTGAAGTGTGAAATTTGAATTTAATATATTTGAAAATCTAAAATTATATTTGAATCACATGGAGTGACATGCGTGCACATACGTGTGAATAATTTCAAATGCCTCTCATAAAGATTGCGTCCCAAATTGCAAGAGTTGTTTGATAAAATAGTTGCTCTCTCATTTCTTTCTGTTTCTCTCCTGCTTGGTGCCGTCACTAATTTTATGTCTCGGTTTTCTTTAGCACACTGGCTCAATGCCTGAGGTGACATATCCACATATTCGCTACATCTCCTCCAGAATGACCTTTGGCCGCACATATGAGGTAAGAACTGGAATGTGGACCAAAATCATTAGTGATCTAAATTTGCTTCTTTACAAGATCAAAACACATTTCCTGAAGAATGCATGACAAAAATAAAGTACCTTATATAGTTTATTAACTAATTTGAAATGACTAATGATGTACCAGAAGCTGTTAAAAGGGTAATAATGTTAAAGTTTATTTTGTGTGTGTGTGTGAGAGCTGTAACTTGAAGAAATTCCCCCTTTGCATGTGAAAAGCTCTAAGCACATTTTTGGCTCTGCTCACTCTAAGCTGAGTTGTTATTGTCTCCAGTATCATTTTAAACTCCCCCATCCTTCAATAACAGCCTCTTTGTACAGCCTGCATTACATTGTAAGGGATTCACAGAACAATATACTCCACACAGTCTGTTGAAAATAAAAATAAAACTTTAAATCACTTCTAACCGTGGGATTCTTCAGAAAGATACACAGACCATCAGCTGCTCACAGACTTTCCCATTAATGGGATTAGTTATTGTTAGTCCTTCTGGTGTTCTGTTCTTTTTACCAAGAATTTGTTGTGATGTAACCCGTTTATAAGCACTTGTAACCAGTTGTGTGTTTTACCAGGATCTGCTGCATTTAGAAGAGCGACTGGGGACTGTGAACCGAGGGGCCTCTCAGGGAACCATAGAGAGGTGCACCTATCCACACAAATACAAAAAGGTGAGATCACATTCACTTACAAACATCAGTGTTTTACTGAGGTGGTCAAAGTAAAGTCCCGTTTGGTGATAATGGACAGGCAGTCTGCAAAAAGACTCTGAGGATATTATATATAGGGGCTTCCTGTTAGAAACACACAAAAAAAACTTAACCAGGAGCCATAATAATCAGATCTTTTGTGTCATCATATACATCAGAAATCCTCACCCAGTCCTTTTATTGCCAAAAGCTGCATAGCGTAGACATTTGAAATGTCACTGATATGTAGCAAAAGGTTCCTGAATAACAGTAATCTAAAACCCTGCCGCCCTAATACAGAAGGTGGTGGAGAGAGACACTGAGGAACAGTTAGCACCTGAAGCATGGGCATCTGTTGGGAAAAATATGCACTCAACCTCAAACTCGGTGAGAAAAAATGTGAACATAGTTTGGGATAACATGTTTTAGCTCACATATTGTGTACATGTTAATGGGGCAGGAATAGTCAACAATGGCCTAGTCAATCTAGTTTAGGAGCACACTGACAATGTGTATGTCTGTTTTTTTTATTGTTTTTTTTTAATTGAAAATAAATAATGTGCAATATCTGAAGTTTTAGGTTTTGTTGCTGCTTGAAGTGTTGTTCAGCATGCTGTTCATAATACAAATAGACTGATGCTGTATGTTTATGTAACATGCTATGCTGCTCTGGTGTGGTTATTTTTGTATCACCAGCATCAACCGCAGCACTTACTAAATGTACCATATTAAGAACATTCATATAAACTATGTATTTGGTGGAAAGAAGACACAGGAAGAGCTATTATGTGTTCTAGTCTTGCTCGCCAGTTTTATTCAGATTTAGGTCCAGTGATTCTACTTATGGCTGTTACGCTTCTTTCTTGTGCACAGAGAAAGCTGCATGGTAAGCAAGAGGAAGAGGAAGGTGCGGAGGAAGACACAGAGGAGAAATGCACCATTTGTCTGTCTATACTGGAAGAAGGGGAGGATGTCAGGTAAACACTTGACTTACAACACTTGCTTTTTTCCATCAGTACTGGAGAATTTATTATTTAATTATTGTTTGTTTATTGTATGTAGTCTGTCGTATTTTTCTTTTTTTTCTTTTTAATGTTCTACTCTCCAGGGTTCAGTTTAGGTTTTATAATTTGATCTGTTAGGCACTCATCATCAGTCATGAATACTTTCTCTTTATGTTCTGTGCTGCCCTCTTGTGCTGGAACATGTGAATTAGTCTGTACTGGTCAATCTGGTTTTAACCGTTCAGCTAATATTAAACATCTGATTTCATTGTGTTGGAGATTTATTGATTAATTGTCACTGTTTTTTAAATTTTTTTGCAGGCGCCTTCCATGTATGCACCTCTTCCACCAACTGTGTGTAGACCAATGGCTCCTCACTAACAAGAAATGCCCCATCTGCAGAGTAGACATCGAGGCTCAGTTATCTAGTTGATGCTATTTTTCTTGCAACCCTTTTGTTGGACATTTATCTGTTGTTTTCCTTTTCATTTTTGTCAGTAACGCATTCAACCAAAGATGGCATGAAATACCTGCGCAACTATGGGAAAAAAGAAAAACAACAATCCACATAAAAAAGCATCGAGCCTAGCGTGCCAGCTATCATGTAGTACCAGTACAGCTAGAAATAACATCTTCATTAAGGGTTTTGAATTGTATTGTATTTATAAAGGGTTTATGTAGCTTTTGTTTTCATAAGTGTCATTGTATTTTATTTTTGCATGGTTCCTTGCAATGCATTTCTTTGCACATATAATGAAATAGGCCTCATAAGGCCTGAGAACTTGCAGGCGAGGATTGCTGCTCTAGTAAAGAAGCATTTTTACATACCTGATGCCTTGCTTTACTGGAATAGAATGTCAACCTCCATTTTTAAACATTGCAGGACTCAATTTATTGATCAGTATATTGATTAGTTTTATGTTCTAGACAATGTGATCTGAAATAGATTTTTTTTTTAAGTGAATCAAGACATTCCTTAATTAGGAAACAAGATCATGGTTAAGAGATCAGCTGCTGTAACAGTGTTCACCCTCACACCAGTTCACTCTCAACACAGGAACCTGGGCTGGAGTCCGTTCCATTTCACTTCGGCTCATTACCAGTGCTAACTCAGTTCGGGAAGTTCGTTTAGAACTTGTCCGTTTACTCTTACATTTATATGCATTCGATCCTGAACTGATGGAATTGAAATGAATTCAGCTCCAGCCCTGATGAGAAGCAACTGCACACTTCACCCACTGGAACATTCACACGGTTGTGTTCCATCAGTCCGTTCTCAGCACCTCAATCTGACGTCACATGTAATGCACTTCACCTAATGTATTTTCAAAGAGAAGAGAAAGAAAAAAATTAATGTCACCTCTCTGTATTCTGATTGTTGTTGTTATAGTATAATGAAGTTGGATTTTTGATTGAGCAATTGAGAAAGTGTAATTCCTCAGACTCCATATGTTGCCTTGGTTTTGTGAGGATGACGGGCCTGAAGAAACAGCTGGGAAACAGAATATTTATTGTTTCATCAGGGTCTCCTAGCCTTCTTCATTTATCTCTCTCAATAACCTAGAAAGTGACTCTTGTTAGCTTATTATTCCTTGTCGGATATTGTCATTAACACATTTGTTCTGCAACTGTGCAGCAAACTGTTCTCCCCTTTTTTTTTTCTTTTGCTGCTGTGAAATCCTAACACTAATATTAGTCTCAACTCGCTAACTTGCATATACTTGCACATGAGAGACAAAAGACAGGAGTGCTGTGAGAATGAGAGTATGCTGAGGCCGTGTATTTCCACTCTGATTGCTGAATTTTGAGGAAAAACTGTAATAATTTTGAATGGAGTGTTGGAATGCAGTACTTAATGGCAGGCGTCCATGCATTCATAGACTTAATGGCACCAGGATGATATTCCATGGGATTTATATTAGTTTTAAAATAATGAAATTAATAAAGTTAGGTAACTCTTTTATGTGTCCATTCTTGTGCCTCCTTGAACTTGACATTCTTTAGAGGAATTTACTGTAGTAATTATGTATTTAACTAAAATACAGCAGTGAAAATGGTTTTAGTGAAGTGAAGTGACATACTGCCAAGTATGGTGACCCATACTCGGAATTCGTGCTCTGCATTTAACCCATCCAACGTGCACACACACAGCAGTGAACACACACACACACCGTGAACACACACCTGGAGCAGTGGGCAGCCATTTATGCTGCGGCGCCCGGGGAGCAGTTGGGGGTTCGGTGCCTTGCTCAAGGGCACCTCAGTCGTGGTATTGAGGGTGGAGAGAGTGCTGGACATTCACTCCCCCCACCTACAATCGCTGCCGGCCCGAGACTCGAACCCGCAACCTTTGGATTACGATTCCGACTCTCTAACCATTAGGCCACGACTTCCCCTGGTGTCACTACTGTCATAACCTCATTCCAAATGTCTTGTATACTTCACAAATTTGTGCTATTCTCCTATTTACTGCAGTTTTGTACTACACAGCTCCAAACATTGATAAATGGACACTGTCAAAAATAATTTATTATATACATATTTTATCTGATAAACCTGCTTTTTGAAAAGTTTACCTTTAGTAGTAGACAAGAAAATGTGTTGTGGTTGTTTTAATGCAACAATGATGGAAATGCATCAATAATATCAGATTTAGACTGGAAGTTAAAATCAATATAGGTAGTTCCCCCACATAAAGAAAAAACTATTCCATTTTGCTATAATGTGCAGCAATTCATATTTTTACTTTTATACACATGTATATATATATAATATCCTCCTGAGACCCAGCTATGGAGTTTTTGCCTCTAGTGGACATTCATTCTATTTCAGTGAATTTCTCTGAGACCTCACATGTCACGGTTGTAAGTCTGGATGTCCTGTACAGAGCACATTCAGGGCTTTATAGAGGTACTAAATGATTGGACGTTTCACCATGACCACATCCTCTCCTAGGTCTTTAAAGATGGCTACATTTAATGTAGTGAAACATTTTACATCCTTATGGAAATATGATTATATTTTGTAATTGTCATTTAAATCTGAAAAATTTTCTAATTGTTTGTCATAAAGCAACATCTCAGGAAAATGTTATGGGTTTTCAAATTCAAATATGACTTCCTGTTATGAAACAGGACATAATTTCATACGTCCACTGTAGAGGACACCAGGACTAAAAGCATGTTTATTGTGCATTTTGGGAGACATAACAATTTAATAGGAAAATAAATTATATATCTATTTTGTTATGAAATATTAGATATTATGAAAATCTGGCCAATTATTACTCCCATTATGACAATTCTTTTTTCAACATGCTGTCCCAACAGCAACACATTAATATGCAAATTAGATACAGTATAGATACACTGTGTTTAATGGGAAAACCAGTTTATGGAAATTTGTACAGACATATTGCATAAAACAAAATGGTATATCAAATCATTTTGTTTTATATTTTATAACATAGTTGAGAATCATCCTTAAAGTTTAGAAGAAAAAAATCCTGAAACCTGAAAATGTATTGATTTAAAAAAAAAAATCCCATTGTTTTTGCCTTTTTGTTGTCTATTCATGCCATTTTATTTTTAGAAAAACTTAGTCCTAGTGTCCTCTATGTTTATTCATAGAAAAAATATGAATAAAATATAATTTTTCAAAAATGTTAATTTTACATTTTTTTCTAATGCTCTAAACAATGTAATGACATGAAAAAAATACTAAATTCACAAAGCTTTTTTTTGGGGGGGGGGGGGGGGGTCTCAGGAGGATAAATATGACGTATAAATGAAGAGTTCATAACTTTTAACATAACTTTTCAAAAATCATGTTTTTTCAGTGTGCGTTCCAATTAATCTGTCAAACTGCACTTGGGTTATTTAGATTAGGTTAAAAATAACTAACAAATACATCTTACTAAATCAAAACAATAAAAACATGATGATAAAAAACAAAAAGATTTTTGAAAATAAAATAAAAAAACGTTCTATTTTTAGTTATCTAATTTTGCAAATAAACTATTCAAATATGAAAAAAATGACAACAATGATTAGGCTTTTTTTTGTATTACAAATATAAGTAAAACTTAATTCAAATGAAAAACAAGATTATTTTTCTTACCCCTCTTTCTTATTTTTCTAACTTTAAGTAATTATATACATGCATACATAGGCCTACATACACATATATAGTATATATATATATTATAATTATAAATTAAAATAACTATATATATGTAAGGGATAATCAGCGGCTAGGAGGCAAAGAACCACCCGACGCGATCAAAACAAAGTCATCAACAGGGCGTCTGTGTTTGAGGGTCCTGTGTTGGAGTGTGTGTCGCTGTCGCACACACACACTCTCACTTACACACACTTTCTCTCACACACACACACTCTCTCTCTCTCACTTACACACACTCTTTCTCTCACACACACTCTCTCTCACTCATTCATACACACACAGGCTCGGACACGCAGGTAAAATGGCGTCGGGGGCCATTTCAGCGGAGACTAAGAAGATTACAGATTTACGTGTCGTAGACCTCAAATCAGAACTCAAACGAAGAAATCTGGATGTTACTGGGGTAAAAAATACACTCATCGCACGGTTGAAGCAGGTAATTTGAATTTAAAACTGTAAATTACTGTGGCGTGTGGATAAATGATCGCGAGCTAGCTTGATGGCTAAGGAGTTAGCATAGCCGTTTGTATCATAAAACATCACAACGCATTCCGGACTGTTTTAATGCATTTAATAACAACACCGATGTAATGGCCGTAGTTGAATACCAAGTGTGACAGAATTGGCATGAAATATGTAACGTACTAGCAGTTTCAGAAACCTAATCCGTGAGGATTTGTTAAGTAACGTTAACGTTAGGCTAAGTTCTCTTAGCAAGCGAATGCAGTGACAAAGGTATCAGATCAGTTGCTGCAACTTAAAACCAATTCACCATCTTTATTTACAATCTTTATGTGCAATCTTTTACAGTTGAATAATAAAATGTAGCTAATAATGTGTTACTATGCACAAATAGCTGTGCTACTAGATTCCGACTAGAACAAGACTTGACTGAATGCAAAACAGCAGATCATTTGTCTAGTTTCACTTTAGTTTAAAGCAGGTTAGTTTGTTTAAATAAAATAGGATTATTATGGTCAAATCTTTTGCATGCCATGTGTTTATCAGCTGCAATATCATCGATCATTTACACAAAGCACAGTATGGTCTGAATCATTGTTTCAAATATTGAAATTCCCATAATCATTTGAATGGTCATGCGTTCTTGTGTGAAGGCAATAGAAGATGAAGGTGGAGATCCAGACAACATTGAGATCACTGTATCAGCAGACACACCCACGAGAAAACAAAGCAAATCTAAAGGTAGACCTTCACGCTCAGAACCCAACTCTTTTACTTCCCCATGTGTGTCTTTCAAAAGTTGATCGAAAAGCTTTATTACACATCCTCAGGAAAGAAGACCGACCTGGATGCTGACACCATCATGGAAGAGGAATCCTTCTCTAAGGTATGGAGTGGAATTGTTGCCATCCATTGGGTTCATTGAAACTGGACTTTTAAATGAGTAATATGTTAGGTACTGTTTTATAAAAACATTAGACCTTATAATCTGCACAAATATTGCATTAGGCCAATATAAATCTTAACAAGCTTCTATATTGTTGGATGTGTAACCTTTTTATTTACAGTTTCTTAAATTCAGCCTTCATATTTGAATGTGTATGAAAAGTATATGAAAGTATTATATAATGTTTGATTTATTCACGAAAGATACAGTGGTACATAACTTAATTATATTCTCAAACAAATTATTTCATGCAAAGTTGAAATTGGTAGTGAATTTATCCTAATCAACAACAAGTTTAAAATTAATTTGTGATTATGAACTGTCATTTGGTAATGAGAAGTCAAAGATATAACACGCTGATATCTGAACTGTTTTTTTTATATACACTATTGATACATTTTTTTTACACTACTATATGGAAAAAAGTATTGGGATATATACAGTGGTGTTAAAAAGTGTTGGCCCCCTTCCTGATTTTTTAAAATATTTTTTTGCATGTTTGTCACACTTTAATGTTTCAGATCATCAAACAAATTTAAATATTAATCAAAGATAACACAAGTAAACACAACATGCAGTTTTTAAATGAAGGGAAAACAAAAGCCAAACCCACATGGCCCTGTGTGAAAAAGAACCCCCCTCCCCCCGTTAACCTGAGTTCAGTTTCTGTAGCCACACCCAGGCCTGATTACTGCCACATCTGTTCGCAATCAAGAAATCACTTAAATAAGACCTGCCTGACAAAGTGAAGTAGACCAAAAGATCCTCAAAAGCTACACATCGTGTTGCGATCCAAAGAAATTCAGGAACAAATGAGAGAAAGTAATTGAGATCTATCAGTCTGGAAAAGGTTATAAAGCCATTTCTAAAGCTTTGGGACTCCGGCGAACCACAGTGAGAGCCATTATCCACAAATGGTGAAAACATGGAACAGTGGTGAACCTTCCCAGGAGTGGCTGGCCGACCAAAATTACCCCAAGAGCGCAGCGACGACTCATCCAAGAGGTCACAAAAGACCCCACAACAACATCTAAAGAACTGCAGGCCTCACTTGCCTCAGTTAAGGTCGGCGTTCATGACTCCACCATAAGAAAGAGACTGGGAAAAAATGGCCTGCAGAGTTCCAAGACGAAAACCGCTGCTGAGCAAAAAGAACATAAAGGCTCGTCTCAGTTTTGCCAGAAAACATCTTGATGATCCCCAAGACTTTTGGGAAAATATTCTGTGGACTGACGAGACAAAAGTTGAACTTTTTGGAAGGTGTGTGTCCCATTACATCTGGCGTAAAAGTAACACAGCGTTTCAGAAAAAGAACATCATACCAGCAGTAAAATATGGTGGTAGTGTGATGGTCTGGGGCTGTTTTGCTGCTTCAGGACCTGGAAGACTTGCTGTGATGAATGGAACCATGAATTCAGCTGTCTACCAAAAAATCCTGAAGGACAATGTCCGGCCATCTGTTCGTGACCTCAAGCTGAAGCGAACTTGGGTTCTGCAGCAGGACAATGATCCAAAACACACCAGCAAATCCACCTCTGAATGGCTGAAGAAAAACAAAATCAAGACTTTGGAATGGCCTAGTCAAAGTCCTGACCTGAATCCTATTGAGATGCTGTTGCATGACTTTAAAAAGGCGGTTAAGGCTCAAACCCTCCAATGTGGCTGAATTACAACAATTCTGCCAAGATGAGTGGGCCAAAATTCCTTCACAGCACTGTAACAGACTGCAGTTGTTGCTGCTAAGGGTGGCCCACCCAGTTATTAGGTTTAGGGGGCAAGAAGTTTTTCACACTGGGCCATGTGGGTTTGGATTTTGTTTTCCCTTCATAATAACTTCATTCAAAAACTACATGTTGTTTACTTGTGTAACCTTTGATATTTAAATTTGTTTGATGATCTGAAACATTAAAGTGTGACAAACATGCAAAAAAATCAGGAAGGGGGCCAACACTTTTTCACACCACTGTACCTCTAAATTATTGAATTCAGGTGTTTCAATCAGACCCTTTGACACAGATGTTTAAAATCAAGAAGCTAGCCATGCCATGGTACAGTGATAGGAGGATGCCACCTTGAGTCAGTTCACAAAATTTTGTCCCTGCCATCTCTTTCACATCGAAATGTAAGTGGCATTATTAGGAAGTGGAAGCAACTTAGCCATGAAGTGGAAAACCACATAAAGTCACAGAGCAGGGTCCTGAGGCACATGATTCGCAAAAGTCGCCAAAGCTCTGCTGATTCCATTCAGTTTCAAACTACCTCTGGCATTAATATCAGCAACTGTGAGGCTGGAGCTTCATGGAATGGGTTTCCATGACCGAGCGGCCACTTGCAAGTCTCGCATCACCAAGTACAATGCCAAGCTTCAAATGGAGTGGTGTAAAAGATGCCACCACTGGGCTCTGGAGCAGTGATGGAATCTTAATGCTTCATCAACACTTCTTGAAAAATGCTATGCTTCCAACTTTGTGGGAACAGGCCATTTTCTATTGCAGCATGACTGTGCCCCAGTGTACAAAGCAACGTCCATAAAGACATGGTTGAATGAGTCTGGTGTGGAAGAAATTTACTGGCCCGCACAGAGCCCTGCCCTCAACCCCATTAAACACCTTTGGGGTGAGCTGGAACGGAGATTGTGAGCCAGGCCTTCTCGTCCAGCATCAGTGCCTGACCTCAAAAGTGCTCTGCTGAATAAATGGGCAAAACTCCCACAGAAACACTCCACAGAAGAGTGAAAGCTGTTATAGTCCCAGTCCTTAGTGTTTTTGTTTCAAATAAACGTTCTTTTGAAAGAAAATGTATTGTTTCCACACACATTATGCAGCATATGTTTTAAACTGTGGTAATAAATGTTTTCTAATCACAAAATGAGCGCATATTTAAATTGTAATATTTAGCGTTATTACTGTTTCTACTGTATTTTGAACAAAGAAATGTAGCCTTGGTGAAAATAGGAGAGACAATTTTGAACGCTGGTATATTTTTATTTTAGCATTTCTCTGAAAACTGTTTAAACTTGTTTTCATGCTTCTGGCAAAATCACACTCTTAAGTTATTTAAAGAATGCCCCAAATTGTTTTTTAATTTTTTTTTATATCTGCACATACCATTTGTGACCAACCCAATGTTTTAATAGGAGTATATAAAAATGACATTCATTTTATTGCCACTGAATGTATGATTTTGAAGTATCAGTAATGACTTTATTATTCTTTATTAACATTAGGAAATTCTTATATAATTTATTTGTTTTTATTTTCAGGAGACTGAGGAAGAGGAATCTGAAAAAGGTATGTCTGGTTACTTATTGGGGTGGAGATGTAACATTTGTTTTTCAGGTTGCAGACGGTTGGACTTCTCTTGCTTCCTTTTTCTTTTGCTGTTTTTCAATCTCAACGTTCTAGTCAGACACGTTAAGAGCGGGTCTTTCACAGACATTAAAACATCCCATCCGGAACACGTGCTGCATCAAAGGACAGATAACCCTTCACCATTTGTGTTCACATCAGTGATACTCCTAATCTCATCATCTAATTCGTTCAAGAGCACATTACCCTGCCACCACATTTCATCAGCCAGAGGAAACCTTTCACCCACACGATCGCCGTTCAGAACACCACCCAAGCTTCAGCAGGCCACCTCTTTCTTTCTGTTGAGACTGGACTACCTCCTGAAATGGAGACGGCAACAGGCTGCATGCCTTTGTTGACTGGTCAGCACATGACACATGAACCTCGTTCACCAAAGTCTTGACGCTTCTTTCTGACTGCAGTATAGCCGGCATGGCTTAAGTGGATATCAACGTCACTGCTCATGCTTTGAACTCATTCAAGACTGGATGTGGCTCAGTGGACGTCCATTTTTAGCCATGTTACTGGACAGAGTACTGTGAACAAGGCCAGATTTCTCCAACGGATCAGAGGTTTGGCACCCTGTTTTTGATTTGCCTCCATCAGCTGTAAAATGAGATGGACGGTCAGCGAAAGTGTGTGAAACAAGACTTTTGATGTGACCACAAGAAGCTGAGTGACATCTGGCAGGAGGACTTGCATTATGGAATAGATTTGCTATTTCACTCAGACTGAATGCATATCTGTAAAGCAGAGAAGTGTATCAACACACACCCAGCTGTGGAACCTTCATAGGAAATGTGGACCAAGATAGTGATGTTCATCGTAGTCAGAAGATTGTTCAACGTCATCGTTGTTCTCTAAGGAATGTTTTTTTGTGTACCTGTGGTTTCCTCACCCACGATGACCACTAACACTAAACTTGCTCTTTGTTGTACTTTCTAGGTCACGTAGCACAGAGATTTGAATGTTAAACAATGTTTTTTGCCATGTTTTATGCTTGTTAAATCCCTCAGATGTAACTGATACTGATGATGCTACTCGTGACCATTCAAAAACCTTCTCCTGTGAAGACGGCCTTGCAGAGCCCGAGGCTGAGGCAGGAATGGAGCCTGATCTTGAGGCAGAGGTGGAAGCAGAACCCGAGCCCGATCCTGAGGCAGAGATTGAGGCTGAGAGAGAAGCCGAGTCTGAAGTCCCAGCGGTGGAGGCCTTTGAGAGCGAACCTGCTCCTGAACCCATAAAAGAAGTTGAGGATGACAATATATCTGTCACCATCCAGGCCGAAGATGCCATCACGCTGGATGTAGATGGTGACGACCTCTTGGAAACAGGTAAACATGTGAAACTTCCAGATTCTGAGGCAGACAAGGGCTGCGAAGAGCCTGAGGCCACTGCTGAGATGGGGCAGGAGACAGACTCGCTGACTGAAGCGATAGATGGCCACAAGGATGGTAAGAGAGATGACGGGCTGATGTCTGACACCGCCAAGAAGGACAGCAGAGAGGCCTTGAAGAAAGGAGAAACGGGAGACAAGGAAAAAGATTCTGGGAAGAAAGGCCCCTCTTCAACTGGGGCAACAGGTCAAGCAAAGAGGTTTGTCTTTCTATGTCAGTTCTTTAAGATACTACTACCAAGTTCCAGCTCACTAAGAACTCAGCATTGTGGGTAGCCGCAAGAATTTTTTCCATAACAAGTTGTTCAGTGTACCTTATCCCTGCCTTTGGTTTGCTCTTTTGGTTTGATTTGCCATTTTTTCGAGTTTGGTAATTGGTGGAGTTAAACGAGGAGCAGAAAACACGTCTCTTACGCACACATTTCCAGCACTTGCTTTTCCAGTCCCTACTTATGGGTTAAAAAAGAGCAATAGTTCCAGTGATGTCAGAGGGGTTTGTCAGTCCAGTGAAGTGATTCTCTCTGAAGTTGAACACCCTCCTGAGGATGTCATTGGTCAAGGGAATAAATTGGCAGAAAACCTGACCCACCTTGCTCCTGTGGAAAAGCAAGAGAAAGAAGCCTTATTGGAGCTTTGTCCGAGTGCAAGCCTTGCCTATGGGGATTTGTTTTGTTGTTTTTTGGTTCTTTTTCTTTTTCTATAATGCACCAAACATTTGTATAACCTTTGTTGTTTGTTTGGAGATGTACCTCGATGCCCACAGTCGTCTTCTCTCGTGCTCTGGTACTCATTAAAGTATTTCTCTCTTCTTGTCGCTCTCATAATATTCACATTTTAGCTCTTCAAAAGACAGAGATGGAAAGACTACAAAAGATGAAAAAGGTATGACTTTCCTAAATGGGTTTGCATTTTGAAATTTTGGACTGAACAGTTTACTGTTAAGTTTATACACAGCAGCTGGTCTAAGTGATAAAACACCAGTATTTTCCAATTCTCAAAAATCTAATATTAGAAGCTTCATTATTTGGAAAGATATTTTGATCTTATCCTCAAGTAGAGTGTCTTCTAAAGCCTGTTATCTGTCTTTAGGAAGTGGCAGCAGTACTAGCTCTACTCGCAATCTATGGGTGAGCGGCTTGTCATCCAACACCAAAGCAGCTGATCTCAAGAACCTCTTTGGCAAATATGGAAAGGTAAAGGCTCTTTGTATATGATAAATAGGCACCAGTTTATAATTGACATGTTTGTAATTAAGGATTGTAACGTTGACAGCGTTTTGAAAATGTTTGTTTTCAAAATAGGTTTTTAGTGCCAAAGTGGTCACCAATGCTCGTAGCCCAGGAGCCAAGTGTTATGGATTAGTTACCATGTCATCCAGCGCAGAAGTGGCCAGGTGTATCTCTCACCTGGACCACACAGAACTCCATGGACAACAGATATCTGTGGACAGGGTAAGAGCTTAACCATTGTGCTTTAACAGTGGGATTCTCAACATATTTAAGCACTTTTTCTGGGCTTTACATAATAGTCAAACATCATCAATAGTGTGTGCTTTTGTGAAAAAAAACAAACAAAAAAACCCTTGGTACTTTCAAATTTGATCTCTGATTTCATGGTAACATTCTCATAGGTGAAAACTGACCCATTTAAAAAGGACTTCTCAAAGAAAGAGGGAGAAGAGAAGACAAGTTCCAGTAAAATTTCTGGAGAAAAGCGCACTCCAATTGGAGTGAAAACTTCCAGCAAGTAAGCGTTAATCCAGTTTTATTCTCTTTCCATTCTTTTAAAGGGGAGGTGTATTTCATTGCATTGTTTTTTTTTCCTTCCTTTATTTTCAATAGAACACCAGTTTCATCTAAGAAGGAAGAGAAGAAATCCGACAAACCATCTGAGAAGGACAACAAAGACATCAAAAAACAGGACTTCAAAAGCAACAAATCTGATGCACCTTCTTCCAATTCAGGAGCTGACGCCGCAAAGAAGGATGACAAGAAACATGGACGTATGTTACAGTTTGATTGGATTTACCTTCTGAGGAAGTTTAAAAATGTAAAACTTTATAGTTGTGTTTAATGTTTTCCCATCTGCAGGAAAAAGTCCAGGCAATATGATGGTGATCAACCAATCTAAAGGAGAGCAAAACTTCAATAAATTTCGTCCTCCTTTCAGAAGGGGCGGGAGGTTTGAGAAGGTACCACAGACAATCCTCAGTATGTACTGTATTACCATGTAAAGAGATTTTTATCAAGGCCAAATGATCTGATTGTCTATTTCTCTACAGCCTGGTCCTCCCAACATGATGAACAGACGTCCCAGAGGGTTCATACCACATGAGGAGGTTTGTTAACTCTTAAAACATGATCTGAATTAGTAAGGCTATATGCACTATTTAGTATTTTGTTTGACCTGTTTTTTGTAACATGCAGATGGAGAAAGGCCGTCCCATACTTAACAAAGGTGGCAACAAAGACATCCTGCCATTTGAGAAGATTAAGGAACAGAGGATGCGTGAGCGCATGGTCAGGATGGAACGCGTTCGCAGGGCTATGGAACTGCGCAGGTAGGCATGCTTTCCTTTTCATTCGCAAATAAAACGGCAAAGTGCTTAAGCAGCATTTTGTAATGCTGTTTTGTTGTGATGTCCAGACGGCGCGAGGTAGCAGAGCGAGAGCGCCGGGAGAAGGAACGCATCCGTATTATACGTGAGCGTGAGGAAAGGGAGAACCTGATGAGAGAGCGGCAAAGGCTGGAGGTGGAAAGGCAGAAACTCGAACGTGAGCGCATGGAGAGAGAGAGACTGGAACGGGAGCGGATCCGTATAGAGCAGGTACAGCTGTGATACACCTGCCTGTGGAAACTCAAAGCTGGGATTTTGTCTTTACGTTAATGTGGTGTGTGTGCAGGAGCGACGCAAGGAAGCGGAGCGTTTGGCTCGTGAACGCGAAGAGCTGAGACGGCAGCAGGAGCAGTTGCGTTACGAGCAAGAGAAACGAAACAACTTAAAGAGGGGACGTGACGTTGACCAAAGGTGTGTGAAACATTCATTTTTGGGGTCTTGTGGTTTCTAAGGTTCAAAGTGGTCAATGGCTCTTTTTTTTTTCTCTGTCTGTGCAGGAGGGTAGACCCATACTGGAACAGTGGTAAAAAGATGCAGACTGAGCCAGAGGGACGGATCAGTCAAGGCGGAGATTACAACAATCGACAACAGAACCGCTTCAATGATTTCAACCCTAGAGATCGGAACCGATACCAGCAGACATCAGCTGTGCAATCCAACAACTTTGATAGGTAGGCATTCATAAATGAGAATGCAATTCCCAAACACAATAGGACATGAAGGAGAAGAGACCAGGGGCCTGTACCATGAAGCCGGATTAGCTGGCTAGCCAGGTAAGTTTCAGTTTAGTTTGCACCAATCCTGGGTTTTAGATACCATGAAAGTGGCTTGGCTTTTAGCTACGTTCATTGCCATAGTAACTTACACTCCACGGCTAACCTGCTCTGGGGCAGGTTATGTTCTGAGTTAGAGATTGCAAACTGAAATTGGACCAATCAGATGTGAGCAAAGTGACACACGTATGACACAAAAAAAGTCACTCCCCCAGTTTCTCTTTCTACAAATTAAAGGTCACTATGAAGTACCTTAAAAAAGATACAACAAAATTGTCTGGCTTCACTGATAATTACAATTTACGTATGATTTATATAATTATTATAAGATTTATATTATTATTACTCCATTACACACAAGCACCTTTAGTTTAACAATTATTATAAAGCATTCATTTTAAATAAATATTAATATATACAGATCATATGGAATATAAATAAGTGGTAGAATCAATAGATAATGTGACCTTACATGTTTGAGTCTCTATCACTATATATTATCAACTATATAAACTAACTTCACAAGTTTAACTTGTGACTGCACTTATAGAGCAAGATAATTTCCTTTATTTGTCCTCTTTCATGGACAAGTACTTCAGTGGAAATGCGTTTAAATTCCTCATATTCTTTAATCTCTTAACCTTTAACAAAATAGTTCTGAATCTCGCTGGCTCTCGCGAGAAGTAAATCACACTTGCGCTGTGGTGTGATTGGCTGTTCGCCGCTGATGTCACACATTCATGTGCACGCGCTCCATTAACTCAGGATTAAGCCTGAGTTGACAGAGAAAGTTGATGATCAGCTTCATGGTACCGACAAAGCCAGATTGGAGTGGTTTGGATTTGTCAACTCAAAACTTATCCTATAACTCTGAATTTGTTCATCTACCATCATGGTACAGGCCCCAGGCCAGAGCTGAAGATTTCAGATTTTCAGCTTCTGTTTAATCTTTTTAGCAGGCACTTTTATTCGAACAAGAGAACTTAATACAAGTTGCGCTAACCTACCAAATTAGCACAAGTTAAAATTTGTGCATCAACAGCAAGCGATTAATTAGTTTTTTTTTGCAGACACAATCGCTTCGACGGTGAACCTGAATCAAAGAAGAATCGACCTGCTCCTCGCCGTGAAGGTTCAGGGTTTGAGCGCTATCCTAAAAACTTTGAAACTGTGCGGAGAGCAGAGCCACCACCTCCACCTCGTGCAGAGCTGCGTGACAGCGATCGCAGAGAGATCCGCGACCGAGATGAGCGCAGACAGGTGTCGCTGCCTGATCGACCAGCTGGTGGCAGAGCGCCGCCCCCCGCCATTGCCCACTCCCGTACCCCCAGAGACGGCAGCCACGCTGGCTGGAAGACTGATGGGGGAATGAATACGAAACAAGGAGATGTCAGGTACGAATGAGTTTCTGTTTGTGCTTCCTCTCCTCTAGGGTGGGGAGTTGAGGTTTGGTTCTTGTTCAGTACGTTCAAAACATCAACAAAAGTGATTTTCAAATTTCAAGTGACATTACATTAGCAGTTCTTGAACCTCTGCTTTCTTCCACCAATGTGGACAAGAACAGTACTATGACAGCAGTGTTGTTGTTTTTTGTTCCAAATCTGTATAAATTTCTTTCTTCTGCGGAAGATATTTTGAAGAATGTTGGTAATCAAACAGTTGTTGGTCCCTATTGACTTATTTTTTCCTCCTCCATACTATGCAAGTCAATGGGGGACCAGGTATTTTAATTTTCAAAGATACTCTTCAATCAGCCTTGAACTCACCAGTAATGTTGACTGTATTACAGAGCAGCGCGGATTCGTCCAGAACGTCCGGGCAGAGAGGGTCCCGGACCTGCCATGAGAGGGGTGTCCACAGCCAGCCGTGGCAGAGCCAGCTTCAACAGCCGAGACAGTGGCAGACCTGTGGTCATGGGAGACCAGGTAAAGTACACAACATGGCTCTGACACATTCTTTTTATTGCTAGTTTTCAAATCTAACACCATATTACCTCCTTTTTACCGCAGCAACACTTCAGCAGTGGCAGACAGGTGGTGGTGGAGCGGCATGGACGTGATCAGGACCCCAGGAAAGACTGGCACGGGGCAGCGGGCTCACAAAGCGGAGGATTCACAGATAACCACCGAATGGGGGACAGTCGACCTGGCATGATGGCACCACACTCCAGGTTTTGATTTGATCAGTCATATACAGCATGCATTAGAGATCACGATCCTGATTCAAACTCCCACACGATCTTATGATTGAGCCATGTGTATTATGGCTGTTTCACATCACAAGTGTCAGCGGAGCATGAGCAGCACGTATTTTTGTCACTTGTCAGGTTAATGAATGTTTACACTCTGCTGATGCTTGTAATGCGACACAAGCGCTAAACCAAAGACTAGGGACTTGGTTAGCTTCACAAACAGCCTTTCCACCTGCACGTTATTTCAGTGTACAAACATTTAAATAACAGAAGGAAAGGACATACATATGGCCAAGTATGGTGTCCCCTACTTGAAATTTGTGCTCTGCATTTAACCCATCCAGGTGCACACACACACAGCAGTGAGTAGTGAACACACACACACACACACTGTGAACACACTAGGGGTGGGAGAAAAAAAAATCAATCCATCGATGCATCGCGATTCTCTCTCCAACGATTCTGGATCGATTCTGAGCTTAGTTTTTAACCAGATGTGCGATGATGCGGAGTTTGTTTTAGAAACACGCGTATTCTGCTTGCTTCCAATTCCTCACACACATACACCACTCGAACCTTCCGTAAAATAATCTTTCATAAAGTTCGGAAAGGTTGAAGCGAATTACAACGTCATTCACGGGCTTCATTGCACAGGATGCGCTGCATTTATGTGGTTTGGAATGCAGTGGACATATATTTACAATATGAACCTCACAAACAGAAGGCTGTTTTCAATTTCAAATGCTGTCGCGCGCTTTGTTTGTGTGGACTGCTCGCGCATGCGTAAATGGTTTAATGTACTTGCGTCTCAAAATGGATTTAAATTAACGCAAAATTAATGTAAACGCAGCCAGTTATATCATAAGGGATTAAACGGACAGGACAAACCACATTACTACTTGTATTTCAAAAGAGATCCGTGCGTTGAATGCAGCTTAATAGATCTCCCTCTGTCTATGATGTCATAGTAAAAAACAAGAGTAAAGATGAAGAAAAATCACTCCGTTCTAGAATGGAAAACATTCAGATAATCTTAAATACTGAAAGCACTCTTTGTTTGGTATGTTTCTATGCTCCTCTTTATTATTTGCTACTTGCTTGTATGTTTTGAAGTTATATTAGTTTAAAATTCTTAGTTTTTATTTGTAATTTTAAAAAGTACTTAATTACTTGTGTAAGGATATGTAAATGTAAGGATTTTAAAATCCTCAAGTTGTTAACCTAATTAATTAATGGGGGGGTAGATCAAGAATTGTTTTGGAATCAGATCGTTACTAGACTTGTAGTCAAGACCGCCTAAACCGAGACCAAGACACTACCAAGACCAGAAGGTATCGAGACCAAGACAAGACCAAGACCAAGACAGACCATGTCAAGACCAAGACCAAGTCGAGACCAAGACCGATACCAAGTCGAGACCGGAGAAAAAAAACAGACTAGTGTTTAAGCTACGCAATAACTTGTATGAACAGCAGCATACTAGGGTTTACATTCAATACATATTAGACGGTATTACTTCAACTACAGGCAGAGCAATACAGAGACAGACCATGTCATGTGTGTGACTGAGCTCACTGTAAATGTTTTTTCAGACTGGGTGAGATCAACTATATGTAGCAATTGTATGACGGCTGTTACTGCACTATTAGAGGATTGAGACTCCCTTAACTTTTTTTATACTGTTGAGGACTGACATTACTGGTACTGACTGGTTCATCTGACAAAACATCAAACACCCCCAACACCATCTTGCTCCTCCAACGACTGTCTAAAGAATGAGAAATATGTAACCAATTGAAATTATACTTAATGTGTAGATGAAATTGTAACATCAAATTAAAGATACACAATTATAAACTTGGATTAGGCCTAATGTTTGACAGTCAATGTCATATGTCAATGTCAATGGCTGTCGCAAAAAAAAATAAAAAATAAATAAATAAATACATGCTTGTGATTGGTTGCATTTGATTTGAAGGGCGCAAAATATTAATGTTGCATTATCAAACGTTGTGTTGTCGTGGATACCAAAGATTCTAGAGCGTGTAGTTTTTTTTTTTTTGAGTGTGTAGCAGTGATGCGCGGGTAAATAAACAACCCAATCCGTATATCATTCGTCCATTCGTTTTTTGATTTAGTATTGAAAGAAGAAACATGAGAAAACGGCTTTTGGAAAAGTGTGAAAGCCCTTAGTAGCGCAAACTGTTATTTTTCTGAATGCTGATATAGGCTAGTGTTATGTAATATAGGCTTGATTTATTCATTTATTTCGTTTCATTTTCTTAATTAAGATGCTGCATGTGTTTATCCAGTCTAATCGAAGTGTGCGGCTCTCCCCCCTTTCCCAACAAAAATCCCACCCCCTCTCAGAGAATACATAAAACTGACATTACTGAGCTATATGCGCTTAAAAGTAACCTATTAAAATTATACAATGGCATTGCTCAGTTCAACGTGTTGGGAAATCGGGAATTTTGTCCCGCGTCAGCATTTATTCAACAGTTAGTTGAATATAAATACTAGAACTATATAAATTACAAACGACCCGACCGACCGCGACCCGAATATCATTAAAAATATTTTTGGATGACTCGTAACCGCGGGTGACCGCGGGCACCCGCTCATTTTGGATCAACCCGCGCATCACTGGCGTGTAGTACTGCTAAATCCCCGACCACTATGACGGTCTAAGACAGCGAGACTTGACAAGACCGAGAGGTCCGAGACCAAGACAAGACCAAGACCAAAGACCGTCAAGGCCGTGACAAGACCGAGACCACGTAAAAGTGGTCTCGAGACCGGTCTCGAGACCAAGACCGGTCTCGAGACATACATCACTAATCGTTACTCTCGGAATCGGATTGTGAGGTGACTAAAGATTCCCACCCCTAGAACACACACCAAGAGCAGTGGGCAGCCAATGGGGAGCAGTTGGGGGTTCAGTGCCTTGCTCAAGGGTCTCACCTCAGTTGTAGTATTCTGCTGGACACTCACTCTCCCCACCTACAATCCCTGCCAGACCTGAGACGCGAACCTGCAACCTTTGGGTTACAAGTCCGACTCTAACCATTAGGTCACGACCGCCCCAGAAGTAGTGGGATAAAAGTTTATAGTTTGGCTGTAGCAAACAAAATAGAGTAATTTACCTTTTTAAATTATTTTGACACTCATATGTATTGCAATGATTATTTTGTTATGCCAGATGGTAACAAGTGATTAAGAAAAGTGTGTCACTGAATCATTTATAAGAGAGATCTATTCATAAATGCTCATCCAATAACAAAACAAGTGTCCATGAATAAGACTGACACCTTTCAATTTATTTTTCTTAATTATTTTGTAAATTAATATTTTCAAGTATAGACTGAAGTCATGAACATTTTGTCAGAACCTCTACTAAATGAAAATGTTTTGTCTGTTGTTTTTTTCTTTACAATCGTGATCTTTCAATTTATCAGGACGCATATATCAATCTGTGATTGCCATTTTTGATTATACCAACTCTTTCCATCTGATTTTTAACTTAATTTTGAAAATTTTTGACTAGAATGTGCAAGGTTTCCAGTGTCAGCCGTATCCAATCGTAGGCACACTGCTTTGTAGTCGGGATGCACGGTATTATTGGACTGGTATCGGACTCGGCTGATAATGGCTTTAAATGTAAATATTAGGGGTGGCACGGTTCGCGGAAAAAAACCGAACCGCACGGTTCTCCACACACGGTTCGGCACGCGCTAGGACCGCGGTTCAACTGAATTCTGACAACGCATGTGGTTTGTTATAAATAACACGTAAAACAAATAGGGTTCGGCTAATGTATGTTTCTGTTAATGGATGCGCATTCTGGCTTCCCAGTACATTATAACAACAGCGATGTGAGAAAAAAAAAAATAAGTGGACAAATCATTCACTCTTGTTCAATGCGAGTGCGTATGCTGGAATATGAGCATTTATTCCGTCATCACCCGGGTGCTGATAGCGCGCGCACAGGTGAGACCTGAACAGCACACGTTGATATCGGTGTTTAGACTAAAGTCATGTAAGCTTTGCCAGCTCAAATATTTAAGAGCCAGAGGACGCGAGCTCGCGCGCGCAGTGAGAAGATTTGTGCGTGCGCTCATCAGAAGTGCACAAACCTGCGCCTCAGAACGCGCGCAAATATGAAGCTCTCTCTGAAGTATTGTGTTTTAATGGATGAATTCACACAAAATTCTGTCAAAATGCCCGTCTTGGTAAGTATCCTATAGCAGACATAGCCGGCTGGGCGTACAGTATCAGTGCTTTCTCTTAAAGTGACAGTTAATATTAAATAAACAGCAACAACAAAGAAATCACTCACTGCTCTTGATTGAATCGCTTTTGTAACTTTAATAAAGAGTAATCTTTAATTTATACAGTCAAATATGCAATGCTGTTTTACCTTTGATTACTTTAATCATACTTCAATTTCTGTACCTAAAAAACCCCCTGAAAATCACTGATTATTTTATTTGTATCTTTACTCTATTGTATTTTTATTTGTGCTGTTGCTTGTAGTTAAAGGTCTGCTTTTATTTGTGTACACTCACAATGAAAACAAAACAGATTTTATATATATATAACATGTAATAATATTTAGCATTTTCACATCAAAATAAAAGAAACTGAGCAAAGTAGATGTCTTTTTTTTCCCTGTTGTACCGAAATTGTATCGAACCGTGACCCCCGAACCGAGGTACGTACCGAACCGTGACATCTGTGTACCGTGCCACCCCTAGTAAATATGGTCATTGGGCCGATATGAAAAATTATGTGGATATGTCTTGCCGTTACGGTTAACTCACATGTGCTCAGGATGTGCTAATGATTAGATCACGTCAGCAGTGTGGCTCATTCTTGAAGCAAAGTTTTGTCTGAATGATTATTAGTTTCACTGTTTTGGATCGCTGCATTTAATCTGTGAAAGCACATGCAGATTAAAGTGTTCGGTGTGTGACCGACTAGACAGTAATAGCACTTGAGGCAGCAGCAACAGCCTCCCCCGGGTCCTAATGACCTTTCGGTAAGGAGTTTTAATCTGTAGGGGGCTACTTCTAATTAGATTAAAGGGATACTCCACCCCAAAATAAAAATTTTGTCAATATTCACTTACCCCCATGTTTTTCCAAACCCGTAAAAGCTTTGTTCGACCTCGGAACACAATTTAAGATATTTTGGATGAAAACTGGGAGGCTTGTGACTGTCCCATTGACTGCATAGTAAATTACACTGTCAAGGTCCATAAGAGTATAAAACACTTCATCAAAATAGTCCATCTGCCATCAGTAGTTCAATCTGAATTTTATGAAGCGACGAGAACAATTTTTGTGCACAAAGAAAATAAAAATAATGACATTTATTCAACAATTCGTCTCCTCTCTGACTCAGTGTAGAGCCATTTTGAAAAGCATCCGATAGACGCATGTTCTCTGTCATCAGTAATGTATGGATACGTATTGTACGTTTATTTACGCTGATTTGAACGGAAATATCGTATCCATGCGTTACTGATGATGGAGAACAGCAATTTACTATGCTGTCAAGGGGACAGTCACAAGCCTCCCGGTTTTCATCCAAAATATCTTAAATTGTGTTCAGAGGACAAACAAAGCTTTTACGGGTTTGGAACGACATGGGGGGGTAAATGAATATTGACAATTTTCTTTTTGGGGTGGAGTATCCCTTTAAAAGGGGTGTTGATGGCGCAGTGGATAAGACACATGCCTTTGGTGTGAGAGACCCGGGTTCGAATCCACTGTGAGACACCAATGTGTCCCTGAGCAAGACACTTAACCCCTAGTTGCTCCAGACGCGTGCGACCTCTGACATATATAGCAATTGTAAGTCGCTTTGGATAAAAGCGTCAGCTAAATGAATAAATGTAAAATGAAAATAACCTACAGAAATAACATTTAGATCGTTTCTGATTAAATAAAGGAATTGATGTCATAAAATTGAGTATGTTTTGATTTAAAGGTTAGAAGCGATGTCTTACATGAAAAGAAAATCACAAACATTAAATAAATTAAATTATTTTATATATACAGATTTATTCTTTGTGTATTTTTTTTAAACAAATCATAAGCTCTAAAAAAAAAAAAAAAATCCAAATTTTTTACAACTCTTGCTTTAGACCATCAACAAATGTTAAATCTTAAAATAAAATGTTAGGGTTAACACTGCATCTTTCTGGGGGAAAAAATGCAGCAATTTTTATATATAGCTTCAACATGCTGTCAAAAAACCTTCAATATTGTTTAATTCTAACAAGTAAGTTCTTAAAAACTAACCAAAATTTCTGCACAGGAGAGACTTGTTGTTTCCAAACGAAAGGAAATGTATCGGTATCGACCAAAATGAGTTGAAAAATATCGGCATATCAGATATCTGCAAAAATCCAATATCGTGCATCCCTACTTTGTAGCCCAAATAGTTTTATCATTCACTGCACCTTGTTAGTTATTTACTCATGGTGGCAAATGAATTGTAAATCTTGCACATTTACAGGAAATAATGTTTAGTCTTCAGTCTTTCCTTCATGTGTTGACTTTGCCTATGTTTTGATTTGGCTGATTGTGTCTTTCTGCAGTCATTCCTCTTCTGGTATGAACAGAATTGTGCAGATCACTAATGTTCCCATGGCTGGCGGCAGCGGAGGATTCAAGCCCTTCAAAGGAAGGTTCTAGCATCTGAATCTCTGCAGTGGAAAAATATAAATACTTTTTTTTTTTTTTTTTGAACCTGCTTTTAATTGGCTGAACTTATAGCCATTAGGTAATTGTAAAATTAAATTTGGTTGATTTTGTTGTCTTTATAAAAGGCTTTACATGTAGGTTTGTGTTTCCTGAACTGTTCTCTGGTGACCTGTAAACAACCTATGTGCGCATACATGTTCTCCTGGCATTCTATAGGTGCAACTGTACAGCTCATTTCTTAACCAGTGTTTGTTTAGATAACCTTAACGTCATGTTTTAAATACTCTCATATGCTTTGGACAGACTTCTGCGTGTAGCACTGGACACATCTGTAATTCCGTAAACATTTCAGTATGTGGCTTTTTTGATGATTCTACAACTTTATTAAATTATGTGGATTATGACCATGTCTGTATAGTTTGCTTCTGTAAGTGCAGCCGTATCCGCCCACAGTTGAGTCTGTGGAAGAAAAACTTGAGAAAATCTAAGACTGTGATTGACAATCAGAAGAATCACACAGACTCACAGACCAGATTTCCTTTAATCAGACGTATTGTCCCTCGTCTAAGGCATTTGTTACAGAAAAGTTGTCCATCTACTTTTTGACACTGTTGGGCTACATAAATGTTTTTGGTCATTAATAAACCTTGCACACAATGGAAGGTTGACCCTTATAATATCCTGATTATTTTTTTTGTCCTTTTTCTATTTGCCAAGTTAAAATGTTGTGTGTAAATATACACATATAAAGGATACAAAATAGAAATTGTAATGGGACTGTTTCTTAAAATT
The DNA here is from genome assembly GCF_936440315.1 of Barbus barbus. Taxonomy (NCBI): domain Eukaryota; kingdom Metazoa; phylum Chordata; class Actinopteri; order Cypriniformes; family Cyprinidae; genus Barbus; species Barbus barbus. The sequence continues at coordinate 17,843,912 of NC_136729.1, read as the reverse complement.
GAGAAGCACGTTGTATTCAGTTGTTAAACATGCATCACAACTGCATTTCCATCATGGACTGACCTGGTAATATTGACAAGACAAATGCACCAGGAGAAAACTTTCCAGTTCCCATCATTGGCAGAAACTATGTGTGCCATGTGTAATGTGTGGCATTTTAATATTACTTGAAATTCAGAAGACAATTACCCTCCCTGGTCATTAGTTTGAATCAACCTTGGTAATGCCCTGTCATGCATCAACTCAAGTAAAAAGCTCTTTCATCATTTGTTGCTTTCATTCCCATATCACTTGATGGCACTAAGATAGGAAACATCAAATTATATTCATGAGAGATCTTGCAAACATTTCCTATCTGGAAGGGCAAGAAACATCTAAATGGCATCTAAACTTAGTGTGAAACTGAATCATTAGAAAGTTCCTTATAACATTCAGTTCTTTAAGCTCCAGAAGTATAAGCATTATTGCAAAATTGATATTTGAGTGTTATGAATGAGATTCGGCTGTAACAAGACAAACTCTGGTGATTCTATTTTTTTTTATAAAAAGAGGTATATTTCTCATCTAGTGCAGTCAATGTTACAGTGCATAAAGAACTAAAATAGTCTAGGACCTATAATGGAGCTTCAGTGGGTGCTGCACACCAATAGCCAACCAAGCAGACAAGACCTTGGAATATTTACTAATATTATTTGGAGGTCAAAAATAGCTTTAGCTAAATATATTAAGCAGTTTGAAGCCATTTTCCATCTATTTACTCTTTGTGGGCTTTATGTTTTCTTTATGGAGATTGCACCCACTTTTCTCCCCTTTCTATAAATGACATTTCAATATGTATGCCACTAACATGTATGTTCTTGTGACAATTTATACATCTGCAATTAACAAGATCAATTTAGAAGCAAATGGATAAAGCTGAAGCCCATTACAGAAGAATAAAGTGATTGGCGGTCAATACAAATGACATGAGCTAATGCACTGTGGGTACACATTGTGTGTGCTGAAGAAGTCTGTTGCACATTGTCCTTAATCACTCCTTTACCAGACATGCCACTGATCAAAAGCACCTTGGAATGCCCATATTTAACCTGACCTGCAAGTGTAACAGTTGAAGTGCTTGAATCAGAACCTAAATGTCAGTTTGTTTACAGAATGAAATATTTGTTCTCCCAAGTTGGATGAAAACGGATGATTTACTTAATATCATTATTCCGTATCACCACACCAACCCAAGTACAAACCCTTTAAGACATTTCTCTCCCAACTCTACAGTGACTAGCTTTGCTTCCTATCATGACACCAGTTGCAGAGGTGAAAGAAGCTCACTGATATTTATGAATGTAAATCTATCGTTTGTGTAGTGTAAAACCATAGTGAATGTGTAACCTTACCATAACCCTAGATGTTATTTTAGTGTACCTTCTAGGGGAATGATAAGAACATGACAAATACAGACTAACAGACTGTTGTGCACTTTCTGGCTGAACACTATTAGTATGCCAACCAATTAATCTCAGGTAACATGAAAAAATTACGATTTCTCTTAGAAGCCCAATTTGGGGTTGAAATAGTAGTTAGTAGTTACAACCATAAAGTTTATAGGGCTGTTCATATCAAGGACGATAACTATAAAGTTTTAATAAGCTTTCTAAATTCTATGACATTGCGTATTCCGCAGAGAAACTTTTTAGCTAAAAAATCTCAAACATTTAATACGTAACTACAGCGCGCTTATAATAAACATAGCGTTATGATGTGTTGGTGCGGACGCTAGTCAGATCAGACGCCATTTTGAATTTGACGTAACGACGATAAAAATGATAAAAAAGTGACAGACTTACAGTTTTTACAATGACACACTGTACACAGATTCTAGATTGTGTAATTTTCCCAACTCACAACTTTCTAAATGGTTTGTGAACTTTTTCTTCCCGTAAAGACATTTCATCAGTTGAACCTTTATTCTGTAATCCATTGATTGACTGTACTTCACGACGATGTGAACGCTTTAAAAATTAAACATGGGGCTACTAACATTATTTCTATAGTCTTTGGTGCTACCCTGACTAAGGTCTATATATAGTTATCGTTCTTGGTGTGAACCAGAGCTGCTGAAAAAGAGTTGCAACAACCTTTGATCTCGCCGCCACGTGGTTCATATAGTCACAATAGTTCCAAACCAACTGGCACTAAGAACCTGTTTCAATGGTTTAAGTGGGACAGATAGCAGCAGTACCTCTATATTTGAGGCAATTTTCAGGAAATATTAATGCATAATGTTGTTACATTAACTATATTTATAGTAGCCTTAATCAGGTTTTTTTTCCTGTGTTCAATTTTGGAGGGAAGGGGGGTTGCTTCCATAGCGTAGACTACATTAGAATTTAACTAGATACTACCGAATGATGAACATTAACTAAAATGTAAAAAAATCCAATCATTTAATCAAATTAGCCTTAAACGAGCCTTAAAGGGGACTATTTCAAATTAAATATTCACATTTTACATAGTTTGAATCTATATCCGTTACCAAGTAAGCTAACACACGTCAAACTGTTTGCAAGACACTCATGGATATGTTCCTTCTGTGAAGGCCGGTGCGGTTTTCTGTCTATGGTAAGCTCTACAGATTGTCTCAGTCTTGTCTCTCACCTACTTTTGTCGGTATAAAAGATACTGTAAATATTGTAAGGCTTTTTATATACAGAGAGTATTGCCACTGGGGGACCAAACGTCAAATGAACAGCTCCAGCCCACGACTAGCATAAACAGCAGCTACTGTGCTCCTATGTAACCAGTGGCCAATCAAACTGTCTGTTCGATTGACTACACCATCATGAGGCTCTTCTACATGCAGGAGTTGTTCATTCTTGCATTGCGAGAGCAGAACAACAGGTAAAATAGCCCAACGTTAGCGCTTGTCTGAGTGTAAAGCTCAGTACAATGCTCAGTTCAAGGCATATAGCTGGAATGTTTGGATAGAAAAGACCTTGTCTCTCAGGAGGCAGCACTGGAACAGAATGGGCTTGAGTAATCCTTTCCTACCTTACATCCATATAGTGTAAATGAGTATGTACAATGTACATGAAAGAGTGTGAAATTTATAGCTAGGCCTAGCGATAGACCGATATATCACTTAGCTTCGGCCAATGTTCAGCCATTTTCAGACTATGGCCGATTAACAGAAGTGTTAAATCTCCTCGTTATTTCTATCAGCAATCAGCCAACCTGCTCTCCTTATTTCAGTACTGACATTGGCCCTTTGTAAAACCGATATAGTTTGATCACTAGCTGGAGGAAAACAAACTTATGATCAAAGACGAGATTTCTTTTCAAGAACCATTCAGTTTTTGGGATATAACACTGTAGTTCATTGAGCAATGCCAAATTTCATGGACAATGATCCTACTCGCATACTTCATCTTATAAGGCAAATATGAACCAGACATTTGGCTGAAATGTAAAAGGGGAGGGGTGAAGCAAAAACTTAACCTACTGATTTTGATAATTTAAAGCGATTTACATTAATGGTGTCAGTTGCGCACTGATATTAACAGTTATTGTCCTATTGGCAAAAAACATTATTTTGTATATGCATCTATATAACCAACTGGATTTTCAACTGCCTAATAAGAAAACCCTTTTTGAATGCATTTGTTTTATCAAGATCTCACTCTCTAAAAAGGAAGTTACTTCTCCTACAAGATCAACAATGAAAAATTTGGCATCAAACTGCCAGGCAAAGAACTACGGTGGCCTACATCATGTCCTGAGACATCACCTTTGCCAAGCGACCTGTTGGCTTGCTACCTGCTTATGTGAACGGCCGTTCATTAAAAGATCTCAGATATCCGTCAGTCAAACAGAAACTGACCAATACAAATCTACATGTGCATATATACGGGTAAACTGGTATAAAATAGCTTATAAACAACAGCAATAACGGAAATCAACACAAAAAAGAAAATGCTTTGTATAATGAAAAAAAGTGTTGCCATGTTTTTTTTGTCATTTGTTTTTGGAGGGAGGGGGGTACTTTTTTGCCTAGTGCTGTGTGTACATTACCTTGTTTTACTACAAAAAACCCCACCCTCCCTGGTGACCCCACACAAATATAGTGCACTGCAGTGGATTTCCTGCTGAGAACATTTGGCCAGCTCTATGAAAGATGTAGTGATAGTCCTTGTAGTGACACCCCTCTCTTCTTGTCTGCATCTTCAGAACTCCGAGGGTTAAAGTCAGGCACAAGTGGCTTGAGAATGGCAAGTCCTCGCCGTCTGTCACACCTCATCTCTGTTGCCTATTCTTTCTCCACCTCACGCTGGGAGATGCATTGCAGAGCCACTGGAATTAAACTGCTGCCCGTTTCGCACTCCACACAGAGTCCACTGCTGTTACAACAAGATGCATTTGTCTTTGTCCTTAGCTTCTTTCTTGGGTTTGCGTTCCCCCGTTGAGGGCTGTTTGCTTGGGCTTGGAGAAGCCGTGGCTCCCCCTGCTGAGGCTCCAGCAGCTGCTGCTCTATCCACCTGGTCAGCACCCGCTGCTGGTTGTTGTCCCTGACAGGAGGGGAACAAATTAACCTCTTATTTTTACTCATTAAATCGGGCATGAAATGAAAATTCATCCTCTTTTTTTCTAAATGCTTGTTATATTAATCTTACTGTAACCGATTCACCCATGCTTATGCTTCATAAAAAAAAAGCTCTTTTCAATCAAAATGTCAATTTGGTCTTCCATTGAAATAACCAATTTTGTCTGGCGATGTATGCCAAACGTTTTCAATCATTTAGGCTGCATCCGAAACTTCCCCCTATACCCTTAAATAGGGCACTATTTGAGGAGACAGCCATTTGCAGTGGTGTCCGAAACAATAGCGGACGTTCTCGAGTGCACTCAATCAATCCCACAATGCACCACAAAAACGAGTGAGTGTACAACCTGTGCACTCGACAATACCCATAATGCACTGTGAGAGTCACACACACTGAAAGAATTCCCGTGTCTCGACAGAAGATGGCGCCCGAAGAGATCTGTTGTTTCATTGCAAATTTAAACATTCACGGTTTGCCAGGTCTTATTTGTCCTCTTAAAAAAACTAACGCCTTTTAGCAGCCCCCATCAAGTCTGGAGCACCATGACATTTATGTGATGTTATGTTAGATTGATCAAAGTGTAATTTATGCTGATATTTTGAAGAAAATGTTGGCATTTGAGCTAAATGTGACGTGTTTGTTTATTGTTGTGTGCAATTAACTCACCTGTGCCTGCGCAGCCGCAGCCGCTGCCTGTGCCTGTTCCTGTTCTTGATAGTACTGTGACGCTCTGCGGTCCTCCTCCTCTTGCAGCTTCTTGGCCAGCTCTAGGTCACTGATACCTTCTGGGATCTGTTCCCAACCCAGGTCTGAGGCCTGCTGTTCCTGCTGTAGGGACAGCGCCATCAGGTAGTCCTACACATACAAAGAGGGAACATTAAAATTGTCAACATCTACTCAGTTTCCCCTTTAAAAGTTATTTAGCAGAGTTAAGGTAAAAGGCTATAATATATACACTACTTTTTTGTTACCTTTAGAAGCTTGATGTATCATATAAATTGCTATACTTACAGTCACCTTTAATCAATTTAATGTATCCTTGCTGAATAAGTATTAATTTCTTAAAAAAAAAAAAAAAAAAAAAAAAATTGTATTCTATATTTGATCTATTATATTAATCAGACTAGTTGCCTTCCCTCCTATATTAAATGAGAAAGTGCAGCCTAAACGCTCTGCTAACTCCTTTTGAGTTCCATAAAATATAAATCATACAGCTTTAGAACATAATGTGAGTAGATGACAATTTTCCATTGTGGGTGAACTATTTATTTCTGTAGAGCATTATATCCTTACAGTAGTAAGGAGCTTTCATAACACTTTCTGAAAAAAGATCACAGTACATCATGCATATCCTCTGTTTGGCCATGAATTGACCATTTAGTTTGCTAAATGACCCCACGACACACCACTACAACGACTGTTTTAGAGCAAAGACTGAATTTTAGAGTACAGTGATCTCCAAGCCCTTCACTCATACAGACACTTCATTAAACACCCAATACAAGAGCAGAAGAGAGACAGAGACACAAAGGATCTGTGTCACGTGAGAGACTTTTATCCGGTCATCAGGCATTTAAGCATCCCAAAGGCACAGGGGGAGGGTTACACAGAGCTGGAAGAAGGGTTGGGGAGCTTTTAACATCAATAATTGAGGAGATTTTCCAGCAGCAAATGGAGCAGAATTAGGTCTACAGGACAGCAGTGCGAAGCACAATAGCACAATATAGATAGACTGCACTTTCACAGAGACTGGCTGCAACTCAACTGGATGTCAACATTCACGGCTCCCTGTAATATCAGCCTCCAGAGCTCGGCGTTACCTGAGGGTCATTGTGACAGAGTATATTACATAAAGATTGAGTGATTAAAAGTATCAGGAACTTAAATGATTAAATAAGTTCCTGTTATCCACAAGCATAGGAACAATTAAAGGCTTTGAGGTTTGGATCTTTAAATAGTAATTTTTAAAAGTGATTTTATCTGGAGGGCTGGACTTTATGCTTTTCTTAAGAAAGGCCCAGATCATTGATTTGTAAACCATGTCATTTTAAGCAATTGCATTTTAAACTCCTGTAAACAGCTGAACTCTGTTTCGAACAAACTATGAGTGACAGTTTCTTTTAAATTCTGCATTTATTTGATAAAAAAAATGCAAGAATTTGATAAGAAATACAGTGAACACAGCAATATTGCGAAATACTAATGCAGTTTAAAATAATTTTCTATTTGAATTTATTTTACAATGTAATTTATTCCTGTGATGGCAAAGCGGAGTTTTCTGCAGCCATTACTCCAGAGCTTTCAGATTTGGTGCTCAAGAAACATCTCGTTCATTTTTTTTTTTTTAAGTTGTGCTGCTTAAATTTTGTAGAAGACATGACGATTTTTTTTCAGGATACTTTGATATGTAGAAAAGAATAGCATTTATTTGAAACAGAAATTTGTTGTTATAATGTAAAAGTCTTTACTGTCCCTTTTAAACAATTTAATGTGTTCTTGCTGAATATTAAATTATTAAAGTATTAAATAGGTAGTGCATATAAATGAAATTAGTCACGACTCCATCCAACTGCATGAGCTTTAATCATAGATGAGCCATGCAAACGTCACCCTGAGAAACAACTACCATATTCAGTGTTTATGACTGCAAGACACTGAGCACTCCTGGGAAGTTACTAGTCCTGACCTGATCGATCTGGTCTTGCTGACCACGGTACACAGTTTCCGGGTCAGAGGGCGGCCTCAGACGGAACTCTGAGTCACAGAAGTTTCCATCTCCGTCGACATTATGCAGACTTTCCCAAACCACCTTCTCCTCAGTGAGAAACCCCTGATCCGTTACCAGCAGGTACAGCTGGGCCTGAGGAACACAGAGAGAGCATTTATAAAAACATGCAGAAACCTCCGCTTTCGTGCATCAAGCTTTCAACACTCCCAGACCGAGCCGCAGTGGTGTCATGTTCTGAAGTGTGTACATGAGGATCATGGAAGAGTTTCTGAAGTGTGTCCTGCTGTTACAGAACAGCTCCACTTCCAGATAACAGACAGAGGCTTTACAGCCTCTCTGATAAGACAGTTGAGGGTTACATAGAGAGTCAACATTCAAAAGCATACAAATTCTTATTGGCTCTCACATTCACCAAAGTTTAGCCCTGAAAGAGTGATCAAAATTCAGGGGTTATTATTAATAAAAACTATTAAAGATTAAAAATAAGATATATTTTTGTTTACAAAATATTTTAAGCAGTTTCTGAAACATTGCATTTTCAGATGGTATAATCTGTGGTGGTGTTATATGGGATGAAGACTAAAATGACTGCAATAGCATAACATGACTCAACAAACAAGTATTCCAAAAACAAAACAGAAACTACATTTTACTGTATATCAGTTTATTTGCATGTGTTTTTGTTAGACCTTTACTTTTCCAATATGCAAAATCATGGTAATTAGCAATAGCATGATCTAGGTACCCCATTTCCATAGTCTTCTCAGTAGCAATAGCAGGTGCCACTGGGGGGCACCAACATACAGCATCCCTCTATAGACAATTGAACCAAATTTACTTTGCTTATTGGACCGCTTATTCACAGCAGCACAGAGCCATCTTTCGGCATCCAACATCTCAAATACATTTAAATGTCAACACACCTTAAATTTGGTCATGGTGCTGAAGTGATTGTTCCTGAAGAAAACACACATTTCTCCCTCTTGTACAGTTGAAGTGAGTTCACACAGGCCGTGGTATGTTAGCTGAGTCGCTGTGCTGTTCAGAAACTGCTCTGCCACAAAACCTGGGAAAGTAAGAAAGCCCCAGTGTGAGATGTCTCTGAAATACACAATACAATACAGATACAAATATTTGAATTGAACACCTTAATATCTGCCCTAGCTCTCCTTAGTGCATAACAATGTCCAATTTGTAAACAAGTCAATCCTTTGAGTTGAATCTTTTCAATGAATCAGTTGATTCTGTTCACAAAACTGTTTCATTCACGATGATAGTCCACAGGAGGTGGCAAGGTCCCACTTTATATTAGGTGGCCTTAACTACTGTGTACTTACATTTAAATTAATCATTTGATACAATGCACTTATTGTGTACATACATGTTTTTACATTGTACTTATATTTTTAAAAATACCTATTTGTAATTACATCTGTAATTAATTTCTGTAATTACATTTCTAATTACTCTGTTGACCCATCCCTTACACCTTAACCCACCCTTAAACCTACCCATACCACCAAACCTGTCCTTAACCTTACCCGTATCCCACCTCAACAGCAGCAAAAGTGTTTTAAAATACAATATGACCACAATAAGTACATTGTACTTATTTTCTGATGTAAGTACATGTAGTTAAGGCCACCTAATATAAAGTGTGACCGGTGGCAATTATCAATGAATAATGATTTGAATTTCAGTCTCTTTTACACAAAGCTCTCCTGACTTCAGAAGACTTGGTATGAGTCATATGGACTAATTTTAGGATACTTTTATGGTCTCTTTTTCGAAAAGTCTCAGCCACCATTCACTGTAACTTAAAATGTTTCCAGACAGAATGATGCAAAGCATACATGTTTGGAACAACATACAAGTTAATAAATGAACAAAAAAAATGTTCAGGTGAACTAATCCTTTAAACACACACTGTCTGAAACTTTATGACACACATAAATCACACAGACAGGCTCACATACACTGGTACAAACAGAAACAGAGATGGAAAAGGTGCATTCTGAGAGACGCTTACAGAAGATGACGAGGGAGATATATTTAGGCACAAATGCAGTGAGAGAGGGAGGGAACGTTTCAGACAGCTAAAACTGTGAAAAGGAGGAGGGTGCTTAAATGACTCTGATAGTTGTTTATTTGCATGATGCAATGGGGAAAATACTATTCAGGACATGGATTAATATGTACAAGGCATTAATACATCTAAATGTACAGAAGCCTGGCAAAGAGTGACCCCGAAACTACAATTACGTTGAGCACTTGCCTTCTGTAAGAAGCAGTCTGCATGAATGTGTGAAAGGAAAAGGAGGAGAAGATATAAAAACAGTGAATACCCACCTTCCCCGGCCAGCTCGCTGTTGTCTGACTGCTTACAGCTGATTATCTTCTCTACCAACTGGTTATAGCTACAGTTCCCCACCGCCTTAACTATATCAGCCATCTACAGAGAGCGTGATAAAAAAAGAAAGACAATATGCTGGTCAAAATATTAGCATAAATGTTCATTTAAAAATATATTTTTAGAATGCATCAATTTAATGATGTGTTCAGTTAATTTCATTTAAACAGCACATTATTAAGAGTTGAACTGGTTTTAACGTGAAATGGCATTGACCATGACGCTCCCTGTGCGATACGCTAAAAATCAATTACTGACAAAATTAAATGATGTGTTGTGGACTGTAGCCAATAATGAGATTATGTTAAATGATATGGAACTAAAACCAACTATATATTAATTCTAAAGCCAATTTTTGTAATAGCTATTCAACTTAGCAGTCTGCCAAAATAAATGTCAATAAAAATTTGAGGGATTTTGTCAGTGCTGATACTGAAATCTATCTATCTATCTATCTATCTATCTATCTATCTATCTATCTATCTATCTATCTATCTATCATTATTTAAATGTATTTATTTTTAAGACATTGTCATGTATTTTTTTTTTCTTTTTTTTTAACTATGCAGTATGCTCAGTGCATATCATGTATTTGTGAAACAGAGCATGTTACGACTGTAGAGTAATATTTTAAAATTAAAGCCCATAAATGACAATGTGGTGACTGACATCTAATGTTTCAGTGAAACTTGCTTTTCTAGAAGGATGTGAATCAGGATGCTGACCTGTGGGTCAACCAGCCATCCGTGGTAGAGTGGGATGTCCAGCAGGTCAAATACGATGCACTCGGGTGTGTATTCGAACACCCGCACACCTGTGAACTTAACGTTTACATCCAGACCTGTCTGCAGTTTATGCAGCACTGCCATAGCATCACTCATATTCTAGAGAAAGAGAGAGCAAAGAAATACAGGAAAATAAGAAAACGGTAACGGTATTTTTTTCCAACACAACACATGCACACATTTCGGTAAAATGTCACACCCAATTGTCTTACTGCTCTGAGCGGAAAAAATCTCTTAACTCTAGACTAGTGACTAAAGAGCTCTAAACACCAGTTCACCTCCTTTACTTCCTGTCTTGACCATAATGACCCTCCACTGACTCTCAAAAAAGCACAGCTGCAGGCTCACAAACACAAGGCAACAAACTCCAGCGCAGTTTAACAGATTGAGTGTGAGTGTGCAGCGTTTGATATTACGTTCCAGGCCCTATAATAATAATAATCTGTCCGGCTCTCACTCTTAAGGACTCACAGTATGACCATCTGTTATGTTGATCGGTCACAGCTCACAAAATGAGTGTGTGTGGACAGTAGGGATGCAACGATACCATTTTTTCAGAACCGATCCGCTCCGATCCTGAAAATTCTGAGTATCTGCCGATACCCATCCAATCCGATACCAGTGCAGTTTTTTTTAAATCGATGTAGAATTTCTATACTTCTGTGTTACTCTTTTGTGTGTTAAACACAATCTACTACATATAGATAACGTCATTTTAATGAAAAATAACAAATGAAAAAATATATAATCATAATCTATGACAAAAATACTTTGTTTATAATACAGCAAAAGATACTCTACAAAAATCATGGGTGCACAATAGTTTTATAAAACCTAGTGAAACTTTTTCATTTACAAATAAAAGTGAATAAGTGCAGGACTAAATCTGGTAAAATGGTACTCTGGTGCTCTTTGTATTGTTGTAAATACATTCATGAAAAAACAAGCAAATACATTTATATATAAATATATAGGCTACTATAAAATTAAAATACATTTCTTTTAAATCTATAGCACAGTAATGAAGGCACCAACATATGATAGATAGGACGGAACAAGAAAGACTGTTAATAATCTTTCATTGCTCAAAAGTATTATAATAAGTAAGACTCCAATATAGAGCTGCAGAAAGCGCTTATGCGCATCCCGTGCGCAGAATGATGCGCTTGAAGCGACACGGAGTCACTGCGCGCAGCGCTCTGAGTCCGCATAGAAACGTTCAAAGTACAAAGGGAAGAGATATTGATGCGTAGTGTATTAAATCTGTGCGTAAGTTTATCAAGCCTTTTCTTTCAACAGTTTTAAACCTCAGTAACTGTGCGCTCTTGAAGAGAGTTTGACTGTAGGAACCGAACGTGACAGTTTGAATGCTGAATGGAGGATGACAGACAGCTGCGGCGGAGAGAAGAGTTTACCTGAACTTGAATTTAAAGACTTAAATATTCATCTGTACCTCAGATTAAACTATGGAACAGCTTCAGAACACTTGAAATATAGTGAACGAAAAATTTATGGTGTTTTATAATGTTTTTGTGCCTTTCGTGGGGCTCAACAATAACACAGAATGGTATACGCACAATATCAGATTTGGATCGGTCTCGTCTGACCGATATCCGATCCGCAGAAAATGACCGTATCGGAGCTGATACCAAGCCTGAGTATCGGATCGATGCATCCCTAGTGGACAGTTGTTGGGATTAAAGCTCCTAACACAACTCAACCATGTAACAACAACATTATATATCATAAACCATGAATCCCTGGAAACCAGTGAGATTATTTTTGCCCTTCTGTAGATTTCTCTCTCAATCTTTCTGCCCTAGCTATTTTCCGTTGGTACAGGTGATTTCCTAGCACTTTCACTTAATTCAATTCCAATCACTTGTATCTGGAATTCTGGGTTTAATTTAAATGTTTAAAATAGATAGTTCCAGTTCTGGAAGCTGATTGGTCAATACAGCATTCAGTGTTGTTTTACTATTATTTATATACCATTACAGTATTTTGATAGAGATTTTTATATCTTCAGTTTTCATTTCATTTGAATTTATTATTGTCACAATAACACTATTCTGACAGTAACATTCTGTGTAACTGTTTTATAAAAGCATTAAGGCAGTTAAGGCCATCCTAAAGTGTAAATATATTTAAAGGTGTTGCAAAACAGCAGCCTTTATCTGTTACTTTGTTCATAATATAAGACAGACTTTCATAAAGTAAAACTTCTACGCTCAAGATTTCAGATGACTCTTACTAGATCCCAGATTTCAATTTGGCTACATTCACACAGTTAGTATTTGGGATCCACAATTTAATTTAATAGAAAATCAAATCTCAAATTGTCCTGTATACAGACAGGATCAAATCATATCAAATAACTAAAATCAATCCTTATGTGGTGATAATCTTGAGTAATGCCTATAACAATAGTAGCTATGCTTCCATCCACCCATTTTTATGCACATTTTGTAATAGCGCATAAAGCCCTGGATGGAAATACCACAATGCACATAAATTCAAAAAATGCACATAAAAAAACAACTTATGCGCACATCTGAGTAGGATAAACGTTTTATCCGAAAAGACAAAATGCGCATAAACTACGATGAAAACACACTTACCGAATAAATTCCTCCATGCACATCAAAAAGTCATGTGACTGCACGATGGGATGGGAAAACCTGATTAACCAGCAGACTGATCTCGTTGCACTGCATCTGAAACGTTGTTTTGTTGTTGTGAAATGCCTGAGCTAAGTCTGTCAAAGTATGTCTGCATAACTTACGTCTTACACGACTACGTACCCAAACAGCAGGCATCCTCCTCCGAAAGTATTAACCGCATTTATTGTTTCGTCTGCTCGCTCTGAGGCACAAGTAATTTGTCATATAGGAAAATTATTGTATTCAGTGGCTTCTCCTACTTTTCTTAGTGATTTTTAAAGCCAGTTTATCAGGAAGTGACGAATTTGTTCTCTTTGACTCGTTGGATGGAAACATTCGTAAACGTTTTATGCAATATTCCAGTTTTGCACACAAGTTAAATTTGCATCTTTGGATGGAAAAATAGCTAGTGATAAATAATAATAGTAAACATCAAGATGTTTTGTTTTATGACTTCAGTTATTGCCATCCTGCCTTCATCCTCTCAGATGTGTGGTATAAAACATTATAACAGAACATATCAAGAGAACAAATTTGGTTTTGACTTCAAGTCTCAGGTGGTCACTTCTGTTCTAGACAGCTGTCAATCTTTGTCATACCCAAACTGTATTTAGCACTCGAAACAAGAAAGCCGTATTCTGACAATGAGTGAGCAAGCCTTCATCTCACCTTGACTCGATAACACAGGTCATCATCTCGCAGCTCGATACCAAAGTATGATGTTTCCAAAACAACACTAGACACCTTCAGAAAGCTGCTTAGTCATGAGTCCCTGCTCTCCTGGAACACAGGCTAGGATGAATCAGTGTGGCACAGGCTGACCCGATGGCCAGTGGGTGGATGAGAGCATGTAGAACTGGCACCAGGGCCGGATGAGCGTTAGAGGTTTGACAGATCGGCCAAGACCCATCCACCCACAGCTCCCATTCAGTCCCGTTGAGCCTGGCACCGGTTCCAACCCCCACCCACGTGTAGCCTGCGTGTGGCCCAGCTCTGTCCATGTGCCCCTGCCAGCGTTTCTGAACCACTCCACTGCCCTGACCCACTTTCTCCAGCTCTATTATACTCGCTCCAGTCCAGTGATACTCACTGAGATGGCTATAAAAGCTTTAATACAATCAAGACATCTGATAAACAGTCAAACCTGAGTGATGTTATTGTGCACTGTTTGCACAGGCTAAGCACACTAAGATCAACACACAGAGAGCAGACAGGCCCCATGAAGTTCTTCCAGACCTGTGTGTATGTGCCCCTCTCTCGCTCTCACTTACAGCCAAAAAAACGCTTTACTAACTGTCACAAAGCCTAGCCGAAGACAGTCAGCTGACCTACAGTGTAGAGAAATAGCATTATTCAAGCATGAATGAAGCTCAGCTAAACTTGAAACAGTCTTGGCAATTAAAAAACTCAAAGATAAGCTACCTTAGAAAAATCTAAACACAAGAACAAAGCAAAATCTCATACAGAAGAAAAGAAAGAGCAAGAAAGGAGCATGAATCAGGTCAGCCTCCACCTCCAATAAACAAGAACACACATTGGGGAAAATCAGAAACACTGCTATCTTCATCCTCACATACAAAAATAGACTTGACTTTGAACATCTTGGAAGCGAGATATTTAAAAATGAATATGCTGTAATGGCAATTAAAAGACTCTCACGTTAGCAATATTATACTGCGTAAACTATATAATAAACTATTAGCAATTTATTTTACTGGGGGAGTATAACAAACCATAAATACAATGTTCAAAAAACAGAATTTTTTTCAAATAGAAAACATTTGTAACATTAGAAATGTCTTTACTGTCATTTATACATCCTTGCTGAATAGAAGTATTATATAAAAAAAAAAAAAATCTTACTGACCACAAACTTTTGAACAGTCGTGTATGTTTTTTTTCCCCTAGAATGATGTAGTTACAGCATCTGTATATCCACTGTGGGGGAAAAAAAACAACTCCTGTACATAACTATACACTGGAGAAAACATGGATTATTATATGTTTACTTCAAATTGAAAATAATATATTCTGTGATAAGAATCCACATCAGATCAGAAATTGTTGGTTAGTTCAAATACTTGACTGATGTTAAAAAATACAAAATCGCAATTTGAGTTTGATTTCGGTTCAACCCTAGTCTACAGATCCTTAAATCAAGACACATTTACTTGAGAAGCAAAATGACAAGAAGTCTTGTTTTCAGAGAAATTTATCAAAATGACAAGTTTGTTTAAAAGAACAAATATCTAAAAAAGCCCAGAAAACTCAACCCAATGGAACAAATTTAAAGTTTTAATTCCTAACTGGCATACATTTGTTCTTGTTTGAAGCATAACAGATTTAATTTTGTTCAATTTCATTTTGCATCTCCATTAAATGTATTCTTGATTTAAGGATGCTTAGATCTTTGCATTGGCAAAAATCCTGAGGAAGATATACAACAGTGCAACATTTCATGTCATGACTTTATGAATTTAAGACGTTCTGCTCTGATTTAAGTCCTTTTTAAAGTCAGTGTAAAGAGAATTCTGAGAATTGTTTCTAAACACATTACAAATGTTAGAAATGCGTTTTCTGAAACACATTACAAAGACTCTGAACTATGTAGTACTGAATTGTGGAGTTAAACCGTTAAACAGTTTTTCACCAATTCTGTGCTCAGGTTTTTTTTGGGCGGGGCTAAAACAGTGGCTCGTTGACGCAATGTTACACTATAACGTTACACCGCCCCTAACACTATAATAACTGTTGAGAGGTCAAGTAGTTTGTCTTTTTGAATGTCTGTGATGTTAGATATACAGATTCTAGGCAGGGACGGTTCTAGAGTGAATGGATACCCGGGTCTTAGCCCAGAGACATCAATATGTGGCAGAATACGTACAATTTAAAAACATGGAGCGTTCACAATTCACATCTAGAAACGCGAGCTGTACCGCTTTCTCTTCTCTCCTGGTGTTTGCCGTTGCTAAGCAACGATGAGCCGCGCTCGCCTTGACGACGAGAAGGTTTCAACTCACTGCAGCACTGACACGCGTCTACAATTAAATAACGAACTTGCACGCTCAAACATGTATGACTGTATAAATCCAGTTAAGCTACTAGAGGTAGTATCAGTAGCATCCATTCAGGTTGAAGCGGTATTTGACAGTTCAGAGAGATGGCTGCTTTCCCGCGAGTGGGCGTGGTTTCTGCGCCGACAGTGGACACGCCTCCAGCGTTTGAGAGCAGAGTCCTGCTTAATTTTCAAAGATTTTGATAACTTATTTTAGTTACTTGGCGGGGTTTTTTTTATCATTCAAATTTGGCTGGGTGGTTAATAACACATTTTTCTGTTGTGTGACAAACTCAGAACACATTTTTAATATCACTTTACACGGACTTTAAAGACTTGGGGGTGAAATGTGTACCCAGTTTTGTTCTGGACAGGCTTTTTGGGGTACACCCAACCGGTATATAATAAATATTCTACACAAGCTAATAAGGAGAGGGCCAAAAATCACTCCACTGGTCCCTGTCATGCATCCCTGCACACCGTGTGAGGAGAAATGAGGCATCTCTTTCACCCTATCTCCTTACATGTCAAATTCTGTAGAGCACACAACTCTATGAGAGGTTCGTACTCCCTCTCAGTGCAACACAATGATGATATTCACTCCTGCAGTTATATAAACCGTTGGATCCAGACTGGAATGCACCAGTTCTCACAATTCCTTTAATTCAATGGTTTCTTGTCCTTATTTCCTGTTGGGATAAATGGGTGCTGATCTACATGACTACCACAGCTTGTTTCCTAAAGGCACTGTAATGCCACAGAGCTAATAACAATAACTGGATGTTTAATGACAGAGAACCAAGCCAAGCTCACTACAAGAACAAAGGGATGTTTTAAAAAGAGATGCGAGAATGTAAGACAGATATCTGTCTGTCCGAGAGTCTATATGTATCTTGGCTAATGTTTTCTCCTCTGTCAGAGCCTTAGGCCTCACCTTTCTCTCCTCATTCTCGCTATTAACGCTACACCATCACACAAACACACAGGGAGCTATGTAAACAAACTGGCTATCTTCAATAGACTCGTGCTCTTTGAGTCACAAGCAAAACTGCTGTTGATTTTACCTGTTCGTAGTTCAGCCGCTGAGCCTCCGATATCTCTTTTGGCTTGGCTTCAAGGATATAGTCTCCTGTTGTGAAGGAGCAAAAGAAAAAGAAAAAGAAAGGGAGGGTTAAGGAAAATATCTGAGAGACAGTGCACTTATGAAAAACACATGCTCACAGGAGATATCAGTCTCCTCCTCACCCTGTTGTAATTAACAAACTGTCTATATATGCCAGTAAATAGGGTTGGGTACCGTTCACATTTGAACTGGTACGGTACCGGTATCGGTATCTGAAATTCGGTACCGGTACCCAACGGTACCTTTTTTCGGTACTTTAGTCTCTGTGTAATAACAAAAACATTTATTTCAGTGAAAAAATACGTTCAAAACTCTCAATTTCAAAATTTTTAACAATAGGGCCCTACAATTTTGTTCCTTTTTTTTTCTTCCAGAAATTCTTGTTTTATTTTTTTCTGATAATTAAATTAAGGCATGAAACATTTATTTATTTTAATCAAATGAAAATTAAACCCTTTTATTTCCTGGCAAACAAACAAAGGTTTACTGTTAAAATTAAAACATGTTAAAACAATTGTGTGAATATTCCTTTATTTCGTTTTTAATAATAATTGTATTTTTTCTACAATTAAGTGGTTAATGAGGTTGTAATAATTATTTTTTATAATTTAATTGTTTTATTTAAATTTGACAGTAAATAGAATAAGGACGTACATTATACTGTACAAAAGTAATACAAGAGTAAATAATTTCTGTTTCATGTTAAACCGCACTTTTATTTTGACAGGTTGCCGTGAAGTTTCTGTGTATACAGTATGATATGATGCTAGTTTTCTCAAATGAAACTGTAAAATTCTCATGAAGTGACTCACAGCCTGTAAGTTCATGTGTTCATGCAGTGAGATGCAGAGGCCGAAAATCACCACGAGTTCACGTGTGCTTCAGTATTTGTGAAGTAAACAAAACCGCGTCTCCGCCATTCATACATAAGTTACTGAGGCTAGCAGAACATGCAGGATTCACATTTAAACCGTATTTTTGCATTTTAATATTCACATACACTAGTTCATATCGCGATTCGAAATAAGTGACAGACCTTTTATTCATCTAAAAATTGACGAATTCCGTGGCATTCCGCGCTATAGAGTAGGGGTCGACCGATATGTGTTTTTCAGGGCCTATGCCGATACCGATTATTACAGACCAAGTAGACCGATAACCGATATATTGAACTGATATATATGTCTGGTGTAAAAATGAAAGTCAAAATTTAGAATAACAAGGGCTCTGACAAAAACCGCCTTCCCTAGTGTTGGTTGGTTGCACTTCTTACTCTTGTCTTCCCCCATGCATCCATCTACAATAAGGGTAATATATAAAGAGAGAGTTAAAAGTGGGGCCACTGCATGCTTCATGATTAAGCCTATGAATACTAAATACTACAGCTAAACAGCTTGGGGAAATGTAAGTATTTGGCTTCAATAATTTACATGTTAGAAATGTATGTGTAATAGCATAACCTCTCATAATTCTTCATTAATTATTTTCGGTTGACTAAATCATAACCTACAAGAGGGGACTATTCAATTCATCATCTAATGCACATCAGTTGATTAATTTAAAAAGCGCAATGTATATAATAAGTGTAAATAATTTAATTGTCTTCATAGCTCCATTGTAGAAGTTGTGAAGAAGACCACAACTATTTTAATGAAACTATAACACTAATAGCCTGTTATAGGCTCACTTGGTTCAATAGCCTATTGAAATGTCCCAATTTCCGTCATCATAATCTTGGCCTATGTGACAGTAACTTAATCTTGGCCTATGTGACAGTATCTTAGTCTTGGCCTATGTGACAGTAATTTCCATTAGTTTTAATTTACAGAGCAGTGCAAATGAAGGCATAAAACATTAATTTAATTTATCTTTTAATCAAATGAGAGTTAAACTATTTTTTGTCAAACAAATGTTTACTATTAAAATTAAAACGTAAGAAATAGCGTATTGTGTGATTGTTCTTTTAAACAAAAGTTGTAATAATTGTAGTAGCATTAGTAAATAAACCGAACTTTTATTTTGACGGGTTGCCATGAGGACCTCTTAAGTTTCTGTAGCCTATTTATGATATGACGATCGTTTTACTCAAACGAAACAGTCAAATGCTCATGAAGTAACTCTCAGAGCAGTTCTGGGGATGATGTTCATGTATTTATGTCCTCATTTAGTGACATGACAGATGCGGAAAACACCGCGAGCGTCGCGCACTTCAGTGTGTGTGTGTGTGTGTGTGTGTCAAAACCGCGCGTCTGTGCCTTTCACATATACAGAGACACGCCGAACATGCAGAATTCATATTTAAATAGTCTCTTTGCAGCTTAATGTTTACAGCTAGTCCATATCATGAGTCGATTTAAGTGTACTGACCTACTATTGATTAATTCATCCAAACTTTGACAAATTTCGTGACTCCGCGTTATACAGTAAATTCCATTTATATGACTGGATTCCGCGATTCCCCCTGCGTTTCCCCCATCTCGGAAACCATAAATAGATAATATTGAGGTTTTTACAACTTCAGTGTAGTGGATTGTAATTTATTGCAACTTGAGCAACGTCTGCTGCTGCCTTTGAGAGAGAACTGATGCGTGCTGATGAAGCAGCACCAGTTAGCAAGCGCTTTCGGTGTGAGAGCGCCTTTAGTCTTCCACGTTGATTGGTCGGACTCCTGACTCTCAACAAATCAGATGCGCAGTGGGCGGAGACTGCTCTAGGCCACAGAGTGGTGAGTTCCGACAGGCTGCATCAGAGCCAAATAGCGCGTTTCAAAATTAAATAATTTTATCGGCACATCGGTTTTGAAAATGACCGATGCCGATTATCATAAAAATGCTTAATATCGGTGCCAATAATCGGCCAGGCCGATAATCGGTCGACCCCTACTATAGAGTAAATTCCGTTTTTATGAAGGACTCCGCCGTCCTGTCCGCGTTTTCGCGGAAACCATATGCCCCTAGAAATGTAAGCACACTTCAGAGCATTCGGTTTGTCCTGTGTGCTGTGTTTTAAAGAGTTGCAGGGACATCATGTCACAGGGTCTCTCTCTTTCTCTTGTGTGCGCCAAAACGCGTTCTCAGGTACCGAAATTTGGTACCGAATGAAAATTTGGTACCGCAAATCGGTATGTACCCTTAAAAGTTCAGTACCCAACCCTACCAGTAAACCAAAAGCAGTAGATATTTACAACCCCGATCTTTCTGTATTTAAAGCTTTAATGTGAATGTCAGTCAATACAGTGACTGAAGCCTACCTGTTTTAGTAGAAGGGCCTGCGGGGTTAAACTATCCTTTCACAAAGTTTGTTTACATGTGCATTTCTAAAGTTTTTATGTCGTTGAGCTAGAGTCTTAATCTTTCTGTCCATATATATATGACAATGTGTAATCAAATATTCAAACGGGCCAATTAATGACTAGGCCTAATTTAAGATGTATACATGCCAGACGATACATGACAGATGCATTATGTAGAACTGTTAGTATAGCTGCGTCCCAAATGATGCACTATGCACTTATACACTATGTTCTTATGCACTATGTACTCAACCATGTAGAGTATGAATTATATAAGGTTATTTTGTCATTGATAATTGGAGTCTAATAGCCACTCCCCCTCCGCTGTGTAGTTAAAGCTGTGACAGTTGTGTGCATGAAGTGTCCAACAACTAGGTATTTAAAGTGCACTTTTTCTTTTTTGGAATTTTCAGTGTGAACACATACATTTTATACAACAAAACGTCATAGAATAGTGCTTAAGTACGCGATTTTGGATGCTCCTTATGGCTTCACAAAAACCAGACTACTATTATTTCAATCATTCTAGTGCTGTTACATAACATTTTAATTAGATCTGCTGTCCATTTTCAATTGT
Source organism: Barbus barbus (assembly GCF_936440315.1). Classification (NCBI taxonomy): domain Eukaryota; kingdom Metazoa; phylum Chordata; class Actinopteri; order Cypriniformes; family Cyprinidae; genus Barbus; species Barbus barbus. Next base: position 17,822,684 of record NC_136729.1, on the reverse strand, counting down.
GTAGCTACGTATGTATGTTTCAGACTGATGTTTTTGTATTAGTAGTATTTCTATTTTTGCTATTTATTAAATTTTTATTTAGTAATAATAATAATAATAATAATAATAATAATAAAGCATTATTATTATTTTTATTTTGTAGCTATATTGATAAAATTTCAGCCAAATTGTGCAGACCTACAAACGAGCACAACAAACTTGAATTTCTTCTTTAAATCATATTTTTTAAATCACAATCACAGTTTTTAATCAGAAAAATCACAAATTAGATTTTATCCCCAAATTGTGCAGCCCAAGAAACTGAATTCTACAAGAAGTTTCAGAATTAAATTCAATATTTAGTTTGACCTCTATGCAAGTTTACCATTGTCCTCCTTTTATTGTCCCGTCCGAACGAACTCTCCTACAGATCAGTGAAGGGAGCTGGAGCGGAGACAGGGGGCATCGATGGCTACTGGCATGCTGGCAGACATGAGAATATCTGACCCTGGGTTTTGCTCTAATACCGAACCACCTGTCATCCGCCTCATTAACAATCTGCACACACATACAGCATTAGGTACAGGGGCACTGCTCGGCTGTACTGACCATTAAATCAAGGCCAAATCAGAGTAAATAATCCACTCCATTACAGAGCAGTCTATTGTTATTGATTCCCACATATCTATCACTTTTCAAAGCTTTCCAGTGACTTGTCATTATACTAATAATTTAGCGACACTGAATTATGTTGTTGCACCTGCCATGGTTCAAAACAAACGAGTTCAGAATGCCAGAGGATGCCTAGCTGTTTCTGCTCTGACAAAGTACGAACGTGTGAGAGAGAAGCGTGAAGCTCTGCGATTTTATTTTCGGCCCACTCCCTCAGACTCCCGCTTCCTCTGATTGGTGCCAAGAATGCAGCCCAGCACAGGCAGGTTCATTTGGGCCACTTTCACTTATTTCTACTCAGCAAAAACCCTCCGTTCCAACTCCCGCCTCTTCATCTCTTTTTCAGTTCCTCTCCAGCTGATCTCTTTGTCTCTCCCATTCTAATCAGAACACTGCAGGCTAAAGTGGCCCAATTTTTTTGCCCAAATGTGACCCATATCTGATTTTCCTATGACAGACTGAACAGCACAAATCCAATTTTTTCTAATCAGGCCCAGGCCAATTTCATATGTGGTTCTAAATCGGATACATATCCGATGTTTTGCAATGAGACTTCAGTCTGAACGGCCATGTCGCATTTCATTCGATTTTTACGTCATTGAAATGTGATGTCACAATTCTGCACTGCAGGAGGCGGGAAGATTAAAATCACAATGGCAGCATCCATTTTTATTTCTGCAAACACAGTGCGCTGCGTCTGACGTCGTCTTCTGCGCATGCGGGTCACTTCAGGGCCGTATACGGTTCACACATGAGACTGATGGCAGTTTAAATGACAATGTGAATGAATGAATGAGGCATTTATATAGCGCTTTGTGTATTGTTGTACACCCAAAGTGCTTTACAATCATATAGGGGGTCTCTCCTCAACCACCACCAGTGTGCAGCATCCACTTGGATGATGCGACGGCAGCCACAGCACAATGGCGCCAGTGCGCTCACCACAAACCAGCTACAGGTGGAGAGGAGAGAAAGATAGATGCCAATCAAGTAGATGGGGATTATAGGGAGGCCATGATTGACAAGGGCCAGTGGAGGGAATTTGACCAAGACACCGGGGTTACACCCCTACTCTTTACGAGAAGTGCCATGGGATTTTTAATGACCACAGAGAGTCAGGACCTCGGTTTAACGTCTCATCCGAAAGACGGTGCTCTTTTGACAGTATAGTGTCCCCGTCACTATACTGGGGCATTAGGACCCACACAGACTGCAGGGTGAGCACCCCCTGCTGGCCTCCCTAACACCTCTACCAACAGCAACCTAGTTTTCCCAGGAGGTCTCCCATCCAGGTACTGACCAGGCTCAACCCTGCTTAGCTTCCGTGGGCAACCGGTCTTGGGCTGCAGGGTGATATGGCTGTAACAATGTGAACAACAGCTCAGAAAATCCGCAAAAAATCTGATCTGAGCATTAAGACCTGCAGTGTAAACTAAGTCTAATATGCCAACTTTTATGACACTTTTATGGTGATTGTCCATACTTTTTGAATCTGGAAGATCTCAGTCTCTGTTCACAATAATTGCATGGAAAAGAGCAACCAGTGAAATTCTTTAAAAATGCTTCTTAAAGGTTTTGAAACAATAAAGATCTAGGATTCTATGACAAAACAAAACTTCACCAGGCCTTATAATTTAATTCTGCAATTATGTCTTTTTATTGTTTGAATGATGAACAATTCAGTCATGAAACCAAAAACATTTAATTACACAAATCAGTCATTAGGCTCTGGCCAAATTGTTTTGATGCTAATAAAATATTTTACACTTACACTTTTACACAGGCGCCAGGGGGCTTTGCTCCCCCCACGGACATCCCTGTGCCCCCCCTCTGGTCCGAGGGGGGCGGCTGGACTTTAGTTTACCATGTAAAATAGTCTACCTGATTGCTTTTAGATGGAAAAGCTGCCCATAACTCCTGGTCTAGGATGTGTTTTCTTTGTAATAATAGCATAATGAAATAGATTTGGCAAACAATACTTCTGCTTTGGAAAACGTTAAATGATTTTACAATGCATTTTCACAGAGGGGAGCAAAGTAGCCAATCAAAGACATGTTTGCAGATTTCTACAATGCAATGGCTAATCAGAGGTGTTTAGGTTGGAATCCAAACTAAACAACCCCCCCACCACCAAGTCATGCGACCTGGCACCGGGCCTGCTTTTACACTTTGATCAAGAACTGCTTGGGTTACTTGGATACATACTACAGCATTCCACAGTAAATGAACAGCAACTGAAATGCATGTCTTGATCAAATCAGAAAAGACTGAGCAGTCGTCAAGCGTTTGTTCACGGGCCACTGACTTTGCCTGGAAATGAAACACTAACAGTGCTGTAAAATACAGCAGAGAGACAGCAAGATAGATGCTGTCTAATGGAGTTAAACAGCTTACTGCACCTAGGGAAGAGAAAAGCAATTTACAGATGCCGGTGTAGCTTACCATGGATGTCTCATAGAGCATAAGTGAGCAAATGTGAATATACGCTGCTGAATAAAAGCAGCTCAAAGCTATGATGGGAGTACCTCAGAAGTAACATGCAGAAGGTCAAGCGAGCAACAGTAAATGTAAAAAGTGCCCAGCTGGCACACTCTTCATCTGACATGGTTTGTATCTAGGGGATTTTTGTGTCCTATATGTCAGGCATGCTTTAGATCACATGGATGGACGTCCTCACAAACAGCTCAGCAATAAGAGGAATACATAAGAGTGGTCTCTAGGCAGACAGCTGGGAATGGGGTGTGTTGAATGGCCTCAAGCATGTTCAGCATAGTCAAGTTTTCCAAGCCAAACTGACCTCACAGTTACTGCATGCCACAGGAGGTAGTGTTTCCCACCTGAAGCTGCTGCTGTACCCTTGTCACTTGTATGGTATTACACATTATGCTCTCCCATTTTATTGCATGTTTATTCAGGAATGGGGCTAAAATTAGATCATTTTATATACAGTAAATATAATGATAATATATTCTACAGATTTACTGGATATAAAATTATTCAATCAATTTCATAAAAAAAAAAAAATGGAAGAGCATCTGATAGATGACCAGTAATAATAATGATGTTAGAGCAGCCGTAACAAAAACAACAACAACACTCCTTCCTACTTGTCTTTCAGCTCACCCAATACAAATATATCCTATAATTTTTGGTCAAATGACTTGTTATATCTAGTGGTCGACCGATATATTGCCAAGGCCGATATATCGGCCAATATTTGGCATTTTTCCAAATATCGGCAGACAAGTTTTTCTGTTTGACCGATGTGTTCGAGGAGGGACTTTTATTTTGACGGCGCTGAGAACAGCAGCGCCTGAGCACACAGCTCTCACATTCTCCCTCTTGTTCGCTGTCGTCATTCAGTTCTGTCTAATACAGATAGAAATCTGTCTAATAATCAGATGGAACTGTTAAACAAAGGAATTAAAATGTATACAAAAAAGTATTATAACGATTGCTTTTATATTAGTAATAGAAAGGCAAACATTATAATACTTCCTCGTTTGCCGTCAGCATTCAGCAAATACGCATGTAGATCACTTAAACAAATCTTTTAATGACTAATGAACATTTAATTTCACAAGCCTTGCAAACTTGGTAAAATCCAGCTGTGAGATCTTATAAAGTGTGCATTTGTATCCTGCATAATCGCGTGTGCTCTGCATGACGGTCGATCCGTGTGAATTGAATGCTGACAGGAGGAGAGTTCAGCTTCACTGGAGACGCATGATCGACAAACTTTAAACTCGTGAATTCAAATTATGCTGTAGGGCTGCCACTAACGACTACTTTTATTTCGATTAATCTATCGACTAATTTACTGATTAATCGATTAATCTAAACGATTAATTTCCCACAAAAAAAAAATCCACAATTTTACTTAAGAATATTTTATTAAACGAAATGAAAGCCACGTTTTAATGAAATCCTTTTTTAAAGCAAAAGTGCAACAGAGTGCAAGAAGCGTAAGTGTACATCTCATAGTCCAAATCACTGAAATCAAAGTTCAGCATTACAGTGTAAGAATGACAACATATCCACGTTTTATAGTCTAATAATAATAACATTGTAATCAAAAACACTTTTTAAAGGAGTATTTACCAGAAATATTAATTACCAGAATTTATTTAGGTGAAAAATGTTTTTTTTTTTATATAAAATAAATTAATTGAAGATGCTTTTGATTATTAAAATTTTATGGAACCATTAAAATTGAATCCAGAAAATAATGGAAAACAGAATTTGGTACAGATAAAAAGGTAAAACTCAATTAATTAGATAGGCTTTTTGATTAATAATTTAATTTAACCATTAAAACAGTATAGAAAAATGAAAATGGAAAAAAATGAATTTGGAAATAAAACGGATTTCATAGGGCCCTATAATTATAATATTTTTTTGTGGTAATAAAAGATGTAGCCTAAGTGAACAATAGCTTTTAAAATGACTTAAAATACATGTATAGATAATAGCAGTAATGCAATAATAATTAGTTCAAATAAAGTATCAAAAGCAAGAAATCATATGGTTTTATTGAACAAAACTTAAAACACAATGTATTATAAACAATAGAGCTAATGTAGATTATGCATTACAACAAAGGCCTGCAGGGGGTGCAGACAGCCTGACGATTGTTTTTACACATTACAGCGCGATCTATAGCCTATCTTGTTTAATATTGACCAAGCACCATTTAATTCAAATGTCCACTTAATATTTAATATTTGGCCATTTCTTTAGGACAGAAATGCTACTTCTATTTCTATTAATGTAATTAAATTAATATGTGGGCATCAAACCGTGTAAACTCAGAGTGAGGGTTTGAGCTTTTTATTTTGAAATCGCGATGTATTCTCCTGTGTTTGTGTAGATTTATAAATGATTTACCTTACAAATCTGATGAAATGGCGCACGTTGCGTTCCCAGATGAACGTTATAATAAACACAAACTCACAACAACATGCAGAGATTGAGCTTGAGACGCTCACGGATGTAAATGTTAACAGTTTCTGTGTAACTACTGTGAACGGAGCCGCTGTGAGATGCACAAACTTAACCTACACGCATGTAAATAATTAAAGCGCATATACTGTTAGAACTGCAACGCATTTAATAATTTAATTCAATCATAGCGTTTGTGAATTCACAATTATGTGTGATATAATGTGATATTTATAATCGTATTATAAATTATGATTTAATAATTATGATTATGATTTTTAATGGGTTTAATATACCATGCAGCCTTGGAAAATAGTCTAATAATGTGTTTTATGGATTCTCGTCCATGAAATGCGCCACTTCCGGTATTTTGCTGGTTAGTCGACGCGAGCAAAATGAAGTTGACGACTTTTTTTTTTTTTAAATCGACGAATCGCGACAGCCCTATTATGCTGCGCTTTATGCTTTTGTCCACTGTCACATTCATGTAATGTTCACTGTGTGCTGTATGTAAAATGAGTGTTACCTTGGCTTTATATGAAAAAATATGATTCCCAATGCAAACAAAGCTTCCCAGAACACTGAGTGCCCTGTTGGTTACAGTATTTATTTACTTCCTTTTTAATTATATTTTTATTAAATATTTAATTTTTTGTGAAAAATACTTTTAGTATTTAAAGTATGTTTATTTTACACATTTATTTAATAAATTTTCAAATTATTTAACATTTCTTAAATATTAATTAAAATAAATAAAATTATATCGGCTTTATATCGACCATCCTGCTTTCCAAGATATCGGCATAGGCTGTCAAAAAACCAATATCGGTCGACCACTAGTTATATCTCAACATTCATTGAGTCCAAAGAGAGCTGGGGAAAAATATATAGGCCTAATCTACAAAATAATCTAAAGCGGACTATACTTCCATCTTTAAATGAGTTCAAGGTACTTTTAACAGATTCTTTGCTTTATCCCCTGGTAAATTGTTGTTGTGACTTGTAAATGTAAATTTTTGTATATTTTGCATTATTGCTTGCTGCCCTCTTGCCCAGATCACTCTTGTAAAAGAGATATTAAAGCGAGTTTTTTTAACCTGGTTAAATAACATTATTGAATGAATAATAATAATAATAATTATTATTATTATAATTATTATTATTGCTATTTAACTTTGTATAATTCTATTATTATTATTATTATTATTATTATTATATGCATTATATATAATGAATTAATCAATTAAAAATTAAATAACATGATTAGGCTTTCCAAACTATTTTAAGTTTAACAAAAGTTGAATAATATAACCAACTGCTATACAAACACACATGCTTGATAAGTACTCTCATTCTGAGTGGATAAAAACTTAGACTCCAAAAGATTGTCAAGTTAAAAAAAAAAAAAAAAAAAAAAGTGACCACACCCATGTGAGGAATGACATTTGGAGACCACATCCTCTGCGGTCACAACCACTGCACTTTATGAGGGTGAACAAGGCACAAGCTTGCAAAGTTCATAAAGTCTGTACTTTCTAGAAAGATTCCAAACAAAACAGTCTGAATCCAGCAAAGGTTCTGCATTGTATAAATTGCCTGTGGCGTTCCACTTTGGATAAAAGCATCTGCTAAATGACTAAATGCATTTATATAGGTCTTCAAGGAGTGTTAAGAGAAACCAGTACACATATATCAACCTCTGAATAACACATCCAGAGCTGATATCTGTATACATCTCATACTTGGCATTTCTGGAGTGTGTGAGGCAAAATAAAACTGCTTACAGTTAAAACATTCATCATAAGGTGTCACAACTTCAAATCCAATCAAAGCTCTCAGTTTGTGACTTTTATTATAGCCTTCAACAGCTGGTATACTTTCTTCATAGCATCTACAACATTTTGTTTTCCTTTGACAAGCTCCTTTTACATTCCATCAATGCTATTTATTTAGGACTAGAAGACAGATGCTTTTAAAACTATTAAACACATTTTAAATTTGATTTTAAAAAGCAAATGTTATGTGAGAAGCTGAGGACCAGGCAACTGTCAAACTGCAGTAATGCAACACTTCAATGTACCAGGTCAACATGCCACAGTGGAAATAGGGATCTGGATTCTGTGACGTTACAAGAGGACGAGCTCCTGGGTATTTCCCTGATCTGGTGCTGTCCATCAGCATCCTGAAGACATATCACATTTTCAGGTTCTCCAATGTTTATCAGGCTGTTTATCAAACTCACAAGAGTCTAACTCCATTTACAGAGTGACTTCTTCTCAAACACTTTCTGAAGCCATAAAGAAGCTCAAATTTTCATGTAGAGGTACATGCAAAAAATGTCTAACCAATGCATTGGTCTAACCAATGTCCAACTAATGCATTCCGAGCCGAGCACGCCCCAGGTAACAGGACGCACGATAGGTCAATATTCACCATTAACCGAATGCTTTTCACCTGCCTGAACATCTCTCACCGTTTACACGCGGATTGATGCACATAAGCAAACAGACAGTGCTATTCTACACTTATTTACCTATTTGCCACCTTACACAGTTGGGGGGGGGGGGGGGTCTCGAGACACTGCCCTTTTTCAAAATTATTCAAAAGTGCCCCTCTCAGACAAATGATATTGTGGTCAATAAAACAAAATGCATTTGAATTCTAATTAACATGACTATGAGTACAAAACAGTAACTAAAAAGCTAAAAATTCCTGTTTATTTTTACATATCTGTCAATCTGAGGCATTGCTATGGGTTGCGTGCGTTTTGCTCGACTGACTGATATTTCAGTCTGTTCGGAAACCATAGGCTCTCAAGCCCTATATAGTTCTATCAGTGAGTGGGTCAACGGAAGGAAAAAAAATAAACCAAACAATATTTTAATTTTTTTTCCATCAATAATCAAAGCTAGTGTGTCAATTTAATTAAATTAATTAAATATCCATACATTATATATTTTAGAATATTACATAATTCATCAATGCCCGTGTGACATGTATAGGCTAATACACAAACCAATCATGATCTGGATCAAGTTCAAATTTCATTGGACAATAATGTGAAGTGGAGAGGTCATTTTCCGTTCTTATTCATAAATCGGTAGAAAATTACATGGGACAGAAGAGCTTATTTGTGGAGCGATCTGGATCTGCGGTTTTTCTCATTTTATAAATCAAAGTAGCCTACATCGCTGAGAAAATAGATGCTGAATGACTTCAAAAGCACTGCACAAAACAAAAGTGGCAATAATGGTAATCTGTAGGCTATTCAATTCACTTATATTTGTGTATGATATCCTACACCGTTTACTATTTCATGAAACTCATAGTTAATGAAGCCTAAGTGCCACCTACAGGCCTATTATGTGAAGTGCAGGCTGGCGAAATGTTGATGTGAAAGGACTTTATTATATTAACATTTTTGATAATTATGCAGCATTATGAAAGTGTCTTATGCTCATCAAGCCTGCATTTAATTGAACAAAAATACAGAAAAACTGTTATATTGAGAAATATTACAACTTAAAAGAATGTTTTTCTATTTTAATATACTTTAAAATATCATTTATTTCTGTGATTCAAAGCTGAATTTTCAGCATCATTACACCAGTCTTCAATGCATGGTCCTTCTGAAATCATTCTAATATGCTGATTTATTATCAATGTTGGAAACAGTTGTGCTGCTTAATGTTTTGCTTTTTGTTTTAATTTTATTTATTTTGGAACCTGTGATACTTTTTGGGGGTTCATTGATACATAAAAAGTTAAAAGAAGAGCATTTATTCAAAATAGAGATGTTTTCTAACAATATTGATCTTTACTATCACTGTTTCTACGAATTTAACAAATCCTTGCTGAATAAAAAAATAATTTCTTTAAAACAAATGAAACTACTGGCCGCAAGCTTTTGAATGGTAGTGTAGTGTATATGGTTACAAAAGTTATATTTTAAATAAATGCTATTCTTATTTAACTGTTTATTCAAAGAATCCTGAAAAAAGGAACAGGTTTCCAACACTGCTAATAAATAAGCATTGCATAAAATTTATTTTAAAGTATATTAAAATTTTGATCAAATAAATGCAGGCTTGATGACCATAAGTGACTTATTGCAAAAATATAAAATATTAATGTATCCAAACTTTTGACTGAGGAACTCTCTGTACGTCCCTGTTCAGGTGCCACGGAACACGTGCTATTTTATGGATTAAAAATAAAAGAGTAATAAAATATAAGGTAAGGTAGTAAATAAGTGTAGAATAGCACTGTCTGTTTGCTTATGTGCATCAATCCACGGGTAAACGGTGAGAGATGTTCAGGCAGGTGAAAAGTGTTCGGTTAATGGTAAATATTGACCTATCGTGCGTCCTGTTGCTCAGAATGCATTTTCAAATCCACAATGACTTAAACTATATTCATCGCGGGGTATTTAATGAAAATGCAATTGAAACGTCATATGTAAATGCATTTAAGAAAAATAAAAGACATTTAAATCACCATTTTGCTGCACCTTTGGCTCAGAATGCATTTTGAAACTTTCATTGCATTTCGCTACATGATAATTAGCGAATTTTCATAAATGATAATTTTGCTACAGTTTTTGCTTTGACATGTTAAACATATCTAATCAATTTGGGTAATACATTTTCATTTTGCAACTTTTAAAGCTTTCAAAATTTGCATATTAAAAGTAGTGTAGAAAACGGCAAATTTATATTATATAAATTTAATTTTAATTTTGCACTAAATATTGCACATATCTATGGGAAAATGTAAATTTAAATACAGAAACACATTGCCATTTTACATATTACATTGCAAATTGATTTTTGCTACACATATGCTTCCATACAAATCCTTTCAAGGGAACAAAATACAAAATAAGAATGGTGGATATTTAGGCCAAAGTGGGCGAAGATGAAAATCTTTGTCATTATTTTATCTTTGTTATTAAAAAAAATAAAAAACAAAAGATACACATTACAAATACGGTTTCTTTCTTCTGCTGAACATACATGCTATTTTGAAGAATGTGGAAAACCAAACAGTTGCTGGTCCACAGTGACTTTCATAGTATTTTTTTCCCCTACTATCAAAGTCAATGTGGACCAGCTACTGTTTGGTTACCCTCATTTTTCAAAATATCTTCTTTTGTGTTCAGCACATGAAGGAAATTAATACAGGTTTGGGACAACATGTGAGTGAATTAATAATGACAGAAATTAAATTGTTGGGTGTACTATCCCTTTAATGACAGTCGGCTGCATGTTTAGTTCTATCCCTTTAAGACCTGCACGCGTCTAATATAAAGACACGCATCTGTTTTTCTCTTAATTGTTTATTTCATTTTAGACATAACCACCTTAATCTATATGTAAACCTTGTGTGTTTTGATAGTATTAGCTCAAAAGATAACTTAGTTGAGTAATCAGGCGCTGTTAGACAGGCTTTTTAGTTTGTACGCTTCGTGTGTACGGGCTCAGAAAAAGAGCACGTCAGACCAGCGCGTGAATTAAAATTTTAACCGGCAAGGCTTCAAAACACACGCAAATAATGTACTTTTGTGATTGTGAATAAGTGCTGTATCCCGTGAGAGTAACTCTACCGCTGAGCTAACACTGATGTGAATGCATGTGGCGTTGTACAGTTGGCTACATAGGCCCCGTTTACACTGTCAGTTAAATGTGACCCAATTCAGATTTTTTGCTCATGTGATACAGATCGGATCTGTCCTATGAAAGAAAAAAACACATGCATTCAAATATAGCGAGATCGGATTCAGGCCTCATTCATATGTGGAAATAAATTGGATATAAATCGGATGTGCGCCAATGCGACTGCAAACAGGCAGATCGGATTTTCTGAGGCATCGCATTCTATACGTCATTAAAACTTGACAATTTGGTACTTCTCCGCGGTTTAATGACGTTATATGGGACCCATGCCGGCAAAACGAGTGTAAATGGGCACGGGCTATTTTGAGCAACAGGCAAAAAAAAAAAAAAAAAAAAGTCGGAAAAGATTTTCACAAAAATTAGTTAATTAAGCCCTCGTTTAGCGATCCCAATTCTCCAATTAGTAATTAAACATTTAAAAGTATCTTTAATTGTATATTTTCTGATAGAATTAGGCCTACCTTTTCTCACGCTGACTGTCATCTGAAGAGCACGCATAAAGGCTAATTTATACTCTATTTATATAAGTTTGCTTGGGTGCACGCTCCAAATATGACATCATTTTCAGTTCGTTAACCAAAATGATTCGTTCAGATTCTTTCACTGATTCGTTCAGTGACCATTTCTTCATATTACATAAATGCGCCAGCAGGTGGCGAAAAATAATGTATTGTGTGTTGTTATGTCTTAAGTCAACGAACGTACCGTATTTACTTGTTACAAAAAACTGATTAGGCTTTATTAAAACGTGTGCCTAATCTACTCATTAAATAAATAAGTCTAAAATGGTTCAGATGACCAAAACATCTTGCATAATTAACATTTTTAATTGTTTGGTCAGACGTTTACCCATTCATAAATCTGGGATGTTAAACGTGTCGTGGAGCTATGTTCTGTATTAGGGATGTAACGGTATGAAAATTTCTCATCACGATTATAGTGACCAAAATTATCACGGTTATCAGTATTATCACGGTATTGTTAAAATGTGCTGGAGATGTTCAAAAAGTACCGAAACATAAATCACTTCACCAAGTTTCATACTTAAAAATCAACAAACAGCAAATAAAATTACTTTTTGTTTGCATAATCACTAAAACAATAACATTACCAATGAGGTCTGGATTTTAAATGACAACTTGACTGACACCAGTTTAATAGCATGTTCAAATAAATAATGTAAATGTTCAAATAAAGCTTTGAAAAAGTTTAACATAAAGGTAGACCACACATTTCAGCCTTTAAAGAAAAGGGTTAAATTAAAATCATAATTAATAAATGATTATATGTATTTTATCTGCTCCATAAATAATTCTATATAGCATATCTGAATTGTTTAAATGTACATAAGTTTGTTTTTCATCAACCGGTTAAAATTTACAGCAGGTCATGCAAATTTGGTCAATTTTTTGGCCAGACAGAAACTGCACACAGACTGAATGTAAATAAGTGTCTGTAAATCCACTCTCTGGCAGCAGGTGGCGCTTTATACGGAAAAGCTGAATTACAGCTGATTCCTGTGAACTCCGCGAACACTTCCTTTAGGTATTACATGGAGCAAAGATGAGAACAAAATGCCATCAAATCGTTTCTGAAGACAGTCCGAACCTTCAGAGGTACATTCATATAATTAATTCATTGATATATTAATTTGTATAATTCCCTTAGCACTCTTTTAAAACCTCCCAGCTTTTCCGCCCTGTTTTCACTCAGAACGAAACCACTGTGCTGCCGTGCGCTCGTGACACTGTTACTGAAAACTGCTTTATGCCGGACAGTATTTATTTATCGCGAGTTGTTTAAATCACGGTAATCGAATACGGTTTTAATGATAATTAAAATATGAAACGGTAATACTAACCGCGGGGAATTTTATCATGATTTATCGTCAAACCGGTAATCGTTACATCCCTATTCTGTATGTTAAATATTAATATATAAACAAGTGTATGTGCACAGTAACTGCGCTTTACATCCGCTTTCTACTGGTTGCTGAACGAGACTGACTCAAATGACCGACCTACATTGTACACATTCGTTCACGAACGACATGTACCAGTTCGTTTAATTCGTTCACGAACGAGATCTCGCTCTCGTTCAGACTCAAAACAGACACTCGGTCAGTGATGGGCGTGTTCGTTCAGTAACAACCGTTCGTGAATGAAAAGAACCAGTTGTTGAACGATAAGGTGAGCTCGGCTCGTGTAGTTTGGCATATTTGCAGCAAAGAAAGAAACTTACACTTTACCATTTTAATAAAAACTGACCCGCTATAGGTGTTATATACTTGGTTTAGAGGTATTTTTTGCACTTTGAACAATTCTCTCAAGATCTCTCTCGTTACTCGTTCAGTACTCTGTACAGTAAACGAAGTAAATTGTAAATAAAAACAGGTAAATTGTTCAAAGTGCAAAATATACCACAAAACTAAGTCTAAAACACCGTAGTGGGTCAGTTTTCATTACAATGGTAAAATGTAAATTTCTTTCTTTGCTGAAAATATGCCAAACTACATGAGCCGAGCGCTACCTGTGCGCCATCATTATTGTTCAACAACTGGTTCTTACGTTCACGAAAGAGATGTACCAGTTCATTCAACTCGTTCACGAACGAGATCTCTCTCTCGTTCAGACTATAAAGCAGTGATAGACAACTTCGGTCCTGTTTAGCTCCAACCCTAATCAAACACACCTGAAGAAGCTAATCAATGTCCTCAAGATCACTAAAAAGTTACAGGCAGGTGTGTTTGATTAAAACACAGTTTGAACAGTCTGCAGAGCTAACAGCGCCACGTTGCTATGAAGGGAGGAATTTCAGTGAACGAGAAATAGGAGTCAATGGATTACATTAGGGGTCGGCAACCTTTTCGGAATGACATGCCATATTTAATTTTTCTGGTTAACAACTGGCCCCATTCAGCTTAATCACCGTTCTATATTAATGCCCTGCATTAATTGATGCGCGCACACACACACCACTCTCTCTCACACAGACACACTCTCTCTCTCTCACACACAGACACACACACTCTCTCACACAGACACACTCTCTGTCTTTCTCTCTCACACACAGACACACACACTCTCTCACACAGACACACTCTCTGTCTTTCTCTCTCACACACAGACACACACACACTCTCTCTCTCTCTCTCACAGACACACTCTCTCTCTCACACACACAGACACACACACACACACTCTCTCTCTCTCTCACAGACACACACACACTCTCTCTCTCACAGACACACTCTCTCTCTCTCACACACAGACACACACACTCTCTCACACAGACACACTCTCTCTTTCTCTCTCACACACAGACACACACACACTCTCTCTCTCTCACAGACACACTCTCTCTCTCACACACACAGACACACACACACACACACTCTCTCTCTCTCACAGACACACACACACTCTCTCTCTCAGACACACACACACACACACTCTCTCTCTCTCGCTCGCACACACACACACACACACTCTCTCTCGCGCACACACACTCTCTCTCTCTCTCTCGCAGACACACTCTCTCTCTCTCGCACAGACACACACTCTCTCTCTCTCTCGCACAGACACACACTCTCTCTCTCTCTCTCTCGCACAGACACACACTCCCTCTCTCTCGCACAGACACACACTCCCTCTCTCTCGCACAGACACACACTCCCTCTCTCTCGCACAGACACACACTCCCTCTCTCTCGCACAGACACACACTCCCTCTCTCTCGCACAGACACACACTCCCTCTCTCTCGCACAGACACACACTCCCTCTCTCGCACAGACACACACTCCCTCTCTCGCACAGACACACACTCCCTCTCTCGCACAGACACACACACTCTCTCTCTCTCACAGACACACTCTCTCTCTCACACAGACACACACACACTCTCTCACACACACACACACACACACACACACACACACACTCTCTCTCTCACACAGACACTCACACTCTCTCTCACACAGACACACTCTCTCTCTCTCTCTCTCTCTCTCACACACACACACACACACACACACACCACTCGCACACAGAGATGGGAGACTGTGCTGTGCAAAAAAGTAACATTCAGCAGCTCATTAACTTGTCAGCGCAGCCACGCGACTTTTATTAATCGATACTGAATCGCTACATTATATTTCTCAGCAACGAGGGGGTAAAATCGCTATTTGTTTTTTTAACTAAACTCAGCTTCATTGTTTGTATGCTAGAGAGAGACAGACGCAACAATTCACACACATCTCTCGCTCTCTAAAAATGGCCATATTTGAGACAAAAAAAGTGTCAGTACTTTGCATCACTGGATATAGCTGTCATTTAACATTTCTATCGTAAAACAGTTGACTATAATTTAAAATAATAATTAAAAATAATTTGCAGCTTCATCTTACCTCGCTCTCTTTCGACGTTACTAATGCGTCACGCTCTGCTTATGTGAACAGTAGAGATGGGGAGTCGACTCCAAAAGAGTCGATTCCTCGACTCTCACTAGCCCTAGTGTCGGAATCGACTCCAGGTCAGGAATCGACTCCCAGTGTCGAGTGTTTTTTTCAAGTTCAACACAGCAACAGTTCATTATAACGAAAAGATTATAATGAATGTAAAGATACAGAAATTAAAACAAAAAGATAAAGAAATGAGAGGAAAAAATAAGTAATGTTAAGTTAAAGTTCATAGCTTCACTACATTAAAATTATATAAAATAATATACAAAATAAATAGATAAATACACTGTCTAAAACAAGTCTGCTTTTACAAGTTTAATGATTAATACTAACATATTGCACACTTAAATATGATTTGAAGAAGCTGCGATGTGAAAAGGAGGGGGATTTATAAGGTTTAGTTGATTAAACATTTTAGTATAGGAAACATTTGTATCCTCGCTCTTGACTCCTCAGGAAGCCACCTCGTTCCTCGCCCTCCTCCCGGTGGAATTAAAGAATTTAGATGTCCTACATGAGAGCGGAGCTCGATCGGTTTCAGGGTCGTAGGACATACGAGCGAGAAGTGAGGAAACGAAGAAGCATATTGAGACGCACCTTCTGAATCCTGACCCTATTTTAATTCAAAGTAAATGGAGTCGAGGAGTCGATTCCACCGACTCCAAAATTAGGAGTCGGGAGTCGGAGTCGACTCCAAAAAAACCGGAACCGAACACCCCTAGTGAACAGTAAACTCCGCCTACTTTGATTTGATTGGCTATCTCAGTCATTTTGACATTTACGAGTGCTGTTAGACCGCTGAGGCTTTGATCTGAAGCGCCTAGTATGTGCTGCGCAGCAGTCGCGCGCGCATCCGTAGCAAGTTAATTCTCACACTTTAATAGTATTTATAGCTCCTAACAGGCTGTGTAACTGATTAGTTATTACCTCAAAATGTAAAGCAGTATGCAGTTTTCCCTATTGCTCACGTGCCAGCAATTATCCCTCTGCGTGCCACTGTTGGCATGCGTGCCATAGGTTGCCGACCTCTGGATTACGTGAACGAGAATGATTCGTTCACCTAAAAGATTCGTTCAAAAAAAAAAAATTCTAGCCGAACATGCACGTCTGTGCCGGCATTTGTGTGAAACAGAAGCAGTTTAATGTGAAGTTCAAACTCCATCAGGTGCTTTTTGACGCTTTGACGGAAAACAATACTTAGTTTAATTTTTTTGCATAGGTTGTCCAAGGTTTTTTAATTCAAGCATGTTTTATTGTATAAAAATAGAATTAGAAGTAATGTAGACACTATCTATACACTATTTGCTTAAAGTTGTCTTGTGCTTGATGCGAAATAAACCCCAAAGCTTATTTTAATCAGTTCATAAAGAAATTGTTAATTCAACTCATTCATCACGCGAGAAGCCTTGTACCGGTAAATGACTTCTCTTTATAGTATTTCAGCATTCACGCAAGTGAAGTGAACGCTTGGGGAACTGAAGGGAAAAAAATTTTTAATGAGTAACTTTATATGATTCGTGATTTACAATAGGCCGTCTGTCTCAGTGTTATCGATCAAAAACCTATAAAAGAAAAGAGGGAATCACTCGTAGCATTTCATTTAACTGCTTTTGTAGTTTTAAAAATAAATTTATTTGTAATGAACACACTGAAGTGATTTTTACATTTGATCATTTTTATCCGATTCCAAAAAACATACATCATTTTGAGTGTATTTTAATGGAGAAAATAAAAATAACAAATTTTTCAAATTTGCTCGACTCGTTTTGTCAGCACAGGTCACATTATTCTAGGGAGGAAGCACGTGTGGAGGCGCTAAATGACAACAACGCATGCGGGATGTTTCAGATGGTATGGCAAGTGTAAACACATGAATCGGATATGGGTCACAATTGAAAGAACATGTAAACACACAGCCAAAAAAACCGGCAACAAATCGGAATTGAGCATCATCAAGACCTGCAGTGTAAACGAGAGACGGCGGCAGAACTGCAGCTGATATAATGTGTGCTGTAGCACGATACTACGATATTTCTTCAAAAGCAGATCGTGGAGACATTTTTATCGTCCACGATCAAAAATCGTCATATCGCACACCCCTAACTTTATTAGCTCTTCGAATTAAATAAAACCTGAAATATCTACTCTGATTTCTACAGAGCCCTCCACTGGATGGATACTATGTCAAATAAACAAAGCCATGTAAAGAACCCACATTTATAATGCAAATAAAACTCTCACCCAGATATTCCATCAGCTGCTCTGCTGTAATTATCTCCATCATTGGTGGCAGCTTGACCTGCGCCAGAACCAGAGAAAAATCATTTTAAAAACAGTTTAAATGACAAAATTACCTATGGCCATATAGGTTACATTTACATTTCTTCGACAATGATGTTATGCAATATACACACATAAGGGTTATGGTGTTTAAATAGGCTGCTGTATCATCATAAATGCACTATGGGAAGAGATTTTTATCCAAAAAAAAAATAATAAAACAAAAAACATCTTAAAACCAGCCTCTTAAAAACAGCCTGAACGAGGCTATCATCTCCAGAAGATGTCAGTGGCTTTTAAAGCAGTCACAGCTGAACAACATAGTGCCTCTTTTTTCAAGATGAAAGACTGAGCACTGAAATAGCTCCTCGTGTGCCTGCCAACTCGCTGTCAAAGCCAATAATTAAATGTCATCTTTATAATGCAAATGAGTCCAGGGCTGAAAGCCAGAAGTTATTGGTGTGTCTGTAAAATAGCTGTTTCGAACCAAACCAAAATACTGGTATGGCTCTACAAATAAATGGCAAAGGGGATGTTATTTAAAAATATGGAGAAAGAGAGAGAAAAATCTGAAGGTGAAGACAAAATAAAAAAATTATTTCAAATCAATCCCAATCAACTCACTAGCTTCACTGCCAAAATACTATTACAAAACATTGTCAAATAAAAAGGAAAAAAAGTGTTTCAGTCATAATCACATTTTACGTCTTCATATTTTTACAGTTTGTTTAGCCAATTATGGACCATAGTTGTGGAACTGTGTGAATCTTGAGAAATCATAAAAAATGCATGCATGAGGTTTCATCACTCATGCTGCACGTTTAGACATTTTTTTATCGGCAGAAGTTAGACTTCTGTTGACTGGGGTAACCGCAAGGATACTGTACCATACCATCATCACTACATAGAATAAATATATTATTATAATTTATATTATTAGTAACTTTGTCAGACATGATGTCAACATGGCAGCGCTCATGGGGGGGCGACCCGCACTATGTAGAATAAAACACCTCCTGTGAGTGTACCTCATATTTATCAAATGCTGTCTTAAAAGTACTGTTCATTTACAAACGATCAACGTCTTAATGCACCTTTATTTAATGGCAGTGACAACACACAATACAAATATTTTTTTGTGCATTTGCACATCTATGACTTGGGTGGTACTGTGGGCTGTCAAACGAGCAGACTCTCATATTATTTACCTTCCAAGACAATAGCAGGACATTCATAATAGCCAGCAGCGGACACGGCCCGTTCTCGTTCTGTGTGATGATAGGCGTGTTCTCGTCCTTCCACTTTATCCACTTGATGTGGTACAACGACTGACCGGCCACCCTGTCTTTAGGACAGGGGATTTTGGTTCCCTCGGCCCCGTATTCACTCTGAATTGCCAAAGCCAGTCCCTTGTCCTCCAGTCCCTCGCTGTTGAGGTCTGAACTCGGGCAGGAGTTGAGGTTGGAGAAGGACTCCAGTGAATCAAAGCTGCGGGACCCCCCTGCGATGCTGGGCTCACTCCCACTCGGAGGACCCTCGGAAACGGTGTGATCGTTTGAATTCGAGCTCGCGGATTTTGCTTTGTCCGAGCTCAAACAAACAGACTTGGCCAGCTTCGTCGCTTCTTGCGTCCCTCCATCCAAACCGTCCGCTTGCACGTTACTGATGCCGGGCTGCTCTCCCGCGAGGTTGTTTACTAACTTTGAGGTGCCACCCTCCTTATTTCCAGCAGCGGTCGTCGGCGGTTCGTATCCCATCCCGTTGCTCAGCTGATCCGTTACAGACAGTGTCTCTGGTAAAACGCTCTTGCTCACAGTCTCAGCAGCATCTGATGTCGGTGTGCAGGGTGTAGCATTAGCACCGCTAGCACTTGCACAAGTACTCAAAGTCTCTCTCTTCTCGCAGACATCTTTCATTCCGCCCACTGTTTTGATATCCGCGGGGATAGCGGTGCACAAGACACTTCCTCCCGCGTCTCGATGAGGGTTTGCATTCTTCTCCATTTCGCTGAACGCATCGACGACAACTAGATGGCAAGCTCCAGTCTCAGCTCCGACGACGCCATGACATCTCCACCTCTGACGTCACTTATTTACCGAGTGAGTCCGGCTATAAACACAACCGCTACCCGTGTCTTATTACTTGCAGCTTGAAGCAACAGTTCACCCAAACTTGAGGATTATGTCAACGTTTACTCACCGATTTTTTGTTCCAAACCTGCCTGACTTTTTCTTACGTGAAGCACAAAAGAGATGTCAGGCAGTCAACGTTACAGAAAGTGAATGGAGAATGAGCCTGTCACATATTTTTGGTATTTCACCTAAAAAAGAAAGTCAAACGGGTTTGGAGTAAAATATTAGCAGAATGATGATGAAAAAGTAAGACATTTTAACGACTTCTGAAAGTCACACAAGCATTTACCCAATAACAGCATAATACATATTATATTGGTCATAAGTTAGTGTACTTGTTTTTGTATTACTGCAAAAAAAGTATAATTGTTATTTGGATCCCTGCTTACATCATCTTAATTAAACTGTGTGGATTTCTTCAGGTCTGCATAATGTAACTCTCTGTAGCTTCGTTTGTAGCTTAACCCCATTTTTGTTATTTATTTATTTTTTAAAATCGTTATTATCCATTATTTTGTATATTGTGTCAAAAGCTTAAAAATAAAAAAATAGATTTAGTTCGTTCATGAGAACATACACGTGACAGATTAATGTAATCTTTCGTGCATTTATGATTTCTCCTCACTATAAACATGCATTTCATAAACATCAAGCAGTATGTCCCGCAACAAACTCTTAGTAATGTTTCTATCCACCGCAAGATGGCAACATTGACTTAGATATTTTAATATTAAATCAATATATTATAGATATTATTTTCCCTTATATAACGCGAACGTGTACCGTTTAACTGTACAAATTTGTCCTCCAAACAAAGGACGTTTTTTAAGGACGTTCTCGTTTATAAAAGCGATCTGTAAAGGACCTATTTTTATCCTGAAAGTGCAAAAACGTTTCTGTTAAGGTTACAATTAACCGTTACGTTGTGTTACGGTTACACAAACATTTTGTATATTGAATGTCTGCATTGAGACTTAGCAGTGCTTGAGGAAAATGCAAATTGCAGGGTTTTTATTATTATTATTATTTGTTGTTGTTTTTTGTTTTCAAATTCAGTGTAAGGCAAGGAAAGAAAACTACCACTACTGTCTTTAATGACAAGATGCATAGATAAATTAGAATGGCAATTTGGCAATGACATACAAACTAAAATGATTAAGTATTAAGAACTTGGCATGAGAAAGGATCTCAATGAACGACAACCAATGTTAATTATATTTTGAAATAGCTGTCATATTGTCCTCCAGTTTAATATACTCCATTAAGTTCAACACAAGTCTCATAGACATCCTATGCTTTTCAGTACTGTAGTTGTGAGAGGGAGTGGGCGTGGCTTTCGCTCTGCCTGCGCCTGACGTCAGGCCGTTGGAGACAAGCTGCACAGCAGCAGCCGTCACACACACACACACACACTCAGTCACTCAGCGAGGGCGACTGCGCCTTTAAGACCCGCAAAACTAACAGCCAAACCAGCTTCGGTGTCAATGTGCGAGCGATGAATTTACTCGATATGGTTTTGTTCAAACTCTTGATGCTTTTATACTGCTTAAGCGACACCAAAGGTAAGTGGGTTTTGCTTTATTTTTGGAAAAAGTGACGGTTAATCGGATTGTGCTTTAGCTGAAGTGAGCTAGTAAGAGAGGGGTGAACATAGAGAGTATGAGTGCGGAAGTGAAACTAAACGCTAAAATACACAACATTTACAGTTAAACACGTGGAAAATGAGGTTTGTTCACATTACATAACAGCATTATTAATAGACAGTGTGGTGAGGAGTTTTCATAATGACTTTGAGTGGGATATTTCTGGAGAATGACAATAAATGTCCTAGCTAGCTGTCAAAGACAGCCCGGCTAACGTTAGCTAACTTAACGAGTGGATTCACGAGTGAAGTTATCAGGAGTGGAGATCGATAATAAAGTCATTGAAATTATATGTTTCTGTCCTGTTTGCATTCTTGCTTTATTCCAGGAGTGCGCAATGATTGCGAGAGTTGGTGTTAGGGGGGAAAAAACATGAGGGCGAAATGAAAGACACTAACGTTAAGTTACACACCTTTAATGTTTTTTTCCACACGAGTGTCGTTGCTAGTCTAGGTCACTTTTTTTTTTTTTTACTTGAGAGTTTGTACATGTTTTCATAAATTACTGAAAGTGTATCAAAAAGTATAAATAAAAAAACTTCCTAGAATGTATTAAGCTGACTGTTTAGTCTGTAGTCTTAGGCTTAGTCTGTAGTAACTATTGTTTACTAACAATAGAAGTCTGTTGCAAGTCTCCCTTTAGATGGATAAGCATGGCTTTGTGTGGTCACAGAGCTTCTGCAGACACTTCAAGAAATTAATTTCACCGTAGATTGTTGTACACTGTCCATTAGGTGAAGTTAAGTTCTCTTCTGAAACAGTAAACAAACTGTGCCTGCCTTCCTTGTTGTCTGACAGGAAGTGATGATATTAGAGTAACTTAGTGCTTTGAGATTTATCTCTGTCTTAATCACTATCGGTCTTCCTTTCTTTCCTCATTTTAAATTTCTGCTACTTCACAGCCAAGCTAATTCTGAAGAAGATTTCTATTTTGATCTGTTTGTTTGCATTAGTATTTTCATACTTAATAAAGTTCATTGGGCAATGACCTGACTTATCAGGATGAAATTCTGTGGATTCCTTTATTAGTAAGCGTTCTTGACAGTTCAGCTTTGTTAAGGGACCTGTTTTGGCTCAGCTGAGTTTGTTGCTGTGGGATTTTAGGTTTTCCAGAGTATTTGGTGCATTTTTCTCCCCTTAATGTCACTGATTGCTGAGAGGGTCTCACATTCTCAATCTTTGAGATTTGCCCTTTTTTTATTTGGACAAGTATCTAAGATCCCATTAAATATTGATTTATTTTTATTTACTTTTTCATTAATGCATAGAGAAAAAAAGGAAAGCTTTATTCATGTTTATTTTTTAGCAGTTTTAGGATTTGTTTACACTTCTAGTTTGTTTCTCTTTTGGTTCCAAATGAAAAAGTAAATGATATTTTTAGTCCTGGTTGGCTTAGCGTTCACACTGTCATTTTTAACACTGAACCTTAAGATACCAAAGGCATAAGGACACAGTCACCTGATTGGATGTCTTTTATGGTGTATATTTTTTGTGTGTACATATGGTGGTATGACAGTTTTTACCAGCTAATGGTAGTTCACACTATAACAAGAACCACACTAAATCAGAGTTCATTTTAATTGAATCAAACCTGCCAAATGTGAACACGCCCTTAGATGAATCATAAACAAATTGATTTAATTTCTCAATATTTGGGCCACATTGTTCCTTTTTATGTTTAGCATCCATTTTGAGGTGGCTCTTTGTTGCTTTTGTTAGCCAGCTGTGAAAACACACAGAGCTTTGCTGACATCCCTTTAGGCTCGAATATCAGCTCAAACATGTTGTTGTATGCCTGCAACATCATCAACATCAGTGAGCTGTTTTGCATCAGCCTTTTGAGTTTTCTTTCATAGTGGATAAAGACAGAAGGTAACTGATATGGTCCGTGTCCATACGTAGTACTGTCTGGTGTAGATTAATGGTGTCTGTGTACACTCTTAAAAATAAAGGTGCTTCAAAAGGTTCTTCAAGCGATGCCATAAAATAACCATTTTTGATTCCACAAAGAACCATTCAGTCAAAATGTCTTTAAAGAACCATCTCTTCCTTCCTTTTTTTTATAATTTTATAATCTTTCACCACAAATAACCTTTTGTGAAACAGATCTTCAGATGTTAAAGGTTCTTTATGGAACCATTTAGACAAAAAGGTTCTTCTATGGCATCGTGAAGCATCTTTATTTTTAAGAGTATGCTGTGGGAAGTTGATGGAGATTACACCACCCAGTGATGAAACTGTTTGTTATTGAGCAACTTGAATACTCCCCCAACATTCAAGCCAGTTGAAAAGCAAGTCAACTATGCACAAATGCAAATGCTTTTGTAAGACAGATTGCAATATTATGTGATTCTGGTTGTTTTCATGTGGTTTGCAGCTTCTTCAATTTACTAGATGTATCCTCCTACAAAAACGCCTTCTTGTATGATGTGCCCATGGTCTAGCTTTAACAGTCACCAGAGAAAATTGTCTTATGCTGGTAAATACAACTTACATTTGATGCTGATTTTTTAGTTGTAAATGATGTGAGTGAGAAGAATGAACTGTCTGACCTAAATTCTTTTTATTGTTCTCTGGAACTATGTTTGGAAGCACGTATGTGGAAAATTTCTCACATTTAACCACCAAAACAAAAATATGAGGTGCAAAATTTTAATGTGATTGTGACGGATGCAGTTTCACTGCAAGAGTGTAATAGTTTGGTTTTTTTTTGGGCAAAATATCCGATCGAAAAAAAATATATTGTTGCGACTTCATCAGAGCAATGGGTAGAACACAGATTTACAGAGCAAACGGGTTCATCGCCAATGCTTGTCACAGACAACAATGGGCTTTCATGTAATAAGGCTTTTGAATGGAACATGGAAATGAAAGAAAAAGTATCAGTTCGTGTCTGACAGAGCAAAGAGTTTATTCACAATTCAGATGTGTATTGTTTTCAGATTAGGTTTAAGTAATGTTTATTTAAAATATGGTACCTTTGTGTTGTATTCTTTTCTCTGGGGCTCTAAGGTTGTCTTGCTCATACTTCTGCGAAATGAGCAAGCTGCATCTTGGAACAAATCTGTGCATTTTCACATTTTTTATGTTTAACTTTGGTGCTATTTTTACCAAAGGCTAGATATGAATAATAAATAACTGAAAGCAGTTGACTGATAACCACCTCTCTCAGACCAGTGCTATTAGCACTATATTTTTTGTAGGGTTGCTTTGTTATAAGAGGTTTTATATAAAAAAAAAAAAAATCATTGTTTTGTCCATCATAATGTTGTTTTTTATTATTTTAGTCATGGCTTGAAGGTTTATGTCATGGTGAGGAAAGTAGTTACCATGCAGTGAATTCACATCACCGCTAAAACTGATTTATACTACCTCCAAATTATGAATCGAAGCAGTGATGTGCTGTGTTCTGCACTCTATTTTGGCTGAAGATGAGCAAAAACACATGCACATGCTTAACATCACCTTATATTCAGTCAACTGATGTTTTCACAGAAAGGCGATCCTGTGTTTGTGTTTTGAGAACCCAAAAATGAAACTCCCAAAAGAAAAAACTTTTTTTAGTATCATTTCCTCTCAGGCTGCAGGGTGTCCCTCTCTGGTTTTCACTTTGCAGCTCTCCAAACCCCCACAGTCAGCACAAATGATGCCCATTACTCAGAGTCCGAATTGTTTTAAATTTTAATTTATTTACTTGTTAAAGCGATTGCAAGAATGTATTACCATCTAGAGAAAGTTTTGATCACGACATCTAGTGTTATAACCAAAATATATGACAGTGCCATCTTCTGCAAAATGAAACTTTCCAATGCCAGCGTTAATTAACTTGTATCATCATTCAGTCGGCCAAATGCTTTAAGATATGGATTGCTGTGTGCAGTTATATTAAATAGTTATTCTGTTTTGATCTGTCAAAGGAAGGCCAGAGCAGTTTGTCATATAGGGTAAACGTACCTATTAAGCTCACCAAAATCTACATTGAGACATTTTTAGTGCACAAGATATTGGTTTCAGTACAAAAAGTTATGTTAAAATAAAATATTAATCTCTCGCAAAAATATTTAATTTTATTTTAAATGACAAAAGCATTTCAATTAATATATACATAATTAAATTCAAAAAGTCCGGCTGTGCTTAATAGGGATATTTTTATACCTTTTAAGCACACCCCTGTTCCCATTAAGCTCACATCATATTTTATCAAAAATTCTTGTTTATTTTAAGGAAAATGTAAGAATAATTGTAAATATATTTGTTGAAGGTACAAAGTCAATCACAAAAAAAACAGAAACACTAGAATCATCAACAAGGCATTCAAGTCGATCAGCTATATATTCATAGTGAAGTCATTTAAGCACATTGCAACATCAAGGCTAGTCCACGTTCAGCCAAGTAACACGCATTCAAAAATCAAATTAAACAAACCAATAAAACATTTAATTGGGTGTTCAAACAGTTGGGTGTTCGGTGCCTTGCTCAGGGGTGTATTGAGGGTGGAGAGAGCGCTGGACATTCACTCCCCCCACCTACAATCCCTGCCAGCCCAAGACTCGAACCCGCAACCTTTGGATTACGAGTCCGACTCTCTAACCATTAGGCCACGACTTCCCTAAGGGATAGTTCACCCTACAGTTTACTTCTGTCATTATTTACTCACTCAGGTATATATTAACAAACATATCAATTGGTTAAGACATCAAGTAGGATAATAAATAATTTTTTTTCTTTTTATAATCTGATCTCAAAAATGGAAGTGTGCTTAATGGGTACATGAGCTTAATAGGTATGTTAATTGCCACTTGAAAACAGGTGATGGAGATTTATTAATAATCACAGAACCGGCTTTACTGACGAGATGCGCACGACAATCGCAAGCGAGCTCTCGTGCAGCCCTAATTACAAGCAATGTAACATCCAGTGTAGTCAGTCCCAAGCTGTTGCGGCGTTGTAGACACGGTGTAAGGCAAATCGTGTCAATCCAAATGTAAGTAGGGCTGGGTATCGTTCAAAAATTTTCGATACCGGTTCCTGAACGATACTTTTTTCGATATCAGTTTTAATAAGATTACATTATCTCAAAAAAATATTTTTTAATGTTGATATTTGTACAGACTCAAAGGCTCATCTCCTGAGCCACTGCACAAAGGAACAAAATATATCCAACACAATAAATAAATAATTTTAATAAAGTTCAAATTGTTTTCAGTTTACACATCTGTTAGGCTACGTTTACATTAGTGCGTGTTCATTTTAAAACACATCATCACTTCTAGGTTGTTAAAGACTTCAAGAAATTTAAAATCTTCATCCACTTTCATAAGTGGGTGTTTTATTTTCTTTCACCATATGTTTTATTGTTATTAAATTCTGGTGTAGTATGTCTAATTATTTGAATGCATAAAAACAACTTTAGTTTATTTAAATTTATTCTTAAAATAGCCTAATGAAAGGTTTTATTTTTCCTCAGAAATTCTGTGTTCTGTATCTGGTTTTCAAATGAAGACATAAAACATTAATTTAATTTCTTTAAATTATTTAAAATCAAAGTTTATTTATTTTGGCAAACAAAGGGGGTTTACTATTAAAATAAAAAAATGGAATAACTGTTGTGTGATAATTTCTAAAAAAAAATAATAATAAAGTTTTAATAATTTTAATAGTAGCCTAGTAGTAGCAGTATGTACTGTCCGCTGAACAATATTAATATATTTCTGCCGCAGTGTCTTCCAAGTGAAACCGAACTTTTATTTTGACGGGTTGCCTGGAATACCTTTACAGTTCTGTGTGTATATGATATGACGCTAGTTTTACTCGAATCAAACGGTAAAATGCTCATTAATTGACTCTCACAGCAGTTCTGGAGATGTTGTTCATGTGTTTATGTCCTCATTTAGTGAGACGGCAGACTCTGAAATCACCGCGAGTGTCACGCGAGCTTCAGTCTGTGTCAAGTAAGCGAAACTGCGCGATACAGAGAGCGGACTGCTCCGTGCGCTCCCGAAACGCTCTTGCGGAAGTCAAACACTGATCTATCAGCGCCGCGCCGCTTCTAGTCAAACACACCTAGTGCTGCAGGATTATTGGCTCACTGACGGTGATGAGATTAACCCCTTAGGTATCGAAATTTGGTACCGAACGACAAGACGTTTTTCGATACTCTGTGGTATCGAGGCTATTCGGTCGGTGCCTAAAAAGTATCGAACTCGATACCCAGCCCTAAATGTAAGAAATTTTATTTTCCTACATTTCCAAATGTAGGAAAATAAAACAACCTCAATAGAATGGCGCCAAAGAGGCCATTGCAGCAAATACAGTACATTTACAATTTTATCAAAAGCGACTTACAAATGAGGACAATAGAAGCAATCAAAATAGAATTAGAATAGAGCGTGCTAGAGCTAGAGGGTCAAATAAAGATAAACAAAGATATACAGTAGTATGCAGCAATTTTAAAATATACAGTAAGTCTCTGTATGTAGGGTCTGACGTCACAGAAAATTCCCATGATGCAAAGGGTATTAGTTATTTACTGTAAAGGGAATTTGCAGTATTATACTGGGTGATATACAGTAAATAACTATAGAAATTACAGAAATGTCTTAACAGTGTAGTCTAGACCTTGGCATAAGAAAAAATAATGTCTCTATGCTATTAAACACCCACCAACAACTGCCCACAGCTTGGGTTCAAGACAAAAACTGATTTGTTCAAAATCTTCTACCATGTCTGACCAGTAGTTCACCCATGGGTTTGAATCAAACTTTATTGCTATGATGCACTGGGCAAAATACAGGGTTGGTCTTTATGAAGAACATTTTGACATAACGTTTTTCATTTTTAGAGAGGGTTTTTGTAGGATGGTATTAAAATGATACTTGAGCTAGACCAATCCAATTCCAGAAGCCCTGTAATTCTTTATGTGCTTTGAATCCCTTTCTGCCTTGTCTCTTCATACCCTTTGAAAGTCTTAACGGTAAGTCTGAGTTTGCATTTGTCATTTGTCACAAGTGTGGTTTCTCCACAGAGCCCTGTCTATAATCTCTATGACGTAGGCTGAAGGAACGCGAGTATAAAGGTCACAGGCCCTCTGTGAACCCTGCCATAGCAAATCATGAGCCAAGCTGTTTCCACTTCCTGTAATTTTCTGACTGTGTACCACCCAGTTCCACTTCACGCTTCAGTGTTTAGGGATATACTAAGATTTTAGTGACATACTGATTGTGATTTTCAGTGGAATGTTTCAACCTGCATTCATCTTGTGTCCTCTATTAAATTGGTTCAGTCAGTAGTGTTGGTGGCATTATGAAATTCACACAACCTGATAATGTTCTAAATTCACTATTCTTGTATTATTGTGTTGGGTGAGCTGAGAAATAGAGTTGTTGTGCATCATTGTGTTCTGAACAGAAAACTCAAAGCTCTTAGTGACCTTTTTATAGGTGCAAACAGTGGAGAGGAAACTGGCTGTGATGTATGTTTGTTTATTTATTTATTTTTCTGTTGAAAGGCTTGAGTAGTGATATGAACAGACAGGTTCATGATTTACATTTTGTGTTGATGAATGTTCATAAAATTAGGACTTGAACGTAGACATCTCTGTTGCCTCAAAGTGGTTCCAAAAGTGGGTGAGACTTTCTTTGTAACAATCAAAGTGATTAATTTGTTGTTTTTTAAAGAAATCAATTGCCTACTCTTTATTTAGCAAGGGATGCAATTGATCAGAAGTGGCAATAAAAAATTTTTTAATTGTTGATAAATCTTATTTCTTCTCATCAAGCCCAAATTGTTGAACGATGTGTGCTATATAGGGCTGGGTGATATATTGCATGCGGATCTCATCAGGAAAGCCGGTTCCTTTATTAGCGCTAAATCTCCATCACCTGTTTTCAAATGGAGCGGCATTTAATACACAGAGCCGTAGTTCACTGACAAGCTACGCAATATCGCTTTCATTATTGCTGATATATCGTCTTCGATAATTAACGCGATATTGCGTAGCTTGTCAGTGAACTACGGCTCTGTGTATTAAATGCCGCTCCATTTGAAAACAGGTGATGGAGATTTAGCGCTAATCAAGGAACCGGCTTTGCTGACGAGATGCGGATGAGAATCGTATGCGATTAATTGCACAGCCCCAGTCTAAGATACTGTTAATTGAATACTCCCTGATGGATTTTTCAAAGATTATACTACATTTTACAAGAAAATACTATTTCGTTCTTTCTGCTTTGAAATTTCTCCTTTATTCAGTGTGTTACTTGCCTTTGTAATTATTTGAGAAATTTGAGAATTTCTGACTGAATTTTTTCTACACCAATTTTTTCAGTCTATTATGGCAGCAGTAACCATTGAAAATAAATTTGCTTATTTGTCGAACAACAAACTAAAGTTTTGAGCATTTCCCATCTGGATGTCAAATGAGAGCAGCTCAGTTTAACAAAACGGAGTTCAGCTGATTATAGATGGGATGCAAAGGTGGCTGGAATAAAAGATGTGTAATCACAGGCTGTTGCAAGTACTGTGGATGTAGAATATAAAAACATGTAAATAACTTTCAGTTTGCCGTTCACTGCTATTTTTGACAGCTAAACTTTTCCATCATCTGTAGTGTTCAGGCTCTTCACTCTTCTCATCCAGTGGTGTTGTGTGTTACTTCTGACAGCTCTGCGGTTATCTTTGTGTGGGAGTCCGAAGCTTTTGTCCTCACATGTGGGGTAATTTAGGCAGAAATGAGGCAGCTCTTGTTTGTGCCTGTACAAAAGAGCTCAGTGTCTACCCTCCTTTCACAGAGTCACGCCTTTCTCTATGTGTCTATGCATTCTGAAAAGCCTCTGAGTTTCTCATTTACCCTGAACAACTGTATATATATATATATATATATATATATATATATATATATATATATATATATATATTTGTCATCTATAAATACGTCTCTGTACAGGCCTATCCTGGACATACCTACAACTCGTATTTGTCCACTGCAGTGGAAGGGATCTAAATGAAGACTTTGCATTGTCAACCTAAACTTCATACTTAATGCTTTACCCAGTTCCCTTGTCACATCCTCCTCCTGATATACAGAGTCTGTCATATAAACAACCAGTCAGTAATTATACTAATTTTAATCTACATTTATATTTCGTACTTGTTTATTTTGTTGTGTTCATCCACAAAGACACTGGAAGAGAGATACATAATAGTACTAGCAGTGCTTGAAGTGGGTCGGTACTAGGGATGTCAACGATTAATCGACGATCGATTAATTGTCAATAAGCGATGTAATCGATAAGAGCTATCGATGGTCGATTAAGCAGTTTAATTTTGGGGTACGTGCGGCTCATGTAAAACACGTGCAAAAGTCTGTGAGTGACGGTCTTACACAAAAATTATTTACTAATGTACAAACTACGCTTTTAATGTGATCCAAACTTTAAAAGTAGCCTACAGTAAAACAGATACAATACAAAGTTATTTTGTATTGAAATGTAGTAATAAGTCATGTTCAATTATAATTTCCCTAGACAATTGTTGCATATCGGGCACTTCGCTTTGACAGGGCTGCGTGCACGTGAGCAGGACAGATACAATAGGCTATTCATTCATACAACTTGTTAATTCGTTCCTACGACATATTAATTTGTGGCCACTGTCCAGGTTTCATTAATTTGTTCCCTAGAAAACCCATGAATTTAAATGCGGGATCAATTTAAGTCATAGTAGCAAATTCTTAATTCATGGCCACGAAATCTTTAATTTCCCCCCACATGTTTACCAAAGTAAGAGATGCGAAAACAGTGATTAAAACAACAATAAAATAAACCTGCGAATCTAGAGGGTGAGACAGTGAGGATTTGGGAAAAGAAACAATAAATAATATTAAATAAATCTGGCAAAACAGCCGCGTATGGCTTGATTTTAAATGTATGCGCTCGAACGGCATGAATCCAAAAGCATGCTCGCGATGTAACATTTGCCTGCTAACCAATTATTTCTCTTATTAACAAACTTTGTACCTCACTTGTGTCCTAATACTCGCATTAAAATGGGTAACAGTGTGTTTTGCCGTTGCAACGCCGGTGGTTTTGGAAACGGACCACTGACCGCACGTCACAGCCCCACGTGCCGTACTTGAGTTTGGGATCATTTTATTTTAAATCCCGATAATGTCAATTGCAAACATTGCAACAATGTTTTAAAATAAAACAACGAGCAACATGAAACCATTTAAAAAGGCGCATTCAGCGGTCTCTGTGACAGAATATGAAACAGCCCACAAAGTATAATGATCCCGTGCGTAATTACGGCGCGCTCTCTTCATTTTATCAAATGATTATAATCCCATCCATTCATTTTACAATCCTGCTACTAGCATTTTACTTGGACTAAAAACCCCTTTCATTCGGGTGAGGACACTGGTGTTTTGAGTGGCATTTGCACATCCTGTCATGCCGGTGACCATATGCTACTGCAATAGACGCATTTTGCAGTATTAAGGTTAACGATTAATCGATTAATTGATTGTTAATTTAAATGACGATCGATTGTGGAAATGATCGAAAATTGACATCCCTAATCGGTACTCACCGGTACACAGTACCGGTGAGTACCGATTAGGGATGTCAATTTTCTACACCTGCACTTCTATATTTTAGCCTTTAGAGTACCTGCATTTTTTTGTGCGTACCGGCACTTCTGACATGTTGCCGGTACTCAGAGTAAAATCGTCAGGGTCTGGGTGATTAGACTATATGATCCCATATATGATTAGAAATGATATAGAAACAATGTAAATCACACTACCCAGGCGGGATCACCTCTCATCTCGACCAATCACGTGAATGAACGCAAGCAGAGTCGGTCTACTTCATTGTGTGGTGCGCGGGGTAGTAGAATAATAATTAATTATTGATTACTAATTTGAATCAGTACTTTATAACGAAAATCATATCTTAAAATGAAAAGAAGCAGGC
Organism: Barbus barbus; assembly: GCF_936440315.1. NCBI lineage: Eukaryota > Metazoa > Chordata > Actinopteri > Cypriniformes > Cyprinidae > Barbus > Barbus barbus. The sequence goes on along the minus strand of NC_136729.1, from coordinate 17,789,930 downwards.
TTTTGCAATCACATCATTTTAAACTGTAAACTCCTGGAAAATCCAAGGATCCAGTGAACGAATTCAAACAGTAAGCTCAAAACAGCGCTAATGCAGAGAAAACACGTCTGATTTCATCAGCGATTATGGAGAGAATAGTGACTCGTGTCCAGATGTCAGTAAAATTATTATTTTCAGCATGTATTTGGCTTAAAAGGAAGAGTGTTTTATAATGAACGCTGATTATGCAGTGGTCAGAGAATTAGCGATTCTGAATTGATCCGTATATTAAAGGCAGGAGATTTAGTGGTCTTTGGTGTCTCTCTGTGGTCCTGTTTGGTATCGCAGCTTGACTTGTGCTAATTTGTATTGAAAAGTTTTATTTATTGATTGATTGATTGTGGCACTATACATGCATTGTGAATTATTAAAAGGTACTTATTTATTTAATATAAATAAATAAATAAATGGGGGGGGGGGGGGGTGAGTACTGGCACCTTTTTTCTCCACTTCAAGTACTGAGTACTAGTATTCATTAACTCATTTTAACTAGTGTATTGTAGTCTTTCTTTTGATGTGGTGCTGTAGATTCAGCTCCACCACTGAACTGGAGCAGAAAATGCTGCTCTGTAGTGGACCAACTCACCCCTCTGCCTTAGCTAATAGAGCAAAATTGTCCCATTTGCTTCTGATAAAACATCACTTCCCTGTCATTACACCTTTATGCCTCTCATCAATGGTTCACTGGCTGACTCTAGTTCCAGGTAACAGGGCTAAAGATGAGCGGGCAAATTACTCAGTTTTTAAAACGCAAAGTGCCGAGTTGCTATGGAAACAATGCCAAAAGAGACCGTTGTCCATTAGTCCATAGTTCTAAGTGTCCTTGTCTCTTAAGACATGTGAAACGATGTCATTCAAGCCAACCTTGAAACAAGCTGTGCACTCAACATATTATCTTCTAAAGTTTGTGAGCTGCCTACATACATAGACACTATTTTAAGGCATTATAGGCTGACAGCAGCTCAAAAAACTTTAAGGAGAATTTGTGGACGTCATCTCTCTGCAAACGAATGCTGCACTTCGCATCTTTTTGAGGTTAAAAAACTCTGCTGTTAAAGTGCTTGAGCCAATCACAAAGCTCTGAAGGAGCTCTATGCCATTTAATTATAAGCCTGTGACATGTGACTCAATAATCTTGATTAGATTGTGGTAAGAAAACTAGTCAAATAGCACAGAAGCTCAGCTGTGTATTTAATGTAAAGGGCTAAAAAGAGAGGAACGAAGAGAAAAGATTTTGCCTTTTAGAGTGCGGTAGATAGGAGAGTTGGGGAGGTGGAGCACTAATGTGTGTGGAATTGAAATGAGTGTTGGAGCGTTCTTCTCCTCTGAGGCATTACTCCTGATTTCTGCTCTCTCTCTCTCTCTCCACAGCAAGATGAGAGGAGGATTTTATCACTGCTGTACAGGTGGACAAACAGTCTGCACTGATACTCTCAGCCAATAGACGCACACACACACACACACACTTTTTCAGCCTTCCTCCCACTCACTCTGCCAATTCTGCAGTTTGTTTCTGGCCTTGTTTTTTTATTTCTTTTATTACGGTTTTATCTCACAACCCGAGAATCTGTTAAGAATAGGAAAAGTGTCATCTTGCGATTTAGTGTTTTATGATTAAAGCTGTGCATCAGCTGCAAACCATCAGGTCTGGTGTCTCCCAACTTCTGTCAAAATTCATTCATTAGAAGATAAACAGAACCTGTTTGCTGAGAAAGCTGCCCTGCTGTTTACTACTTATTTGTTGTGTTTCTTAGGAAAGACACTGATTTTTCTCTTGAAATGACACTTGGTGGATGGCAGAATGTCATCTGGGAATTTAATTTCTTCTGCTTCTAAAATGTCTGCCATTTGAGAAGTATGAAGTATTGATAGTGTTGCAAATATGCATGTTTTATTCTTCTGTGATGGTCAAATATTTAATTTCATTGTTAAAAGGATAGTTCTCCATAAAATTTAAATTTTGTCCTTTTACCCACTTGTGGGACACAAAAAGAGAACACTGAAGGTTGTTAAAGGTGCACTTTTTTCTGTACAATCAAAGCAATAGTAGTCATGAGCTGTCAAGCTCTAAAACAGACAGAAAAGCTTTTTTTTTTCCATAGACTCATGCAGTGTATCATTCTTAAGTAGTGCAGCTATATGAAGCACAGCTTCACATCAAACTAAGCAGCTTTCTGTTGGTCAGTGTGGTATAATGCAGTGAAATCTGTCACTCTCATACAGAATTTCAGATTGTGTAGATTCCTGTTGAAATGACTGGTTTTCACCCATGAAAATTTGTCAAACAATAAATGTTTGAAGCCATACAGTACCTAAAACTGAGAAACTCTTGACTAGGTTTGGAACCAAATGAGGCTTGGTATTCGATACCAGGATTTTCATTTTTGGTTGCAGTACCCTTTTAACTAGTAGCCTCTGGCAGATGGAATTATAATTGACGTTAAAGCATTTTTGTGAACTTGCTGTATTCTCAATGTGCTCTGGTAAGCTTTTGAAAGCAGTTGAGAAACATTTGAGAAGGAAAAAAAAATGCTTCTCGATAGAACATGCAGCTTTACAGAGCTCTGAGCCAACTCTTGAACACTAGATTGCAGGAGTAATTGCCCTGTGACATTCAGTTTTTGTTGTACAGAGGCATAAATCAGTTCAGACCGTCTCCAGACATGACCTGTCAGTGCTGATGGCCCTCTTGCACAGACGTTATTCTGTTCTCAGAGTGAAAGGAGCCGCTCTATTCAAGACATTTTGGTGCTTTAGGCTTATTGTCATAGCAGACCTACATTTCACTGCTGGTTATACTCTGTATAATTGTGTATGTGACGAATAAAACTCTTGAAACATGGTTGGAGCCCAGGGGAGGTAGAGTTAAATTCAAAACAGGAAAGGGTGGTTCTCTGTAGGTTGTGTTGACTGATGGAAAGCCACTGTCAAAGTTCTTCCTCTGAAAGTATGTCAGCCAGAGGTTGGAGCGTCTTAGAAGTAGGGCTGGGTATCATTCAAAAATTTTCGATACCGATACCTTGAGTTCGATACCGGTTCCTGAACGATACCTTTTTCGATACCAGTTTTATGAAATCAGTTTTAATAAGATTACATTATCTCAAAAAACTATTTTTTTAATGTTGATATTTATACAGACTCAAAGCCTCATCTCCTGAGCCACTGCACAAAGGAACAAAATATATCCAACACAATAAATAAATAATTTTAATAAAGTTCAAATTGTTTTCAGTTTACACATCTGTTAGGCTACGTTTACATTAGTGTGTGTTCATTTTAAAACACATCAACATTTCTAGGTTGTTAAAGACTTTTACAAGAAATTTTAAATCTTCATCCACTTTCATAAGTGGGTGTTTTATTTTCTTTCACCATATGTTTTATTGTTATTAAATTCTGGTGTAGTATGTCTAATTATTTGAATGCATAAAAACAACTAAGTTTATTTAAATTTATTCTTAAAATAGCCTAATGAAAGGTTTTATTTTTCCTCAGAAATTCTGTGTTCTGTATCTGGTTTTCAAATGAAGACATAAAACATTAATTTAATTTCTTTAAATTATTGAAAATCAAAGTTTATTTATTTTGGCAAACAAAGGGGGTTTACCATTAAAATTAAAAAATGGAATAACTGTGGTGTGATCATTTCTAAAAAAAAATAATAATAAAGTTTTAATAATTTTAATAGTAGCCTAGCAGTATGTACTGTCCGCTGGACAATATTAATATATTTCTGCCGCAGTGTCTTCCAAGTTAAACCGAACTTTTATTTTGACGGGTTGCCTGGAATACCTTTACAGTTCTGTGTGTATATGATATGACGCTAGTTTTACTCGAATCAAACGGTAAAATGCTCATGAAGTGACTCTCACAGCAGTTCTGGAGATGTTGTTCATGTGTTTATGTCCTCATTTAGTTAGGCAGCAGACGCTGAAATCACCGCGAGCGTCACGCGCGCTTCAGTCTGTGTATAATAAACAAACTGTGCGATATAGAGAGCAGACTGCTCCGTGTGCTTTCGAAACGCTCTCGCGGATGTCAAACACTGATCAATCAGCGCCGCGTCACTTCTAGTCAAACACACCTAGTGCTGCAGGATTATTGGCTCACTGACGGTGATGAGATTAACCCCTTAGGTATCGAAATTTGGTACCGAACGACAAGACGTTTTTCGATACTCGGTGGTATCGAGGCAATTCGGTCGGTGCCTAAAAAGTATCGAACTCGATATCCAGCCCTACTTAGAAGTCATATTGTCTTATAGACTCTTTTATACATTGTCAGACTACATTGCCTTCTCCAAAATAAGCAGAGTATATAACTGTCATCATCCTGTCAAGATTTCAGGCTTGTGAAGCAAGCAAAGGGACTAGAAAAGCTGTTTGTGAGATGCAATGTATGGATCGCTGTGGGTAATTCGTGTGTACAACTGTTGTTGAGGCAAATACTATAGTGTCGTGACGAAGTAAACGCTCCCTGCTAAGGTCAGGCTATTCTTAGCATAAATGCTACTGTGCCAGGAAGTTGCTTTTTGAGTCTGAGAAAAGATCGGAGGGAAAAAACATAAATACTGTACTTTCCCACAATAGAAGTGGAAAATATTAGTGCCCTCATGAAACATGACAATATATATGTTCTCTGCTCCTCTTATTAATGACAGTATAAGGCCAGCTTCACACATAAGCCACGCATATCCATGCCTATATTTACAGATTGTAGTATTCATCCTGTATACGTTTAACATATTTACTGTGCGCTTTATTAATTTATTTTATTTTAAAATATTATATATTATACACTTTTCACACAAATAAATGTAGTTAAATGTAATATTTTTTTTACAAAATTAAGTTATTTTTATAAAAAAAAAACAACGCAAAAGAGAAGCTCGATAAGCTCCAAGACCGCAATAAATTCATAACCACTTTTGCTGGACAGTGACATTGCTGGCCAAATACTACTGATTGAGTTGTTTGCCATTTTTTGGATCCCAGTAACTGTCTTATAATTTATGGATGTTTTAAGGATAAATTCAGTGTGATGAACTGGAAATCCCCAATCTTTTTTGTTTTTGTTTTTGACACTACATGGTGACATGGTGCCCTGGGCATGTGTCCAGTCACCCATCTGGTTAAAACAGCCCCTATAGAGCCGCAGATGTATTATGCAGCAGAGACTCTGTCGGTTTGAAAGCTCAGTGCCCCGCTGTAATGCCGATTCACTTACACACTGCAGACACAGGATGTGTGAAACAGGCCTAAGCCTTGTAATTTACAGATAATGAGTCATCATGTTGCAGCTCAAAGTGTAATTCCATCAATCACAGAGATTTATGACCACTCTGTCACCACAGTTTGCCTGTTAACCTTCTGCACCAAGTCTTGTGTTCAATAATAGCTAGTCAGATCACAACCTGTCCCTGAGTTTCATCTGTCTTTCTGTCTCTTCCTTACTTTTTTCCGTAGGTCAATATGGGAAACCCCTGAACAAGTACATTCGACATTACGAAGGCCTGTCCTACGACACAGACGTCTTGCACAGCAAGCACCAGAGGGCTAAGAGAGCTCTGTCTCACCAGGACCAGTTCCTGCACCTGGACTTTCACGCTCACGGCAGGTCAGCCAAGCCTTCTTTTCTGGTCACTTGTTGATTCTGGAAAACTGGATGTCTTGTTCTGGTTTAATACTCGTCGTCTGAGCATTTATGAGGGGAAAGGAGCTTCACAGATCTTTCGTTCTGTGAAAATTGGGTCTTTTTTTTCTTTAGGAACAATGACCCTGGATTGTTCTACCTGAGGTTTTTCATTTTTCTACATTTTTCACAGAGCAATACAGAATGATAGAGACCCCTGGTGATTCACCGCTCCAGGCAATGCAGAGCCAAATTGATCAGGCTTAGATCTTTGGGGTCTGGCAAGCAGCCTGCAGACAGAAAGCTTCCTGTTTCTGTAGTTTGTGAGCATGTCTTTAGCATCGTTCTGTTCTTGGATGGTACAACTGGTGCCATATAATTGCACCTGAGGCAGTGTGGTATGCCCAGTCAACATTTACACAGGATATGATTTGCACCATTCTGATGACAGACACTGTCTGACAGCTTGATGACATTATATCTCAGTAGTAAATTAACTCACTGTAGTAACTTTAATATAGCTGCCAGCTTTTTACTCTAAATTCTATATTTAATCTACAGATTTCATCTGACACAAACCTTTTTTGTAGTCTTTATTTCACTACAGGGATTTTAGAAAGATTCATTTTTTTTAGTCTCTGAAGGAGAGAAACTGATGAAATTGCACATGAAAGAATTATTGCAGGTTTGATACAAATTAACCTCTGCAGCATATGTAGCATGATGTCGATTACCACAGAAAATACTTTCAACTCGTACCTCAGTTTGAACAAAAATGATAAACATATACAGCCTCTCCCCATGAAAGCCTTTGGTGCATATTTTTCATAAGGTTTAAAAGCAGAAGCAGAAATGGAAAGCTTGTATTTCTGTTAACATTCTTACATGAATTATTCATTTGAAAAATAACTTGATCTGTACAGTTTGTTACAGTCCAAAGGGCTGCTCATACTGACAGCAATTTGCAGCAGCAAAGTGACGTGATATTATTCATTTTTAACAAGAGTTGGCGCTTTTCGTTGACACAAGCAAAAGAGACCCGTGGCAAAGAAACAAAGTTAAGCAGAGCTTAACTTTATGCAAATGACCAGCAACACATTAACTTTAATATTTATTTGCTGCGTTTTAAACATGCCCCAATGGGCTTCCATTGTAAGTGCATTACTGTGAAAAAAAAATTTCCTTTGTTTTTATAAACCAAGGCATGTCTTTTGTTTTTTTTTCTACAGATGCCTTTCAACAAATTTTTCATTTATTTAACTATATTAAGTCAACCAGTATTAATTCATCAAGGCCTTCTGACTTTCTTTTAAAGGAACACTGCACTTTTTTTGAAAATAGGCTCATTTTCCAACTCCCCAAGAGTTAAACATTTGAGTTTTACTGTTTTCGAATCCATTCAGCCGATCTCCGGGTCTGGTAGCACTTTTAGCGTAGTTTATCGTAGAACATTGAATCTGCTTAGACTGTTAGCATCGTGCTCAAAAATGACCAAAGAGTTTCAATATTTTTCCTTGTTTCTTTGCCACGGGTCTCTTTTGCTTGTGTCAAAAACATTCAAACTCAACTGTTTAACTCTTGGGGAGTTGGAAAATGAGCCTATTTTCAAAAAAAGTGCAGTGTTCCTTTAAGGACCATTAATCACATACAAGCTTGTCTCAGTATTTTGTGAAAGAATAAACAACTGAATTAAATAAGCATACAAACAAATAGTCTTGTTTTATTAGGCCATGCAAGAGACTGTGATGCCACTGCAAAAATCCATTTTGCCTGCTTTTATCTCAACTTCCTTTTTGTCAGCAGTAGTGTTTCCTTCTGACCCTGCTATAAGAAAACAAGAGCCAAAGGACAGGAAGACCTGAGCCTGCTAAGCCCAATGACATAATCTTTCCTACGATGAGACGGATCTGTCTGTGTGTTCCTGTGATTGAATGTTGACAGCTCCCTCACATTGAGCGTTTGGTTTTGACTTGTTCTTTGAGTTAGTAGACATCTTAGACATTTTTTTGGATGATATTGTAAATCTGTTTTCAAGAATGCATGTGTGTCAAGATAAGAGTAAGTACAGAACAAAAATGACTGCTCAAGTGCAGATTACCATACTGTACAAACTGTACAAACACACATGTGCATAAGCATTAATGTATTCCTTTGTGTCGTGACAAAAGAACGCACCAAAACACACATGCAGGTCCACATAACCATCTGCTTTCTTCCTGCCTGCATGTGTGTGAAGGTGTTCAGCAGACTAAAAATAACACATCCCAAGCGTTCTTTTATTTTCACTCTCTCTCTGTGTCTTCACATGAAGTGAGACTAAAGGAAGACAGCAGCTTACAAAGGAAGTACTGTTATCAGTGAGTGTGTATGGCACAATGGATTCTACATTAAATGGTCATTGTGGACTTTAGAAAAAGTGGATGACACTAGGTGAAAACTATCCAAATGTTGTGTGATCCGAGGATTTAAACCATATTCGGATCTAGTCAGAAATCCATGTGACTACATCATATATTTAGTGCAAAGGCTCTTAAACGTGTAAAAAGCAGTCCATCTCATATGGATCATCATAGATGGACTTTAATATCAGGTGTAAACAAGGGTCTTTGTTTGCAGGAGCTCACAGAGCTCTTTCTCTCTTTGGACTTCAAAGGTCTCTTTTGAAGCCATTGTACTCAAACATGATGAAGGTCATCTATTGTGAAAGGGGTTCTGGGAGGCCAATGTGTGAGTCAAGTTGATGTTTAGGTGCCTAACGGGATCTCTGAGTGTGGCATAGCATATGAAGTGGCCATTTGTCACATGTGATGGAGTGTTTTTTTTTTTTTTTAATCCATTATTCATGAATCAGCCTTATTATGTTTAGATGCTGAATTTAATTATATAATAAGGTTAAAGTGCTCATTGAATGATGCTGTGTGTGTGTGTGTGTGTGTGTATAATATTAATTTGTCTGTAAGTGCTACATGAGAATGTCTGATAACTTAAAGTGAAAGAAAATTGCACATAGTTAATTTGAAGATGTGTTACTGAGAAGGGTGGCGAATCCTTTGAATTTAATAAACCTTGCTTATGATCAGACAGACATCATGAAATGTAAATAAGCTGCCCTTAGATCAGCTGCCCTCATATTAATATTTTAGAGTATTACTCTTTTATTGTTTCTGAAATCAAATTAGCAAATTTATTTTAGGGATGCACCAATATTAAAAGTCTGGCCGACACTGTTGCTGATATTAAAGCCTTAAATCATTTTTTTTAAAGCTTAAATTGAATTTAAGCTTCACAACACTATAATGTACAGTATTAAAATGGTTGTTCATTTTGAGCTTTGCTAAGATTACATTTAGCAGGGTTATTAAATTATTAGTGTTTTTAAAATTTAAGTATGTGGTAGATAATTAAGTATAAATTAATAATTAAATTTTAAACTATATTAAAATCTAAAACAGTTTTCATTTGTGATAATATTTCACAATATAACTTTTTTTTTTTTTTTTTTGTAACCAAATAAATGCAGCCTTGGTGAAGAGATTTCTTTCAAAAACATTAACAATTGTAACTGACTCCACTATTTAACCGGAGTGTACATCCATTTTCAACCGATACCAGTCATTAGTACGATACAGATATATTGTGGATCTCTAAACTATATATAACAAAGATACAAGGGTCATGTGATATACACAACTTTATACTTTCCTGCGTACACAGATTCCCTATATGAACTCAACATTTTTTTTATGTGTCTCTGGAGGGTTTTGTTCAGTAGGTGCTATTCTCTCTGGCCCAAGTAGTCCTCTGTCCCTTCTCTTGAAAAGAGCCAGTGTGTTGTATTTAACTGCTGGATAGTTTGCATATAACAAGCCTTGGTGTTCTCAGTTATCACTGAATGCTTGTTTTGTTTAGTTTCTGACATTAACTCAGGAACTCAACTGTGTGTTCAGACACGTGGGGTGGTGTGCCTGAAAACAGTTGTCTGTGGCTGAAAGCAGTGTATTGTTTGAAAGAGAGCAGTGCTGTGTGTGTGTGTGTGGGTGGGGTACATTTAGTGTGTTTTGCCTATTGGGATTAGCGGTTTAAGCCGCAGTGGAGTTTGCCAAAGGTGGAACAGAATGAGCCCTGGAGCTAATCTCTTCAAGGTGAGTCCACAGCCGCTCTCATTCCCCTCTTCAGAGACAGAGAGGCTTACGAGTGAATGAATATTTAACAAGCAGGAGATTCATGGGGAGTCACACATCACCGTATGACTTGAGCCTAGTCAGCGTGAGTCTTATGACTAATACCGATATGCACATCTCTTGCCAGATCAGTCTGCCTTTTATCACTTATCTTGCTGAAAAAGTGAGGTAATCTCTGCACTGTTCCTGCAATGTCACTGACCCTCACACACATGAGTTGAAGTGATGTCATAGTCAGAACGAGCAGTGTATTTGCATTACATTACCGTACATTAGCAGTCCCTTTCCTATCCAAGGTGACTTGGAGTACATCATCTATGGCACAGTCCCTCTGGAGCAGCCCAGACTCAAATGTCTAGCTCAAAGGCACAATGGATATAGAATCCCAGTTATTCATGAATGAGGGTTTGGACTGGTAATTTTATGATGGCATACTGAAGTAAGAGAGAGCCCATAACTTCCCCAAGGCCTTTAGGTATTGGCAATGCTTTGGAAGACAAAAAGCTTAGGCTGGCTATGTCATCTCTAAGTTGATTTAAAAAAAAAAAGTCTCCAACTAAACAAAGCTGAACTGAGAGTTTGTGATTTAACCTCTAGGGAAGTAACCGTATACAGCATCAAAGTAACCGGGAGGTAAAGGAGGTTAGTTTGTCATTTTGATTAATGTTTTTCAGCTCACATCAGTTTGATCTTATGGGAGACCTTCTGTGACTTGCATTTTTTGCTGATTTGGTCTCATAAACAGTGGTTACTTTGGGTGCTTTCACACCTGCCTCATTTAGTTTGGTTGAATCGCACTAGAGTTTGTTTTCCCTCTTGGCGTGGTTCGTTTGGGCAGGTGAAAGCAGCAATCACACTCGGGTGCGCACCAAAAGCGGACCAAACAAGCGTACCGAGACCTCCTTGAAGAGGTGGTCTCAGCACGCTTTCAAACAAACCCTGGAGCGTTTAGTTTGTGGTGAGAAAGCAATCCGACCCAACGGACCAACGAATCAAGCTGTATCATAATTCATAACGGGAAATATTTTATATAAAAAGCAGCAGTCAGTGTCTTTTGTGTCTAGCAGTCAAGCGCTTTGAGTACCCAGAAAAGCGCTATATAAATGTAACAAATTATTTTGTGAATGCAAGTGAGAAACTTTGATTTGAGTGAGAGTATTTATTGCAGTTGAAAACCAAAGAGCACCTCTTCATATTAAAATGTTGTGTAATTAATTACTCTTCTCTTCGCATTACAAGAATGCTGTCCTGACGAAGCCTTGATTCACGCTGGCTGAAACTGCATTTTTTTATATATATATATATATATATATATATATATATATATATATATATATAATATGCATGTATGTATAATTATATTTTCACTATATATGTGTGTGCGTGTGAGAAAATTATATATAGATAGATATATTAGAGAGGAATGACAGCTACATTCATTTTGCGTTATATATAAATATACCAGTCAGCAGGCACATGACGGACCAGCACATTAAATAATTGTCTTTTGTGTATGAGTTTTATTTGAGTGTCTGATGTGATGTTTCTCTCTCTCTCCTAAACGCTGATGCTGCACTTCTGCAAGCATGTCACTCATTGCTTTTCTAGTGTAGGCTGTACACTGTAGGCTGTGTGAAAAAAAAGGTTGGGAACCACTGCCCTAAAGCAAGAGGATTGTCTTCTAAGACCCCAGTCATTCAAAACCATTAAGGATAATTTGCTCTCCTATTAAACTGTAATTGATGCTCTTTGTTAATCACTGACGATTTATCATTATTTGCATGATTACATAAAATATTATATAAAGGATTATAGCCCATGTAATATTTTAATAAGCAGAAGGAAAGAAAGGAAGAAGGAAAGAAAAAGACTCTAAACAGTGGAAGTATTGCTCTAGAAATAATGTAGAAGAGCTGGGAAGACTTATAAGGTTGTCCATTTCTTCTGGAACTAATTAAATGTATGATTATTGTAGTACTCGTGGTTTAATGATTAGTAAGTTGGGGTGCTAAAAGAGATCCAAAATCAGGAGTGCAATTTTTTTTTTTTTTTTTTTTTTTTTAAACAATCATTACAAATTGACTAGAGACCATTTGGACAATTAGTGCCATGCCAAATCAGTGGCATGCATAATTTTGTAATATGTTTGGAAATTTTTGTTTCTGAAACAAAAACAAATCCAATTTTATTGTAAAACTGAATGTACAATTCTATTCAAACTCAGCTGGAACTTTCCACTCCACCATTAAAAAGGCATATATTTATTATTACAGCATATAACATTACTCTGACTCCTTAACTCTGCCAGTGCTCCTGAACTTTGCACATTTTTGATTTGTAATGTTTTTGTGTACCCAGGTCTCATCCGCTACTGCTGTTTCCCAGGGCAAATAAAAACAGCCTGTTTTGTCAGTACAAATGAGCACAGACGCATTCAATTTTATTGCATTAGATATTGAAACTATTAAAACAAACTAACTATTTGGCATTTTAAAATTACTCAATTTCTTTTCCCATTCAAATAAAATTGCAGAAGTGGTAATGATATCAGCCTTTAATAACTATGCTAAGAACATGCAGACCAGGAGACCTGCGGTGTCACATTTTTGTTGTTGTCGTGCACGCGTGTGTTTGTGTGTGTGTGTGAGATAAACATGCTATTTCTTCTGTGTAAAACGGGCAAGGCAGGATCACATGGTCTTCATGTGATGCATATCTGCCCTCTCACACCCTCATGTGAGCTCAGAGAACAGAGAGATTAGAAAAAGTTGAGCACGAACACTGTCTCTCCTTACGTTCTCCTGAGTGTTGGGCATGTGATCTAAATAAGATCTCTGTGAGAGAAGTCTGTTTTAATAATTCTGTTTCAGCCTCTTCTTCAGCGCTGTAATGCTCAGTTACACGCTGTAAAACATATTGTTTGTTTTATTTGGTTTTGGAAGCAAAAGAGATCAATGTGCAACAAACAGTGTTTTTCTGACCACGATCTTCAGCTTTTTGGAAGTTTTACACACAACTCATCTGCTGTCCATATTTTCTTAGTATTGATCACAGCAAAGGGACTCGAAGCACACAGGAGGCTGAAATAACAAAGGAAGTGCTGAGAGATCACAGCAGGTTACATAAGGGTCTCCTGACCGCAGACTGCGAGAAGAAATAAATATTTTATTTCTTGATTTAAACAGTGCTTGTTGTTTGTTGTTACAAGGAAATGGAATTGAGATCAAGAGGTTTTTCTTATAACTGTATTTTGTGTACGTTCTCTGTGATGGAGGTTCTAGTTTATTAAAATTGACATTTTCAAAGTATTTCTTCAAGCGAATGAGTTTGTGTGGTAGTGTTTTTCCTACTGAAAATAAGATGTGGAGGCAGAGGTAGAAAACCTTTTTTTTTTTTTTTTTTTTTTTTTTTTTTTTATAAGAGATATAAATTTATATAGGATTTATTAGCCCGTTTTATCCACAAGTGCAATCACTTAGAAAAGTAAAAGAATTTAAAGTTCATGTATGTAGTAAAAATGTCTCAATAGCAATTCTGAAGCTTTCTTAGCAAGCCCCACAAAAGATTCTCTCTCTCTGTCTCGCTCGCTCGCTCACTCACAAACACACTTTATCATCATGTTAGTGATCTGTACAGTCTAAATATGTTCTTTGTGTAGCAGTATGTGCTGTACAGAAGATGTTGACTCGTCACCAGATGGGTTCTTTATGAGGCTTGATACTGAAAAGTTGTTCAGTAAAGCTTTCCCATCCATCCATCAAACGGTTAACAGCTCCTGCACCTGAATCTCTGCTGCTGTGCTCTGATGTTGTTTGTATTCATCCGCACTCACTCACTCTCACCGTCTCCTCTCTCTGTAGAGTAACTCTTGCTCCAGTTGCTCATACTTGTCCCTGATGTTTTTGTTCTGTTGCTCTAAATTGAATTCGGACTGATGTGCTCCTCTAGGACATTCTGCAGGAAATCTACTAATCACACTGGCTTCGGCCTGCATCTGATAATGGAAGGACGGCACCTTTGTGTGGTACATTATAAGAGTTTACTGTATCGTTATTGAGATTATGTATGCTCCTGCAGGGAGAGGAGGTAATTAGAGAACAATGTCCAATAAGATGGTTGATTGGATTAAAACGTTGCTGTTTTAATCCAATGCTGTAAAACGATGAACGCAAGCACATAATGTTTTAATAAGGACTTTCATTAAGACTTTAAGTGCACTAGGAGATAAAGCAAATAAACATCTTAATGGCTTTTCCTCTGTTTTATCCTTTTTTTCTTTTATTTTAATTCAACAAGGTCAAAACATCATCGTTTTACTAAATGAAGATTCATGTATTTAGATTACTACTAGATTACATCTACTTCACAGAAGTCTAGAAAATATTTAGTTTTTGAAAGTTTAGTATGCTTATGAAGGCTGCATTTATTTAATAAAAAAACAGTAAAAAAAAAAAAGTAAAGTGAAATTTAAATTTAAAACTTCTTTTTAATGTTTTAGAATGTAATTTTCATCAGCCATTACCGTTATTTTATTAGAGTTAGTAAAAAATTGTGAAGGTATTCTTTATGCCATGGGGAAGTCGTGGCCTAATGGTTAGAGAGTCGGACTTGTAATCCGAAGGTTGCGGGTTTGAGTCTTGGGCCGGCAGGGATTGTAGGTGGGGGGGAGTGAATGTCCAGCGCTCTCTCCACCCTCAATACCACGACTGAGGTGCCCTTGAGCAAGGCACCGAACCCCCAACTGCTCCCCAGGAGCCGCAGCATAAATGGCTGCCCACTGCTCCGGGTGTGTGTTCACGGTGTGTGTGTGTGTTCACTGCTGTGTGTGTTTACGTTGGATGGGTTAAATGCAGAGCACGAATTCCGAGTATGGGTCACCATACTTGGCAGTATGTCACTTCACTTTATATTTCTTTCCTTGCTGACTCAAATGATTGAACCAGGTTTGTTTTTACCTAAACATCTTCAGGGGTCTGCCTTTGTTTCACTGGGGATTGTTAGGCAGTTTTCTTTGTGAGGCTCCTTCAGAATATTTGATATTTTATACAACATATCTTTTAATTGAGTTGAATTGTGTCTAATTAAATAATCACATTTCAGTTCTAGGAATCAGATTTCTCACCAGTGCTTTGCTCTTGCCCGCAGTGGTGCAGTCTGCAATTAATTCTCTTATATTGATTCTTTGTGGCACGCAGCATTGAGCACAGACAGACTGGCAAGGAAAGTTGATTCAGGCCTGCTATGCACTGCAGGATCAATGGCTTCTCTGGCGTCTGACGATTCATTCCCCTTTTTCATGGTTTTTGTGTACTCACAGGGCAAGTGTCCATATGTAAAGCCCTCCAGCAGCCAGATGGGCCAATCTGTGTTTCAGTAATGAGTCCTTAGAATGGAGTGTGGTAAAAATAGGTAACTTTAAAGAGGAGAGAAGGACAGGAGAAGAGGCAAGCAGTTGAGGCAAAGTCCAGCTCAGAGATGCAAGAGCCTTGATTACAACTTGCCCCAGCTAGAGAAACAATCCAAACTCACTCAAAGACTTCTTATCTCCCTAGCAGTGTGCATTTGGTCATTTTGCCTGCTCAGTTTTTCTGCAGATTATTCACCCCAGTACAGATGGAGCGAGTTGGCTGCACTGCACTGTTTTTTCTACATTTTTGTGTCAGGTTTATAGGATGGTAGTAAGTATTATTAATCATTTTTGTTTTGTTTTAATATAATATTTGTATTATTATTATTATTATTATTAATAATAATAGTCAATTCATTAAAAATATTTTCTGTTTTGATTTATATTATTATTGTTGTTGAGGAGTGTCATTCAAGGCAGGTAGACCTAGATCAGGTCAGTGAGGCAGGCAGTTGTGTCATGTAGGGAAATTCTTCTCATTAGCGCTTACCACCTCTGTCCTTACCTAATTCAGCTGCCATCTCTCACAGTCATTTTTAACAAACTTTATTCTTCCCCCTCTCTTTCAGTTGCTTGCTCTTTAAAGGCTGTTTCATTCTCAGTGCCTATCGTTCTCCCTCACACACTCACTCACACTCAGTATTCCCTGCTGTTCACCGCCCCCATCTCCCGTCTGTCATAGAGCACTCTAGTAAAGCGTTCCTTTATCACTCTGTAGTAAACAAAAGGAGCGTCATGTACTCAGTAAATATCCTGTTGCTGTATCACTCTAGCCTTATAGACTCACATAGTTGCCATCTATGCTTTTGGCGTCATCATTTTTTCTTTCTTAAACGTCATTACTCTGCATCAGAAATCCAGTTATACTCAGATTAGGGGGCTGAGCTGGTGGATGTCATTAATTTCAGATGCATTACTGCAAATGTAATTGAAAGTGTTGAGTGCTGGGAAATTGCATTGCACATGCCGCTTGGACTGAATTGGATCTGACTGGTATCGGGTGGGATATTCCTGGAACTGCCTTTAGCAGTGAAAGTGACGCCATCGAGGGACAAAAGATCACAGTGGGAATCTAGATGCCTCCCTTTGGCTTTTAGGATGTTCAAACAACGGAGTTTGCTGGGCGCTTGACAACTGCAAGGGAAATGCAGTGATTCACTGTAGAGCTAATGAAGGCTTGCTGGTGCTCAGCTGATGAGGGGGCCATCTCTTCAGGCTCTGAGGTCAAGTGCTGCAATCATAGTCTAATGATCTGTTGGTGGTGAGTCCCATTAAAATCATGATCAGCCGTCTGCTTGCATATTAGGGCTGCAGAGTTAAATTAATTTTTGCCTATAATAGTGTTGTCAAAAATATCGATATTTCGATAAATATCGATACTGAAATATCTGAACGGTAGCAATATTAATTTCCCGAAGTATTGATACACCGATACTAGCCGAGCTGTCACTTTCACTTCTCTCCAAAGGCGCGTGGACAAGCACCACACATGATCGCACTCGTCTCCTTCGCTCTGGTTAAATAGCAAAAGTGAAGCAAATAGAAAGATGACTGCTCTGGTTGTTAAAGAACACAGCAGGAGCGCTATCTGTAGGGATCTATGATCTCCGCGATGAGGAATCCAGTCATAAAAACGGAATTTACAGTTTAACGCGGAATGTCACGGAATTTGTCAAAGTTTGGATGATTTAATAAAAAGTAGGTCATTACACTTAAATCAAATCGCGATATGGACTAGTATCTGTAAATATTAAGCTGCAAAAGTCGATTTAAATATGAATCCTGCATGTTCTGCGCGTCTCTGTGAATGTGCTGCACGTGCGGTTGTGTTTACTAATGTGGCGCTCGCGGTGATTTCAGCGTCTGCCGTCCCAATGAGGACATAAATACATCAACAATATCTCCAGAACTGATCTGAAAGGCACTTTACGAGCATTTTACCATTTAATTTGAGTAAAACTAGCCTCATATCATACACACACAGAACTTTAAAAGTATTCACGGCAACCCGTCAAAATAAAAGTTCGGTTTAACTTAGCCTATTAAAGACCGTGTGCCAGAAATAGGCTATATTACTATTATTTAGTAGAATGTACATAATACTACTACTTACTACTACTGTTCATTTTTTTTAAAGAAATAATCACACAATATTTTAATTTTAATAGTAAATCCCCTTCATTTGCCAAAAATGTAAATGTTTAATTTTCATTAATTCAAATATAAATTAATTAAAATTGTTTTATGCCTTCATCTGATATCCAGTAAAATTTAAATACACAACACAGAATTTCTGAGGGGGAAAACACATTTCATAAGGCTACTGTAAGAATAAAGAAAAATTGTTTGTATGCATTCAAATAATAGACATGCTAAAACACAGAATTTGGTAACAATAAAACATAAGGTGAGAAAAAAATAAAACATTTCATACGGCCCTAAACGTGTCATTTTTGTTACACTTTTAATAAATTAAATGTTAAGTTGTATAATTTTCATGATTTTAATGAATTAGACATGCTTTTAGATTAATAGCATTTAATTTGACCATTAAAAAAAAAAAAGAGTCCAGAAAAATTCAAACGGAAAAAAACGGAATCCAGAAAAATTAAAATGGAAAAAAATGAATGTAGAAAAAAATAAAACTGAATTTGGGGAAAAATAAAACGGATTTCATAGGGCCCTATATCTGGAAATATTTTGGTTATGAAGCAAATGAGAATATCAACAAATAGAACTTTGGATTTTAATTAGTACATGTATTAGTAAACGTTAGTTTCAATTAACATTTTAACTAAGATTAATAAAAGATTAATAAATAAATCAACAAATGCAGTACCTCGAGACATTTTTTTGTTCATGTAAAATATACCGCATGTTCTCGACTTGTTACATTTATCTTTAAATTAAAAAAATTACCCCCTTAATATTGTGGCAGTTTTTTTCACCGTGGTATCGAGTATCGATATTTTTCAAGGTATCGTATCCAAGTTAGAAATTCCAGTATCGTGACAACACTAGCCTATAATAATTGCATCTTTAACACTCTTCTCTTTCTCTTATCACAAATATTTTTGTAGAGTAAGCATCCTGTTCTCTTTGTGTATGCATTTGTGATTTCATGTGTGCTTTGCATTTGCTGAGTTCAGGTTTTTGTGATTGCTTGTACTGTGCAGTCTTACAAACACACTGCTTTCCCAGATGTTGCCTTCCTGTCGTCACATGAGGATAAATATAGCCCTCTGCAGTAATAAGTGGGAATGCTGCTAATTTGTATGAGAAGCAAACAGCGACTCCTGAGGTGCTCTCTAATCAAGCACTGTCTCAACCCAGGGTAGGATTGACCAACAAAGTCAATAACCCATAGGATGGGAACCTTAAAGGAAATTAATTATTCTGGTTCCGGTTCTGATTCCTATTAACGATTCCTGTGGCTTAATGAATCCATTAACAATCCTTTTAGTGCTTTTAAAATAGAGAAAATTATGTTCATGAGTAAATGATTATTAATATTTAACTTAAAACTAGTAAAACTGTTCTTACAGAAGAACCACGTAAATGCAATCTAATAATGTAACTTATAGATAATATTTTAGTACGGTGTTCTATCTGCATCAGTGGGATGAAATCCACTTGTAAGAACCTAAGTATAATTGGAAAAAAAAAAAAAAAAAAGGAAAGTTTGTGCATCCCAACCTTGTTACTATCAAAGTTGTACTTTTTGCATTGTTGTTGTTGTTTTCTTTGCTTTCTTTTAGTTTCTTATGCTTTGTAGAATGCTTTGTATTTGAGCTGGCATTCTCTTGCTTGTTTTATGAATGGAACCAAAACAGGAAACCATTTTAATTTGAGAGTGGGACAATTACCCTAACTGCTGAGAACATTTGGAAAATAATGTGCATTTTTAGCTAGATAGAGAATTATTTGTAACGCTTTGTCATTCCACCTACAGAAGCACTAGAGATGGGGAAATTGAAAGCACCACTGTTGGGTTTGACATGATTAGCAAAGACTTTGAATGTTTGTGGGGAAATGTTGTGCTCTGTGCTCTCCACTATGACTCATGTGGCTTAGTGTGGTGTAGACAGCAGCACTAGTTTGTGGGGATTTTTGGTGGGGTTTGAGTTTTTGCCCAATGCCCACCATGGAAATTTGAATAAGATGGTGGGTGTTGTTCATGATCTGAGTCACATACTGAAAAGTACGAAACGCTTCCATGCAAATATGAAATCATCCATGTCTGATCATCCGTGTTCATACCAACAAATGATTAAGCTCCTCTGTAATGTAATTCTTTAATTTATGAATCTCTGAATTTATAAATGCTTGACTCTATTATTGACTCATAAGTGATCTAATTTAAACTTGCAAAATGCCATTTTCTGGCTGTGAGTTGTGAAAACTTTGAAATTTCCTGCACTACTTCCTTTTGTCTGAGCGTAACGCTTCACAGGATCTTACAATAAAGAACATGTAATATGCCCTGTGGTATGCATGTCTTTTGTGTGTTAAAGCATTGGTTAGTGACATATGAATTGGTTTGTACTTATACATGCACTTCTGCCCTCCTAATGTTATTCTGTACTAGAGAATATGTACTGTATGCGGTTACGTTTACTGCCAAGTGGGAGTCTGCCACAATATTAACAAGTTTAAATCAAATTAGAATCAGTGTATTCCCCAAAAATCTCTAGGAATAAAATCAATAGGAATAGTTACCATTTAAACAAGAATTAATCACTTTCATGTCCAAAATTATTTTTGTGTACTTTTATGATATTGCTATTTGTGCCATTTGAGACTTGAAAGCCTGTCATTCAATGTTATTTTTCTTGAGAAGCGAAAGCAGTACAATTACAAAAAATCATTTTTGTGTCCCACAGAAGAAATACAATTAAACTGGTTTTCAACAACATAAGGGTCAGTAATTGATGACAATTTTCTTTTATGTGTGAACTATCTCTCTGAAATTGACTAAGCAATTACTTGATGATGCTACTCATGCTAAACAAGTTTGTTTGATGACAAACTTTCCTTCAGGTTTGAGTTGGTAGCAAAAAGGGTTGAGGTGAGAATATAGTATTTATACCTATACATAAAAACATTAGAAGTCTAGGGGATGTTCTCATTTAGATCTCATTTCATTCATTTCTCATTTAGCTGTGTAGTCTAAATGTATGTAAGTTTGCTTGGCTATACTTTGATTAGGGGTTGTCTGTAATAATTAGAATTCCCTGTGCATAAAAAACTGTAGATGTCTGTGTCCTCATGTAGATGTGTGTGTGTGTGTGTGTGTGTGTGTGTGAAGGGTAGTTTTAATTAGAGAGTTCTGAGAATGCCCTGACCTCCTCCACCTGCCTATTCTCCCTCCAGGACTCTCTGTCCTTTTAGTTTCCTCTCTCTTATTTTCTTCCTACACTTTTTTTCATGACCCTCTCACTGTTGTTCTCAGTTTCCTCATGACAGTACTAGCGTATGTTAGCAGTGAGCCTCACCTGCACAAAGGTCAAACCAATCCTGGGTGGAGCAGTGAGCTGCTATGCTCATCACTAGTGTTTACTACAGGGACATGGGTCCGCCCCTTTGGCTTTGAGTCTTCCTGTTCCTGTACTGAGCCTCTTATGAAATTCAGCTTTGTGTTTTATTCAGGTCAATACTGTGTTGTTTTTCACATTACGGTAATGTCTTTTCTTTTCTAGCTAACATGATTAAAATCTCCCCTGATGTGGCACATCTTGTCCACCGCTATTGTCGGGCTTCTTTAGTACTCTGATGTATTAGAGACTAGAGCTTCACACACACACAAACACACGGGCTCAGCTGCATGAGCATGGGTGATGCCTGATCCCGTTTATCCTGAGGGAATCCATGATAGCAGGGTGGTCAAGGCCATTTCAAGGCTATTTCTCTCTCTCTGCTATCAAACACAAATGACTGATGCAATCTGCACACACAGTACTCTGCAGAAAGCTCTGTGGGTATTAATAGACTTGTAATGCTATATACATTGCCCCACCCCTTGCATGTTTATTTATTAAAAAATACTGGGCAACCGATGTATCGCCATGGTCAATATTTGGCTTTTTTTAATTTAATTTAATTTAATTTAATTTTTTTACTATTGCCATTGGCCGATACGTTGTTTTTTTTTTTTTTTTTTTTTTTTTGTCAAAAGCCGAAAACGGCAATAAGAATGTCAGCATCTAAGAGAAAGCAGACTCTCAGAAATCTTCATAGTTTACTGACATTGTATAACAGTCTGTCTAATAAAAGATTAGACAGAACTTTTAAACAAAGAAAATGAATGGTATATGAAAAAAGTATTATAGCATTTGCCTTTCTATTAAAAATATGGCAAATTTGATGGTTGATTTGGCTATTATGAGGAGCGAGGCACTTTAAATCCATTCTACAGATCCAAAAATTCTGCGGATTGCTTCTGGGTTTGATGGTGGAATCTTAAGGCACACCAAGAATGATAACTGTAAAGATAATTATAAAGCTATAAGAATCGTTCTAATTCTTTCGAGAGAAGCAAAATCCTCACATCATAACTATAACAAGGAATGATGATGTTGGAACCAGAACAAATTTTATTACTTTTTAAAGAGCTTGAGCATTTAAAGCAGCAGACTACAAAACTGCAGTGCATCAGGCTTAGAATAAATAAAACTTAATTGTGCTCTGGTGTGGATGCTAATACTCTTTATATTATAATAATTTTATAATAATCGCTAATAATCTTTATGGTTATCATTCTTGGTGTGAACATTCTTTTACTGAATGTTGTTTTTTTGTTTTTTTTTCTTCTCATTAATCCATCATGTCTTCAACTAGACATCCAGCACACGCTCAATTATAAATTTCGACATGTCAGATCATCACCATGTAGAAGTGTGTCAAGTTAATAACCCAGATGAATCCTTTTGAATCACTGAGTCACTCACCAGCATAATGTTCTAGAAAATCCTAATGACCTAATGTGCCAATGGGAAATGGAAAAATCTGAAGGGAAGATATGATTTGATTATAAATGCTGGTAAATTAGGTAAAAAAATCATTTTGGCCGTGAGAAATGCTGTTTGGCAGATTTCCCTTATTCCTCCTTTTATCTCAGTTTCAGTAATGCTCTGCATTATGAGTCTTAAGGCCTTTCCACACTGAGCGCGATGAGAAAACACGATGCCTGCACACTAGGTGGCGCTGACCAACAATGCATTTTTCCTCAGATATGTATCCACGTACATATGGATTTAACATCTAAATTATGATAAACAAAGTTTGGTTCTACACCAGAAAAACATCTATAATGCTTGCAAGAATAGGCTACATCCTAAAATATAATTAGAATTACAATTAGCATCAAGCTACACTTGAAAATGTATTTAATTTATTAATGTATTTGCTTACCCACTTTAAACCATCATCGAGTGCTTGTAATGACTTCCGATTTATAGTTGATTTTGATTCTATAGTAAGCATGAACTCTTTGTATGTTTAATAATGCTACACTGTTAATATTAGTCATAAATATCCTTTATTGCTATAAAAAATACCATGAGCTGCATACAAAACACATACAGAAAATATATCGTCATAATCATGTCTATCTGCTTTCATATTTCATGTGTAGAAAAATGTTTCACTTGAATGTTTCACACCTTTCAAGGCCTTTCCACACTGAGTGCGAAAAAGCAAAACGAATTTCGGACGCGATGTCGCGCTGGAATAAAACAACGGCTTCCTATGGATGCTTCCACACAGGCCGCGAACATTTGCGCACCGAAAATTTTTATTTTTTTTCCATCCAGTCTGACGAATGTTTTCAGTTTCGCAAAGCGAAAACACGGGCCGTCCAATAAGATTTGAGCTAGGATCGTGTGACTGCAGCAGCTGCTGTTGCACAAAAGGGTGCGAATGGTGGCGCTGTTTCGAAAACCTGTGTAAACAAAAAGAAGAGGAGTATCCTGGATAAGAGAGTGGATGCTGAGTTCCTGTTATCGTTGGTATTTCAGAACAGATTTATTCTCACATGTTCTTCATACAGAATGTATGTATGTGAGCTGTAGAGCGCTGTCCATTTTCTTCCACGTGCGCGAGTGTTATGAGTCGGAGCACTCTAGTCTAGATCTTCCGTATTTAAAAAAAAAAAAAAAAAAAAAGAAAATCGAGTGAAATTTTTCTACACATGAAATATGAAAGTTCAAGTTTATTTGTATAGCGCTTTTTACTATACAAATCGTTGCAAAGCAGCTCTACAGGAGATTAAGTTTCCACTATATATTTATATATTGTAGAACCTTAATATATTTAACTTATGGCAATATTTGGCAATTCTGTATGTTGGCATCCTCTGAGGGGTTGGCATCATCTTTCCTCAGGTGTTCGTCTCAGATCATTTAAGGGT
Organism: Barbus barbus; assembly: GCF_936440315.1. NCBI lineage: Eukaryota > Metazoa > Chordata > Actinopteri > Cypriniformes > Cyprinidae > Barbus > Barbus barbus. The sequence continues at coordinate 17,766,265 of NC_136729.1, read as the reverse complement.
TGGATCCAGACTGAAGCTTCTGTAATTCCTAACATCCCGTGGCAGAAACGGAGAAACAAATAGAGACATAATTAGCGTAGCTGCTGTTCCATCTAAGCAAAAATTATTTGTTCAACCCAAGCTAAAGAATAATAATAATGTACATTTGATCAGATATAACTGCAGTACAAGATTATAAGATGCATTATGTGAATGGTTGGCTAAAGAGATGTGTCTTTAATCTAGATTTAAACCGAGAGTGTGTCTGAACCCCGAACGTTATCAGGAAGGCTATTCCAGAGTTTGGGATCCAAATGTGAAAAAGCTCTACCTCCTTTAGTGGACTTTTTTAATAATAAATTTAGTGTGGTAGAAGACGAGTTAGGTACGCAGGAGCGAAACCATTTAGGGCCTTATAGGCAAGTAATAATATTTTGTAAATGATACGGAACTGAATAGGTAGCCAGTGCAGAGACTGTAAAATTGGGGTAATATGATCATATTTTCTTGACCTGGTAAGAACTCTAGCCGTCTTTTGGACTATCTGTAGCTTGTTTATTGAAGAAGCAGGACAAGCACCTAGCAGTGCATTACAATAGTCCAGTCTAGAGGTCATGAATGCATGAACTAGCTTTTCTGCATCAGAAACAGGTAGCATGTTTCGAAGCTTGGCAATATTTCTAAGATGAAAGAATGCTGTTTTTGTAACATGGGAAATATGATTTTCAAAGGACAAGTTGCTGTCTAATATAACACCCAGATTTTTTACTTTAGAGGACGTAACAGTACATCTGTCTAGTTGCAAATTGTAATCCAAGAGATTCTGTGTACTGTTTTTTGGTCCAATAAGTAATATCTCTGTCTTTTCTGAATTTAATAGGAGGAAATTATTGGTCAAACAATCTTTTACATTTTTTACACAATCTATTAGCTTAGTTTAGAAGTTTCATCTGGTCTTGTTGAGATATATAGTTGAGTATCATCAGCATAACAATGAAAACTAATCCCGTATTTTCTAAGCAAATAGACATGATTATGACGATATATTTTCTGTATGTTTTGTATGCAGCTCATTTTATTTTTTTATAGAAATAAAGGATGTTTATGACTAATATTAGCAGTGTAGCCTTATTAAACATACAAAGAGTGCATGTGTCTGCTTATTATTATAGAATCAAAATCAACTATAAATCAAAATTTGAAGTCATTACAAGCAGTCGATGATGGTTTAAAGTCGGTAAGCAAATACATTAATAAATTAAATACATTTTCAAGTGTAGCTTGATGCTAATTGTACTTCTAATTATATTTTAGGATGTAGCCTAATCTTGTAAGCATTATAGATAGCGTGTGTTTCTGGTGTAGAACCAAACTTTGTTTATTATAACTTATTTATAATTATAATTTAGATGTTAAATCCATATACGCGTTATATATCTGAGGAAAAATACATTGTTGTTCGGCGCCACCTAGCGTGCAGGCGTGAATTAGCAGAAGGCGAACATTCGTTTCGCGCTCGGTGTGAAAGCAACATTCGCGGGCGATTCGCCTCGCTTTTTCGCATCGCGCTCAGTGTGGAAAGGCCTTTACGCTGACTTGACTCAGACTAGTAGTATTTTGGTGTGTGTTGTATCCACCTCTGTTGGGACACATTGGTACGCTCACGGGCAACTTCAGGCCATTAATCTTGTTCTCTTTCTCTCTCTTTTTCTATCAGGCATTTTAACCTTCGGATGAAGAGGGACACCTCTCTCTTCGCTCCCGATCTGAAGCTGGAAGTTTCTGGAGTAGAGATTCCCTATGACACCTCTCACATTTACACTGGAGAAATTTACGGTGAGCATGGCACCTTTCCAGCACTCACACATGCACACACTTGTACATAAAGGCATGCATCCACCTCAACACACTTCCTGAGTTGCCACGGAAATGTGGCCTCCATCTATTGTATTTCTACAGTTTTTAAAGATGCAAAGTGATTATTTATTTTCTTTTTTTGTACAGCTTATGTATTGTATTATGTATTATGTAGAGAGTTATTAAGAAAGAGAGGATATAGTGAGAGAGAACTGCTTTTCTGGTGGGGTTGTCCTTTGATCCACAGAAAATGCCTCATAAATTTTTGGGGCAAAAGCACCCCATAATGATTGACCTGAACATAAGACGACACCCCTTTTTCCAGATGTACCTTTTGGAAAAAGGCTTTTTGAAAACCAAATCTTGTGTTTTACTGAGGGAGGGGAACTTTTTTTCTAAAATTATTTTCATATTGCATATTAAAAATTTTAATTTTTGTTTTGAAAGTATGGTAAATACTGGTAAAAATGTACCAACAATCACATTTAAAAATATACACTTTTTGATATACACCCATCTGAATTATGTAATATTTAGTCTATCCATCTCAGTAGCCTACCACAATTTTATCAACAGTAGAAGTGAAATCTTTTCGTAGTCTTCAAACGTGAGTAATGTCTTACGTTTTAAAATCACACAGGGGAAGTTTTTGGTCCCATCAGGCTAACATGACGGTCACAACTGTAAGCTTTTCTTTTTCTTTTGTTTTCACTCGTGATATTTACAACACACGTTACATTATGTATTTCATGGCACACTCGTTTTACTCGTATTTGGCACCACCTGTTGTTGTCGTTGTTGGTGTATTATTGACATGGCAAAGTCTAGTGTAGACCCTGAACCTAAGACGACTGCGTTTTTTCTGATGAATTTCCAAGAAAAAAACATTGTCTTATATTCGGGTCAATATGGTACTTTAAATGATGGACAGACTTGCCTACTGGAGGAAGAAAACTACTTTTCTCCCCTGACCCTAGTACTGACACATCCTTTCAGTCTCTGAATTGCTCTGAATGGATACATGTAATTTCCTGCTCACCACAGGATGATTCATAATAACTGGCATTGTCAGGAGATGACGCTCATGTGATCTGTTGATATGGGTGAGTGGATGACTTCAGGCCTGAGGAAGTGTACGTGGTTGAGGATTGTTCTGGACTGTTTATTTATTTATTGGAAGTAATACCTTTATTCACCAAGGGCATACAATTTAATGTTGTTGTTGTTATTATATTACTATGCCATTTCAGTGACACATTTGACATTATGAAATATTGACTACATTTAAGGACATTTTTGTCAGCAGACAAAAACTGTAAAACACTTTTTACATTTTCAGCTCTTCTACAATTTGGACACAATTTTTCAAAAATGTTTGAAATGAAAAAGCCCTTAAACGTACAAATGTTCATATTTTACTTCATCATTTGACTTGTTCTCAGCTTTCCTCTCACTCCCCCTCTCTCTTTCTCCCCCTTTGTTATCCATTAGCACTCTTTGTACTCTCTAAAGCAGTGGTTGGCAATAGGCAGCCCGCGTGCCAAAACTGGTCAATAATATCTGGTCCGCGCCCGCAGCCAGACCATTTTTATAGCGGCTGGTTCTGAATTAGATCTGACATGACAGCAACAGTTACTCACATTCAGAGTATGTGAGCAGAGCGTGGAGTGGAGCGGTGTGATTTTTGAATGGAGCGAGGAGCGGATTTTTTAAAAACCGGAGCGTCATGGTTTTCACTCGCTCCAAGAGCACTCCACCACCACTCCATGCCGAGTACAATTCATGCCAACAGCCCGTAATGTATCTGCATATTTAGCAATAATTCACATGTTAAACATATTTAGCTAACTAGATAGAAAAGGATCACTCAAATCAGAAAGAATGTGAAGGCTATGACTGCAGTGGACATGAGCAGGAAGTTATAGTTCTCAAGGAATTTATTTGTTCCTTCTGAAGATTTTCAGCTGACAGCTGACTTTTTTTTTTCTCAGAATTGCATGATATGAACTCAATTGCGATTTAAAAAGTCATAATTCTGAGATATAAACTCGCAATTCTGAGAACATATCAGTCTTTTCCCCCCTCAAAACTGGACTTTAACTCGCAATTCTGACTTTATAACTCTCAATTGCGAGTTTATATCTCACAATTCTGTGAAAAAAAAAGTCAAAATTAAGAGATATAAAGTTGCAATAACCTTTTGTTTTTTGTTTTTTTTCAGAGGCGGAAACGGGCTTCCATAGAACTGTGATATTTCAAACATACTGAAATACTTTAGACGCGGAGCGGCGTTTCTGATATCAATTAATAAATGCTAAATGATATTAATAAATGCTCGGAGCGCGGCGGGGAAATTGTTGACGCTCCTCTCCTCTCACATACTCTAATCGGACACCACCACACAAATGTGGCTTTTTGTTAATGACTGTCGCAGGATTTTACACAGAGTAACAGCTCACTACCAGTTACAAAATACACTGTAACAGTCAGTCACAGGCAATTCTGGTTGCATTTTTCATTAATTAATATTTTAAATTATCCTTTGACTATGTTCTGGCCCGCCATCCAGTGGTGAAATGTTTTTTTTTGGGGCCCGATACCAAACTTACTTGCCGTCTCCTGCTCTAAAGGATAAACATTTTGCTCCGTGCTTAATCTTGTAACCTCTAATATTCACAAAAGAGTTTGAAGTAGGCCGGATGGCTCTGCACGGTATTCTCTGTGAAATGAATGGCAATGACATTGACATTAACAGCCGTTCTTTCATTAGCGTTTCCCTTTTGGGCTCTCTTTTTTTTTTTTTTACTCTGAAGGGGATTTCATCTCTAGACATGTCCTTCTCATTACCCACCAGAGGTCAATACACCAGAGGTCAATACACCAGAGGTCAATTGACCTGGTAAAGGTCAAGAGTTCTGCTTTACAAATTCAGTTATTACTATTGACTTAATAATTATAAATTATATATTTGGAGAAGTATATTGTGCCAATATATTAATATATCTTTGCTGTTGTTTGTTTTATGTTCTTGCATGTCTTCATGCTTAACCTCGTCAGTTTTTTATTCTGTGAACGAGAGAGCAGAAGGTTAGGGAGGGATTGAGGAGGGCAGTAGTTTAATATTACACAGGGTGTGAGAGTGAATCTCCTTTCTGTTATTATCAGTTTTCGGGATGAAAAGTTCAAGAGCTTTCAGAGCTTGTTCCTTTCTGAAAAAAGAAACCGGATTGCAGGTTTTTCCTCTGTGCCTGAGAAACAGCCAAAACACACTCCCAAACTTTCCCATAGCCTTTTAACCGTGATAGCAGACAGCTCTGGTAAATCCCAGTGAACTTCTTTTTTTCTTTCAGAATGTTTTATTTTAAAGCACTAGTGGTGCTTGTAAGATCCAACACTAGTGAAGCATTAAAAGAGTCTCTTTCATTTGTCTTGGTCTAGAATTTCAAACAAGCCAAAATGATGACTTGACAGTTTGGCTTAAGATGTCTACAACATTATAGACAACAGTTTCTTTTCTTGGCCTGTTCTGTTGGTTCCATGCTTTATTATTTTAGGGTTCATGTACGCACATGTGGAACTTGGCAATCTGTTTTGAAATTGAACTAGAACTTTCCAGGATATGCTGTCGGTCTAGGAAGCTCCACCCCTTCGTTTTTCTGTACTGCACTTTAAATTTTGATGTAGTTCAGTTTCATTGTTCCCCAATGGTAAAATAACTTCCCCAGCCCCTCAAAACCTTCAAACCTTGACTGTTAATGCATTTAAAAATGGTATAGTAAATCTGTATAATGGTTTACCTTTTATTTATTTATTTTTTATTGAAATTCTCTACACAATTTAACACGTTTTTTATTTTTATAGATATATATTGTGAGATGGCCTATAGCATCTTTACCTGAATAATACATCTATAAATATTTTGAAATAGACTCAGTATGTTTGAATAATAATTGTAGTTACATCTTATTTATAACTTGGGCGTTAGTGCAGTAACGAAATAAGAATTTAATTATTATTTCTTTGTTGGTGTACTATCTCACTTTAGTTCTTGGTTCTGGATGGTATTTTTTCAACTTTTCAGACAATTAATGCCTCCTTAGGACTAGTCAATTTTTTTCTCCTTATTTGTTACTCACTTTGGTTAAAAGCATTTCCTAAATGATTGAGTGTAAATATTGATGTCTATCTGCGTACTGTTGTGGTACAGCACTAGATGAAGTAAAATCTGTAGATGAAGAACAGGTCTGCTTTGACTGTCAGAGACAGTAGCCGGGTTGCTGGGCTCATTACCATTCTAAAGGTCTAGCTCAGATGAATGACTGGATCATAATAAGGAAACTTCTCTTTATACATTGCCCTTCTGTCATATTTCACAACATTCCCTCAGTCTGCCAGCATAGAGAGAGAGCTGTTTCGGACTGACTTTACAGTTCCCTTTGCTGGTCTTTAATCTTTGGTTTGTTTTTATCTTGCAGGTGAGAAGGGCACTGTGACCCATGGCTCTATCGTGGATGGGAAATTTGAGGGTTTCATTAAGAGCCATCAGGGCACATACTACGTAGAACCCTCGGAGAGATACCTCAAAGACCAGAATGTGCCCTACCACTCAGTCATGTACCATGAGGATGACATCGGTGAGCTAATATTGGCATTGGAATGACCTACAGCATATCCTTAATCATCTCTTATTTAATGTTTTACTGTGTCCAGCTTGCTGACCATGTTTCTGTATATAGTGTTGATATAGTTTCTGTGGTTTAGATAATATAGATACATTTAGAAAACAAACTCGTTTTGTACAATGCCATTAAAGGTTAGTCCGTAAGGTTTTTGAAAGAAGTCTCTTATGCTCATCAAGGCTGCATTGATTGATCAGAAATACAGTAAAAAGGATAATATTGTGAAATATTAATAACTTTTTAATTAAAATATTTTAATTAAATGTATTCTTTTGACTGCAATATTCCTACTGTTCATCAATTTAATGCATCCTTGCTGATTAAAAATATGTATTTCTTTCAAAAACAACTGACCACAAAACTTTTGAGTGGTGGTGTGTATATATATATATATGTATGTGTATATATATATATATATATATATATATATATATATATATATGTATATATGTATATATGTATATATCAATTTTCTAAGGGTGATAAGTTTGTTTTTGTTTTTTTTAAGATTGGCCAGTTGTATGGAGTCATTTTAATGCCTTATATATTTGCAAGAGAATTTAAGCATTGCGAAAGAAAATAAAGTTTTGCAAATGAAAATGAAAGTATTGAGAGAAATAAATATGCTTTTTGTTAACAAAAATTAAGTATTGCGAGAAAAAAATAAGTTCTGCAACCAAAAATAAAGAATTGCAAAATATAAATGAAACAGAGCAAAAGCAATGATTTTGCAATACATATTTTCTTTACAATGCTGCTTTTATTTTGCGTTTCAGTCAAGTTTGAGCTTGCGATACCGTTTTCCCCTTTGCGCTTCACGTTTCTGCGCGTCTCACTTTGTGCCACTGTTTTGACATGGGGGTGGAGTCAAGGGACAGGCGTGTACAACAGCCCTGGGCATGCCTCCCTGGAAGTGACGTCATCGGCCCGAGAAGCAGATCACAACTAATCCAGTCATTGAGCAGAGGCATGCGGGTGGATCGTTTCCTTTTATTCACAAGCTTTAAAACAAACATGCATGTTTTCATTTTATTAACAAATGTATGTATTAAAAATCTTTTGCAATGCTTTAATTCTCTTGCAAATATATATGGCATTAAATTGATTCCATACAGTTGCTCAAGTCATTTTTAAATGCTTTAAATAAGCTTTCAGCATAATCCATTTTATGCACTGTAAAGATCCATATCAAGCTTGCTTCTTTTGACTGATAAATGAAAGCATCTGAGTGAGTCTGTCTCCAATCTGATGTTCTGAGACTCTCCCAACACTGTAAAAAAAATTAAAAAGTTGAGCCAACTTAAAATTAAGGCAACCAGCTTCAGCAGATTTTTGAGTTTTCTCAACTTGTTGTTTTAAATTTATACAACAAAGTTGAGAATCTCCTACAAAAATAAGTTGAGAGAACTCACAAATCTGCAAAAAGCTGGTTGCCTTAATTTTAAATTGGCTCAACTTTTCTTTTTTTCTTTTTTTTTTACAGTGAAGTATGATGAGCTGTTATAATGGCTGGATTATGGAATTGGTTTCAAATTGCATGTTTTGATTGCTTTTGGATGGAAAAGTGCTGTTATTAGAATTGCATTACATTATGATGTTCATTATAATCTTTTGGAAAGGTGTTTTGGATCATAAGCATGAAATTGAATGAATCAGTGTAATACAAAGCATTATCACACAAATAAAGCAATTAGGACACAGCAAAATGCAGAGCGTTCCCCCTTTTCCCCTTAAGCAGACTAGGCACAGGCTATAAACAAGCTTGAGGCTTGTAGTTTGCACCAGACCTTACTGTCTTTTGTCTTACTCTCTCTATCTTGCATTGTCACTCTCTCACCCTCTCAATCAAACATAGTGGTGCACTTTTCCAGCTCAACATGCTGATAAAGCCTCTTAAATACTAGTGTATGTCATCGTCACCTATTATAATATCCTCAAGTAAAATAAATAATAGAAAGTGACAGCCTGTCAAAGATTAGCAGCTTGGTATCTGGTACACTTTCCTCTTTATATAAAGAGTCTATACATTACTGTTCAAAAGTTTGGGGCAGTAGTATTATTTATTTTATTAATTTGTTTATTTTTTTTAATAAATTAATACTTTTATTGTGCAAAGATGTAATAAATTGTCCAAAAGTGACAGTAAAGACATTTATAATGCAACAAAAGAATTCTATTTCAAATATTCTTTCGAACATTCTTTCCTTTCCAACTTTGTATTCATCAAAGATGTATCACAGTTTCTACTTCTGTTTTAAGCATTGATACGAAGAAATATCAGAATCAGAATGAGCTTTATTGCCAGGTATGTTTGCACATACGAGGAATTTGTTTTAGTGACCGAGACAGCAACAGGACAGGACACAGATAATAAAATATTAAAATAAATAATAAAATAATGTACAAATATACAAAAATGGACAATGTGCCAAATAGCACAAACACAATATACAAAATAGACAATTCGGTATGTACAGGTATGTTAGGTGCAAATTTGAAATGCAATAAGTATGTGTGTAAAATAAAAATAAAAAGTATGATAGTGTTGTGCGTTTCATGTTTATTGTTAAGAGTTCAAGTATTCATGAGAGAAGAAACTGAGGGAAGAAACCGTTCATGTGTCTGGTCGTTCTGGAGCTCAGTGCTCTGTAGCGTCGGCCAGACGGCAACAGTTCAAAGAGGGAGTGTGCTGGATGTGAGGGGTCCAGAGTGATTTTACCAGCCCTTTTGCTCACTCTGGATAAGTACAGTTCTTGGAGAGTGGGGAGGGTTGTACCAATGATTCGCTCAGCAGTCCGGACCACCCTCTGTAGTCTGGTCAGATTTGGTAGCTGAGCTGAACCAGACAGTTATTGAAGTGCAGAGGACAGATTCAGTGATGGCGGAGTAGAACTGTTTCAGCAAGTCCTGTGGCAGGTTGAACTTCCTCAGCTGGCGAAGAAAGTACAACCTCTGCTGGGCCTTTTTCACAATAGAGTCAGTGTGAATGTTCCACTTCAGATCCTGAGAAATTGTGGGGCCCAGGAACCTGAATGACTCCACTGCAGTCACAGTGCTGTTCATGATGGTGAGTTGGGGGAGTGCAGGGGGGTTTCTCCTGAAGTCCACAATCATCTCCACAGTTTTGAGCGTGTTGAGCTCCAGGTTGTTAAGACTGCACCAGACAGCCAGCTCCTTGACCTCCTGTCTGTAAGCAGACTCGTTACCGTCCTGAATGAGACCAATCAGTGTGGTGTCGTCTGCAAACTTCAAGAACTTGACAGAGGGGTCTTTAGATGTGCAGTCGTTGGTGTAGAGGGAGAAGAGCAGTGGGGAGAGAACGCAGCCCTGAGGAGCTCAAGCGCTGATGGTTCGGGTGCTGGATGTGTATTTTCCCAGCCTCACTAGCTGCTGCCTGTCTGTCAGGAAGCTGTTGATCCACTGATAGACGGAGGTGGGCACGGAAAGCTGAGTTAGTTTGGGCAGGAGGAGGTTTGGAATGATAGTGTTAAAGGCCGAGCTGAAGTCCACAAACAGGATCCTCACATAAGTCCCTGGTCTGTCCAGGTGTTGCAGTGTGTAATGCGGTCCCATGTTGACTGCATGGGGGCCAGCTGGATTTCAGACAGGCTGGTGTCACACCGTCTGGGCCTGGTGCCTGCCTTCTCTTGTTCTTTTTGAAGACCTGGCGCACATCATCTTCTCTTATCTGCAGTTCAGGTGTGGTGGAGAGGGGGGTTGCAGGAGGTGTGAAATGGTGTTTTTTCAAACCTACAATAGAACTCATTAAGATCGTCTGCCAGTTGTTGATACTCCACAGTGCTGGGGGATGGTGTCTTGTAAGATTAAAACTCCTAGCACCAAATCAGCATATTAGAATGATCTCCTAGCACCAAATCAGCATATTAGAATGATTTCTGAAGGATCATGTGACACTGAAGACTAGGGATGCACGATATTATTGGACTGATATCGTAATCGGCCGATAATGGCTTTAAATGTAAATATCGGCATCAGCCCGATATGAAATATTATGCTGTAACAGTAATAGCACGTGCAGCGGCAGCAATGTCAGCCTCCCCCGGGTCCTAAAGAATTGAAGGAAAATATGCAACGTTGCTTGGTGATTTTGCTTTGGAATCTTTAACTCGATTTTTTTCTCGAAATCAGATCTGCTGCTTCTATTGCCTTCAAACAGCTGTAGCTCAGTCATTTTTTTTTGGCCGATTCCAAAAAGTCATATATCATTTTGAAGGTAATTTTGGAGAATGTGAAAATTATAAAGAACTTATTTTTGAAAATTTGCGCATTCCAGCTCATTTTGCCAGCACGGGTCACATATCAGTATCGGTATCGGCCAAAATTAGTTGAAAAATATCGGCATATCTGATATCGGCAAAAATTCAATATCGTGCATCCCGACTGAAGTAATGGCTGCTGAAAATTCAGCTTTGCCATCACAGGAGTAAATTACATTTTAAAATAGTAATTTTAAAATACAGTTTAATATTTCAGAATATTGCTGGCTTATTGTATTTTTGAATAAAATAAATAAAGTCTTGGTGAGAGTAAGAGACTTTTAAAAACATAAAAAAATTGTAATGTCTGAAATGTAGTGTACATGCACTTATAAAGTGGATTATTCTGGTGCTCGATGCTGATTGGTTAATATAGCACTCAAATGTATAGCCTAGTTCACCTGTTTGCTAAAGGCCTCTTAGCTATGTGTATCACTGTTAGGGAAGATTCTGGCATTGTTTACTCACCCTCATGTCATTCCATTCATTGTTGCTTCTTTTCACCTTTCTTCTGTGGAACACAGAGGAAGATATTTTGTTAAAAAAAAATAAAAAATGTCAATGGTCCAGTATTTATTGTTGTTTGAACACTCACTACCAGAAAATATTCCTTTATGTTCCACAAAAGAAAGGACATCATACAGGTTTAGAACAATATGAAGGTGAGTAAATGATGACAGAATTTTCATTTTTCTTTAAGAGAATGCATTACAATATTGGACACGCAACAAGGAAACTTGCATCTGCTGATTATAGTATTAACAGCATGTACAGTACTAGTGCAAAAGTAAATTAAGTGTCTTTTCCACACTCCTCTGTCAATTCTAGTACTTTGAAGTGATGAAGTGCTCAGTAGCACTATCAGCTGTGGGAGGAACTAATTCCAGCTCACACACATATGCTGCTTACACGCTGGGTTTGTGCATGCACAGTAAGTTAGAGAGTTTATCATCATTAAAGAGAGCTAATTAATGTATGTTCACTGCAAGTGTGGATGAGGTCAGATAGAGACAGTGAGCTTATATCTATGGGAAGGAAATAGAAAGAGTTAATTGTGGCTGACAAAAGTCTATTGAAGCACAAGGACAGAGGTCAGAAGGAGGGCAGCTGGAGATGGGAGTGAACTATGGATCACTCATTAGCTCATGCAAGGCTCAGAATGTTTCCTGTGGGTATGTTTCTCCACTTTGAGGAAAACCTCACTGAACATTTAAATGATAAAATCCAAAATTGTGAAGAATATAATTGACCATATTTAGTCTTGGTTTCAGTCAATTTCTAGAATTAGGCCTAGAATTATTTATTATCTCATTTGGCTGCTGTTCTTAATCACCGACTTGTGGGAAATGATTCTCACTTGAGTAATTTAATGCTCCAGTAGAGCTTAAGTCAAACTCCTGGAGGCTGCTGTAAACAGAGACCTTACACAATCACAGATATATCCCTTTGAGAAAGCATGAAATTCATAATTTCATCTACATGCATTCATTACAGTGAATACATCTACTGTACTGTATTGATGCAGATTAATGATAAATAGTTTTTTTTTATTTTTTTCAGGAAGTCTTTGTTTTCCTGTAGGTGATTTTTTCCAAGTGGGACATGTTCCTGCTCAACATCCTTTTGGTGCTGGGAAAAATTCCTTTCAACCAAGATTTTAGGGTTAGGTTTAGGGCTGGCACAATTCTTAATAACCCGGCATTAGCCTCTAACAATTCCACTCATCCTACGATACCTTCTCGCAAGGGGTTGTTCCAATACCAGCACCTTGCGGAAGTCATCCAGCTTAGGTTGACCACTATGGAGTTTTTTGAAAATTTGAATCTGGTTTTGTTGCATATTTTAGTAAACTCAGTCATCAAGGTATGGGTTGTTAACTCTGAAACAGTACACTTCCCACTTGGGACAACCTCTCACAGCCACAGCTTGCATTTCTGAGTAGTTGTTTGTCAGTTTAGCTTATGTTGTGGTGTTGTTTTGCGGGTTTATTACTCAGTTAAAATCTGTCAGTGCATAAATAATTTTCACTGAAACAATCCTCTTTTTTATTGTTCATTTTTCTCAAGAGTAAAAGACGAATCTGAGATTTTAGCTAAAAGCTCGCCATGCTTCCATTTTAGATTACTTTGACAAGTCAGAGACTTTTCTCATCTCAGAAAAAAGATTTTGGTTCTCTCCTCGAGGCACTTGTCATTTCCTTTTATACTCATTTCCTCTAGACAGATGTCTCTCTTGTTCTGCCCAACATAGATTTGCAGTTGAATGGGGCTGCATTCAGTGTAGGACAATAAAAACCTCACAGAGAAGAAATGGAATTGTTGTGATCAGAGATCAGAGTCATAGTCTTTCCTTAACTACCACAAAGAACCTTCAGCTACATACATATTCTCTTCTCCTCCAGGCCCTCACCTGACAGAGCACATTTCGATGACTCATTGTCTGGACATGTTAACATTATTCCACAACAGTCAGTTCCTGCTTGAAGAAAACAAGTTCTCTCAGGAGCATGAGAGATGTTTATGGGTGAGCTGTCACCTAATATCTCAGTCCTGAGGTTAGTCGTCCTTTGACGGACAGACTAATGCAGCAGTTCCACTCAACCAGAAGCATCATTGTGAAGTCAGGAAGCCATGTAAATGAAGCTGAATTGTATAGATTATTAGGAGAGAACCCAATGCTGGATCCTCAGTATCTGTGTGTGGTTACTGTGCTCTGTGGAGTTCTCACAGACACTGAGTGGACCTTCAGAGCTCTGCTGTCTCATTAGACCAGCTCTCTTCTCTCACTGTGCCAGTGCCTGGCTGTCCTGGGACTGAGAAGCCATCAGCCTAAACCTGTCATGGGTAATTAGACTGGTGTGTGTGAGTTGCACACATGCACACTGCTTAGGTTCTGTTATGTTGTTTTCATTATTTCTTGAAAGTCTGTCCTTATCTAATCCATGAGTTGGGTAGATACTCCGCCGTTCATAAGTCACCTGTCAGTGACGAGCTGATATTCATTAGAATGACACCTGTACCAAATTTTAAGGCACTGACTATTTTTTACTGTACTGACAGCATTTTACATTTTGATGTGAGTATCATAAAGTCCTGGATGCTTGAAATAAATAGGCTCCAAATAGTGAAGTCAAAAGTTCTTCAACATATTGGTCACATTAGCATCAATAATTTCTTTAAACGGTGCTTAATCTTAAAAGATGATAAAAAATTGAAATTTTTGTGTCTTAACTGAACTGTGTGTACCTAATTAATTATGTTTTCAGGACAATTTATACACAGAGGTGTGCGAAATTTGACAAAAAACAGTTTTTGGGGAAATCCTCATTTGTAACAACAGTATTAGAATCAATAGCACATGAAAGCATGCAAAAAGCAGAAAGTGTTTGTTTTTGTTTTGCTTTGTTTTTTTTTATAAAAAAAAACGCGTGGAGGCTTCCAACTGCTGGCTTGCATTTTCTGGAATGACTGCACCCTTGAAAGTTAGATTGCATATAGCAGATCACTTCAGTTGATTAGCCTGCCAGCAGGAGGGGAGCAAAGACTCTTTGATTGTGGATGCTGGCAGGATTCCAATATAGACTTTCCATTAAAAATATACAATATCTAGAGGAAACACTTGATTTTACTCTCATTTTCCTTTCTGCTCATGTTTGGTTATTGCAAGAAGTAAAATCAGAGTCCAGAATGAACTCTTTGTAATAAATATTACCAAAAATAGTCTCACACACACACACGTGTATGTGTATATGTGTGTATATATATATATATATGTATGTGTATGTATGTATGTATATATGTGTATGTATGTGTGTGTGTGTGTTTGTATAGTTAATGAAATGAAACTGAGGTGATTTTATATGATTGTTTATATGATCAGATTGTTTGTAAAGAAATTAATACATTTATTCAACAAGGATGCAATAAATTGATCAAAAATGAGAATAACATATGCTACTTTTTTATTATTATTATTTTGAACTTTCTTTTAATCAAATAATCTTGGAGGGATAAATGATTTCTGGATCATGTGACACTGAGGACTGGAATAATAATGGCTGCTGAAAAGTCAGCTTTGAAAGAAACTGTCAGTGCTGTATTAAATTCTGTAAATAGTAAGCAGTGCAGTTGATATAAGAAGATTTTATACTCTGCAGCCACAAAAAGGCTGAGTCGTCAAGTATCAGTAACACTTTATGCTGTTCCCATTACAGTAACAGGAATAGGTGGACTTGGTAAAGGCTGTGCTTGCAGTTCTTCCTTAGGTGTAATGTGTGATAGTGCTCTTTGCAGTTTCCTCGCTGAAAGGCTTCCCTCAGGATAAATGTCTAGTTCTGACTCAAAATCTTTTATGTAGTATCATATTCAAATAAATAAAAAGGCATAAAGGGCAAAAATGCAACAGGTCGCCTAATTAGAGACTTCACATGTTAACAGTATAATTTTAAAATATACATTAAGAGAATTGTGTTGCTTTAGTTTTCAAGAAACTCTTGATTTTTTTTCTACCCAGATTATCCTCATAAATACGGAGCAGAAGGCGGCTGTGCAGATCACACTGTTTTTGAGCGAATGAAGAAATACCAGGCATCTGCAGTGGAGGAGCCCACCCAGGTCAGCGCCAACACCCCTTCACACATCTCCACCGATTTCACCAACTAGCACCGTGATTCTGATTTCACAATGCAAACAAACATGGAAACCACACCACACAGAGAGATCTAGAACATTTCCTGTTTCACATGATTCTGAAGTTCAGAATTCAATTTGAAACCTTGCCTGAACACATCTGTACTTCATCTGATATAAAGTAGATATAGATTATAAATGATGATAAATGCTTTATTTTATTATAAATAATTAGAAATTATTTTGTGCTCAAACATAAAAATGTTTATCTTCACAGCCTCTTCAGTTAAGTATTTATACATCTTGCTGTTTTCTCTGCAGCAGAGGAACCACGCCATTGATGACGAGATGGCTGATGGACCGGTGATCCTGAGGAAACGTCGTGCAGCACAGGTAGAGAGAAATACCTGTCAGCTCTTCATCCAGACGGATCACCTCTTTTTCAAATACTACGGCACCAGGGAGGCTGTGATCGCACAGGTACATCTAAAGCACAGGTGACTTAGTGGTGTATAGTGCCTGCTGCTTTTTATATTGGGCATTTATAGAGTTGTTCTTTTTGGTTGTGCAGATTTCCAGTCATGTGAAGGCCATTGACTCCATCTATCAAAGCACAGATTTTCAGGGCATCCGCAATATCAGCTTCATGGTGAAGAGAATTAAGGTGAGTGTGTTTCTCTCTTTCTTCGGTCTACTTATTATTTATATGCATGTCGTACCCTGTTTTTTTATTAATTTTATTAAGGGATTAAGTGCATTTTGTAGTTACTGATGCTAATGTAAATATGTCTGGAACATAAATAGGATATTCTTCCTATCTACAATGATTTGCTGGCTAGAATACAAGTCTGTCTCGACTGACTGGCTCATGTTGTTATGGTTGTACAGAGGGGTTACAGATCTTGCCCAGTATTGACCAAATGTCAATAAAAGCATGTCAGCCCATGTACTGCAGCTCTTTTGAAGACTTGTACAGTTCACTTTTTAGTCCCAGACTACTGCTCTACAATTGATTTTTTTGGCTGCTTCACACAGAATGTGTTTTAAAAAAGGTTTTGTACAAAAGTGTTTTGTGCACACAGACAAACTTGACATTCTGTTTTAACAAAGCACTCTTACATGAGATGGTGAAAACAGTCAGTGACGTCTTTCTAAGAATGTAGACACAACACAAGATGTTCGATCTATCCTGTATCTCATGTAGGCTAAACACTGCAGGCTATCATTTGCATTAAACTGAAGTTTGTTTGCGTCTTTGTTTCAGATCAACACTACTGAGGATGAGAGGGATCCTACTAACCCTTTCCGATTTCCCAACATCGGTGTTGAGAAATTTCTAGAACTCAACTCAGAGCAGAATCACGATGACTACTGCCTTGCCTACGTCTTCACAGATAGAGACTTTGACGATGGAGTCCTGGGTCTAGCCTGGGTCGGGGCTTCTTCAGGTACGATCAGAGATGCACATACAAATTCTCCCCAGTTTCATCTCCTGAGAGGTTTTCAGTGAGTGCTAGTGACCTAAATTAGTGTCTGCTAATATGAAATGAAATCATCATACATGTCAGGAGGCGAGGCAGGGCAGAAGACCTGTGAATCAGATGTGATCTGCATTTGGAAATCCAAATAAACAAAGTATTATTATTAATAGTAGTAACACATTTGTTTAAAAGTAATAAGCATGTAAATAATTTAAATTCTGTATTCGACTGTATTCATTATGTTTAACTTCCTATTAACATAACAGAAGTCTAAGAAAATAGCATTGATTCTATTTTTTTTTATTCTATTTTTAGTAGTTATATAAACTGTGTTAGTCTTAAGGTAAAGAGAACTTAGACAAGGACAGCACTGCATCCAAGCTTTGCATACAGAATAGGACTGTAAAGCTGAGTATAACTTGCCTTTGAGCTCCTTGATAAAAACCCTTTTAGTGTTTTCGCATATTTGCTTTTCTTTAACACAAACATGTTCACTTTAACAGCAAGATTCTTTTCATCACTTTTAGTGCATGTTTGTTTCTATTAATGTATTCATGTTGCTAGGGAGGTGTGCATCTCTCACATCTCTTTGGCATATTTAGAATGTGAGACCACTTTGAGGATTTCAGTTAACTTTTCTGCCTGCTGCACAGGTATTCACCAATACACAGATACACAGCTTGTTGCATAAACAGTTCTGCTTAATTTATTTAAAAATAAAGTTTTGTATTGATTTTTATTCGATAACTCGAGTTTATGAGCATTTATGTTGTCTCGTTTAATGTATGCAGTGTCTTGAAGGCTTATTAAGATGCTTAACCTATTGTAAAGCAGTTGAGTCCTCATTAGGTTAATTGTGTTTTTGCACCAGATGGAACTGGATGCTTATGCATATTTCAGTTTTAGTTCTGAATATTTTTGAGCATTAAACAAGCTCGTATCTACATAATGACTTTTGAATGTCACTTAAAAAAATCTGTAAATAATGTCTTTATTTCAAGGAAAATTAAGAATTGTCTTTTATGGAGTCTTTCTCTTTGTACTCAAAATAAAGAGCTTTCTGGAACATTAGTACATTTATGATAAGCCAGTCCTGAGACTTAAACACTGTTCTTCAGGGAGAAAAACACACACATACTCACAAACATCCTGTCAATCAATAAAGGTAAATTAGCCTTGTTAAAGTCTGCTGCTTTGGTCCCGCTCCGGCTAGTCACTAGGGACAGCAGCAATTGCTCTCTTTGTGAACCACTGAGCTGAGTGAACAAACTAATCAGCCTACATGTTTGTGTTTGTATGCAAGTGTCTTTGTATCATTAGGCAAGAAATATAACAGAAAAATTATTCAAACATGCTTACAATTTGATCCTGATAAATTGTGCTGATATAATAATCTGTGATAATACTGATTTGAATGGCTGAATTGCAAGTTCAAGCTTTTTCCCTCCAGTGTGGACATTCAAAACAGAGATGACAAATTTCAAACACTAAACTGTTGGAATACTGTTGGAATAAAGATTCTTAGAGATGTGTAGCCCACCTTGCTTGTGAGTTGTAAAACTGAAGTTTTGTTATTTTGCCAGTACACTTAATTATTTTTCTTTAGTCTAATTTGTGCAGAAGGTTTGTGGGAGTTTAATTATTACACAACAATTTTACAGGTACTAGTGTTCTGATGGCAGAGTCTTTGCCCTCTGTCTGTGTACACAACACCGGTTGTTTTTATTCAGTGATATTTGCTTCTTTTGTGGGCATTTGAGCCACAGCTACAGTGAGATCACTGCATTTCTACACTTCTACAATGTTGACTGATTAATCAAGTTTAAACACCAGCGTCACCAAACAGTATTTTTCACATATTCCCCTGTCCCAATCTTCCATTGGTTGGACAAAGAGAGGATCTTGATTCAACCCCAAATCATTGGTAAAGCCAGTGTTGCTGTGTCAGCATGGTTGGGACAATCAAACAAACAGCAGGTTGAAAGGGCCAAAGTATTTATACTATTTGGAGAATTATAGTTGAGTTTGCAAATAAAATTTGAACTAGAAGGAAAAGAATAATTAACACTTATTACATTCACTTGAACGTCTGAGGGAAGCTTTAAGAAATGTTAATGAGTAGAGCAAAATAATGTATACAAAGTAGTTTTTATTGTAATGGCTCTTTTAATTCCTTTATGATTTCACCACTTAAGGATGATGAGGATAATGATAGATCACACAGAGATTTTATGTAATTTAGGATTTATTTTATTTAATTAATTTTTTTCTCTGGTTTCAGGCAGCTCTGGTGGAATCTGTGAGAAGAATAAGCAGTACTCTGATGGGAAGAGGAAGTCTCTGAACACTGGCATCATCACAGTGCAAAACTATGCTTCACACGTTCCCCCTAAAGTCTCCCACATCACCTTCGCTCATGAGGTCGGGCATAACTTCGGCTCTCCGGTGAGTCCTTCTCTATTCATGTGCAGCATCCTTGACAGATTAGCAATAGACAACTTTAGGTTACTCACGTAACCCCGGTTCTCTGATAACATGAGTGAGGCATCTCACTATGGGAATCGCCTCGGGCGTGACCAATCCTGGAAGCACCAATTACACCACGTCTGTCCATTGACAGACCAATCACAACAGTGATGAGGGAGTCCCGCCTCCCCAATATATACCACTGCATAACGGTCCCTACCTCATTCTCAGCATATCTCTTCCCCGTGCTCCTGAAAGTGGGAAGTGTGGTGAGATACCTCACTCATGTTATCAGAGAACCAGGGTTACGTGAGTAACCTAAACTCAGACCTCAGAGTAACATTTGTTCGGTATCTCACTATGGGATATAGACAACTCCCGTATTGCAGATATGCTGTCAGAAGTATTATTCACAGAATAGGATGGAGACATGTGAAATAAAAACAACCTCTGTACGAGTGTTTTTTTTTTTTTGTTTCGTTTTTTTTTACACACTTAGGACGGAATGAGCCAACGAAGGCACTGTAACATCCAGCCTATAAAATCTGACAAAAGTGTGTGACGAAGCCCAACTCGCCGCCGCACAAATGTCCTGAATTGAAACGCCCTTAAACAACGCCCACAAGGTGGCTAACCCACGGGCACTGTGAGCCCTCAGCCCCTCTGGAGGACTTAGACCCATGCTATTATAACTCAATATAATAGCTTCCACCAGCCAGTGGGACAGAGCTTTAAATCGATATTATCTATCGGCTCAAAAGGAGGCTGAGAGAGTGCATTAAGGACCACGGACAGATCCCACAGCGGAATCAGCGGCTTTGAAACCCTGTTCAGATGCCGCGCACCCCTCATAAACCTGCACACAAGCGGGTGTTGACCTATAGTATTTCTGTCAATCCCCACATGGCATGCAGAAATTGCAGCAAGATAAACCTTAACGGTAGAGAAGGCTCTGCCCTTATCTAAAAGTTCTTGCAGAAAACACAACACCTCTGCCACTGATCATTGAAAAGGTACAATTTGCCTTTGCGTGCACCATAACACAAATACATCCCATTTCCTATCATATGCAGAGCGCGTCAAAGCCGCTCTCGCATTTTGAATTGTTTCAATCACCCTCGGAGGTAAACCCATAACACTTAAATTCAACCTCTCACGGGCCTGGCCCAAAGAGCCACTTTGTCCGGTACCGGATGAAAAATCTCTCCGTGCGCTTGTGAGAGGAGGTCTCTGCGCAACGGGAGAGGCCAGGGCCGATCGCGCAGAAGTTGGATTATCTCCGTCAGCCACAACTTCCCTGCCCAGTTCGGAGCGATCAGTATTATTGAGTGACCGCACTCTCTTACTCTTTTTAGAGTTGGTACGATCAGACTCAAGAGGAAACGTGTAAAGCAATACGTTTGGCCACAGGTGAGCCAAAGTATCCACACCCATTGGTGCACCTTCTCTCGCCAGAGAAAAAAATAGAAGGCAATGGCAATTTTCGTGCGAGGCGAAGAGATCTATGGCAGCTCAGCCAAACCTCTCCCACAACTGGTTCACTACCTGAGGGTGGAGAGTCCATTTTCCGTACAGAGGATTCCCCCTGGACAGGAGATCTGCCCCCACATTCATTATTCCCGGGACATGAGTCGCCCGTAATGAAAGAAAATGCTTCAAGCCCCACACAATGAGTTTTCTTACTAGACTGTGAAGCTGGGGAGAATGTGTTCCCCCTTGGCAATTTTTATATATGCCACCACCGTTGTGTTGTCCGATCTGCCCAAAACGTGGTGATTCCGTAGGAACTGCACAAAATATTTCAATGCTAGAAACACTTTTAACAGTTCCAGGAAGTTTATATGTGCGTTCTGTAGCGAGACGGGCCACTTTCTTTTCGCTATTCTGCCCTCGCACACTGCACCCCAACCTGTAAGCAATGCATCCGTCGTTACCACTTTTCTCAGAGACACAGCTCCCATCAGAGTCCCTGATTCGAGAAAAGCGCAATCTCTCCAGCAGAGGAGAGCGCGCAAGCAATGTGATGACACTATCACTTATCGGTTGAGGTGGCGCTTTGGACATAAGTGCTGTGCCGCTACCCAGCACTGAAACTCTCATTCGCAACATTCCCAACGGGATGACAGACACTGCAGAGGCCATCAGGCCTAGAAGAAGTAAACATAGTCTGAATGAGACTTTTTTCCCCCTCTGGAAAAGGGAGAGACAACCACGAATTGACCTGATACGCTCCTCTGATAGAAACGCCTGATACAGGTCTGAGTTCAGCCTGAGACCCAGGTAAATTATTTCCTACGTGGGCACTAAGCAGCTTTTCGTCTCGTTTATTTTGAAGCCTAAGCTTTTTAAATGAGACACAAGCAGATTCTATCTATCTCTGCCTGCCGCCGTGACGGAGCAGAGAGGAGGAGACCCGCCATTTTCAGCGGTGTTAGAGCTGCCTCGACACATTTCGTAAAAGTTTGTGGGGCCAAACCGAACGGAACCGTCACATTCGTAGGCTGTGCCCTCATAGGCGAACCTGAGGTATTTTCTGTGCGCCGGGTAAATGCTTATGTGAAAGTAAGCGTCCTTCAGATCTACTGATGTAAACCAATCTCTGGGACGAATAACATTTGTATAATGTTTTTTACTGTGAGCATTTTGAACTTGTACTTTCTGAGGTGTTTGTTTAGGTTCCGCAAATCCAGGATGGGACGGAGACCCCCGCCTCTTTTGGGAATGACAAAGTACCGGGAGTAAAAGCCGTGCTGGCTGTCCTCCAGCGGCATCACCCGAATTACTCTTTTTCTCAATAGAGAGGTTATTTATTCCTCTAAAATCCGAGCTGACTCCCCTTCTGCTGTTGACATTAACACACTGTTGAAAAGTGGAGGTTTTACAGCAAACTGCAGGCGATAACACTGTTCTATCGTGGATAATACCCAAGGGTGTACTGCACATGCGTGCCAACTCTCTGCATGGGCAGAGAGCGGACTGCTGTAGCTCTCACTCACTAATGGCGCCATCCAGCGGCAGAGCTCGGGATTGCAGCTCGGATTTGGATGTATTTGTGTATATTTTTGTTTTTATTTTCACACAAATCTGTGCCCTTGGCCCACTGCCTGGATGCACAGGAAACATTTTTATTTCTTTCAAAGGGGAACACTTGTGTAAACTTTCATCCTCTTGCATAACCCTGCGGGTGGAGAGGGAAGAAACAACGTGTGGGGCACTGGATGAACTGGTGCCAACACTCCAACAAGAGAACTTCCTTACTCTGAACATTTTTCTGGAATCACACCCCGATGCTTCTTTGCTGGAGGGTGGTAACAAGACTCCTGTGCCGGGCAGAGGGGTGCTACAGAGACTCCGTGAGTGCTGTAGCCCCTCGTTTGACCCAAAGCCAGACCACAGGTTAGGTCGCCCGCCACTTTTTCCCTCCCTGAGGGATAGTTGGTCGATGCTTAGCCACTGCTGCCGCAAACGAGGCCTTGCCTCTAGACTGGGGCTTTTTTGGGTGAACCTCCACCTGCATTGGTTGCTGAGGTGGGGGGGGGCCTAGGGTTTCTGTACCCTGACTGACCCCCCACTGGAAGCAGAGGCAAACCCTGGACGCATGGGTTGGGGTGGCCAAGCAGTCGGCTTCCTGAGAAGGCAAGTTTCAAAAGCTTCCCCATCCTTCTTGCGCAAGTCGCACTACTGACGCATATTTGTCAATGCAGTCCCGAAAAGGGCTTTCTGCTCCACTGGGGCATCGAGGAACTCTGCCTTCTCCCACTCTGATAAGCCCGTCAGTCCCAACCACAGGGCTCTTTCACCCACCACGGCCAGGCCCATGCTGCGGCCGCAGTTCTGGACCGCTCCCCTCGATGAGTGCAGGTTGAGATCTGCAGTGACACAGATTTCTTCCCACAAAGCTGAATCGGGTGACCCAGCATCAATCTGCCTCCCCATCTCCTCCATGAGCTCAGCTTGGTATGCTGTGAGCAGTGAGGTGGCATTTAGGGCTCTGACAGCCAGGGTAGAGGAGCAGTACATTTTTTGCCTGTGCATGTCTAACTCCCAAACACGCTATGCACAGAGGGTGAGAGTCTTTAGACGAGATCATAGACCCGCATGCACACGAGACGAGAGGGATCTTTCGCTGTGCTGCTGGATGGGCTTGCAGTCACCATAACAGAGATGCGAACACCGAGAGATTAACAAGATCACCACAACGTGCCTCTTGATAACGTGTCTTACAGCAAATTATTCCCATAAATGCGCTGGGATCGTACCGATCCGTCACATCACTTAACGTGAGGGAATAATTAAGAGAAAAAAAGAGAGTGTTTTCCCATCCAAAAAGTAGTGTTCGGTGACGTACCTAAAAAACGGCCACTCAACGAGGATCTGCTGAGGTTAGCTTCCAAAAGGATCTTCACAGGGAAGAGAATGAGAGAATAATGTAGGGACCGTTATGCAGTGGTATATATTGGGGAGGCGGGACTCCCTCATCACTGTCGTGATTGGTCTGTCAAACGACAGACGTGGTGTAATTGGTGCTTCCAGGATTGGTCACGCCCGAGGCGATTCCCATAGTGAAATACCGAACGAATGTTTGAAAGAGAACACCCCTCAGCTGAATCCTTTATGAACAAATTAATTTCACTCTCTAAAGCTCTAAGAATAAAGCACGCATTACAGTACTGCCTTTGAGACATTTAAATTGTGAAAGTGAAAGTGACGTGACATATGACCCATACTCGGAATTTGTGCTCTGCATTTAACCCATCCAAAGTGCACACACACATCAGTGAACACACACACACACCGTGAACACACACCTAGAGCAGTGGGTAGCCATTTATGCTGCGGCACCCGGGGAGCAGTTGGGGGTTCAGTGCCTTGCTCAAGGGCACCTCAGTCGTGGTATTGAGGGTGGAGAGAGCGCTGGACATTCACTCCCCCCACCTACAATTCCTGCCGGCCGGGGACTCGAACCCGCAACCTTTGGATTACAAGTCCGACTCTCTAACCATTAGACTTCCCACCAGATTCATCTTGTCAGATTCATCTAGCCAGTCTTTTGTCGTAACCTGACCTTGCATTTTCTCAATCCACTGTAAATCGTTTCAGTTTAAAAGCAATTGCTAAGAATCGGCCCATGGCCCACTGAAAAATAGTGGTGTGTATTTTCAGACTAGTTTTATGTTGTAATTGCAGGCCAATTAACATCTAGTTTCTGCCAAATACTTATAGTTCAGTTGCAAAGAGAGTATTTTTAGAATAATGATAATTAGTTAATTTAGTTTATAAAGCACTGGGATATCTGCTCTCTCATTATGGTCTGTTCCGGTGGTTAGCTAGAAGACCAGCTGAACATCAGTTTGGCCAGGCTCCTTAAACCAGCTTAGGACCAACAAACCAGCTTTATTCTGATCTACAGGGGTTTTCAGGAGCAACAGGACTCCAATCTATGTACACAAGGAATATTAGAATGCCAAAATTGACTGAGCAGAAGGGCATTCCTACTCATTTCAAGAAGCATCCTGACATTTTTAATGACACACAGGACCTTATTTTAACATCTTTTTTTAGTGTCCAGTCCCCATCATTGTAACCATCATGTAGCAAAATGTGCATTACCTGCATAGATTGCAGAGAGAGCACCCCCTTCTGGCATTAGTAACACCTTCAAAAGCAACCTTATTTTTTCTTGTTCATTCTGGTACTGGGCAGGTTTCCAACCCTTCTTACGTAGCTTCAGGCAAACGCTGCAGGGTAATAGCTGCTGGGATAGTGAATATTTCAAGTGTGTCTGTACGCTTGTTACTGATCACACCGGTCTTCTTTCTCTGTCTTCCAGCATGACTCAGGAAGTGATTGCACTCCGGGAGAGTCTAAGACTCAGGACCAGAAAGAAAGAGGCAACTACATCATGTATGCCAGAGCCACATCAGGAGACAAGTTCAACAACAACAAGTTCTCCATTTGCAGCATTCGCAACATCAGCCAAGTGCTGGATAAGAAGAGATACCTCTGCTTTGTTGGTGAGATTTTAACCTCCTACGAGAATTCCCTGTAAAAATTTTCTGGTAATTTTCTGCCAGGATATCATTTAATAATTTTATGGACAGTTTCTAAAACACAATGCAATGAAGTGCAAAATTACAGGTAAAACGCCTGTAAAAAATAAATGCAGAACATTTTCATATTAATACAATATATCGTGCCTTATTTTACAGATTTTTGTATGTCACATGATTGTGTGGAGTAGTGTTTAAGGCTCTCGGCTGAAGCGAGCCATGAGCTATCACGGCGGTGGCCTCGAGTGAGGCACTTAACCTCAGATCACTCTGGGAGGATTGTTATTGTAATGAGCTCATGGCGCCGTTCTGTAGAAAACTGATTCCACCAGCCCTGATCAGGCAGTAGACTTCTTTTTTTTCAGTCTCCCTTTCTCTCTCTCGCTGTCTTGTTCTTTTCCAGAATCTGGACAGCCCATCTGTGGTAATGGTTTGGTTGAGGTTAATGAAGAGTGCGACTGTGGCTATAGCGATCAATGCAAGGACCAATGCTGCTATGATGCCAATGCGTCAGAGGAACAAAAGTGTAAACTGAAGCCAAACGTTCGATGCAGGTGCGCAATAAGAACTTTTAACAGTGTGTTTAATCTGTATCATTAGCAGTAATTTGTTAATTCGTTAACACCTATTTCATTAAGTGCAATAAAGCATTCATTTTTGTCCTTGTACTTTTCTCTTGCAGTCCCAGTCAGGGTCCATGCTGCACGTCAGGGTGCGACTTTAAGTCCAGCAATGTGAAATGCAGGGAGGAGTCTGAGTGTGCTCTTCAGGGCATGTGCAATGGAATCTCTGCCCTGTGCCCCACCTCAACGCCTAAAGAAAACTTTACATCCTGCCACACAAATACCCAAGTCTGCCTTAATGGGGTATGTGCTGCATCATGTGCTGTGTGCTCTATTCTGTACAATGCATATAGAATGTTTTCTGTCCCTTGGAATTGACAATGCTATAAAAAGTCCTAATATTGAGAATTTAATGTCAAAGTATAAACAGATTTTGCATTTAATAACTAATACAATTTGACCTATTTGTTTTCACATTGGCACGAAATAACATTTTCATGTTGGCCCAAATGCATACACACAAAAACTTCCAACCATTGAATATTTCTCACTGTATATGTGCATATGCGTATGTAATAGTCTTTGTTTTGAGGACATTTTGTCTGAGAATGTCATTTCTTTCTTTTTCAGCTTTGCTCTGGCTCTATCTGTCAGAAGTATGGTCTAGATGTTTGCACTTGTGCCACTGAGGAAGGGAAAGATGAGACCGAGCTGTGTCATGTATGCTGTATGAATAAGGGTGAGTAACACCAACAGATTTCTCAAGCATGCAGTCTAGACCCCTACAAATCTCCAGCACTTAACATGTAGCCTTTTTTTATTGTCATAACATGTAAAGTAATCACAAAGAAATATAGATTATTTAATATATATTTTAAAAATGTATTTAACAAATTTTTATCTTTGTAGGTCAGCCCAACACTTGCAGCAGCACTAGCTCAGATAAATGGGCTGAGTACTTTTACAAACAGGTCACCACGTTACAGCCTGGCTCTCCTTGTAATGACTTCAGAGGTTACTGTGATGTCTTCATGAAGTGTAGGCTGGTGGATGCTGATGGCCCTCTGGCAAGGCTTAAGAAGGCCATTTTCAACCCTGAGCTTTACTCGAGCATTGCAGAGTGGATAGTGGCAAGTGTCTCATTTATGTAATCCATAAATTATTATTATTTTTTTATTTTACATTTATTTAACCAGGAAGTCTCATTGAGATATAAAATCTCTTTTATAAGAGAGACCTGGCCAAGGTAGCAGCCTTTAAATTCACCAATAGACACAAATTTATCTAGTTTTGGATCTTTTTGCAAACTATTCCATGCCCAGGGTGCATATGAAAAAGCAGTTTTCCCCAGTTCTGTACAAACTGGAGGTATGTTAAAAAGCAAACACTTGTAAGAGCGTAGCTGGTAATTGGCAGAACAAAGACAAAGAAGAGTACAGAGATAAGCTGGAAGTTTACCTAACATTGCTTTATAGATAAAAATGTACCAATGCTGTTTTCTACGTATAGCTAATGATGTCCAACCCACCATCTCATATAGAATGCAATGATGAGTACGGGATTTTGCATTTGTAATAAAACATAGTGAAGCATGGTATACCGAATCAAGGCTTGTTAAGATAGAAGAGGCCGCATGCATGTATAATATATCATCAAAATCAAGCACAGTTAGGAAGGTAGCTTCTACAAGTTTCTTTTTGGCATTAAAAGTAAAATTTTATTTATTTCTAAAAATAAAAGCCAAGCTTCAGTTTGAGCTTCCTGATTAGATTAGCAATATGTACAATGAGCAAAAGCTTATCATCAATCCAAATACCCAAGTACTTGTAAAAAGGTACTCTTTCAATAATTTTACCATCAGATGTAAAAATACTAAGATTATCAAGTACTTGTGCCTGAGCTTTTGAAAAAACCATACACTTTGTTTTCTGTGAATTTAAAACTAATTTTAAACTAACCAGAGCATCTTCCAGTGACTGAAATGCAATCTGAAGCTCTTTCACCGCCTGTGTTATAGATGGAGCAAGTGTATAAATAATAGTATCATCAGCATAAAAGTGTTTTTTTGCTTGAATGTCCTTTCCCAAATCATTTATATAAATAGAAAACAAAATACTGGGGGACCCCTCTAGACATATCAAGAAAATCAGATTTGAGATCCTCCACATGAACACACTGAGTCCGATCTACCAAATAATTTCTAAACCATTTCAGTGTCCCTGGTCCGAAACCAGCACTGCTAAGTTTGTTTAAGGTATATTAAGGTTCTGCAATATTAAGGTTCTGCAATATATAAATATATTGTGGAAACTTAAATTCCTGTAGAGCTGCTTTGCAACGATTTGTATCGTAAAAAGCGCTATACAAATAAACTTGAATTGAATTGAATTTAACAGTAATTCATTATTCACTGAATCAAACGCCTTAGACAGATCCACAAATAAGGCTGCGCCGTGCTGTTTTTTCATACAGGGCACCAATAATATCATTGAACGCTACCGTAGCAGCACTAATGGTCCTATGGACAGTTCTAAAATCAGATTGAAAAGTTTCAAATGTTATCAAATAAAATCTGTTTTAACTGTGTTTACCTGAGATAAATACTTGTTCCCTGCATTTGTTTGTGGCTTTAATCGCTATAAAAGACCAAGAGAAGTGATATTTCACTCAGCAATATTATTTATTACTTGCAGTGCTCATCTCATTTTATTATTTGTGTTTCAGGCGCATTGGTGGGCGGTTCTTCTAATGGGCATTGCTCTCATCATGTTGATGGCTGGGTTCATTAAGATCTGCAGTGTGCACACACCTAGCAGCAACCCTAAATTACCCCCACCCAAACCACTGCCAGGTAATGTACCCCAAATGATCCCTGTCTAAACCACGTGGTCATAAGCATACATGATGTAGTGAGTTTTGAGTATAAGCGTAAGATAAATCTTATAAATTGTCTTATGTAGCATGATGCTACAGTGTGCATAAATGGTTACGCAACATGCATTCAGTCGTGTAGTGTGGACAGAGATCTTTTCTGAAACACAGTGGAAATGCCAGCATGAATGAAAACGCACTAGTGTAAACGTAGCATTACATCTGGGGGTTGGGATACTTCCTTGACGCCTCACCGGAGCCAATCACCAGCATTGATTTAGGCACATCAAACATGCCGCATGCTTATTGGCTCACTGATATGGATGGGATTTACCCATTAAGTATGCAAATTTGGTACCGAACGACAAGACATTTTTCAATGCTCGATGGTATCGAGGCAATTCTGTCGATACCTAAGAAGTATCAAACTCAATACCCAACCCTACTCTAACCCCTCACATAAGCGCTTGTCAATGTGAAACAACGGGCAGAGGCAGTTGCCACCTTTTAGACAAGGCGTGAACTATGCTGTTGACATTTACGCAGTGTCCACTTTACGCATACCCTAGCGTACATGTAAAAACTGAAGTATACTTAGAGTTTTGGTCCAGAGTACAACCTTAAAACAATCACTCAAACATCCACTTTTTTCTGTAGTCAAAACTATTTTAGAATATTTTCACTTTTCTTCAGTTCCGAAAAACACATTTAATGATTATTAGAGTGGTGGACTGATTTTGAACAATTGCCTTACCTCCAAAATCCTAGTTTAACCCCTGCACACATGCAAGGTGATTAATCATACCTGTTTGTGTTATTGTTTAGGCACACTGAAGAGAAGAAGAAATCCCGCTGCACAGACCCAGCCGCAGCGCCATCGCCAGCAGAGAGAGAACTATCAGATGGGCCAGATGCGACGCTGAGACAGCCTCCTCATTGCCTTGGTTCTTCCTAGTGCCTACAGTGGGAAACACTTCACTCCAAAGAGTTAGCTGAATCAATCAATGAGCCCCATCTACAAACTAAGAAACTGGCAAATAAAAGGACTTCAAAGGACTATACTTAAGAAAACAAAGTTTTAAAGAGTGAGAAACCACTGCTCTGGGAGCCAGCAAAGCTTTCGTTGCATAACTCAGAGAAAAATTCAGAAGCTAGTCATGAGGAAGAGGACATAATGATTTTTGTTCAGTTTTTTCTGCTTTTCATATTCTTTCTCAAGTGATTAAACCCCCTTTTTTATCCTTTTTTTGTGATTGCCACCCTCCTGTGGAGATGAGCATGATGGGATCTCACATAGATATTTCTGTCAATCAACAATGGTTGAGAGAACTCTTTAAAGAGACTCGTTTTCCAATATGTAATTAAGATGTTTTTAAAATGCAAGCAAAAGGATTAAAAAGCTTTTATTTCTGAAGCTTTCTCATTGTCTCATGCGTGCAATTGTACAGAGATCTCAAAATACATTGGATCTTTTTCAGTCATGTCATTTTTTTATTCTGTTGGAGAATGATAATTAAGGATGTTTAACTGACACTCAGGATATAATAGAAAGTAACAGCACAGAGAGTTTTTGTTTTTTTTGGTGAAAGGCCTTTACCAGATTCACTTTGCTGAAAGCCACATTTGTGCAGAGCACTTGTTGTTTTTTGCCCTGCTGATAACCACTTAATAGCTGTAGTTCTTCATTCCATGTGGGCGAGGGAGTTAATGAGATGGGTGATGGTTAAAAAAAAAAAGCTATGTCACTCCTGATCTGCTGAGAGTCACTGTTACTTTATGTTCAGCCAGTAACACTGGTCCCGCAGGAGATAGACTTGAGAAGATAAGCACAACATCAGGAAAGATTTGGTTTTTAAATACATTGTTTTTATTTTGCAATAAATAAACACAGTAAATCTCAGTGGTGTGCATTAGTGAAAGGCTGGGATATATATAGAGAGAGATGATAAAAGCAATCTGTAGCTCCTTTAGAGTGTTTTTACACACCAATCAATATTTATACAAAGCAACTTTTCTTAAAGAGATTTCAGTCATTACCTCTTTTAATAGCTAAAAAACAACATATCCAGACTAGCAGCCTATATAATCAATACACATATGCCTTGTGTTGCGATATAGTGCATCTGAACCAGCCCATGGTAATTTAATTTAGGTAACATCCTTTTTTAAAAGAAATCCTTCCATTCTCTCTAAATGTGTTTTGATTGTTTTCTGTTTGTGTCTCAACAAAGGCGAAGGGTTACAAATAATTCCTGCATCACAAATGTCCTTTTTATAAAGTTTTCTTTTTTGCTTTTTGTATTTCAACAGACCAGGAATATTTTGTCATCTGTTTAAGTTTGAGTGGGATCCTGGTAGTGTGACTGAGAGTGTTTCTAAAGTCTGTCTTCTCAAACAACCTTGCATCCTTTAAGGATGTGCATTTAAAACATGGATGATTTGCTTTATTTCTAGAAGATGAGTATTGCTGACTATAAGTCCTCCCTTAGATCTAAATCATCACCTCATTTGTGTATGTCTCTGTACGTGTTAATGGGAAATGGGTTTTTAGTGAGCTTGACTTTACTGTTCTGAATGCAATTGGCTTCAAATGAATCATTTCTGTGTTATTCTGTGGTAAATGGGTTTGGTTGAATTTGTAAGGGGATTTGGCCTAGGATTTAATTTAAAAAAAGAAAATGTTTTTGCTCGTCTTGCTATAAGTTTATAAATAATGTGCACTGATATGTAAGCATGGTGTGTGGATAGAATATGAAAAACAAGATGGAGAAAATGTCTAATACTACTGTTTGATTTTAATGTCCGCTGTGTTTTATACAGTATCTTTCCTTTTCTTTCTTTTTTGCTTTATTTTAGTTTTTTTCTCTTCTCTTTTGCGCTCACTTTTGAAAATTTTTACTAAATACTTTGCAAAAAGTATTGTGCAAAGACATGTAATTTTTTGAAGTACTTGAAATGCATTAATAAAATAGCCTTGATCAAAACTCCTTTCACTGTCTGGTAAAATGTCCATGTGTTGACGTAAATTGTATTAATTGCTTGTATGCTCTGCAAATTTACACTAATGCATGGTTTTTCTTATTACTTTATTGCATATTGTAACCGTATATTTCAAGAGCACCGCTGAAGTATTCAACAAGTCATCACAGTATATGTCAATGTTAGAAATCTTCCATTCATGTTATATTTAAGTTGAATTGAGTCGCATGCATCTTTCACAAATAATCTTCTCATAAACTGAACATTTTGTTGTCAACCTCTCAGCCTCTTGTTATACAACTTGTGTAGTTATGTCAAATCTGTCGAATTCATAATCATTTGTTGCCAAGTTCAGTTGCAATTCTAAAGAGGAAAGTGATGTATCCTATGTCTACATTTGACTTTATCCAGGGATGGACTGGCTATAAGTTGTCGTCTAAGTGAGCAAAAATAAAATTTAGTTAAACTAATATGGCTAAATATATTTCAGGATGTGTGCTAATTAAAAGAAAGCATCTATATTGTAGTGCCATAGAAATATGACTTGAAAATAGTATTACAATTAAAACACATTGGACACGCCACATACATGAACATTTTATAACAGGCTACTTTGAAGATATCTACAACACACAAATGCACAGATGGTTGCTTGGAAGTTGAGCTCATATTTTTTTTATAATAAATGATCTGTAATGGGACAATATTTAGTCAGTTTTGGGAGCCTAATAAGAGTCATACTCTATTTCAGAAATAAAAAGGCAAAGATGGCAGCTCTTAACAGTGTTCAAGTGCTAGGCTATATAGGTTATGGTACCAACAAAGTTGTTACACGATTTCTCCCCTGCCACATCCACATCACTGGTTTCAGACCAAAAACTCTTCCGAGCCAATTAACAAGGTGCCATTTTCACACAATTAAGCCTGCGCAAGGAATCGTGGGAGTTAAGTGTCCTTAGGCTATCCTTCGAACTCCTTCATTCCAAAGTGACCTTTTTTTTTTTTTTACTTCAAAAAGCCTATCCAAACAACGGCATGTCCAGCAATACCCACTAGAGGTCGCTAGAATAATTATACATGAAATGGAAGCTTGAAAATGCTAGAAGCTTTTTGTGTCTGCTTTAAAAAATAGATATATTTTTTTTCTGTATTTCTCTCCTTAACAGTTGTTGAGATTCTCTTGTCTGCATACACATTATCATGCCTGTTTCTGGTGTATTGCATTACTTTTTCCTCTTATTTTTAGTCTATTCATCTTGTTCATTTTTTAAAAGTTGTTATACTGAGGCACTAAAGATCTTTTAGATCATTATGTGCTGAATCCAGGCTCTTAATCTTTAGTCAATATCTTTTTTGCCTTTTATTCCTATGTGAGCGTTCAATTGATTCCTTATGAATTTATATAGATCTGCCATCTGTGATGGCAAACTCTGTCTCCTCTAACACTTACTTCCTCTGGGTCTCTCCAGCTTTCACTGTGATCTTCCCCACTGTGAGCTGTGGTCCTCTGCTGCTTTTGGCCCAAGGTATCATGGTCTTAACCGTGCTCCACATGTTTGAATTTATATAGGTTTGCCATCACAGATGGCAGATCTATATAAATTCCCAACTTCCCTCCCAGGTGAAGCGCAGTATCATCAGGTCACCAATGTCAGTATCCAGATCTTGTTACCTGAAATCTCCTCAACTCTGAGAAAGAGCAGTTAAGTAAAGTGATTGTTCAGGTTTACTTCATTCAGTTTTTAGATTCCTATAATAAACAACAGCAATTTGGTGAAAATGCATGAGAGTAATTGTGTGCGCATGCTTTTGTTCAAGATGCTATTTTAGTCCATTGCATACTTCCCTGCAGTTTTCTGCTCTCTGTTTCATGTTCTCGGCACACATGTATTTCATTCATTCATGCGAAATGAGTTATTCTGATGAGAGCTCTCTGTGTGCTATGATGACTAAATTGAGTGGTTTTCCTTTGAAGCGGAGCTTGTTACTTTGAGCTTTTAGAGCCCAGTACATAAAACATTGATGTTCTTCATCTCGAATGTTATCAAGCAGTCTTTCATTTAGGGATCTTTGGCTTACTGTTAAATCAAGAGCTTCTGCTACTGTCACGCTAATTTAAGCTTTTAATTATGAACCAACCATAGTTATGAATTGTACTTGTACATTTATTTTAATGTATATTCTTGTAATTATGCACTACCAAACATGCTATGTTACATAGGCTTTATTCTAGTTATAGCAGATGATGGTTGACCAGATCAAATGTATCCATATGATGATGATATGGATGATGATGATGAGAGTCATTACAATGCTCATTAAGGTAATGCACAAGAACACTTTACTACGATCACGTTTCCTTAAGATTCAGCTGCTGATATCAATGTGAATTGCATACTTACAGTGTTATGGGTAAATTTTCACTTTCTTCCAGTGTCCTGGTTAGAGAGACTGTGAGGGTGGGCTCGATCTTATCGGTTAGGTTGATGAACTGGATCCTGAATTGATAGTGGAACACTAATGGAGAAAAACAGATTAGAACAGTTTATATTTTTCCAAAACAACTGGGAAACAATTAAATACAAGTAATCACAAACATTAATAGTGCACAAATGTTTTTTTTTTAGGTTGTTATAGCTGTTTCTCACATTTATAGGGCATGTGTGAACGGGTTTTGAGAAACAGTCTCTTGGTTGTGCCAGTGCGGACTTTCTTGATGTCATAACCCAAAGTGTTACAGCGGTTCTTTCGGCAGTCCAGACAGTAGCCTTTATCGAAAGCCGTGTTGTCGCTGCACTTGTAGGCCATAATCTGCTTGTCTTTGTTCAACAGGGAGTCAATGAAGAGATGCACAGCATGCTTCACTGTCTGCTCAAAACCTAAAGTTAGATGGACACAACATAAGACTAATAAACAGCAAATAATCATAGGTTCACTTGTTTAGCTTAATCACACTTGTCTGTCTAGGTTTACTGTGGTGTGTTTTGGTGAGTTAGCAGTGACGCTAATGCTCAGCTAAATTGTGATGCCATATACACAATACTGTTCAAATGTTTTGGGTCAATTCAATTTTATTTAATTTTATTTTAATGAAATTAATCCTTTTTTTCAGCAAAGAAACATGAAATGCATCAAAAGTAACCAAAAAAACACATTTATAATGTTACAAAAGAGGTCTGTTTCTAATTTTGTTCTTTTGAACTTAACTAAAAAAAAAACTGATGCATCATGATTTCCACAAAAATATTAAGGAGCACAATCTTTTTTAATAATAATAATAAGCCATTAATAATAAGAATAAATGTTTCTTGAGCACCAATTCAGAATATTAAAATGATTTCTGACGGATCATGTGACACTGAAGTAATGGCTGCTGAAAATTCAGCTTTGCATTACTGGAAAAAATTACATTTTAAATATATTGAAATAGAACATATTTATTTCAAATTATAGTAATTAAGTAATTCATTTCTGTTTTTACAGTATTTTTGATCAAATGCAGCCTGGGTTAACATAAGAGAAAAAAAAAAAACATTTTCAAAATCATACTGATCTCAAACTTTTGAAAGAAAGAAAGATCTTTCTCCTATTAATGTTTACAGTTACAGTTGTCCCACCCTTGCAATGTGCCTGTCAGAGTCATGGACTCATCAGGATTTCGGGTCTGTCTTTTTGCTTCGATTTTTCCCATAGGGATTTTTAATTGCCTGAAGGCATATCTCAGTAGGAGAGCAGAACAGAACAGGGGTTTGAAATAATTAAGTTGTCAGGATGACAGCTGCTTTTATGTGTCTATGCCTTTCATCTGGGAAGCTGTCGTTATTAGTTAGCCGTTCTCATCGAGTCATTAATGGGATGTATCTCATTCTCATCCTCATCTGTCTCATCCTCTCTCTGTTTGTACATTCATCCATTCGTCTATCAATCCAAGCAATTTACCCATAATCCCATACTGGGCTAAATGTGCATAAATGTTTTGCACGTGCAGCTGGCACCCTGGTTGAAATGATCCTCCATTGGGATAGAAGTCAAAGTGGGCAACAGGCTGTTTGATGCCCACACTGAGCCCCATGCGCTCTTGGGTAAATGTGTGGATGGCATCCACAAACATCCTCAGGTGAGAGTCTTTCCGTATGAGACATTCCCTCAAACAATGGACCTGCAGGATCCAAACCTACACGAACAAAACAAACTTAAATGTAATATATAGTTCATATTTAGCATCAAGCAGGGATAAATGTAGAGTTTTTTCATGTTTAAAGTATTTGCTGAAAATAAGATGTTCGAATTTAAAATCTTTCTCGTATTTATATATTAACACCATTGTTTAGTGAGATATTCACAATGCTGACAAGACTGTCTCACCGGTAATTCTTCCCAAGGTTTTTCCAGACACAGCTAGGTTACTCCCAGCAAACCCCGATATACTGTATGAGCTCCAAGGCTGTAGCCTTGAATTGGGAATAAGGGAATTGTTTGAAATCCTTTTAGGACACTCACAGATTAATGCCATGTAAGTGTTTTTAGTATTTTTGCCAGTAGAAAACAAAGCAATTTACACTATTTCAAAGGTTTAGGGTCTTTTTTAAAGAAATTAATCATTTTATTCAGCAAGTATGCATTAAATTGATCAAATGTGACAGTACAGAAAAAGACACTACATGTCAGAGTGCTGCGCATGAGGCTATTAACTCCGACAACACTGATAATAATAAGAAATGTTTCTTAAGCATCAAGTCAGCATATGTGACCCTTGACCACAAAACCAGTTATAAGATTCGATTTTTTTTAATTGGTATTTATACATCATCTAAATAAATAAGCTTTCCATTGATGTATGGTTTGTTAGGATAAGACAATATTTGGCCGAGATACAACTATTTTGAAAATAATGCAATCTGAGGGTGCAAAAAAATCTAAATATTCAGAAAATTGATTTTAAAGTTGTCCAAAGTCCGTTAGCAATGCATATTACTAATCAAAAATTAAGTTTTGATATATTTACGGTTGGTAATTTACAAAATATCTGCTATCTATTAACATTCTACTGAGTCAGTTCCATGTAAGATGTAAGGATGGTATCATTATTCGCTTGGTAAATAAATTCGGCATCCATAACTGTAAAGAGACTTGTATTCCCAAACCAACCCTCACCTCTAGCCACCTCAGCAGGTGGGCAATGTCCTGTCCCACAATACGTGTGTTCTGAGCAGCTATAGGGTAGTGATGGTGTGCCAGAGTCAGCCAATCTGCAATCACTACATTGATGCTTCCTTCTGAGCTTTTTAGTGCTGATGCCAACCTGGAAATCCAGTTCTCCATCATTCCATCCACCTGCAGACCAGCGAGGAGGATTTTATTTATTTATTTTTTCAGATGCATCTGCTGCAGCATAGATCACATCTGTCCGGCATATTTACATATGTAAAGGTACCAAGCATCAAACACCACGGGACCACCATGTACAGAGGTGTGTGAAAAAGAAAAGGTTACAGTATCAATGCAAAACCCATTACTCCCCAGGAAGTACATTTATGGCTGGGAAATATGATAGTAATGGTTGCCAGACATAAGAGAATTTATGAGGACCTCTAAGTGAATATTTAATCTTTTCCAAGTGCACTGTAAAAAAAAAAAAAAATAATAAGTTGAGCCAACTTAAAATTTTAAGGCAACCAGCTTCAGCAGATTTTTGAGTTCTCTCAACTTATTTTTGTAGGAGATTCTCAACTTTTTGTTGTATTAACTTAAAATAACAAGTTGAGAAAACTCAAAAATCTGCTGAAGCTGGTTGCCTTAAAATTTTAAGTTGGCTCAACGTTTTTATTTTACAGTGTGTAAATATAACATCAAATCCTGAAGCCAATGCGATGCTTTAAGTGGGTTTACAGATTTCCAATGTAATAGAACCCGTCTGCGAGCCAGTAAGGATGCAAAGGCAATAATGTTTAGTTGTCTTTGAGTCAGACATGATTCATCACCTCGAGCACCAAAAATAGCAGATTCAGCAAATGGCTTCAGTTGTACTTCACATACTTTAGAAAGTGTATAAAATATGGTTGACCAGTAAGTAGTAACTGGGGCAATCTCTCCCTCCTCTGTTTTAATACTATAGGCATAGTTCACCCAAAAATAAAAATGATCATAATTTTCTCTGTAAGAGGTTCTTTCTTCTGTTGAACACAAAAGAAGGCATTTCGAAAAATGTTGGTAAACAAACGATCAAAATATTACAGAAATCAATGGCTACCGTCAGCTGTTTGACTACCAACATTCTTCAAAACATCTCCTTTTGTGCTCAACAGAAGAAAAAACTCATACAGGTTTGGAACAAGTGGAGCGTGGTGAAATGTTTATCCACAGGTCTTCTGGTTAGGCTGAATATGTTGAGGTGAATTAATGTTTCTCTAAGCAGATTCACAAATTTTAATATGTAAAGTTCGCAAAGCTCGTTGCCATTATCTAAGAAGGTACATTAGATGTGTAGTGTATCTCGGGGCAGAACTAAACTGACTGTGATGCAGTACTGTAGAATGCAGATATATCTAGGAAATAGTGGCTGCTCTGGTCTAAATCCTCATTCACAGGAAAACAAGCATAAGATTTGTATAACAGTAAGTTTATTTTATTATATTAGGTCTACATTAGCAGAATGACAATACTATCTTCAACATTTTGAATGCAGTAATTCATCTCAAAAACTTAAATTTATGAGAGAATAAGTTAAAAAAATCTGAACCTGAAATAATAAGGATAAATGATAAATAAGGATAAAAAGACACAAATATTGAAATATCTCTTTGAATTGTACAAACAACTGCTATTAGTTTGTCAATAACAAAATTAGTGCCAATAAATAAATTACTATAATAATGTTCTTTAAAAGAGGGGGAAAAAACACATGAAACAATTTTATTTAACAAACAATAGCTACGAAATACCTAAAAAAAACCACATTAAGCTTTGCTAAATCTGAAATGTGACGTTATATACAATACTGCTCCTATAAGTTCTGATGCAATTATTTTCTTGAACATTTTGACACATTGTAGCATAAATACACATTTATTTATTTTTAAGCTTATATGTAATAGTTTGTTGCAAATTAATTTTTGCATGCATAGCAATTTTCATCTCATTACCTCATGCGAGTTACCTTATTAGCAGTTATGCATGCAGTCAGTAGCTTGTCTATTCATCTGTTGTATTGTTTCGTCCTGACTTAACTGTTTACAGACAAGGAGGCCTGCTCATCTTTGATTAAATAGAGTGGACAGTAAAGTACCCTTTTCCTTCATTTTACTGAGAGAAGAACATCTGCTTATGGCAAGCTATAGGGTTGTCAGATGTCTGTGAAAATGAACATGCTAAGAAGACAAACAGTAGTAGGATTAGACAAAGGAATGAAGGAAAAAGTATAAGTGCAATGCTGGAGTTTAACTCTCTCTGGCTGAGGCTAGACAAACTGCATTGACTGTATCTTAAGAAACAAAAAAGGAAACCTGAGATACCAGTTAAAAATTATGATTATCTCTATATACATTCCAGAATTGTTAATATGGAGGTTCTGTTAGCACCTGTAATCTTTTTCTGGCAGTGGTGTTGATGGTAAATACTCATAAACTGTGGATGCTTTACATAAAATACTGTTTCTGCTGTTGATCGCTCTATAGAATAGATAGAATGAATGGTGATCTTTGAAAAAGTTAAACTTGTTAAGAACCTGAAAAAGCCAGAATTATAGATAATTAACACTTGCTGTCTTTCATAGCTGCTTGGTTTCATGAACTGACTTGGCAAAAGACTCAGAAAAGAGATCTAGAGGAAAAGACAGAGAAGGAGAGTGTGTAGAAATAACAGTGCTTCTTGTTTGAGGTCTATGGTGAAGGAAAAGATACCACTTTCCCTCTCTTTCTAGTTCACGGTGTTCAATTCATATTTATCTTTGATACTGTTGTTGTCTTGAAGGTTCTTCTCAAGCTCAGGGTGATGCAGCTCAATCATCAGGAAGTAGATCACTGCCCCGGCCACACCGCCCACCATCGGCCCGACCACTGGAACCCACCACCAGCCATTTCCAGCACTGAAGCCACAGATGAGAATCAAATCAGGACTGGGCAAAGTTCTGAATGTATTTTCAAAGAAAATTTCAATTATAATGGAATTGGTCACACACATATGGTGAGCAGTTTGAACTCGAATGACAAGAAGAAGAATTTACTGAAATTCAAAGAAAATTCAACACTGTCACACAAGTTTCATAAAATTTGTTGTTGATTACAACAACCAAATGGACAAGAACAGATCACTTTTAAGTTGTTTTGTTTATGTATACATACATATAAATACATAAAACGGACCCAAAGTTTCACCAAGGCTGCATTTATTTGAACATAAATGACATAAACTTGGGGAAGTCGTGGCCTAAAGGTTAGCAAGTCGGACTCGTAATCCAAAGGTTGTGGTTGTATTCGAGTCTCGGGCCGGCAGGGATTGTAGGTGGGGGGAGTGAATGTACAGCGCTCTCTCCACCCTCAATACCACGACAGAAGTGCCCTTGAGCAAGGCACCGAACCCCCAACTGCTCCCCGGGCGCCACAACATAAATGGCTCCTCACTGCTCCGGGTGTGTGTTCACGGTGTGTGTGTGTTCACTGCTGTGTGTGTGCACTTTGGATGGGTTAAATGCAGAGCATGAATTCCGAGTATGGGTCACCATACTTGGCTGTATGTTACATCACTTTCACTTTTTTTCACTTTCATAAATGCAGTAAAAATAGTAAGGTTAATATGTTCATGTGATGACAGCTGAATTTTCAGCAGCCATTACTCCAGTATTCAGTGTCACATGATCCTTCAGAATCATTCTAATATGCTGATTTGGTGCTCAACAAATATTTCTTCTTATTTTAAATGCTAGAAACAGTTGTGCTGCTCACTATTTTTGTGCAAATGTGATTCATTTTTAGGATTCTTTGATGAATAGAAAGTTCAAAAGAACAGCACTGATTGGAGACAGAAATATTTTGTAACATTATAAATGCGTTTACTGTCATTTTTTATCAATTTATTCATTCTTTACAAAGATGTAGATGCCACTCTTTTTTATATTTTCAATTTCATACAATGACATTCAGACATGTTTAAGTGTTTTAAGTGACCAAATATTGCACAAATTGTCCAAATATATTTTAAGAAATGCAAATTTTTTATAGGTGGTACTTTGCATATTGAGAATTTATATCTAAAGAATTTATATCTGAAATTTTATATATCTAAATATTTCATGGGATAAAATATTAATTGAAAGCATGCATTTCTTTGAATTTCATTTTATTTTATTTCTACATCAATTGTCCATTACAATTGCTTTCTTTACCACCTTAATTCAAATTTAGAACTGAATTAGAATTTATAAGGTATTCTCAGTCTAATTCAGGACATTACAGGTGAGCTGTTCATCTGTCAGGCTGGTGGACGATTTCAGCAGTGTTGGTGTCTAGCTCTATCTGTGCTTAGTGTGTCACTCCAGTGCTCCCCTTCTGTAGCACTTTTTCCCTCCCTCAATCCCTTGATCCTTTTATAGGCTACTGAGAATACAAGTGCTGTCCTTGAACCTTCTCTACAAACAGGTTGGCAAAGGTAACTGTAAACAAATGCATTTTCACCGCATGTAGACACTTTGCTAAACTGAATTTAAGTAATCTTCATGTACACTGTTTATAACACCAGAGCCATTTTCCCTCAGGTAACCCCTAATCTGTTTTCAAGTTGGAAGAAAAATTAAGCAGACAGATCAAGCATTTCCTCACGTAGGCCTAGTAGGCTATTGATATGAGATTAGCTCTTACTGGACGTCATTCTGTGCTGCATTGTGTTACTGTACACACCCTAAAATTTCCTGTTACAGCATAAGCAATAATACAGATAAGGGAACATGCAAAAAATCTGAACAAACAAAAAGAAAAAGAATATGTAAATGCATAGGGGGTTTTCTGTACCTGAACACCTCTAGTCCCCATCCTGCCATAGCAGTGAAGAGCCGAGGTCCCAAGTCTCTGGCAGGGTTGATGGGATAGCCGCAGTTCAGCGCCATGGACACTCCGATAGCTAGGATGCTCAGACCAATAATCAGTGGCTCCATTCCTTTAGGTGCCCCAATATTCTTCTTATCTACAATGGCTAAAATACAGAGGACCAAGGCACCTGTGCCAATCACCTGCAAATAGAGAAAAATTAGAAAAACAAATATATGCTTATGATTTTCATGTACTGTTCCACTTTTAATTCCCCTCTTAAAACACAATAGTTTCTAAGCCGAAGCACATGCTTTAACATTGGAGTGCCGTTTAATTTCATTGTATAATCACTAGTGAGATTATGTGATAATAAAAAAAAAACTAATTACTGTGTTTTACTCACCTGATCAATGAATCCATTTAACAATGAGAGATCTTCATGTGGATATGAGGCAAAGATACCTGCTGTGGCATTTTCACCAACTACAATTTGTTTTCCATCAGCAAAATTTGCGAAGGCACCTATGGACAAGAGAATCATAGGTAGTAATTTAATGACTGTTTAGTGTAATTGTAAAATAATTAAAAATAAAATTAAAATAAATTTTATAAAATAAAACATAAAAAAATACTATTGCAATCTAGAACAACTAGGCTTTTGGTTTACAAAGCAAAGCTGAACCAACGTTATGAAAAGTGACTGAAGTTGTCACTGACTGGAAAGTAAGCTTCCACGTCATTAGTTTAGCTTTTCACCACATTATTCATAAGAATGAGCTCATTCAATCCAATCACTGACCAGTGCTAAAACAGCTATACCTTTAACAAACTTTTAAGAAGTCTGCCTTAGGTATAAGAGGAGCCAATAACAGAAACCAAAAAATAGAAGTGCCCTGAAAACTTACCATAGTACAGACAGAAGACAGCACAAGACCCAACAAAGGCACCTAGAAATTGGGCTGCCACATAGACAGGAAATTTCTTTAAGGGGAGTTTCCCCAAGACGACCATAGCCAGAGAAACAGCTGGGTTCACATGTCCACCTGCAATGAGATGCAACAGCTGAGCGACTGCAAACTTTTGATGAAAGAAAAGTATCTGTATTGGTTTTAGTGGTCTATTTTTGTGTGGTCATTTTGTATTGATTGAGGTATGCATAAAAGCATGCTGAGGGTTTTTGTAGTATAGATTGTCATCTATTAGAATCAAAAGAGCAAGCTGCGTCATTAATCTCACACTCACACTTATGTGCTTTCTCTAATTGCTATATAGGTATATACTCTCACTTTCCCACTCCATAATCCAGAGTGTTCCTCATAAACACTGGCTGCAAAAACTAGTTGAGGTAGTCAATGGGAATTGGGTCTGACATAATCTGCCTAAATCCTCATACACCACTGCATGGTTTAGTAAATGAAGAGAGAATTTTCATTTTTGGA
Source organism: Barbus barbus (assembly GCF_936440315.1). Classification (NCBI taxonomy): domain Eukaryota; kingdom Metazoa; phylum Chordata; class Actinopteri; order Cypriniformes; family Cyprinidae; genus Barbus; species Barbus barbus. The sequence goes on along the minus strand of NC_136729.1, from coordinate 17,722,977 downwards.
TAAACTAGCCCTTTAATAGTAACAGGCCAGTGTCTACACCTGACTTCCACCTGGGACATATGCTCTAGAAAAGCTCATTAGTTCAATACTGTAGTCATCATCACAGCATGTAAGATTTTCATCAGTCATGTGGGCTGCTGGGCTAACCAACTTATTCATGGACAAATGCACACTTTTGACGACTTTTACTGCAGAGCTCTGGCTATATTTAACATCACATACATATATATTTATATATGGCTCTGTCTCCCCTTGTGACATAGTGAGAGGAGAGAACTGCTGAAAGCATGAGGAACACATCTGCTGCTCAAGACTCATGACCTCTGATAATTCAGTTGCATTCATCACCACAATAACACATGCACAACTGTGTGCTTGAGGTCCAGAAGCCACTACCGAATGATAAACCACAGAGCCTCATGCCCATTGACACATTTCTCCTGAACAACCCAAAGTGCAACACCACAATCATTGCCCTTTTATTCACATAGATTTTTAAAAAACTTCTTCTTGATTTCATCTTCCAAATGTGCAATTGTCATAAAAGCAATTATTTAAAAAAAAAGAGCAAACATGAGAAAAAGTGCAATGAATAATTATTAGTATTATTAAATAAAATATTAAGTGTGATGTTAAATTGCTAATATAAATAAAAGCACAAATAAATAACACAAATAAATGTATTTTTATTATCATCATTCCCTATTATTATTTTATGTAATTATTGTTTTTTTAGGATGACCATACACTTCCACAGTGCTAGTAAATTGTGCACTAACAGCTTCACCCTCTGCTGATTTGTGAAAACACAGTTCCTGTGTGAACTGAAGTGTGTCCTCACAATTACGATGCTGACTACTGTGACCCTAATGAGAACTTATGAAGATGACTGACACATAAACGCATAAAATGTTTTCTGTTTTTAGTGTAAAATGGTGTGTTGTAATGGCCCATCAGATTTAGGAGATATAGAGCGGTGGTATTAAAGGGATAGTTCACCCAAAAATTAAATCAGTGGTTCAACTGTAATGTTATAAGGCTACGAGAATACTTTTTGTGCGCAAAGAAAACTAAAATGATATAAATAAATTCTTCTCTTCCATGCATCGTGGTACTCTCATGAACATTTGTCCTTTCTGGGCCTTGAACGTGTCAGTTGTGTTGCTGTCTATAAAGGGTCAGACAGCTCTCGGATTTCATCCGAAATATCTTACTTTGTATTCTGAAGATGAACGAAGGTCTTATGGGTTTGGAACGGCACGAGGGTGAGTAATTAATGACAGAATACTCCTTTTTGGGTGAATTACCCCTTTAACATTAAGTGGCATTGCATCTTATGCTCAGAAGCCCCTGGCACATGTAGGCACATCCAGTTTTCAGGGGCATGTGGACTGTGTAATATCCCACTAAAAATTACAGAACATGACATGGTATGTTGTGACACCTCCAGTAGTGGCTGGCACATGCAGCTGTCTGTCAGAGCATAATGTAGATGGTAATATACACACTTGACGGCAGAACAATATTTAATTCACTTTATGTTGCTTTCAAACGTACCAGAGTTTATTTTTACAACCATTTGGCTTTTCTGTACTGTCCGTTTTATATCTGTCTCATGTCCCACTGTGTTTTTGCAGGGCAACTTCAATGATAAGCTTTTAAAGAATTTCCAGGAATCATCTGCATTATTATAACATATTATAATAAAAGCTTCACCTCACCATAATCCTTGAGGAATTCTCTTAATGAAGGCCAAACATACATGTCCAATCTGGTTTTTCAAACCCGACACACACCTCCACTTGACACTAAGCCTTATGCAAGATTTAAGAGCATGTACTTGACCTATCATTTCCTCGTCCCCCTGTCCATCACTACAGTATATTTTTGAATGTGAGAGAAACCGCGCGGATCAAATACAATAAGCACAAGGATTCCCCCCTCTATTATGTCGTTCATTAATCCAAAAATTTGCACTGAAGCAAATCCACCCTTCACTCTCTCTCTCTCTTTAGGGTCAAAGGTCAAGATGGAATACTCGGTATGGGATATGTTTGATCCAGCTGTCTAAGGCTTATTACCACATGAAAGGCTTTTTCTACCTCACTAGCCTTTTTACTCCTTTGACCAGATTTAGGTTTTGATAGAATAAACACACATAAACCGCAATAGAGGAATAAATTGAGCTGTTTATGTAATTTTGATTAGATCGTGGATATATTGTAGTGTTGCATATGGCGAGTAGGTGGTTTGCGTCGCGTGCAGGTTGAGCATCGCATGTTTTGTTGAGCATGATCAAAGATCACAAACAACTGTGAAAAACAGCCCTGATGGATAGCTAAATATGACCTTTGAAATGAGAAGATGCTTTGAACTCAACTGTCCCAGACTAAAGCCTTTTCTTTATTAAATGCATTTTTATGCATTTTGGAATCATTTAAAAGTTCCTTTCTGATTTGTGTGTTATTTTTATAGCAGACTATAGGTAATGGACAGTCAGGTAAATTTATTTAAATGTAGCAAATGTGCATGTTACATAACCACAAGTGTAGTTTTGACTTTTCTATTCGCCAGTGTGACCAATTACCTGATACGCCTCCTGCCATGTACACAGCCAGCATCACCCCTAGAGTAAAGCCAAAGTGGATGGTGAGATTTTCTCCTTGTTTTTCTCTGCTGAGAATAGTCTGGGCCACTGAACCACAACCGAAGAGCTGCAAACAGGAAATGGGCAGAGAGAAGACAATTTAAGAAGACAATTAGTTGAAAAAAAGCTACCGCCAAATAGATAAGAAAAGCACTCTTCAAAACTAATTAGCAGGACAGTTTGTTCAAATGCTCAGGTCAAGGACGGCACCCCAAAGCAACAAAATCTGTCATGCTGAATCAGAGTCTTTTCATGTAATTAACACCAGTAGAATACACTGTAGAAATGTCTAAGTGTATTTCATGTTTTAGTATCTAACTGAAATCATTTAAGTCAGAAGATTTCCAATATTACGCACAACTTCAGGTACTAATTTTTGTAGTAAAGTGAAGTTCTCAAACCTGACATTAAAACAATTATAAAACACAAAACAGTTCACTAAACAGTAAAAATGTACAATACAAAGTACCGTGCAAACCTTAAGATCAGTCTATTAAAAATAATTGAGTAACATTTATAAATAATGTGACAGCATCTGACTTTTATGAAAAATGCCTTTTTCCTGAGAACAGGACAATTTCTTTATTTTACAGTCAACACAAGAGCTATAGAATACAATGTTATGATTGAAATTTATTGGAATTGTATTTTGGCGGACAGAATTACAAGAACAACAACAAAACAGGCACTTAAAACTAACATAAACCACTGCGATAGAAATCGAGCATTTGTCTAATTAGACTAAACCCTTGTACTTAGTGAGATAAAGCCCTTCACAACATAAATCATAGCCATATGCAATTAAATAGCCATTAGAACTGATCGATAAGAAGCATAGATAAGGCGACACTTTACATCCTCTGAGGGTGTTGCGTGTAATGCAGTGCATTAGTCGAAATCATTATGTGGTCACACATATAGCTATTATTACCACAATATTACGTGGTCACACGTCCATAAAATATGAAGTGCTTCTTTAAAATGAAAGAATATCAACCTCAACACCACCCATATGACAAGAATTAAATAAGTTGGGGGGGATGACACAAAACTTGCAACATTCATCATAATTCTAATGCATTGAAATCTCAAAATTGTTAATGTCAGTTTACTTGGTTCTGAAGTCCTGACAGGCAAAAGGCTTACTATTAATACGAATGTCCCTAGTAATTCCGCCAGAAACTCTCTGATGATGTCCCGCCTCACGGTGCACCTCTCCCTCAAATTTCTAAAGTTTTCGAGCTCCATACTTTCCCCGACAGCTGAGATGTGATGTCCGGACAGACAGTTGAAGGCTGATCTAGCTGGAGTTTAAGTGTCTTAGGCTTTAACCTCCTCCGCCCCTCCTGCTGCTCAAATGTCATTAAACACACTGACTTGACAGGTTGGCGCTTCCTCTTTGCTCTCACTCCATGCTGAGAGATTTCGATCAACTAAAATATCATTACCTATTTGTTAAACTCTTGTTTGCGAACAACACTACAGAAGCGACGTTGGAAATATAGACTCTTAATCTTTATTGTACAAGAGTATTTAAGTATAATTATTAACAGAAGACTTGTTGCAGTTAGAATTAAATATGCGATAAATTCACTTCAATATAACGTAAACATATTTTTATCTCTAGATCTAATAAAAAATCGTATCATTCCAGTGCAATAATATAAACTTTATGAATTAAATTTGTTGTTTTTGTGGAGCTCTTAAAAAAGTCAAATGGTGGATAAAATGCAAGATATTAGTACTATGCATTTTAGTAGATTACTATTCAGAATATATTTAAAAAATACTTGAATTGTGACGCAACCTGTGAGATTTTTATGAAATCAACTTGAATCCAAATTTACAAATTAACTATAGAGCGTGTTTTTTTTAAACTAATTTTTAATTGACCCTCATATTCAATACCCAACAGACTGAACAATACACAACGTTATCAGTCAGTAGCCTATGCTGCATTTTACAGTGCACAAGCAACAACAGCAATTAGCCTAAATACAGGTCTTGGTTTATTTATTCTCTAAATACAACATATTTGATATGTTTGGCTTACTTGCTTGATACTTAATGGGATTTCTTTTTCTGAGTATGATTTCCAGTTCTCATTCGGAGAAGCGTGGGCAGTGGGCACACTTAACAGCACAACTTCAACTTGTAATACGTACATTTGTCCGCCGAGTGGAGCTATTTGACAAAGTAAAAACCAAAGATGGCCAGAGTTTGACAGCGGAGTCCCGTGACTGTCAGTACAGACTGTGAAAAGAAGAAGGGGTAGATAGGATGGTAGCAGTATGTTTTGTTTGCATTAATCACTGTCACTTGTTCTGGGGTGTCGTCTTTGATGTGAGGCAGACACTGTCAGTGCTGTGAAACGAGGGGGATGTGCTGATGGAGAAAAAGCACCCCAGTGGGTTCTAACAAATTATAACACCCCATGCCCTTCATCATATTAACAACCCCTCCGCCCTAGCATGTCACACATGATAACTGCTATCACGCAGCCTGCTCATTAAAATGTTTAAATTACATGTAGCCCATTTAAGTGTGCATGACAAAACTTTTTGGATTGCAAGCCTTGCATTCAGACATCCATTCATTCATATTTATTTATTTAATAGCAGAACACAATGTGAACAACATTTTATGACAGGACTGGTTACACAAACAATTAGGATTTTATTTAAAGTGTGTTGTTTCCAACAACAGACACGTTATGGTAGCCTATAAACGTTTCAAACTCCCAAGATTAGGCTAATCTACCAGATTTCTCCGGTTAGCCCTCCGTGGAAGTGTGAAGGCGATTATTTGTTTTATTTATCTGCGAAATAATAGATGTTTTTGCCTAGACCCGGTGTTTTGAAGAGCTGCCTTATCAGTAACACAGTGGAAGTGTGAATGTCTGTGTTGGCTAATCCTTTAAACCACAGCCTCTTTGAGAGTTAAAAGCCCTTTTAGATGGTCTTTAATGTTTATTGGATATTCTGAGGTAAATGCTAACTGCAGGAAATAACCTGTGATCGCTTGATGTCGAATAACATTGTGACGGGATAGATATGTTACAGGAGAATCTGTGAGAGTGAAAGGGGCAAACGGGCTCTGCCAAAGAAAACTTAACGTTTACGTGACAGTTGGAGCACCCCAATGGAGAGAAAGCATAGCTAACCTTAATTATATATATATATATATATATATATATATATATATATAGTAGCCTACTTTTATTGTTCATTAAAGATTGCATGCAAAACACACGATATTTATAGCCTAGTTTGAAAAGAAAAATAGATTTAGTGGTCTACTGTACAATTTTAGACCACCAGACTGGCGTTTCATAGGCTACCTACCATTTAGAGTAGGCCTATGGAAAATGTATTATTTCGAACAACTTTTAAAAACTTCTCGAAGTTTATGACTACATTTATTTAAAAAAACATCTTAAAATAATATTGAACGTTTTTGTCATGTAAAACACATGAAATGTGTATTTAATACGGTCATATTAAATAAAGGTGTTATACTTATTTTTTAAAACCAATTCTTTACTTTAAAACGGGTCTGTGTTAGCATTCAGTTGTGTTACAGTGTTAAATAATAAAATAGTATACTATTTTGACTCGAGACTGATCATTTAGATCCGCATGAAACACATTTCCAGGTTACCTGACAAAACATTTTTACAGTGCAGTTTAGTCCTGCTTGTCAGTTGAATTTCTTCCTGATAAATCCTGATACTCCTACATACCGTTGTCTTGAGAGTGGGTGGTATCTCTCTCACTCAGTATGGTCAGAAAGGGAGAGAGAGTAGTTTATGTAAATGCTCCATTTTAATTATATTAGGAGGACGGCCCTATTCTCTGCCCAATAAAAATGGACCAGGGCTGACACCTGGTTATAAACACAGGAAGGATTCCAAAGTAGTAATCTCAAATCGGCAGAAAAAAACCCAACCGGCATCTTCAAGAGACGCAATGACCTCCAGTAAAGTTGAACTGCCAGGAGAGGTGAAGAACGACCCGGCTGCGCTCATGGCATCTCTTCATCTGATGCCCTCACCGGTACCCAACCCTGAAATCAAGTACACTAAGGTTCGTGAGACTATTTTACAACTTCTTTCAAGAATCATAAAGTTGCCTAAACGGGAAATGCAAACTTCGATTAGGTGACACGTTTGATTTGTTGTGACTGCGCGCAAACAAATCACTGGCCAAGAAACACAACGTGTTGCAACCATGGCATTGATAACAGGCTCATACTCACGCATTTAAACCGAATGTAGCTGTATTAATCTTAAGATATTACGGCTCATAAGTGCGGTAGATCAGGAGGGTTGTCTGCACATGCATTTGCTAACAAATAGCAGGATTATTCTTTAGGTACGCACTATAATGATATGCTATTTGCAATAAATATATCGATTCTCCGTTTTATTTTAATCAAATAAACTGACTTTATTTGTGTCCATATAAAGAGTGTGAAAGTCCAGATCTGCTGCCTGTTATCTAGCCTAATACAGAAGGGCATCGATCATGAAAGTTTTCTCGATCTTGATATAGTGAGAAATGAGAGTCCATAAAGCTTTAATAACCTTATTTAACCGGTTAAGAAGTTTTGCTTTGAACAGGTTGTTATTATTTACGACTTTACTTTACATGATAGGATCGCTGCGCGTTAGAGATCCGCCTCTATTTCTCCTTTTAATTCTGGGGAACAGTCTACAGTTCAGCCTAGCATCTAAATCATTCATAATGTCTTTCTGGACAAAAATAAATAAATAGCCTACACTTTAAAAATCACTAACACGCTTTATGTTCATTATTGTGATCACAATGCACCTTTTACTTAAACCTCAATGACAATATCACGTGTACGACATTTATGGACACTTGTTTTAAATGCAACTGTTCAGGGATACAACCCAGAAGATTTAAAACAGAAACTTTGTACACCACTAAAATTGCAGGGTTGATAACAAGTATAGCTTACTATAATGACAAGAAGGCGAAGTACAAAACATGTCAAAGTCTGGGCATTCACATTCATTTTTAGATACTTTCATGCTTTTGGACTTATTCAGATGTAATGAGGTTTCAGCATTAGCTATTATATAACTTTAATGTAGTCATCTTATATTAATCTCTCTGAAAATGACAAAGAAGTGCTGAATCATTCCATAAAATGATTCTAAAATATAATCTCTCTTGTTTTGTTGGTAAGGTCATCTTAAATTATGCCAGTTTTGAGGTAATCATTTTATTGCTGTGAGGTGAGAGGATAAGTCAAAGTGCAGCGCAGGCCATTATCACCGTGGTAAAGAGAGTGAAGTTCAACCAGAGCAAGAGCTGGAGACACCTGTGACATACATACCCTGCATCTCCTGATCTCATTTCAAACCTGCTCTCAGAAGCACATGGGAGTGTGAGAAGGATTCATATTTAGGAATTTGTGTGCTGTCTGTATGGGTGTGTGTGGGGTTGCGTTTGGGCATTAGTGATGTGAACTCCCTTCACACCCTTGTCCATCTCCCTCTTTCTCTTGGTCTCTTTCTCTCTATCCCCACCCCCCTCTCACTTTTGATTTTGTGTGCCTGGTGCAGCGCAGCACAGGCTCTGATGTAACAGTCCAAATATGCCCAATCAATACTATTCTTTCAAATGTAGTCAGTGCAGAGCCAAGTTTTTTTATTATTTGAGTAAGTCTGAAGTTAAGCCATTTTAGCGAAACTCCTTGGAGACTTCATAAGTTGTGTTTTCTGTGCTGTTAATGAGCAGTGCTTTATGCTAGAGACGCTGAGTTATGGAAATATCATTATCGGGCATGCTTAACTTCTCATTCCTCTATCAGTGTCAACCACGTATGTAAATACTAAATCACATCCAGTTCTGGCATTTAAAGTAAAATAATATCAAGTTTTGAAAGGGAGAGGTGGTGTAATTCAGTTAGGTAATACAATAATCATTACAAAACGTATTTTACAGCAATTAATGGCTTGTTGTATGTGAGTATCTGGTTATTAGACACAGTCATTGTTATATTTATTTATTTTTTATTCCAATCATATATATATATATATATATATATATATATATATATATATATATATACAGTTGCTTGCGAAAGTTTGGGAAACCCTTGCAGAATCTGTGAAAATGTGAATAATTTTAACAAAATAAGAGAGATCATACAACATGCATGTTATTTTTTATTTAGTACTGTCCTGAGTAAGATATTTTCAATAAAATATGTTTACATATAGTCCACAAGACAATAAAATTGCTGAAATTATTAAAATAACCCATTCAAAAGTTTGGGAACCCTTGGTTCTTAATACTGTGTGTGGTTGGATGATCTACGACTGTTTTTTTGTTTTGTGATGGTTGTGTTTGAGTCCCTTGTTTATTCTGAACAGTTAAACTGAGCACTGTTCTTCAGAAAAATCCTCCAGGTCCTGCAGAATCTTCAGTTTTCCAGCATCTTTTGCATATTTGAACCTTTTCCAGCAGTGACTGTATGATTTTGAGATCCACCTTTTCACACTGAGGATGATTGAGGGACTCAAACACAACTATTAAAAAAGGTTCAAACATTCACTGATGCTCCAGAAGGAAACACGATGCATTAAGAGCCGGGGGTGAAAACTTTTGAACAGAATGAAGATGTCCAAATTTTTCTTATTTTGTAGAAATATATATATTTTTTCCATTTAGTTCTGCCCTTTCGGAAGCAACAGAAGCTACTTGCATGTTTCCTGGAAGACAAATTAAGTACAATTTACCTTCAAATTCAAAAAGTTTTAACCCCCGGCTCTTGGGGGTTGTGTTTGAGTCCCTCAATCATCCTCAGTGTGAAAAGGTGGATCTCAAAATCATACAGTCACTGCTGGAAAGGGTTCAAATTTATATTTTAGTTTAATTTATTCACATGCTAAATCCAAATAACCTGAATAGTTAGGATTGTTTCTGTGTATGGTAAAATGACAGTAAAATTGCTACAACATGGACTTTGTGCTCCCCAGTAAACTTTTCACCCCACCAATTACGTTTGTGCTTATTATGTGACATTCACTACACCTGTATTTGTTACAGATTGAGATTAAACACACTGATAGGGAATTTATCTGCCGTGCCATTGAACATTTACGACTGAGTTTCCGCTTATCACGGCGATGCTTCTCAAAGTCCTGTTGTTTGGTGCAGACACCTGAGCTCAATACGCTTTACAGTCTTACAGAATCTCCTCTTGACTCCACACAGCGTATAAAGAGCGTGTTTGACTGGTCACGGGAGAGCTAGTCTGCTGAAGGACTTCTCTTTCTCTCTTTCTCTGTCTGCTGGCCCACTGGGCTGATAATGGCACTAAGGAAGCCATAAATTTGTCTCTGGTGATGGCATAAATTTGTCTCTGGTTATGGATGTTTTCTCTTCTTTTTTTCTCTTTGGATGGAAGAGAGGAAAAGAAAGGAAAGGTTATGTTGATAGGTGTGTGTATCAGTGTAACTGATTAGGGCCCAGGAGTCTTTTTGAAAGAGAGGTGTTGGATTCCAGCAGACAGGGTGATGATTTGCTCACTCCATTCAGTTACAACACATAAGTGAAGCAGACTCTTGAGATTAAACCTGGAAGAAGATAGAAAACAGGAGACAGGATATTACTCTCTCGCTTTCCCCAGTGTCGTGCAACTGATAATTGTGGATTTGGATTAGATGTGGTTTGCAGTCAGTGGAATTTATCAATTATATTCAATGAACATGTATAGATAATCTCTGCATAGAATTCTGGGTTTTCTAATGAATGCGGTTTAATTGTTTAAGATATAATTCTCTCAAAAATGAAAAATCTGTCATCATTTACTCACCTTTATGTTATTCCAAACCTTTTTTTCTGTGGAACACAAAAGAAGATACTTTGAAGAATGTTTTCAAGATAAAAATTAATATATTTAATCATTTATTAGGGAATTTTCATATTTGTCTGTGCATGTGTCTGAGAGCTTCATGGAGAAAAAGACGCTTGCCATTTGTTGGACATGTCTTTATATTTTAAGGGCTTAAGCGTGCAGCCAGAACAGTAGTGTACGCTGAAATGAGGACTTTTGTAAACTAATCTGGGAGACAGCTTGAGTGAATGAGGTAGGCCCCATCAATCCATCAGTGCATGAGATAGTACAGATGGGAGTCAGGGGGGTTTTCTGCTCTAGAAGCTGTCCAGCAGGGTGTAATATATGGCCGTGTCTCACCGTTAGGGTCAGTGGCCCTGACTTACGAGAGTCTGTCACATACCTCTGGAGTTTTTCACTTCAAAACCCACAATTTCTTCACATCAAACAGCGGCCAAAGTAGAGCATACACTGAGAAGCTTGATTTATTGTAAGCGGCACAGTAAGGACTCTCTCTCTCACCCTCTTTTGCTTTGACTTATAATTTTCCCCCTTTCTTACGCTTGATCTTTATTTCACATCTTCCTCACTGATTATCTTTGGCCTTTGCACTGTTTTTCTTCCTCAGGAACAAAATGCTTGATTTGTCTTTGTATTATTAACAATAGCCAGTGTTGGTAAGGTTACTTTGGAAATGTAATAGCTTACAGATTACAAGTTACCCTATTTAAATTGTAATAAGTAGTGCAACTTTTCAATTACTTTATTAAACTTATTACATTTGATTACTTTTCTAAATTTCTAACATTTTCAACTGTTAATCATTTTGAAACATTTAAACCAGGCAGGGTCAACCTTACTGTAGTGCTCAACACTTTCAAAATCCTTCATCATTTGAATTAAGATTATAATAAGTAAGGGATAATGTACATCTTTATTTTGCGATAAGAACTGGCTGAATGTACATTATGCCACATATTACACAAACATAAATAATTAGACATGAAACACTGATCTGAGTTGAAACATTTGAAGAAAGCAGTTGTTAGTAAGCGGCAAGTTATATGGTGCAGTCATACCACTTTTATTACACAACATTTCACCACATAAGTAATAAAGCACTAGTACTTATAGTACTAGTTTGTTAGTTATCTTATAATCCATTACTGTGTACAAAACAAAATGGCAACAGCTGCATTTGTATGAAACGAGAGAGCGAGTCCACGATACCAAGTTGACAGAATTAAGAAACTGTATACATAATATTGAATTGAGTTTTAATATTTAATTAGCTAACCAAATGCAAAGCTTCCACCAAGAAAAACTGTTCCTAGCAAGCGTATAGCACCGACTTAAATTACCCGGATGAGTCTGTGTTATTAGCTTTTACCAGTTGTTATCAAGGAATAACATACCTTGGAATGTCACGACTGCCCAATCAGAATCAAGCATTCCACAGAGCTGTGTAATAATTTAATTTAAAGCACAGCCACCAACAAAAATCTTTAACTTTAACCTTAACTTAACACCTCTTATTTACTTTGAGATCATTCTGAGGTTAGATTTAAAATCATAATAAGACATGGTTTAATAGCCATGATACTGGTTTTAAAATCAAATGTTTGTATAGTTATGACAGGAAACACTGGTATCTAACAATGCCTTGGAAAAAACAATTAATCTTACAGTAAAAAAATAAAGCTTATGCATAAACTAAGAAAACTAAGAAAAAAACTGTTATCAAATAAGCGTGTGTCCTATTCTGTGTCCTAAACTCCTGAAACACTGGTGTCTCATTTTAGAGCAGTCAATGCAATTTATGAAAGAAGTCAATTAAATCTTTACGTGGGTGTGTGTGTGAAAAAATTCAGATGTAACCCCCTTTGTAATCATTAACATTTTCAAAAGGAACTGTAATTTAATTACACATTTTTTTTCTCAGTAACTGTAACTAATTACAATAACATTTATTTTGTAATTAAATGACGTAATTCCGTTACATGTACCTAGTTACTCCCCAACACTGACAACTAGTTATTTAAAATTTTGCACAGATATTCTAACCAAGTATTATATTATATTATATTAACCAAGTAAGTATATTTAGGGCCCAAGCCAGTAAGGCGCAGGGCCCTATTGTTCTTCTAAGGATTATTATTTTTTTTTTTTTATTTTTTTTTTATTTTTTTTTTTTTTTTTATTTCAATCATCCGGGCACTTTTGGGGGCCTTAACGTGCCCGAAAACTCTCGAAAATTGGCACGCACGTTGGAACCTGCGGCCATTAGGACGCCGCTGAGGCTGGGACCCGGGCGTGGCACAGGGGCTCTACGGCGCCCCCTGGAAAATTGTCAGAAAGCTTGATGTATAGCTCACACATACTTGCACGTATTCATATGAAACTCGGTACACATATAGAACTCATTGAGCCGAACAACTTCCGCGCAGCATGTCATAGGCTCCGCCCAACAGGAAGTCGGCTATTCAGGGCTGTTTAAAAAGCGCATGCTCTGGAATTTGATATACTCCTCTGAGGATTTCCATACGATTGCCACCAAACTCGGTGAACATGATCTCAAGACATTGGGGACGCTAAATTGCGAAGATATTTTTGATATGTCGAACGGTTTGCCCGTGGCGAGGCGATGAAGTTATGGCGAAAAATGAGACCCAGGAAATGCCTAATAACGTCCACATACATTGTATGATGCAGATCAAACTTCAGTGGTTTGTTCGTTGTATGATGCCGATCGGATAGATGTGACTATTATGACTGAAAGTTATAGCGCCACCAACTGGCTGCAGGAAGTGTGTCGTTTTCAAAATGCTTTGAATTCAGCATCTTATTTTTACTCGATTTGCTTCAAACTTCACCAGAATAATGTCAAAACACGGCCGATGTAAAACTGTGAAAGGAATATTGATATCTAAAATTATGTTGCCATGGCAACGTGTCAAAGTTGAAAATTCGTTTCTGGTGATTTTGAGGCAGATAACATGTTTAGAATGTCATGAAACTCAACACACATATCAGTATTAATGATAGTTAGACACTGGAAAAAGCTCATATACGGGCGTGGAAGAGGCACTCTATAGCGCCACCTTTTGTCAAAAATGAGGGGGTTAGTTTTAGCTACAGACCCCAAACTCGGTACATAAATTGTTCTTATTAATCCGGACAACTTTCTAATTTACAGTCATTAGCTACGACCAACAGGAAGTCGGCTATATTTATTTTAATGTGGGTTTTTTTTAAAAACGGGCTGTAAACAAATTAATACTCCTCCAAGCAGAAACACGGAAATCACACCAAACATTTTTTATCATGATGCCAAAATACTGAAGATGCTAAATTGCGGACGGATTTAGGATATCTTGAACGATGATTTAATGGCAATTTATTAAAGTTACAGTAAAAAAGATCATTTCTTTTTTTTTTTTATCTTTTAAGAGCAGCTTCCAAACACTTCATAAAAAATTACATACACAGAACAATACAGTCTGAGGATATGTGATTAATTTTATGAATTTACAATACACTATGCAGAGGAGAAAATTTGAAAACTATCAGAGAGTTAGACTTAGACTGCTTCTGAGTGAGAGATCCCTGTCAGCCTGCAGCTGAGTGAGGGGTGGGGGTGGGGTGGGGTGTGAGTGACTGTGTGAGTGACTGTGTGGATTGAGCCAGTGGGTGAGAGAGAGAAAGAGAGAGAGAGGGTCTGTTTTTTTAAATCTTTAAAAAATGCTTATAAATCATTAAAGATTTTGATAACACTTTATAATAAGGTCTCAATTCTTAACATTAGGAAATGCATTAATTAACGTGAACTAACAATGAAAAATATATTTTTACAGCATGTTAATTCTTCCATGATAGTATGAACTAACAAAGAACAATTTTTTTAAAGCATTTATTAATCTTTTTAATGTTAGAAAATTAGTCATGTTCAAAAGATAAACTTTAAAATGTAATAATATATAAACACATTTTGGAATTAATATTGATCAACATTAAATGGTATATAATTATTAATGATTATATATATATATATATATATATATATATATATATATATATATATATATATAATGATAGCTACAGACACCAAACTCGGTACATAAATTGTTCTTATTAATCCGGACAACTTTCTAATTTACAGTCATTAGCTACGACCAACAGGAAATCGGCTATTTTTTTTTTTTATGTGTTTTTTTTTTTTTTAAACGGGCTGTAAACAAATTCATACTCCTTCAAGCAGAAACCAAAAATTCACACCAAACATTTTTTCACATGCTTCCAAGATACTGAAGATGCTACATTGCGGACTGATTTAGGATATCTTTAACGGTGATTTAATGGCAATTTATTAAAGTTACAGTAAAAAAGAACACTTTTTTTTTTTATCTTTAAAGAGCAGCTTCCAAACACTTCATAAAAAATTACATACACAGAACAAGACAGTCTGAGATATGTGATTAATTTCATGAATTTACAATACACTATGGAGAGCAGAAAATTAAAACTATCAGAGTTCTCCTGTCTCTGTGCTTCTAATGTGTGCGGTGGGTGACTGGGTGGGTGACTGACTGTGTGAGTTCAGTGAGTGTGGAGGGGGAGAGAGAGAGAGAGGGGGTCTGTTTAAACTTCTCAATAAAATCCTTAAAAAATGCTTATAAAGCATTAAAGGTTTTGATAACACTTTATAATTAAGTCTCTTTTGTTAACAGTAGGGAATGCATTAATTAACATGAACTAACAATGAAAAATATATTTTTTACAGCATGTTAATTCTTCATTGATAGTATGAACTTACAATGAACAAAATATTTTTAATATTAGAAAAATAGTCATGTTCAAAAGATAAAACTTTAAAATGTAATAATATATTAACACATTTTGGAATTGATTTTGATAAACATTAAATGGTATATATTTATTAATGATGTAAATTAACAACAGTTAAATAATGTTGTTTTTAAACATTGGTTAATTCACAAATAACATTAAATATTAACAATATATGTTTTACTTTATTCATTTGTGTTAGAATAAATTATTCATGTTAGTTAATGGAAAAATAAATCATTAAAAAATGCTTATAAATCATTAAAACCTTTGGTAACTATAATAATTTCTCATTTGTTAGCATTAGTAAATGCATTAACTAACATCAACTACCAATGAAAAATATATTTTCACAGAATTTAAAGTTTTATATGTTGTTCTGTGTGTGTGTGTTTCACAGAGTTGATGGTTTGGAATAACCCTTTAATTGCCGTATCCCTTAAAACCAAACTGCCAGAGGGTTACTGTAATGTGTGTGCTCGCTGGGCACCGTTTTATCGATGCCACCGGGATGGCGTATGCTGACGGCTTGGGCCCGTCATCGCTGCTCGCAGCTATATTATAATTTATATTTTTTCGTTGTTAAAAAAAACGAACAAAATCTTCAATGGTTTAATTTGTTAAAGCGATAAGTACACCCAAAAAAGATTGCTTTTCCTCGTGTTGTTCCAAACCTGCATGACTTTGCTTCTTCTTTTAAAAAAGAAAGAAAACCAGACTTGAGGTTGAAAAAATTATGACAAAATTTTTGGGTGAGCTATCACTCGAACAGGTAATGTTACTTATGTAACACAACCTAACAAAGCTTTTTTCTTTTTTTTACAGCATTTATTAATCTACATAATATGTTATTATTCATCTATAATAATCTATAATATGGTAATGCATAATTGTAATTCATATAGTACATAAAAATATTAAATTGATACTAAATATACTATTGATAATATTTGTTAAAAATACTATTAGCAATATGCACTCTGTAAATGTAGAAATGAACATAACCAAGTTCAATAAATACTCAAATATTGTGTATTGTTAGTTCATTTATAACTAATGTTAATAAAAAGTTTTGTCACTTTAGATATTTTTACACTTTTATTATGTAATGCTAACTAAGATTGACACTTGGGGTGTCCCTGTCAACCTGCTCTCTAGACTAACATATGTTGCACAATTCAACATTTCGCCTTTGGTAATTCCAATTAATGATGTTACAGAAAAGAGAGAGTGAGAACATGACATGCAGTCTCACTTCTTTGTCTTAAGCTCCCTCGTTTCCTGTAACATCAGTAATTATCAACATCTTGAAATGTGTCCAGTTACAGAGTGAAAGTGAGCTGGTCAGGAAAGGATATGAAACTTCCTGTGCAGACCGAGACCCGGGCTGCGTGTGCCCTGTTAGGATCCGTCTGGCTCTGGAATCCTGGCCTGTTCCATGAAAACACAGATAAAGCGCACATATAAAAAAGAATCGTTTTACAATAGCTAAGAAATGTTTGCCATTAAATATCCCTCATGTGTCTGAGCCATTAGAAGGTGTTGGGGGCCAAACAGATGTTTCGCTGGCTGTACCGTGAGCTTTGGCATCCTCTGTCCGCGTTCCTGATCCGCTTCCTCCTGCAGTTGTGCGAAGCCTCCAGAGAGCTCGCTGGGGCAGATGAGAAATGGATCAGCATTCTACAACTGCTAGAGTCATTCGAGTCACCCCCCAAAAAGACTCTTCTCTAGCTCTAGCTCTCCCTGAGGAACAAAGTCGACCTCCTGCTTTTGTGGCCGATAACCCTTTTTCCTGTGTGAAGTAATGCTGGTGATAAAAATCTCAGCAATAAGGAGCATAAGCCTAGAGATGCTGTCATCGTTCGCTGTGGGTCCCTCTTCCACAATCTGTTAGTGATAGGCACTGCATATCTCATCATCTAATTAGCTTTGCAGACGAGCGCAGTCAGCACCGTGAGACTGACAGCTTGGATAAAAAAACATGGAGTGATTGTAAATGTTTGCAGCTGTCTTGTGCTGTGGCCTGCGTGTAAAATCTCAACCTATCTGCACTCTGTCCGATTTCGTAACAGCCTGTAGTACAATGTGTTAGCGTAGGATGAACTGGCAGCGTTTCTCTTTCTGTTTGTGTACTGCATCAAGTGGCTGTTTTGTTTACAATATAATACGTTTTCTGGCCCCCTGCTGTTGTAAACAAAATCTAGTTGTCACAGCTTGGCGGTTAGTTTTCATACTCAACTCAAGTTTGAAAGTACTTCCAGCACTCTGCCTCAAACAAACTCTAATCTCTATGTTTTCAGCTTAGCCACACTGAAGAGAGTTGTTAAATATCATGAGAATTTATGTGAGAGTAAGAAAAAAGAGTATTTGAGTGAAGTTTCAAAAGCAAAGAAATAGTTAAGTAAAACTACATGAAATTTTAAAATTAAAGTCATTTTACTTAAATGTTTCTTTGTTTTTGACTGGCAAAATCAAGCAATAAAAAGTATGGTATGAAAGACAGTATTAAACTGAGCATAGTGCACCTTTTTTAGTGATGTTCAAAACATTGTTTATTAAAGTTCACCTCTTTAATAAAAATGTCCGGTATCCTGAAACCTGTCACTAGTAATTGTTAAACTTTAAATTCAACTAACATTATAGCTGTTTGACAACTGAATATAGTTATTTATAGACTGTTTGTCAGCCATGTTTACACTTGAGTCAGGTTTGTCCCTATTTAGCAATGCTATAATTTTAATGATTTTATGATGTCTACACAAGGACAGAAATGGACCATAACTGTGTCTACACTGAAATGGAGGTGTTGGCATGTAAAAGTTTGCATAATATGAGCTTATTTTGGTTTACTGATTCACTAAAATGGACAAAAGTGTGGAGATTTAAGTCATTGTGACCTGTGAGAACTGTATTTTTTACTTCACGTGTTTAAATGACATTTTTAACAAGTAAAAAGTATCTTTTGCGATGTAATTGTGTTAGAAGCATTCAGTTTCGATAGTAAAGTACAAATTCCCAGAAATAATGCTTAAGTATAGTAATGAAGTACGATTACTCAAGTTCTTTACAGCCCTGTTGAAGCCTCCAGCAGGGTTACGGCAAAGAAGCGGTGATAAATATGAATTTTTGCACTTTTGCACTTGCGTTCTTATCCCTTTTCTTTAATCAAAGCCAAAGTATAAAGAAAGCTTGAGAGTTGATTTACTGCACCGGCCTGTCGCTCTTTATCAACTTTCTCAATGGGAAGAGACAAAAGTCCGAGAGCCCCCAGAGCTCAGGGAAGAC
The DNA here is from genome assembly GCF_936440315.1 of Barbus barbus. Taxonomy (NCBI): domain Eukaryota; kingdom Metazoa; phylum Chordata; class Actinopteri; order Cypriniformes; family Cyprinidae; genus Barbus; species Barbus barbus. The sequence continues at coordinate 17,704,328 of NC_136729.1, read as the reverse complement.
TGGGCCAAATGGCCTCTAATGGTCGCCTTTTTCTAGTCATGATTTAGATGGTGGCCCAGTCCGCTGCTCACCCAGCATTCCCCTCTCCTCCGTTCCGGGGTGCCGTAAGTGTGGGGTTACGAAGAGCATAAAGCTACCCACCGTCTGCATTCTTCCCCGGCCCACTGGCCTGTCACAGTCTGCCCTTGATTTAAGGCATTCCACTACAGTGGCCTCTATAAATTTTAAAACTAATTCGCTCCTCTACGGGGCTTTCTGTTTTTGTAACAGGCCCTTGGCTTGACGAGGCCACTGACACTTTTATGAAGTGCTCCAAATGAGAGTCAGATTAAAGGTGGCCCTCTTAATGCAAGATGCCTGTGAGGAGCGAGCTAGAGAGAGAGAAGGGACTTTGATGTAAATGTATTGGAGAGGAATCAGCATGGTACAGACTGATACCTAGCCTGACCAGGAGTGATTTATTCATGCCAGTTTTAGGGGAGACACAGAGTGGGAGTGACTGAGGCGGCTTGAACCGCCTCCAAGTCAACTGGCATTTTATACCTGTTCTAAAGTAAACACGCCTCTTGGTTTACAGCCAATTAAATTGTACTTAAGCCTGTAAGTTTACATTAGTAAACATGTTGGAGAGTTTGAGGAGGCCCAGGGCCACGGTTCACTTTGAACCAGACGTCTTCCTCCATTCAGATGACAGGAAGAGTAAATGTGTTTTATGTAAGAGAGCTCACAGCCACACTGTAAAAAATAAGTGTAATTTTAACTGTAAAAGTTTGTAAAACGCTACTGAAAAAAACTGTTAATAGGTTAACAGTAAGTTCCCGTACTATATACAGGGAAAAACTGTAAAAGATCTAACTAGTAATTTCATGTAATTTTACAGTAAAATGCTGTTAACTGTACAGTTTTTAGAAGTAAAAAATAATAATTTGATTTATAATTTTACCGTCAAAAACTGTAAACTGATATTCCCAGAATTCCCTGCGTGACACTCCACATTTGAAAGTTTTTTGTTTAAATAATCATGTTTTTGTTGTCAGTTTAACGTGCATTTGGGCTTTATATTACATCTTCTGTTGTTTAATGAAAGTCTTTTGCATTATTTAAGTATCATGTGTGTTACCATGATGGTGTTTTGTGTTTGCATGAATGACTCTGTGCACCTTCTGTATATTAGTATATACGTCTGCTTGTGGCGAGCTTTCTTCATGTGGCTTTCTCTTTTACCGCCTGCATTATTATGGTGATTGTCAGTATGTTAAAGGTACAAAACAGATTTTAATAGCAGTGTGTGTTGTTGAATTTAGTGGTTTACATTCAAATTTCATTGTTTGTAAATTACAGTTTTGTTCTCTAAATGTGCTTACAGTTTTCTGTATTTTTTACAAAATTATTCTGGCAACCACAGCTGCCAAAATTATTTTGTGAAAACTACAGATTTTTTTTTTACAGTGCAGCAGATGCTTTTACACCTTATCTGTCATCGGTTTGTTGAAATTGGTTTAAGTGGCATCTGTTTGTGTAAGTCTTCAACTGAATATTGAAATCACACATGACTTATGTGTATGTTGTGTGCATAGAGAAATATGTATTTTTCTTTTCTTCTTTATCGAGCTTGAAAAATCCATCTTTTGGAATCTGAGGCGGTTGTTTTATGGGCCGCTTCTTTTAACGCATCACCAGCGCCAGAGTGCGGCCCGTGTTTTATGATCTCGTAAACGAGCAGTGATGTTGTGAAACGTGTGTCTGTGTGTATTTCTGTATTTGTGTGTGTATCTATGCACTTCTATCTGTGGGCGCATTTGTGTATCTTGTGTGTCTGATAGGGATTTATCAGACACACTTTCCCCCACCTCTTTCTGTCTGGTTTGCTGGATCACTCCCAAGAGAATGATATTGGGCAGCCCTGCAATAGCACACGGTTCCCAGAGATTCCTCTCACACCACAACCATGAAACACACAGGGGGAGAAAGTCTCTTTTAATTCTGTGCATCATCATGAAGTTACTAACTAACTCACTGTAATTCCTCATGGGCCTAAAGATGCACATTTTATGGATGGTGTTTGACATATTCTGCATTAAAATGTTTAATTTTCATGCAAACAGTTGTCTTGTTTTGTGACAGCAATTTTAAGTAGTGGTGGACGAAGTATCCAAATCATGTACTTGAGTAAAAGAAGACAGGCACACAGAATAGAGCTTATTTATTTGAACTCTGGAGTCTCGCTCCAACCCGTACATTTTGTGATCCGATTCAGTAAGTTCAGCGTAAAACAATTAGCTCAAAAGAAAAGGATCACAAATCCTTTCTCAATTTCTGTAGTTTGAAATTTATATATACTGTATATATATATATATATATATATATATATATACACACACATATGTTATTTTAGTATAATTGATGCACTATTATAGTTTTTATTTTGAATTTGTTTTTATTTTGCATTTTTAGGCATTTTTTTGTGTTTGTGCATTTTTTCAGTTTTAGTTAACAGTAAATTTAGTTAAATGAAATGAAAATTAGAAATGTAGCCAAAATAAATTCCTTTTTTTCATTAAATGTTTATTCCAAGAAATGTTTCACAGACAAGGCTTAAGCCTAGTCCCAGACTAAAGTGTAAATCTGAGCTGTTTTAACTGAAAGAAATTTGCACTGACTGATCTTAAAATATATCAGTGCCTTTGTTTTGTCTCAAGGTGCATACCAGTAATGTTTTTTCAAAGGCATGTTAATAAAAATTACTTAAATTTCCTAACTGAACAAGAGCCTAATCCTGGTTTAGTCTAAGCCCTGTCTGTGTGTGTGCATCAAAACTAAAAAAGACATTGTTACTGTACCACTGATTTTAAGTAATTCATTTTTTTTAAAGGGATCCCACTGTTATGAAAACTAAACTGTATCTTTCTCCTCTCTCCCTGTAGATTTTTATTAATAACGAATGGCATGATTCTGTGAGCGGTAAGGTCTTCAGCACATACAACCCGGCTACAGGGGAGAAGATCTGCGATGTCCAGGAAGCAGATAAGGTGTGTGTGTGTGTGTGTATTTGGTAATTGGTCAAACCATTGCCAGAAACAGGTTTGGCACAATTGCTCTGCTGGACTACATTTAGTCGGCCAGTACTGCTATTGTGCTTCTCACTTTCAGCCTTCACTCAGCATGAATAATCATCCAGAATTGAAAGAGATGGAGGTAGGGAGGGGGCTGTAGTTCAGTTTAATGTGGTTAAGCAAGCTAGAGGCTGTAGTTCCTCTCTGTAAATCAGGCAGAAAGTGTGGAAAACCAGAATGGATACAGGAAACAGAGACCCCCTAAACATGCAACTGGGGAAGTCATTGAGACTCATCCGGAATGAATGGATTTAATTTGTCCCAGAGGTGGACAAACACCTGCTTACAGGATAAGGTTATATCATTAAGTGCTCTCCTGTCTCTCTCCTCCTCTTGTTTCTATCTCTCTCTCTCTCTGTCCGGTGCCCTCTCTTTGCCTTTCTGCTAGGCTGATGTGGACAAAGCCGTGCAGGCTGCGCGTTCGGCCTTCTCTCTGGGTTCGGTATGGAGGAAGATGGATGCATCTGAACGTGGGAGGCTGTTGTTTAAGCTAGCTGACCTGGTGGAAAGAGACAGTGCCTACCTTGCTGTGAGTACTTCATCCAAAACAAAAACTAAACTTCAATGTTTGTTGGGGGGCCTTTTCTGAATTAAATGTAGAGAATATAAGTGAAGTTGATTTATTAAATATAAACTTTAATGCCGTGTTGGATATAATGCAACCTTTACTTTTGGCTCACGTTAACACATGTGGGCAATCTTTTTTGCTCTTTACAGACTATAGTGCTGTCACAAACATATGTTTTATTACTCAGGGCACCTATTCCAATGTTATCCATCAGGTCGAGACATTTTTTGCACTGTATTCCAAAAATACATAAACAATTCCAGCAACTCTTTTTTTTTTTGTTATTGTTGCAGATTTTAAAAATCCTGCATGATGTTTTTTGATTTCTTTAATTATATGTCTGATAATTGTTTCCATATGTTCTGCTCAATTAGAAGCAAAATGCCTGACCCATGCTCTCTAGTTGACATCAGTCTCGACTCCCTCATAACTATCACCTTCACTCACGAACCAGTGGTCATCTGACCAGACTTAAACCAAGTCTCATTCTAGTCAGTGCCAGTTTTCGGTGAGTGAGAATCAGATTTAACAGGACAGAGCCATCTGAGCAGACAAAGACGCTCACAACAATAAGCAAGTGTCTAATGAGTGGGCCTGTCTGTCTGCCTCAGGCTTATTGAAGCTTCATGGCAGGAGCAGTAGGAGTTGTTGTTTTTCTAACAATTTTGATTTGTCCTGCAAATGTCTGAAACCCATGATGATGACAACGCCGAGTTTAAACACATGACCTTTGGGCGCTAACGATCACTTAGGTTAAGAGGGAAACGTAAAAGAGAGGTATTGTTCTGTTCTGTTCCGTGATGTGCTTTAATCTCCGGCGTTCTTCCGCCCTGGACATCTGCTTATACTTCCCACTCGCGGAGATGTGTCTAAAGAGACAGATTCAGAAACAAAAGTGCTATGTTTGTCTTTGTGCGTGCAGCTCTCCGCCATAGCGATTTTGAGTAAATCTCTTTCATGTTACAGTTTAGACTTTGTCTTAAATGGACTGAAACAACAGATTTTCTCCATCCAGCTCTGAACAAGTGTGAGCAAATTGCTTTGAAAGAAAAATGCTATGTCCATGTGGTTACGATCACTCTTTATATCAATCTAATCCCACGTCGATAAGAAATAATGGCTGGCTGACACAGAGATAACAAAGTCAGGTCTCTGGTGATGGCTATATGAGTATCATGTTTCCTAGGGGAGCAGATGGAAGTGTGTGCTTTAGATATGCTTAGTCTGAATGCAGCGTGGGGGGGGGGGGGTGTCAGGTTTAATCTCTGTGAGTAATTTTTCATCACACGCCCACACTCTCATCTTCCTTCTCTCCTCCCAGACCCTGGAGTCTCTGGACACTGGGAAACCTTTCCTCTCCTCCTTCTTTGTGGACCTTCAGGGAACCATTAAAACTTTTCGATATTTTGCTGGATGGGCAGATAAGATCCACGGTTCCACGATTCCGACTGGTAAGATGATGCTCATCCTGTCATAAACCCTCACCGTAGAATTAGGCAGCATTTAAATTATGGGGTGTTTGAAGGGGGGTTGGCTCTGACCACCCTAAGGATATTAAAACAAAAGTTTGGAGATTTAAAAGTAGGTTACAGACATTTTTTAGCACTTTAGTAACCACAAAAGTTAGCCTGGATGCAAAGTTTCAGCTCACATTAAACAGGCACTCATAAACAGAAATAAAGAAAGCAGTGGGTACATTTTGTGGGATGGAACATAGAAAATATAAATATTGTAATTATATGACATTCCATTTTAGATATTTGAATTTTTAAAAAAATACATATATATATATTTTTTAATTAATCTTTTTACTAAAACATATTTTTATTAAAAACAAAATAAAACCCTTTGTATAAATCCTTGCACATAATTTAATCAACGTAATTGTGCGTATATGTACACGGCAATGAAAAAGTTTGGGGTCAGTAAGGTTTATTTTTTGGAACGAAATTAATGCTTTTATTCAGCAAGGAATATTAAATTGATCAAAAATGATAGTAGAGACATATCTAATGTTATGTTAGATTTCTAATTGATGTTGTTTTTTAAACTTTACATTTATCAAAGAATAATGAAAATAAATCTATCACTGTTATCAACTGTTTTCAACATCGGTAATGATAAGAAATGTTTCTTAAGCACCAATTCAGCATATTATTGTTTTCTGAAGGATCATGTGACACTTGAGAGAGAGTAATGGCTGCTGAAAATTCAGCTTTGCTGTAAAAGGTTTTTACAGTATTTTGATCAAATAAATGCAGTCTTGGTGAGCATAAAAAACTTCTGTCAGAATAATTCAAAAGTGTATATTTGTTATTAAATTTCACACATAGGGTATGGTACGTTATATATCCAAAATCACATAATGTCACTGAATGTTTACAAAAGCTGGTGACACAGCGATGCTGGAGCAGACGTTTTGTAGAGCATGGAGGATACATGCGCACTGGACTGGAAACTGTTGTTATGTGAATGCAGACCAGACCTTTAGGTGCAGGCCCATCCCAGACATTTTTGGAAGTTTGACCTTGAGTAGAGAAACCACAGCTCTAAGCCGGGGTATAGCTGTGTTTTCTCTGAGGCCTGCAGGAGATGTTGTGGGGTTATGAAGGTGCACTGAGGGTAAACAGACAAGGTCCCGTAACAGTTATAAATCTGAGTGCTAATGGCCGCCCTCCTGTGGAGCGCTGCCATCGGTGGAGCACAGTGACAGCTACAGGGCCGGGGGGCACTACGGGGCACGGGGGGGCACTGGGGGTCTGTTCTGGCTAATTTAGTTGTTTGAAAGGAACGCGGCAGGGAGCCTGGAGACTACGGGACAGCAGTAGACTTGCAGCTCTGATGTCACGGTGCAGCCATTAGTGTGCAAGTATGTGTGTGCGGGGGAGACTGTGGAGCCGCCCTTCAGGGCCCCCCTGTCACATGGGCCATATGGGTTAGAGGGAATCGAGAGAGGTGTCCGCCGTCGGGCGTCCCTGTAATTATTGTGCATTCCAACACTGTCTGTTACCATTTCTCTCTGATTGGCTCGCACTCTATATTTGCATTTACATTTACATTTATTCATTTAGCTGACGCTTTTATCCAAAGCGACTTACAATTGCTATACATGTCAGAGGTCGCACGCCTCTGGAGCAACTAGGGTTGGTGTCTCACAATGGATTCGAACCCGGGTCTCTCACACCAAAGGCATGTGTTTTATCCACTGCGCCATCACCACCCCTTGCGCTTATGCTGTCCTATACGGTCCTTCATATAAAGCAGTCACTCTTGTATTTGATAATATCTCACTCGTATTCACTCTCTCATCTTACACAAACAAGCACCCATGCTGCTGCATGCTGTTTTGATACGATTTTCACAGCGGGAGAAATAAAAATGAAGAATGGAGGGGAAAAGAACTGTAAATCCCCTTGTCAGCACTGGAGCTCAGCACTGGGCCTTTGTTGTGTTGCTAAACCAAACTTGCATAGAGGGAACTCACAGTGATTTGCTTTATTTAATTTCCAATCTCATCCATAATAGAATTACAGCACAAACAAACATAATGTGTGTTTTTGGCCTTCTCTTATCTGGCCACCAAGTGAGTTGAATCACTGGCATGCCTCTCGTCCAGATGCTTTACGCCAACTACATGTTTCCACAGCGAGGGATGGAGTGATCGTACTCTTTCCATGTTGCCGTAACACAAAACAGGGTCTTTTGTAGACAGTGATATTATCATAAGCTCTGATTTATTTTCTAAGTATAAAGTGTCTTTGACACATTTTACCCTGTGTTGACTAATACTCTGATTCCTTTTGTTTTTTCTGTCACCCAGATGGCGAATACTTCACTCTTACCAGACATGAGCCCATCGGAGTTTGTGGACAGATCATTCCTGTGAGTGTTTTGGCCCTATTTTAGATTTTCCTTAATATACTTTGCTTAAAAATTCCCAGTCCTTAATAGAACCCCTTAGTGAGGGATGACTGGCTTGTTGAGGTTTGGCTATGGTGGTTTAGTTTTTGGGGAAGCCCTCTTTTGTTTAAAGTTGGCCTAAAATTAAAATGCTATTTAATAAATTCATGTTATTGATCTTATTGTGAATGATTCATCCTTTTTGACCCTGTGATTTTTTTTAATCAAAATGTCATAACTCTATCTTCCGTTGAAACAACAGAACGACTTCTTTTTGGTGACATTTGATGGAATTTTCTAATTCTGCTTAAACCCTTCCCCTTTTTATAAACCTCTGCATGAACCTCAGATCTGCATCCGTTCAATCAACAAGTGAGATAGATGGAACCAAGTTCCCACCATAATTTGTTTCGCTCAGATGTACGTCAAAAAACTGCAGAAAATATCTGCAGCTATTTCCATTACGCTGTAGCTTTAAAATATATTGCTCAGGTTACTGGAAGTGTTTGTGGTTCTTATTAGTCACTTTACGGTTGACTACAAACAGACTGGCAGGACGAGATCATGACCAGTACCAGTGAGGCAGAAAAAGAAAGAAAAGGGAACTGAGAAATAATGAAAGAGAAACGCATGGGTTAGTGGGAGGTATACTTGAAGGACAGAAATAGAAAAATAGAAAAAAATAATAGATTGTGACGATGAAGTGCTTACCACTCTAGACCTCATGACACGAGAAATGACTTGTTTCCAACAGTGCACACCAAATATTCCACTAAAATCTGGTCCATCTAGCAGGTCTTTGAGGATTGTAGGAGACTGACAGGCACAAATTACCGGGCTGAAGTGATACAGAAGACTGTGTGATTCTGTTTTAGAAACATTCGGTTTCCAAATTAATGTGCAGGAGTCTGAAATCATTAGTGAAGGAGTTATGCTCTCAAGAAGCAGAGATACGAGGTTGTCTGAACGAGCTCCCACAGTAAGTTCCTGACCTATGTCTGTACAGTGGAACTTCCCCCTGGTGATGACAGCATGGAAATTGGGGCCAGCGCTGAGCTGCGGGAACACTGTTGTCCTGAAACCTGCTGAGCAGACCCCTCTCACCTGCCTCTACATCGGTGCTCTGATCAAAGAGGTACAGCAACATGATTTTACAACATTGTTTTGAATGACCACATCACATTCATAATACAGCCGTAAAATGATCAAAGTGATACAAAAGCAACATCAACACACATTCATGCAAATGAGTGCTATTTCATCATTTGTTCCCCACTGCACCCAGACCTTTGTTGTTCTGCCTTTCCCTTTCTCTTGGATTAAGAGGCCTATTTTCTTCTCTTCCTTTTGATGTTCTGTCCATCCTCTCTTCCACAGGGCCTGTAGGGAGGTCGGGTGGGTCTGGATTCCCCCTCCACGGCCTGTGGTGTTCTTGGCTCAGCTCTCATCTAAAGCTTTTTCCTCTTGTACTGTTTTCACAGGCTGGGTTTCCACCGGGAGTCGTCAATATTTTGCCAGGCTATGGGCCAACGGCTGGAGCCGCGATCGCTTCACACATGGGCATAGACAAAGTGGCGTTCACAGGATCGACTGAGGTAATTTTCCTATCGGACAAATGGAAGAATCACACCCTCTTCCCTAATTCTCCTTTCCGCCGGTGTGACATAGGCCCTGTCCCGAATGGCAATCTTGATGTGGACTTGCAGTCTTGTGGTCTTCATTCAGGCATCAGTGAAGTGCGCAAGACTGCAAGGTGTCACATTAAACATTTTAGCATTTTAGTCCATGTGGTACAGTGCGGACTTGTAGGAGTCATTTGGAACCACTGGGATGTTAAAAAAATGTGACTTTAAATGTACAACAGCTTGTCACTGGGAAAGTACCCTTAAAAGGACAACTTTGTACCTTATTTACTCATAAAAGGGAAGTCATGGCCTAATGGTTCGAGAGTTGGACTCTTAATCCAAAGGTTGCGAGTTCGAGTCTCAGGTCCGGCAGGAATTGTTGGCGGGGGGAGTGAATGTACAGCACTCTCTCCACCCTCAATACCATGACCGAGGTGCCCTTGAGCAAGGCACCGAACTCCCAACTGCTCCCCGGACGCCGCAGTATAAATGGCTGCCAACTGGGTGTGTGTTCACTGCTGTGTGTGTGCGCTTTGGATGGGTTAAATGCAGAGCACAAATTCTGAGTATGGGTCAGCATACTTGGCCGTATGTTACGGCACTTTTTTTTTTTTTTTTAAAGGTTCACAGAAGTACCTTAAAGTCCTAATTATGAAAAGAAGAATGCAACAAAAGTGACAACAGTGAAAAAAACAGCAGTTAAGAAAGCATGTGATCATAGTGCTATGGATATGTTGTACTTTATAGGTAAAATTTTTGCACTTTTTTTTTTTCTGACAGTGACAGGTTTAGTGCATTTATACCCTATCACTAATGAGAAGCCTGAGGAAGTTGTGTTTATAGTGAAGTGAAATACGGCCAAGTATGGTGACCCATACTTAGAATTCGTGCTCTGCATTTAACCCATCCAACGTGCACACACACCATGAACACACACCCGGAGCAGTCAGCAGCCATTTATGCTGCAGCGCCCGGGGAGCAGTTGGGGGTTCGGTGCCTTGCTCAAGGGCACCTCAGTCTTGGTATTGAGGGTGGAGAGAGCGCTGTACATTCACTCCCCCCACCTACAATCCCTGCCGGCCCGAGACTCAAACCCGCAACCTTTGGATTACAAGTCCAACTCTCTAACCATTAGGCCACGATAGGGGTTCTGGGGTTCTGGGGTTCTAGGGTTCTGGGGTTCTGGGGTATAGGTTATAGGGGTTCTGTCTGCTGTCTCATACAAAACATGCTCTCACACTGGACCACCTGGCTTTCCAAAATCATTTCTAATAAACAGGTTTTAGGTGGAAGTGGCAGTGAGATGTTAATCCACAGGTGGTTTGTCATAAGCACGGAACAGAAACAAGGATTGGACACTTCATAGGTCCGGCAGGAATTGTACTTCATATGTACTGTTAATGTCGCGCCAGTCTGGTTGGACACCTAAGTTAATTTACGCTTTGTAAGTGTCCTGTGCATACTGTATAATGAGTACCCTTTCTATTGAGCTCTATGCATCAGTCTTTAGACAGCTACACTGTGGCCCCAGAGGAAAAATCACACTTTGAAGCCAACTGTATAAATTTAATAGAAAGCCAGGGATTGAAAATAGGCACCATGTTAGGCACAGAGAATTTACCGCTTGAAAACAGGCCTCACTGACAGCGACATAACTCTGCTGTGACAGCGTATTTTAAACAGTGATTATCTCTAGCTACACTTGCCTCGCTGGTAAGAACCCTTAAGCCCCTAATTCAATTACAGCCTCTCATAAATCTAAATATTTCAGTGTGTGTTTTGATCTGTTCTTACACTTGCAGCATGTGTTTTGTTATTAATGAAGTGAATTTTGGGATGTTTAGAATAGACAGAGCTAAAGCTTATGATGCCATTTGCTTGACCGGAAAAGTGAGTTTGTATGCTTGCCCAGTTATAATCGAGTTACAGCAGATTTTTACGTAGTGGAGCTACAGTGTTCATCTGTCTGTCCAAGAATACGTAAATATATAAAAGATTAAATACAGAAATTACCTGTCTTCTTTGAAAAAATCACATGATGCACGTTATCACGTTATTTGGTTCTGTTAGTCTGGCTTTGCAAAAACTAAACTGTAATGATTTCAGTTATTTACTGAACTTTGAAAGTGCACTACATTTCAAAAGTTTGGTATCAATAAATTCTTTTAAACTAATTAATACTTTTATTTAGCAAGAATGCGTTAAATTAATCAACAGTGACAGCAAAGACTTTTTTACATATGTTAATGTTGCCAAAATATTCTGTTTCAAATAAATATAAATAAATATTGAACTTTCTATTCATCAAAGTTTTCACAAACATATTAAGCAGCACAACTGTTTTCAACATTGATAATAATAAGAAATGTTTTTGAGGACTAAATCAGCATGTCAGAATGATTTCTGAAGGATCATGTGACACTGAAGATATTAAAATGACGACTGCTGAAAATTCAGCTTTGCCATCAAACAAATACATTACATTTTAAAATATATTAACATATAAACACTTATTTTAAATTGTAATATTTCAAAATGTTACTCTTTTACTGTGATTTTGATCAAATAAATGCAGCCTGGGGGAACATAAGAGAATTCTTTCAAAAATATTACCTCAAACGTTTGAACGTAAATGTACTTTGTGTTTATCTTTATTGTTAAAGAAACAGAGAATTGTGTGTGTGGACTTAAGACTTCTCACACAAACATAAGTGTTGTTTCAACAGAAAACAAACTAAGCTTGTGTCCTTGAAAAACACTTGTTGAAATGCAACAGATGTTTCTTTGTGGGAAATGACAGTTAAGTAATTTCCCAGTTCTCTGCTATTTTGATGACTGCGATGACTTTTTCTTTCCTTTAAATCAAAATGTCATTGATAAAACAAGAATGCAGTGACTGTGAAAGAAACATCAACAGACCACACAAATCCTCAAATGATCATAGCGTCACTCTGAAAACGGTCCCATCCCACCCGTCTTCACCCACGCTTCCACTGACTGACTTTCACAGGAAACTCATCACTATACACCCCACCCTCTTGCCCTTCCTCTTCACTGGCAGCGGCCACACAGGGTTTTGCTCTTCTCCTCGCGTCAGCACTGCTGCTGTGGGTGTTGCTGAGCTCTAATCTGGACTTGATTAGGCAGCCCAGATCTCTCATGCTGTGTGTGTGTGTACATACACAGACTCTGAGTCACTTCAGCCGTGTGTATAAGGGAGGACTAGGCCAGGGGTGGGTGGGGGGGACAAGTGAGTGAGGCATTCTGGTGTATTATGACCTGCCCATTGCTGCTATTTGTGGAGTCTAGCTCCTTTGTGACAAGTGTGCAGTGTGATTTCTTTTTCATCTTGCATAAATCAAAAAACACATTCAACCACATTTTTAAATGGTTTCAAACATTTTATACATGTATTATTATTATTATTATTATACACAAATTATGGTCATGACGGCAGACAAACCAGGAGTTACTAAACATTGTGGCACTAGTAAATTTTTTTGGTTAAAGAAGCTCAGCTCAGCTGTTTTTAAGCTACTTTCTCCAACAAATTAGCACTGCTCAAAATTAGTTCACTAAATTGAAATTGCATTTTAAAATATATTAAAATAGAAAACAGTATTTTTTATATAAAGTTTTAACAGTATTTTTGATTAAACAAATGCAGTCAATAGAATAGAATAACAGAATAATATTTATAATACTCTTCATTCAAAAACATAAAAAAATCTTACCGACCCCAAACTTTTGAACTGTGGTGTATATTAAAAAAAGTACTGCCACTTTAAGTAGCTTCAATGTTAGTAGTTTGTAGTGTAGCTGACCACTTTTTCAAAAAAAGTGGCTTTATTACCTACTTCAAATTATGAAGATCTTATAGCTTGAAAAACTAAAGTAGCTTCCCAAAACTGAGAGCAACACTCATATAGTATCTGTGAGAGGTAGGCATTTACATTCGTGCAAAGAGCCCAGCTTCCATTTTTTCCACTGAGCAAGAGTGTCAGAGGGAACTGGATTGTTTTCCCTTCGTCTTCTCCTCTCTCCCTTTCTCTTTCCGCTATCTGATGGAAAACAGATAGAGAAAATATTCACTGTCAGTAAGTATGTTTTGCGGAAAGGAAAATTTACAAATGTTTGTTTATGGTTAGGAGTGCTGCTCACAAGCCTCCAAAGCCCTGAATTGGCTGTGAAGAGTGAGACTTTTTCTCACACACACTCACACACGCACACACGCACACACACACACACACACACATGTTGGTTTTTGTGGTTTATGGGGACTCTCCATAGGCGTAATGGTTTTTATACTGAACAAACTGTGTGTGCTATGGCCCTACACCAACCCTACACCTAAACTTAGCCCTCACAGGAGACTTTGTGCATTTTTAGATTTAAAAAAAACACCATTTAGTATGTAAGCCTTTTGAATTACGGGGACATAGGCAGTGTCCTCATAAACCACCTTCATATTGTAATACCTCTGTCATACCCATGTCATTATACAAATTTGTGTCCTCATAAACCACATAAACATGCACACACACACACACACACACACGTGCAGTTGGAAAAGAATAGTTTGACGTGAGCATAATGTTCTCTGTGATGTGAAGCAGTGCCATGGACAGCAGCTGTGCGATGTCTACAGTGCTTACACAGGCCTGATCAGCAAGTAAGATGAGAGCCAGTCCACCGCTAATGTGAAACTTTAGGTGAAAAGTAGTTTGAAATCCAGCTGGAAGAGAACAGATTCAAGGAAGAGCAGCAAACAACATGGAATTATGAAACAGTAGACTCCTGTTAAAAAGAAACGTGCTCCTTAAGCTCAGAGAAACCAAAACCAGACCAATAATCACTACATACGCTTTCATTTATGCACTAACAAAGCCAATAAATGCATTTTAAAGGTCTTGTTTCACTGTTTTGTGGCTGCAAACAGTGATGAGCATCCTACACAAACCTGTGGTTGGTTCTTCCTGTTCTCGATTAACCAGCAGATACTGTTGCGTGTAGGACATTCCATTCTCTTTGGCCGCCACCATATGTGCTAATAGATATTTAAGATGTGAGCCAAATCTCATGGGCCTGATAATGGTGCTGGTGCTGGTCGCCTTGTTGAAGAGGGGCTTCTTAGCCGGCAGGATTTATTAATGACAGCATCCCACTGATGTTGAGATTTAGTAAGGCTTCTCTGCGATGTCCCGGTGATTAAAGCGCCTCTTCTCTCTCCACAGGTAGGCAAGCTGATCCAAGAAGCAGCAGGAAAGAGCAATCTGAAGAGAGTCACGCTAGAGCTCGGGGGAAAGAGTCCCAACATCATTTTTGCAGATGCTGATTGTAAGTATTCAGACACTGTTTTACGGCTGGCCTCCTGTTGTCCCACTGCAACAGTTTGTGCACAGGTGCTACTCCACAAACTCTCACATCAAAGACTTTCGGGGATCGTTTAGAGCTGTGTCTGGGGGAAAAAAATGAGTGTCTTATGTTTCCGAGTGGCCCATATACATTCAAATGAGCTTATCTCACTTCCTAAACCCTTGGCCCTTATTGTCTCTAAGTAGCCCACCAAACCAAGGCATAAGTCAGAGCTTTTAAATGTTTTCAGCAGCCGTGAGCATGGCCCCCATAAATCAGCCGAATGGACCCTGCCCGGACGCATCACACCACAGCCGTAAATCTGCCGGCTCCCATTAACCCTTCAAATGCCACAGCCTGCCACCCTTTCCCCAGGTGTCCATTATCCCAGACAGATGTACATACTCATGTGCATGTATGCATAAACAGCAGACACACCAGAAAAAAATGTGTGGAGAGATATGTTACAGCTCTTTAACTGGAAAAGTCTGTCTCCAAGTCTATTAATAAATGATTTATTGGCATGTAGGGGATACATTGCTCATTTATCACCTGTTGTTTGGGCTGTTCTTTGTTTTATTTAAATAATAGTGCATTGCTGGCAGATGTTTAATAATGTGTTTTCTCTCATTCTCAGTTGAGCTGGCAGTCGAACAGGCCCATCAGGGTGTTTTCTTCAATAATGGTCAATGCTGCACCGCTGGTTCCCGTATCTTTGTGGAGGAGCCCATTTATGAGGAGTTTGTGCGAAGGAGTGTTGAGAGAGCACGGAAAAGGACGGTGGGAAATCCCTTTGACCCAACCACTGAGCAGGGACCTCAGGTTAGACCCTGTTTGTTGCTTTAATATCATAAATAATTAACATATACTACCATTCAGAAGTTCAGAAGCAAAAAGAGAAAGAAAGAAAAAAATGTATTCAAAAACTTGAGTGTACTTTCATATGTACTTTTATTCAGCAAGGAAGCAATAAATTGATCAAAAGAGACAGTAAAGGCATATGTAATGTTACAAAAGATTTCTATTTAAAATAAATGTTCTGTTGAACTTTCTATTCATCACAGAATACTGTAAAAAAAAAAGCATCACTTTTTCCACAAAAATATTAAGAAGCAACTGCTATCAACATTGATAATTGCAAATTAGCATATTAGAATAAATAGTGAAGGATCGTGTGACACTGAAGACTGGAGAAATGGATGCTTTACATTCAGCTTTACCTTCACATTAATAAATAAAAATGTTTAATAATATTAAAGTAGAACACAGTTATTTTAAAATGTAACAATATTTTGTAATAATATTTCATATTACTGTTTTTACTGCATTTTGTAATCAAATAAATGCAACCTTAGCACATAAGAGACTTATGCTTAAGACTAAAGAAAACCTTACCGACTTTTGCACAGTAATGTGTAATAATATGCTATAATATAATAATATATACCTAAATAATATTTTTAATCTTACAAAAATTATTTCAAAATTCATGTCATTACATACAGTATCTCACAGAAGTGAGTACACCCTTCATATTTTTGTAAATATTTTATTATATTTTTTCATGTGACAGTGACAGAAATGACACTTTGCTACAATGTAAAGTAGTAAGTGTACAGCTTGTATAACTGTGTAAATTTGCTGTCACCTCAAAATAACTCAACACACAGCCATTAATGTCTAAACCGCTGGCCACAAAAGGGAGTACACCCCTAAGTGAAAATGTCCAAATTGGGCCCAAAGTGTCAATATTTTGTGTGGCCACCATTATTTTCCAGCACTGCCTTAACCCTCTTGGGCATGGTCTTCACCAGAGCTTCACAGGTTGCCACTGGAGTCCTCTTCCACTCCTCTATGACGACATCACTGAGCTGGTGGATGTTAGAGACCTTGCGCTCCTCCACCTTCCGTTTGAGGATGCCCCACAGATGCTCAATAGGGTTTCGGTCTGGAGACATGCTTGGCCAGTCCATCACCTTTACCCTCAGCTTCTTTAGCAAGGCAGTGGTCGTCTTGGAGGTGTGTTTGGGGTAGTTATCATGTTGGAATACTGCCCTGCGGCCCAGTCTCTGCTTCAGTATGTCACAGTACATGTTAGCATTCATGGTTCCCTCAATGAACTGTAGCTCCCCAGTGCCGGCAGCACTCATGCAACCCCAGACCATGACACTCCCACCACCATGCTTGACTGTAGGCAAGACACACTTGCCTTTGTACTCCTCACCTGGTTGCCACCACACACACTTGACACCATCTGAACCAAATAAGTTCATCTTTAGAAGAGGCTTCCTTCTGGGATGACAGCCACGCAGACCAATTTGATGCAGTGTGCGGCGTATGGTCTGAGCACTGACAGGCTTACCCCCCACCCCTTCAACCTCTGCAGCAATGCTGGCAGCACTCATACGTCTATTTCCCAAACACAACATCTGGATATGACGCTGAGCATGTGCACTCAACTTCTTTGGTCAACCATGGCGAGGACTGTTCTGAGTGGAACCTGTCCTGTTAAACCGCTGTATGGTCTTGGCCACCATGCTGCAGCTCAGTTTCAGGGTCTTGCCAATCTTCTTATAGCCTACGCCATCTTTATGTAGAGCAACAATTCTTTTTTTCAGTTCTTTGCCATGAGGTGCCATGCTGAACTTCCAGTGATCAGTATGAGAGAGTGAGAGCGATAACACCAAATTTAACACACCTGCTCCCCAATCACACCTGAGACCTTGTAACACTAACGAGTCACATGACACCGGGGAGAGAAAATGGCTAATCGGGCCCAATTTGGACATTTTCACTTAGGGTTGTACTTCACTTTTGTGGCCCGCGGTTTTGACATTAATGGCTGTGTGGTGAGTTATTTTGAGGGGACATCAAATTTACACTGTTATACAAGCTGTACACTCACTAATTCACATTGTAGCAAAGTGTCATTTCTTCAGTGTTGTCACATGAAAAGATATAATAAAATATTTACAAAAATGTGAGGGGTGTACTCACTTCTGTGAGATACTGTATATTATTAAACAAAATTTGTGAGTGCCATCAGAATATAAATAAAAAATGCTGTACAATTAAACATTAATAATTAAACAGGACATTATATTATCAGCATAATTTACCCAATTTATTATTAAAAAGTCTGATACCTGTTCCAATAGTCAGAGAAAATAAAGACATGGGATTCAGTAGCTGATCATCTCTGTGTTGACTGTGTCAGGTGAGTCCAGAGCAGCAGAGTCGTGTGCTGGAGCTCATTCAGAGCGGCATAACTGAAGGAGCTAAACTGGAGTGTGGCGGCAAAGCTCCTCCTTCTAAAGGCTTCTTTGTGGAGCCCACAGTCTTCTCTGATGTACAGGACCACATGCGCATTGCCAAGGAGGAGGTAAGCTTTATTGATCTCTGAATTCTGAATCTAACTTGGAATGTTAAATGTTCAAAGTGTTACAATAAAAAACAAAACAACTACTTTGTTTTAGATATTTGGGCCAGTTCAGCAAATCATGAAGTTTAAAACTATTGAAGAAGTGATTGAGAGAGCCAACAATACAGAATATGGTCTGGCAGCAGCGGTCTTCACCACAGACCTCAACAAAGCCATGACTGTGTCTGCAGCTCTGCAGGCCGGCACTGTCTGGTAAGTTTATCACATCAACAGATCCACTTGTTTTGTTTTGTGCCCAAATATAATTGAGCTATTTACCTTAATGTGCACACTGCAAAACATAATTTTCTACACAAGTGTTTTTGTCTTGTTTTTATTCAAATATCCATGTTTAAATCAAGATATATTTATTTAAGAAACAAAATGGCGTAAGATATAAAGTTTTATTTTCTAAAAGATTTATCAAAAATACATGTTTTATCTTTAAATTGAATTTATTTATCTTACCTATTGGCAGATAATAACTTTTATGATTTTTTTTTTAGAAAACAAGACTTAAGTGCTTCTTAATTTAAGAATGATCAGATCTTTGTACTATAAAAAAAAAAAAACTGAGCAGGAAAAGAAGGTTTTGAAGTGTAGTCACACTTATTTAAATCCAGTAAGTTAAATAGTAATCCACATGATCTGCAATTATGTGTGAAGGTGAAAGATTTCCTGAAGACCTGAAATGCTGAAATCGCACTAATATGTGACCCTGGATCACTAAACCAGTCATAAGTTGCACGGGTATATTATCGATTTTTATTTTATGCCAAAAATCATTAGGATATTAAGTAAGGTCATGTTCCATGAAGATATTTTGTAAAATAGATATTTTTGATATTTTTTTCCTACAGTAAATATATCAAAACCTATTTTTATTATTAGTAATATGCAAGAACTTAATTTGGACAACTTAAAAAGCGATTTTCTCAGTATTTAGATTTTTTTTGCATCCTCAGATTCCAGACTTTCAAATAGTTGTATCTTAGCCAAATATTGTCCGATCATAACAAACCATACATCAATGGAAAGCTTATTTATTCTGCTTTCAGATGATGAAAACCCTTAAAACTGATTTTGTGGTCCAAGGTCACATATGTCACAGAACTGAATGTAATATCATGAAATCGCTAAGATTGTGAAATGTATTTTTTGTTGTGCAGGATCAACTGTTATAATGCCCTGAGCTGCCAGTGTCCTTTTGGAGGATTCAAAATGTCCGGCAATGGTCGTGAACTGTAAGTGCATTTATAAATAATTTAACATCACAATCGCGTTTTCTATACATTTGATTTATGTTTCCACTGACACAGTTGTTCTTCATTTTCCAGGGGTGAGATCGGACTGAAAGAGTATACAGAGGTGAAAACCATTACAATGAAGATGTCAGGGAAGAAATCTTAAAGCACAACTATGTACGTTCCTAGCAGCGTGAAGTCTTCCTCTGAGGTTAACCACTAGCCATTATCCTTTGGTTGTCTTTAGTGGTAAAACACCACACAGTAACCACCATCACTTCTGCATTGGAGCACCTCTTCTCCTACATCTTCGTAGGCTGTTCTCATGAACTACCCTTCATCTCCATCCCGCGTCCACTATCAGCTCCACATCCACTGCCACAATTAACTGCCTCCACCCATTCCAGCTGTGTCCTCCTTTCGCCGGCTCCACTAACCATACTAAAGCACTCGGAGTCCCGGTGAAAGAGGGCTATGCTTTTGACCACTGCACCAGCAACGTGCAGACACTAACAGACTACAACCACTCTCTTTGATGATCTCCCACGGCAAGAGGCCAAAGGAGGTCTGTTGTGTCTGAGGGGGTGCCATTCTCAAACCTCATAATTAACTTGCCTTTCCACTGGGTAGAAATCTAGTAGACATATTAGTTTTTACTAAGACCACTGAAGCTCTCTATCTCAGAAAAAAAGATGTTTTCTTTGAATGAGTATTAATTCTAAAATTTGTGTAATTGCTTTATGTTTTTATTTTTCATTTCATTGTTTGATTATTATTACTATGTATAACTTTGTCGATGTCGTGACCAATGTAAGCAAAAATGATTTACCTCAAAAAAATAAAAAAATAAAAAAATATTTGGTGTGTATTTTCGACATATGATTCCTTATTGATGCCCATTTATTGTTAGGTTTAAAGAATTATGTACTATGAATATAGAAGTTAAGATATAGAGTAAGTTCTTCATTAAAATGTTTTACTCAAAAGCTTCTCTTGAAGGTGATTTTCTAATTGTCTTGTTACAGCATAATGACTGAGACATTATGACTGAGGAAAAAAAAATCATTAGTAAAAGACAGGGGGGAAAAATCCCTATACAGAGATCCTTTTGCAAAATTCATTTCTGCTTCAGTTTTTGCATTTTTTCAGATGACTCTGAGTAGTGAGTATTCAGATTTATGTCAACCAGGGTGAGAACAGGCTGAGTCAGAAATTGTTTGGTAAGAGCTCTTCAGATATGAGTGAGGAGAGCCAGATATAAGAATCACCCAGTAGTGCAACTACCTTAGAAGTTGCATTCCCAAAGAAACAGTCACGATGGATTTTCCCAGCAGCCCAGCCAATCTGCTGATATCCTTAGTCAGACCAACATGCATGATGAAAAGACTTGGCTACGTTACACAACACTGGTCTGGATCTGGAAGAGCAGAAAAGGACAGCACAGCGCTTTGAACTAGACCACAGAAAGACCACTACAGTGATAGCTTGCCTTCCTGTGGATCGCATGGAAATTAGTCTCAACCGTTTCCCTATGAGTTAGTATGTGACAACAATCGAAGAACAAAAGTGGTTTGTTTCACCTCAAAGATGGTGTTGCATGTTTTCAAGTGTGAACCCATCAACACAGGAAAGTGTTGGAAGGTTGCAGGCGAAAGGCCTTACAAGGATTGTTTAATCCATTTGACGTTGTTGCACAATGGTGTCATCGACCCTTCCCTCCTTAGGAGTCTGTTGAATAGTA
Source organism: Barbus barbus (assembly GCF_936440315.1). NCBI lineage: Eukaryota > Metazoa > Chordata > Actinopteri > Cypriniformes > Cyprinidae > Barbus > Barbus barbus. The sequence goes on along the minus strand of NC_136729.1, from coordinate 17,683,361 downwards.
TTTATAATCCTCTGGAGTCTCATATGATTACAGTGTACCAAGTTCACACCGATATTTCTACATGACAGTAGTGTAAAATCACGGCTTTTTAGTAAGAAAAACATGATAAATCAATAAATGGCATTATTACAGACTTTATGTGTGATTCTTAAGGGTGTATTTTCATTTTTATGACTCTGGTAGTGCATAGTGAACTCAAATGAATATTAACGTTCTCACACCCTTACAGATTTCTCTTTTTTCAAAATATGAGAATGATCACAATGATCGCTTCTCCTTTCGGATCCTGATTTCAACCAGCTTGGACTCTGCCCAAGGTTAAAAGGCGAGGCGGCATCCATCATGATCGGAATTCCAATATCTTTCCTCTGAGACATACATTTATTAGATGAAGCACTTATGGAGTCTGATAAGTATCATTCACTGATCATTAGCCTATGCTCTTTCAGAGGATTTATGGTCAAATAGATCCATATAACCTTCCCATCTATTGAACCAGAGGATGAATTAAACATTTGTGTAACTCTCAAATAGGAGCTGGCGTACATTTCCAATCCAATTAATCTTCTCGAAATAACTATGGATTTTCTTCACTTTGCCAAATAGTTTATAAAACTAATGCATGTCACATTTATAAATGCAGATGTTCTAAAATGAGATTGCAACATAAGACGCTAGGATGTGTTTATTTGTCTTCATCAAGATAAGTGGAGAAAGCAAAGCTGGTGGGAACTGGAGAACTGCAGCACCCTTTACAAGCTCCTCCTCCAGAGGGAGACACTTTCTCCCCTTCTGCCATATCTCAGAGATCAGTTAGAATCACACAGTAGTGTGTTTGGACTGCTTCAAGATCTCTTTCAGTTTGTTTCATTCCCTCAGGAAAGAAAAATCCCATATGAGAGCTCTTAAATTTCTCAATCGTTTCTCCTAGATATCAATTAAGTTAACTAGAGAGTAGAGACCTAATGGAGACCTCTCTCTTGATAAAAAGACCACAATAATCTCCTTGAGAGTGCGCAGTCCATGTAATGTGTGCAGTCTGTCAAGATACCAATGTATTTGTAAAATATATATATATAGGCCTATATATATATATATATATATATATATATATATATATTTTTTTTTTTTTTTTTTTTTTTTTTTTTCAAAGTAAAAATTTTTTTTTATTGAAGTATGTATTACAAGAAAATGCTATTTAATTTTTTTCTACTTCAGAACTCCATGTTTAATTCAATTTTGTTTCTTTGTAATTGCTAGTACATTTCATCACAAATTAAATGATATTAAATTAAACGTGATTTTGTTAAGTAGAAAAACTGAAACCTGTTCTTGTAAAACAAACTCCAATAATCTTTTATTTACTTTGAAACTTTTTATTAACTAAAAAAATAATTTTTTGACATGTAATCAAAAGTCAGATATTTCAATATAAACACAAACATTTCACATTAGACACTTCCAAATATCTATTCTTCAGAACTGCTATACAACAAGAATTATTTTTTTTAAAATATATTTTTACCAAAAACAAAGAAACAAAAAAGGACAACAGCAGAAATGCATTGATGCTGCATCTGAAGTCTAGAAATGTGATGCATCTTTCAATAATTCCTCTTTCAGAACACATGAATAGAAGTTTCACACAATTCATTGTTTTTTTCTTTCAGTCAAACATCACTGCAGGTACCTCAATCTGAACATAACCATCTGCTATTTCTAAACCTGTACTCCCATTGTCGCATGACTAATTAGCAAGCAGTGAAAAAGAAATACACAAAGTATGTTGGGCTTCAGCCAGCTTCAGTCGGACCTCTGCTCCCTTAGTTGGGAGTTAGCTAGTTTTCCCTTTCCTCTGACATCACTCCTCAAGCCTCATGCAACAATAATACAGCCCCAATTGCATGACATTATAGCTTCCTTACATGCACATGGGAGGGCCGGGGCTGAGGTCCCTCCTGACCGCAGACGTACTGTGCTAAGTTCCCAGCTAGAACCAGCTGCACAGCTGCTGCATGAGAGGAACACAACTGGATAAAGAGATTCCAGTCTGTTTTGGGGAGAAAAAGTTTCCTAACAGAGCACTTCCCATCTCTGGGCAGTCCATGTACCACTGTTAAAAATGTGATGCAGCTGTGTTGTGGTCCCAAAGGCATATTTTAAAATAAATGTACACTGTCAATAAGGGCACCTGCCCCTTGTGCAATTAAAATCAGGAAACAGATGTATTAATGGCAAGAGATTCACAGGCTTATTTTGGTATTTTTTACTTGAATTATTTGCAGCATCTTACTTGAGAAACAAACTGGATTTTTATGAGAAAAATTCTTGGAATTTGATACGCATAGACTTTAGGAACACAATGTTAAAACTAGATCATAAGTGTCTGATATGTAATCACTAGAGATACGGCCATATGAATTATAATTGTTTTTTTTATCAAAATCAGAATCAGAATCAGAATGAGCTTTATTGCCAGGTATGTTTGCACATACAAGGAATTTGTTTTAGTGACAGTAGCTCCACAGTGCGACAGAGACAGCAACAGGACAGGACACAGATAATAATAAATAAAAATAAAATAAACAATGTACAAATATACAAAAATGGACAATGTGCCAAATAGCACAAACGCAATATACAAAATAGACAATTTGGTATGTACAGGTATGTTAGGTGCAAATTTGAAATGTAATAAGTATGTGTGTAAAATAAAATAAAAAGTATGATAGTGTTGTGTGTTTCATGTTTATTGTTCAAGTGTTCATGAGATGGATTGACTGAGGGAAGAAACTGTTCCTATGTCTGGTCGTTCTGGTGCTCAGAGCTCTGTAGCGTCGACCAGATGGTAACAGTTCAAAGAGGGAGTGTGCTGGATGTGAGGGGTCCAGAGTGATTTTGCCAGCCCTTTTGCTCACTCTGGATGAGTACAGTTCTTGGAGACCGGGGAGGGTTGTACCAATGATTCGCTCAGCAGTCCGGACTACCTTCTGTAGTCTTCTGAGGTCAGATTTGGTAGCTGAGCTGAACAGACAGTTATCGAAGTGCAGAGGATGGATTCAATGATGGCAGAGTAGAACTGTTTCAGCAGCTCCTGTGGCAGGTTGAACTTCCTCAGCTGGCGAAGGATCTTTGTTTTATTTTTTAACAAAGCAATAAATCTGCAAAAAAGCTCAAAGCCCCCCCAAAGGAGTCTAGCATCTCAAAAATTAAATGCATCGATTTTTTAAATCAGGACTTTTCATTCCATTCTTTGATCATTTAATTTGTTGTTTTAGCATAATTTACGAATGCGAGGCAAATGCTTAAGCATGTACCAATACATGCACAAACACACAGTCAACAAAATGCACCTTGTGTGTGTGTATGTGTTTTAATGTGGTCCAGATGTTCTTGAGGCACATGGAAACAGGTGATGATAGCATTAGCCTGGGATTGGACACAGATGGAAAGGGGCTTGAACCTATTCCTGTAAATAATTCTTTTCCCCTCTGAATTCAAAGTGAATTATGCTCGGCCAACTCTCTGTGTTGTATAAACTTGCCATACCAAGGGTCCGCTCTCTGCGTCAGATCATAAGTCAAGTAAAACATATCATTCAGGTATTTCTTTGTCATATTCTCACTTTAAGGCTGAAGGATTGGCTGGTCCTTGAGGGACAATATTATCACATTTAGGAGGTCTGGTTTGAAAACATGATTTAGATTATCCTGCCAAGGTTTTGTGTAACCATCCAGCCAGACCATAACTTCTGGTAGGTGCTGTTATGTGTTTCCTATAGGTGCATATGAACACACACACATACTTAGTTAGTTTACTTTATTTGCCCCTCATAAGGGAAAATTATATTGGGCAATACAGATAGACCAGTTAACAAGATCCCTGCATTTGTAAGCAATCATGTCCTTATGTCTTTCACATTAGAGTTTAACAGTCCTGTCGCCAAAGGAACAAAATCATTTTTATACATGTTGGGTTTCCATATTTTATGAGGACATCCCATCGACGTAATGGTTTTTATATTGTACAAACTGTATCTCCTTACCCTAAACCTACCCCTCACACAAAACTTTCTATTACCTTAGATCTAAAAAAAAAAACTTGATTCTGTATAATTTATAAACTGTTTTCCTCATGGGGACAAGAAATTTGACCAATATTCATATCCTTGTGGGGGCATTTGGTCGCCATAATGTTGGCAATACTACACACAAACACACTAACTACCATTCCATCATTTAGCAAGGCATTAAATAGATCAAGTTACAGTAAAAAGTGTGATAATAAATATTTTCTATAATAAATATTTTCTATAATATTTTCTATGATAAATAATTTCTTGAGAAAACAGTTAAATTGTAATGCCATATCACAAAACCACTGTTTTTATGCATTACAACTTCTTAACGACCCTAAACTTCTGCATTGTAGTGTATACATTCATATTTATATAAAGTTCATATTCAAATATAGTATAAACCTGAAAGCATATAACCCTGTTTCATTTCAAATTCCGGTCTTACACTCTTACTACATAGAGAAGTTTAGTCTCAGAGAGACCCATATCACGTCTGTAATATGAAGGGTTGTTTCCAGTCTGGCCAATTTGGAAACATAGCTTTCTGGGTAGTTTTAAAACTAATCAGCTATGATTGTATAGCTGGTGGGTCAGTCTATTGGGATGAAGGAAAGAGCCACTACATGTGTCAAAGCCTTGAGTGAGGATGGACATTGAGCAGAACAGAAAAATATGTCCAAACTCTGCAATTGCACCTCTCAAGAGACAGGGTACTTGAGTGTATGAACATAAATTGTCATGATCTGAGTATGTTGTATTTGTAGAAGTCACAGCAGATTGTGTGTTAACTCAAAACATTATTATTTTAGGTTAATAGTGTAATCTCATGGAAGGATCTTTATTGTTTACCTTAAGGTGCATTCAGTTTAGCCTCCACAATAGGAACTTGCTTTGAAGCAAAGCACATAAATAAGGTAGACAGAGATATTGAGCTCACCAGCTCCTCTTCACAACTATTGAAATGGCCAGTTCATGTAATTACTCTATCACGGCTTTCAGAGACCCTCCCCCATATCACCTTAACGTTAAGCCCCCATCCTCACACCCCACATGGACAGAACCTTCCATGAAAGCACCCCAAATGGGGCAGCACAAAGTCTATGTGGCAGCCATTTGGGAAGAGAGTCGTTCACTGTGATGGATGCATAAGAAAGCAACACGTTGTCCCAGCAAGGTGCCGCGGAGCTGCGCTCTACTTCAGCCACCTTTTAACCACCATGTCGCAGTGTGAAATGATTCATTTGCGTTGGCAGACGGCCGTATATCCATGGTGAGGGAGAAATCCCTGTTCTAAATCTCACACCCTCTGTTACATGTTTATGCAGCTGGATTGTTTTATTGGGCCAATTAAATGAAGTTGTGATAATTGAGCATAAGAATCAGGGTGGGAAACAGGGGCAGTCCAGCTGTCAACTGCTGAGCTCCATGAAATCCTAAACAAAGCTCTTTACACCTGTGCTCTTTAAATATTACAGCTGTGTGATGAAAAACAATAGAGAGGAATTACCAGAAGAGAACACAAATGTTGTTTTTGAGTCATAGATGGTATAATCGGTGTCCTCAGTTCTGTGCTCTTTGAAGACACCCTACACTGGCAGGGAAGGCGCTTTGGTAATTTTGCATCCAGGGGCATGAAAGCATCAGCTCATTTCCTGCACATCTCCTCCTGATCATATCCCAGCAAACCCCATGACTCACCCTGCAAAGGACGCAAACGTGGTGTTTGTTTGGAGCTCGGCAGGCCAAGGGTTCTCCCAGCGGAGCACAGAAAACTCACACAGCTGCCTGAGAGCCCACTAATTGTGCTTTCCGTCCCACCGCGATAGCAACCGTAGCTGTTTTGAGCATTTCCACACCCTGTCACAAAGAAGATCATCGTGAATTCAGTCTTCTGAATAAAAGAATAATACATCAATGAACAAATCACTAAAAACCAACAAGACCTTGCTCTTGGTAAGGTCCATTTGTAACTTATGAAACAAAAATATTAAGTGGACAGTTCACATAAAAATGAAAATTCTGCCTATATTTACTCACCCTCATGTTGCTCTAAACCTGCATGACAAGGTTAAAAAAAAAAAAAAAGAAAAAAAACTTTTGTGGTTTATGGCATCCCCAATGTTCTTCAAAATAAGTGTGTTTACATGCACAAATCGTTTTATCGTACCAGTTTAGTTTTTGTGAAATCATCACACAATGCGATTGTAGTTCGGCTTCATTTAACATTTAGACATGTCAATCAAATTACCTGCATTGTTTTACCTGCATTTAAAACAAATATTTAATTGTACACTCGGACAGTCGTATGAAGGCTGTAGCTCAACTGCTTATATACAGACTTATTATCTATAAGCTTGAGCACTGATATTTTGCAATACATGTTCAAACCGAGAGGCTGAGCTCACTGTTGGCAGCTTTCCGCAGATCCTCTCACTGATAGGTGGCTTGGTGATTTCCTGTGATGAAGCTGGAAAATGTTTTGTGGAAAATTGAGAATACTTGCGATTCTGTGACATGAAATTCCTGCAAACATTAAACTGAAATGACCTGAATTCCATTTGGTTCCTCAATATCTCCTGGCGATGGTTTGCTCAGGCTTGAAGAAGTTCCACACACCACAGGATGTAAACCTCCTGTTGCATGTCTCAACAGCCAAGTGCACATCCATCACACTTACGCAAGCAAGACAGTGGTATTAAAACCTTCCCTCTTCCAGAAGATAGTCCTTGGGATTTGAGCTTTAATGATTTCATATGAATGTTATGGCACAATCCTGACAGAAAGAGCATCGGATTCTACTACTAAACAGTTTATATTTTCAGCTCTTATGATTCACAGCTGTGTTGTCTGTACCATTCGCCTCAACGTACAGCTGCGGGATGACAAAGCTGAAGAAATTGGATTTGACAGTGTTTTTCATTCTTTCATCCCCAAAATAACATTACCCATGATGTCCCATCTCTGACAATGTGATGATAATGGATGAGGGCAAAAGCTAAGTTTACAATAGAGAATCTTCATTTGAAGAAGGGGGCCAAGAGCAGAGATAGAGCAGGAAAACAAACGTTGAAGTGCTGATATGTAGAGCAGTGAGTGATAGAACATCTTTGCTGTTCATCCATTGATGGAAAAGACTGTTGACTGAGAGTCGGATCTCTTGCTTTTGCCAACACTGAGGTCTGATGCATCCTAAAATTGAAGCCCCTAAATATAAACATACAGAACTTTGAGCATGCAGAACCTAAATGCATTTATTTAGCAAGTGTATAAAAACTCATGAAGGGCTCAGTGTAATTCAGTTGTTTTGTTAAATAAAGAAGGCAGTGCTAATTGTGCAACATAGGTGAAGAAACAAATTTGCTCCTTGACATGGTCTTCCAGAACACAAAAGATGATTTTAAGAATGTCTCAGTGTTTATTGACCGTACAATAAAGGTTAATAGGGTTCAATGTTGTTTTGGATCCCTTGGATGGATCAAACTTGTTCAAAGCTAGCAGTAGAATGTTTGGACCAACACGAGGGCGAGTAAATTACTTTTTTTTCAGGATTTTCATTTATAGGTGAACTATCCCTTTAAACTGAACCAAATTTTTGATACAGAAAAGGAAGGTTTTTAAAAAACATATGTGAATGATGGCTTGACAAAGCCTTGTCTAAATGTTTAAAGAAATGTAAAACCTTGAAGTTTGTGTTTCTGTTTCGAATGTGACATACAGAAATGTGTACTTTATATATACTTCTTCATATTTAATACATTTTATGTCTCAGGGTGGAAGAACACTCCATTTCCCAGAATTTCATTGTCTAATTAATTTCTCTTAATTCATTCAATTACTCTTCCTGTAACTCAAATTCAAATTCTGATTCAACTTTCAAAGGGGCATGTCCACTGCAGTTAAAATCCCAACCCATGACTTGAAAGGAAACCAATTCTTCAGTTCCAAATTTTGCCCAACCCTGCAGTCAATGTAACAAAAAATATATTTGAGAAGTTGGACATTTAAGAGTAAAAAAAAAAAAAGAAGAACATAAATCTTGTAAACATTTAACATTGCAGAAATAGGCTTCCATGAGGAAGTGATCACAACTGAGGGAATACAAACAAAATTTAGTATGATCTAATAGACTCTGATCAAGCCAATGAGGTGAAACTGATACTCAGAATAATCAACCAAGTATCACTCACACTGTCTGATACCGCAGAATGAAGGAGAATCGCATCTGTTAATCAAAACACACAGTCAAAATAACCAGGAAATTGGGTGTATTTTCAATGGCAGCTCCACAAAGGACAGCAAGTGCAAGCAAAACAGTACTTTTCTCCGGGTGTGTGTTCACACCGTGAACACACACCCGGAGCAGTGGGCAGCCATTTATGCTGCGGTGCCCGGGGAGCAGGTGGGGGTTCGGTGCCTTGCTCAAGGGCACCTCTGTCATGGTATTGAGGGTGGAGAGAGCGCTGGACATTCACTCCCCCCACCTACAATCCCTGCCGGCCTGAGACTCGAACCCGCAACCTTTGGATTACGAGTTCGACTCTCTAAGCATTAGGCCACGATGCCCTACTTTGCATGAAACTTTACTTTTTTTGCACTCGATCCATCTAGCCTCCAGCTGTTGTGTGTCCGTACTGTAGCCACTGTGCACCAACCATCTACTTACAAGTTTTGGATGCTGGAGGAACTGAGGATTATAAAGTAACAGCTAGTGGGACTAGCCTCCCAGGGGATGAAGACGGCTTCATTTGAATGAGAATAGTCTCCCTGTCCCCTGAGATAAGACTGAATCAACATGGGGTCTGAACATTCAGAATGGCTTTCAGCGCATAATGTGAAGAATAAAGTCTCTTTGCTTTCCTTTCTCGGCTAATGCATTTGAGGTGCATCAGACAGGGTGTTCGGGGAGCTTCAGCCTTGGACACTGCCAAAGACCTAAAGCATATCTGCTACTTTGCACAGCAATTATCCAGGTTTTCGTTTTTCCTCCCGGGGTCTCCAAGAGACTGGTTTTGCACCGTCCACACGCATTACTTCTCGCGCTGATTGAAGACCGATCCTGTCACCCCGTGTTTTCCAGGCTTTCAGGCCACCCAGTACGGACGAACCTCACGCATGTCATCCCTCTGTGTGGTCCTCTCAAAAGAGAAACAGATAGACACAGAGGAAACTCAAAGCAAGTGCCAACGGAGAAAGAGATGTTTCAAAATCTGACAGTGTCATTTCTGGGAAAGGAAGGAAGAGAGGGAAAGGAAAGTAGGAGGCGGCGGGGGGAGCCCAGTAAAACAAGCAAAGAGTCTGAGCTGATTGTGAGTGTGGGACTCTTGCCATGCGATGAGAGCAGGAGACTGGAGGGAGGGAGTGTGTGCGTGTGTGCATGGAGGGAGAGAGAAATGAGAAGAATCTCCAGACTTCAGTAAAACATTCAGTATTCTGCCCGTTCGCACTAAATGCTGAAAGAGAGCCACAAAGGATTAATTCACATGAAAGCGCCTGCAGCTTATACACAGCTCTGCTTAAAGAGATGAGAAAACAGTTATTTCAGTCCACAGGGCATCTAACTGCTTTGACTGATCATTAGGGGCTAGTTAGCAGCCTTTACCATCCCAGTCTCATCCAAGAGACAGAGTCACCTTTCACTATAAAAGCCCTGAAACGAGCGCAGTAAACACAACAATTAAAAAAATGCTCTATGTAAATCTATCTTTCAGCAGAAAAAAAATCTTTCCTTTCTTTAATGGGCTTTATTTGTGGTTTGCTGGATTAAAAGGCCTGTTTCCGGCCCACATGTTGGAGATGCTGGTTGCCCCTGAAGGTGTTTAGTGCGAGCGAGCCGTGTAGCGCCGAGTCACGGGCAGCTGGGAGAGATTAATAAAGAGAGGGAAGGCTCATAAATACTGCTGCCCTGCAGTGATGAATGCCTCCACAGTACATAGACAGCAGGATGGGAGATAAGCGGAGAAAAGACAAACACTCCATTTCAGGTCGGGACATGTTGCACCCAGTTAGGCCTCAACCTAAAAGAGCACTTGGACCAAAGGTCTCCAAACACTAGAGGACAGCATTCCATGGGCTTTGGAGGAGCTAAATTTACATTTACATTTAGTCATTTGGCAGACGCTTTTATCCAAAGCGACTTACAATTGGGGAATACAAAAAGCGATTCATCTTGAAGAGGCAGTCAGACAGAGGAAGTGCTCGTAACACCAAGTCTCAGTCATTGTTCAAATAAGTACAAACTAGTAGGTGGAGAGAAAGATAGAAGGAAAGTTTTTTTTTTTTTTTTTTTTTTTTTTTAGTTTAGGATGAAGTCAAGTACTGCCGAAAGAGATGAAGTACTGCCGAAAAAATTGTGACTAGACAAAAATTATGGAAGGATCAATTTCTGGTCAATCTCAATGTTGGGGTCCATTTGCTCAGTCTGATGGAAATGCAGTGTAGTACAACAGCAAAAAAAAAAAAAAATTAAAATGAAGGCGGTGACAGGATTTTTACATACTTACAATTACCTATCTAGAAGACAAAATGACAAGTGTATCAATTGATTATCAGGATGTGTTATGCTTTAAATTATGAGAACTATTCCTGTGTAAAGTACATTTTTCCAATTACAAAGGACTCGGATGTTAAAGTTTGGGGTCAGCAAGTTTTTTTTTATGTTTCTGAAAGCCAATACAATAGCAGCCAACACTTCAGTCTCCAGTGTCACATGTTTCGTCAGAAATTATTCTAATATGCTGATATGGTGCTCAAGAATATTTTTTTTATTATTATCAATGTTGAAAACATCGTTGTTTAATATTTCATTTAAACTGTTTTATGAGTGGCACAGAAATGACACAATTCGATTTTAAAGACCATGTTATTCAGCAACTATTCATAGTGACAAACAGGAGCCAATGATATACAAAACATGAGAAATTCACAAAAAATCCTACTATGCAATACACTGAAAATTATTTCGGAGTGATGTATTTGCAGCCAAGCAGATGGAAGCTATTTATTGATATGCAAACAAGTGAATCAAATTTTGTTTTACCAGAGAAGAGGAATGCTGTGGTTTTGAAGAGGGTGAAAAAGAGCAGAAAACAGTGAAATTTGGCCAGCAGGAGAGGAAGAGAGCGCTTAACATGAGGTTTGTGGAGGAAATTTTCCTTTTGTGATGAGACACTGAAGAAAAAGCTATAGTGTACGTGCACTTGACAATCAAGATTATAGAACACACCTCAAGTTTAGGAACATTTATAATGACTGATAATAGTCACCTCAACACCATGGTCTTTTTCTGTCTTGCAGCAGATTGAGGAAAGAAAAGTTCAAGCATTTTGCACTAAGGATCACATCTATTAGTCCAATAATTCAGAAAAGATGCCTAAAACATATCTAAACAGCTGCTGAGAGTATCACATGGTTTAATATAAAGTGCTTCACATAGTTATTCCAAAGAAAATAATGACTCATCATCTGTTCTTCTAGACCTTTTTTAAATGTTACTTTAAATGGAAACTTCAGAAAAGTCTGTCATCATTTACCTTCACGTTGTTCCAAACCTATAAGACTCTAGCAGAAGATTGTCCATATAAAGCAAGTAAATGGGGCACAATGTTGTTTTAGAACCCACTAACTCTAATTTTTGGATCAACTATCCCTCTAAGTAATTGATTATTACTGAAAAGGTGGACAGGCCTAACACCAGCTTATAAAACTGCCAGTTAACAAAAAGAAAAGTGGAATAAAATTCCCAAAAAGTAGCTAATTAACATATCATACATAACTGTTTGACTAAATCAGAAGGATCAGTCCATTCCAGCAAGAGTTAACTTTCTCCCTAACGTGCTTCATTCGGCAAAGAAGTTATGCTCAGCTCTTGGCACTGAGTTGTCCAGTTCTGATGATGTCACTCAGACCTCTGTGACCCAGAGCTGGGTGTATCGGCCATGGTTGCGCAGGAAAGCCTTCTCTCACTGTGGGATGTGTTTTTCTGGGCAGACTGTGAGGAGTCGCTTTAACAGTGGGCGATTATTATTTAACAAAGCTCTGCACTGGATACACACTCCTCAATAACACACATATATATACACTCCTGAGAGAGAAAGGTGTTAAGACCATTCAATAACGTGTATTTACGTCTGCCCCAATCGCAAAAGCACTGGGCAGTGGGCACAAATAGACAGATAGCGCTGAGTTATTCACACATCATATCACAGGAATCATGTGTGTGTGCAATGGAAAATATAAAGGAATAATAATATTGAGCAATGCCTGTTTACAAAATGGCATCCACTACCACACCCAAGGGAGGCGAGAGCGAGGGGTGAGGTTATAGTTAACAATGACATAGAGCGTTTAAAAATCATATGTTGAGTAACAATATTTGAGGAGAGAGAGAGGGAGAGTTGGGTAGAGAGAAACTCAAGCCAAGAGAAAAGGCCATTTCAGGGGGCCTCGTTTAAGCTATGTGACCAAACAATTGCTTTATTGCCTCAGTGAGAAGCCAAAGCATTGTGTTCTGGCATGAAGTTCCTCAGATGTTCTTTCATATGGCCTGGCAAGGTTAAGGTAAAAGAATAAGCTTGGCTACAGTTCAGCAGAGCCACCTCCTTCGAGAGCTCCGCTATGCACCCTCAGTGGTATGTGGCTGAACAGGGACAGCACATTAGCTTAATGGGCGGACAAATGACTCCTCCGTCGTCATAGCCATGTGCCTGGACAGTTAATCCAAAGGTTTCATCACTTTGGTTCAATGCGCTCAAGCTGACACGCCGCCACTCTCAACAGCCGAATGGATCATTTCAATTAAAGCCAAAAATACCAGTAATGACTCCAACAGTGATTAAGTAAAGATGTGTTTAAGGCTTAAACTGTTCCATACATCAGATGAGTATGGGTAGAGTGCAGATGTTTGAGATGCCAATTTACTCTGCTGAGATCTTTCTAATGGCATCATTTCCTGTCTCAGAGCTATTATTTTAAATGCATATAGTTTTCTCTAGTTCTAAGTTTCTGTTTATGCCTTTATTTTAGCCCTTTGTATAACACATCAAGCATGTTTACCTGGACTTCAAAAAATTAAATTTTAGTCAGACTAAAGTAATTTTTTTTCAATGTCATGTAAACACTTTACCCTTATGAAACTGCAGTTTCACTTTTGCATTCTTCAAAAATAATATTTATTATGGAAGTAAAATACTTTAAAAGAACATACTTAGGTTCAAACTGAATGTAATGTTTTAGACACTTAACTGCATTGAAATGAAAATATATCATAATTTAAATTTGCATTAATTGTAATTAGTTGAAATTGAGTGTGCGTTTTTTTTTGTTTTTTTTTTTACTTATTTAAGTAGGGATTACATTTACAGTATATCAATTACAATCAGAGCATTTTTTAGCAGCAAGCATTTTTTAGCAGCAAGCACACTGGTGAACACAGGGATAAAAAGTACCCCATGTGTACAATGAAATATACTGCTGTATTTTTGATGTTGTGGGCCTATATTTCTGTTGGAGGTCCTGGACATCTTGGTTAGACACATGGCATCATGGATTCTATCAAATACCAACAGATAAAAAATCAATAAGTGACTGACTCTGTTAGAAATCTTAGAATGGGCCATGTTTGGATCTTCCAACCGTACAATAATCCAAACACAAACCTCAAAAACAACACAAAAATGGGTCACTTAGCACAAAACCAAGAGTCTGCTATGGTCATTCCAGTCCTCTGACCTGACCCTGTAGAAAATGAGTGAGGTGAACTGAAGAGAAGAAGCACAGTCATGGAGCTGTGAATCTGAAGGATCTGGAGTGATTCTGGATGAAGGAATGGTCTCTGATCTCTTGTCAGGTGTTCTCTAACCTCATCAGGCATTACAGGATACATTTTTGAGCTGTTAAACTGTTTCAAAAAGTATTGAATAAAAGGGTGCTGTTAATTTTAAATTGTTATTATCCAATGAAAGGTCAGATTTTTGTGAATTTTTAAAATAAAAGATCAAAAGGTTAAACAATGCAGATTAATTTTCACAGCCTTATTTGATCATATTTACCAAGGGTGCCAATATTTTTGTCCATGACTGTATTTGACCCCCTTTGCAAAACACGACTTAGTACTTGGAGGCAAAACCCTTGTTGGCAATCACAGAGGACAGACGTTTCTTGTAGTTAGCCACCAGGTTTGCACACATCTCAGGAGGGATTTTGTCCCACTGCTCTTTGCAGATCCTCTCCAAGTCATTAAGGTTTCGAGGCTGACGTTTGGCAACTCAAACCTTCAGCTCCCTCCACAGATTTTCTATGGGATTAATGTCTGGAGACTGGTTAGGCCACTCCAGGACCTTAATGTGCTTCTTCTTGAGCCACTCCTTTGTTGCCTTGGCCGTGTATTTTGGGTAATTGTCATGCTGGAATACCCATCCATTTTCAATGTCCTGGTTGGCTTCAATGCCCTGTCCATCGTCCCTTTGAGGCGGTGCAGTTGTCCTGTCCCCTTAGCAGAAAAACACGCCCAAAGCATAATGTTTCTACCTTCATGTTTGACGGTGGGGATGGTGTTCTTGGGGTTATAGGCAGCATTCCTCCTCCTCCAAACGAGTTGAGTTGATGCCATAGAGCTTGATTTTAGTCTCATCTGACCACAACACTTTGACCCAGTTCTCCTCTGAATCATTGGCAAACTTCAGACAGGCCTGTACATGTGCTTTCTTGAGCAGGGGGACCTTGCGGGCGCTGCAGGATTTCAGTCCTGCACGGCGTAATGTGTTACCAATTGTTTTCTTGTTGTCTATGGTGCCAGCTGCCTTGAGATCATTGACGTGTAGTTCTGGGCTGATTCCTCACTGCTCTCATGATCACAGAAACTCCACGAGGTCAGATCTTGCATGGAGACCCAGACTGAGGGAGATTGGCAGTTATTTTATGTTTCTTCCATTTGCGAATAATCGCACCAACTGTTGTTACCTTCTCACCAAGCTGCTTGGTGATGGTCTTGTAGCCCATTCCAGCCTTGTGTAGGTCTACAATCTTGTCCCTGACATCCTTGGACAGCTCTTTGGTCTTGGCCATGGTGGAGAGCTTGGAATCTGATTGATTGCTTTTGTGGACAAGTTGTCTTTTATACAGGTAACAAACTGAGATTACTAATCTCAGCTCCTTACCTGTATAAAAGACCCCTGGGAGCCAGAAATCTTGCTGATTGATAGGGGATCAAATACTTATTTGACTCATTAAAATGCAAATCAATTTATAACTTTTTTAAATGCATTTAAAAAAAATGTTTTTTGTTGTTGTTATTCTGTCTCTCACTGTTCAAATAAACCTACCATTAAAATTATAGACTGATCATTTCATTGCCAGTGGGCAAACGTACACAATCAGCAGGGGATCAAATAATTTTTCCCCCACTGTAGCTCTCCTGAGGTCAGCATGCATAATTCAACAAATACATTACACATAACTACTCCCTAGCACATACTTTGGTCCTTATTGTCTCTAAATTCACAAAACTGAGCTTGAATGTGTTGCAGGTGTCAGCACTAATAGTCACATAGGACCTCAAGTTCAATCACAGCTGCTTACTTCCTTTTGCCAGTTCCTGCTTTTGAAAAGATTCTCCTAAGCCCATCATTCACTTTTCCTATGTCATTTTCTGTGTATATGTTAATACCATGGTAGGCAAGAGGGCAGGAACTCTATGAGAGCGGGAAACCAGATGACCTGTTGAGAGTCTGAGGTGTTAAGCCGTTATAATGTATTTCATCATCAGCTCCATGAGCTCAAGCTGAGCCAATAATGGCCTAATGTATGTCTCTGTAATCAATAAGGTTTGCTGTAGAGACTAGAAGAGAGAGATAAATCATGTTGTACTGTGCAGAAAGTCATTACATGTTAAATATATTATGACAGATTGATGTCATAACTTTCATAAAATGCCATGAAGTGCAGTATAATTTTTCAGTAACACTTTACAGTAGGGTTAAATTCAGAAGCATTAATCTATTTTTACAGCCTTTATTAATCAGGGTTAATGTGGATTTATAAATACACTATTGATAATTGTTCATTTATGTTCATTTATAAGGAATGATGAACAGTCAGCCCGTCGTTATTGCAGAAAAGTTCAACAAGAGTTAGTTATATAAAAATGTAATACACACACACACACACACACACACACATGCCTAGATGTATGAATATTCATTACAATGCTCAAAATAAAACAAACGCTGCAATATTTCAGCAACACTAATACTGAAATGTAACCTAGATTATTAAATGTGTAAAAGTATTGTTCATTGTAAGTTCACGATTCCTAATGAATGAATGTTAGTGAACTGAATCTTATTACTAAGTCTTACGATTTATTATAAAATGCTTCTTGAATTTGTTTTCAGTTTTCTTTAAGGAATTAGAAGTGGTTATACTGAAGAAACCAGGAGGAAAGTAAGTGGGAGAACAAGCTGGAGCTGTCAAAGTTTGAGCTGAAAGCACAAGATAAGCAAAGACACTTCTGACACTGAGAAGAGCCTTTGCCGTGAAGTGCTTTTATACGGTCTGTCTGGGTATCACGTTTGTGATTATTTTTGGGACGTAATGAGGAGAAAAAGGGAGAGAATACGAGAGAGGGGGTATTTTAAGCAGATGATGAATATAACATCAATGGGAACTGTATCATCTTTGTGAAATGACTATCTGCGGAAATTTACTGCTTGCAAACCTGTCAAAATATGAGTAGGGCACCGTGCGGGGGCTTTTGAAAAAGATGCTCTTGAGGGAACAAAGCATTATTAATGTTCAAAGAATGTCCTGTAACTAATGAATGTCCAGGATTATGTTTGGCCATTAAAGGTACTTCAAGAACTGTCTGTGGTGACATATTTCTCTTCCTGAAGAGGGTCAAAAGAAAAAAAATGTCTGAGGAAAAAAAACTTCCACCCTTTAAGTCCTGCAGAGCAAGTCACTTTGTGTGTCATCTCTCTTCCTGCCTCTGAAATTCACAATGCTTATCAAAGCATGATGAGACATGAGATCAGCGGGGGGCGCCAAATGACCTGTCACTTTCACAGGGTTCCTCCCTCTCCTGAAGATCCACACAGAACGAATCTGATATTGAACAGGGCACCGTTCATGTGAGCGACACCATCTGTCTGTGAAGAGGTCCCATGCTGCATGTGAAATCTGATGAGAGGAAACAAAGGGAAGGGAAAGAAAAAAGGCAACTAAGGGCAAAATTAATTTTCAATGGTAAAGAAGCAAGAGGAGTATAAGGAAAGTTTCCTCTGTCTCTTGCTCTGCTTTATATTACTCTAAACTGTGACACCTGTAAAAGACAGCATTACCAACTCGAGGCGATGAGCGATTGCCAACTCATGATACATTTCAACAATTGTCACGGTCCTGTGCACAATTATGTTTCGTTTAACATTGGCACCAAACAGAAAAGCACAGGAAGACAAACATCCCGTTGAAATGCAGTTAAAGCGCCCGATAAACTCCACGCCCGCTGAATCACTCCTCAGGCCATAACAAGGAGGTGTTTCTCCACATTCCGCTCATTTGAATTCTGGCAAAGTGTTATGCTAGAAACAGGCAATTTGAGGTCAAAGGTTATGATACTGACTAAAACAAAGGACAACGCAGTGAAAGAAGTCAAATTAAAAGCAAATTAAATCTAATTATTTCATTTTAATACAGTCGGTTTTCCACAGCTTAAGATCATTATGGGCTTGGACAGCATCCCCTTCCTCATTAGAAAAATATGTTTGCCTTTTGAGGAGATGAAGCTCCGGTTTTCATGACAGAGGAATTGTGGGGAGAATGCTTATGTAAATAAACAAATTAGGAGGTGCACAAACAGACGCGCGCACACATGAACTTGTAGTCTATAAAGCCAGGCTGCAGACTAGCAAAATCAACATGTAGCTCCAATCAGAAACACCAGGGCTCCCAGCACTCAAGGTTGTCTTGGCACGCAGACAACATTACAGCACATAAACAAGACTATGAGTCCATATCAAGGCCCTGTAATTGTTATGAGCTGGGCTGAGAAGAACTGGCTTGTTTTTACTGCATGCTTTTTACTTCTGTTGTACGACCAAAGGCCCGGTGAGCAAATCTTTACAAGTCGTGCTGGAGTCGTATAATATAAGAGAATCTGGCCATTGGGAAATAAATAAATAAATAAATCTAGAACAAAATGACACAACCCAGATCTAGTCAAGTCCAAAGTATGTTTTTCACCCTCGACGGTTTGCCTCTTTCGTACCTGCAACATTGTAAAGTAGGCAATGACAATATTTGACATGTCGCCTATTGTATTTCGTGACCCTTTAAATGAAGTTAGCACTCTCCATTTGTAACTTCTGGCAGTATTCCCTGAGTAGCTGCTAATTCACACTCCTGGTGCTTGTCAATTGGTGCATTCAGAAATGAGAAAGCATGATTTCACTTGAATAGCATGGAAATAATTAAAAACAGCATTACACTGCATTCATCGGCAGACAGCTTGAGACTGACCTCATGTACACATGTAGACAGATAGAGAGGCTCATTGCTTGGTGGTGGTACTCGGATGCCTGGTAACCCAAATTGATTTTCCTTGGCTTGCTAAAGAACCAGAAACTCGCACAATATGCAAGAACATCTATGCAAAATCCCACCCAAGAGATGCATTAAACCGCTGAAGAAACTGTACCGAGTAACTCTACGCTCGCAGTACCGCTGATGGATGGAAAAGGGAACGGAGGCTTTGAGTAATACAGGCAGGGGAAGAAAAAAAAAAGTTGGACAAAAGCACATTGTTGTTGTTACATTAATCTGGATACAAGAATGCGATTTTTCCTCATTATGATCACACGCTGCTGGGCAAGCGGCTCCATTTTCTTCCCCCACCGTTCCCTGGCAGCTCGAAGCATCCCTGCTGAGGCGGCTTCCTCACCGTGATGAGTTTTTGACAGGCTTTACAGCCGTGCCAGGCCAGACAGTGGCTGAGCAGAATACTGGCAGTTTTTTGGCGGGTATTAATCTCCCCATCTCTCTTGCTCTGTGCTTTTGAGACGGACCAGCTATCACATAATTGTTATGCAAATTTCTTAGAGCAACAGTTTGTTTAAGCACGTGTGGACTATTATTTGAAACGATACAATTTTCCCTCAGATCTGATAGAGTTCTGGAGGATTGTCTAGAGAACAAACATTATCTTCTGCAGGTGTAAACCCCACTCTGGCAGATATTATATAGCTCTGAACTAAACACACATCTACAGTTTCAGGATACATGTGTATAAAATTACCCGTTACACTTTTAAGATGATTTAGCTAGTGAAAGAAATGGCAAAAAGCTGAAGCCACAAATGGCAACAAAATGATGCTGTATCATCTCAATTAGCTCACATCAATAAATTGCACTAAATACCAATATAAGAAATATCTGATGGTTGAGAATAATTGCACTAAAAACCTCTTCAGACAAAAAACAATAAGTATAAATGACTGAAATATAGGGTTTTGTTCAGCATGTGAAACACAAAAGCACTGCTGCCATCTGCTGTCTGTTCAAGAACAATTTTGGCTTTATCCTGACGGGATACAAGTAAAATAAAAAGTGGCTAAATAACCAGGCTTCTAGTTTCACCTTAATCAATGTCATGCATCCTGCAATGTGAAAATTTCTCTCATCATTTAATCACCTTCATGTTGTTCCAACTTCCAGACTTTCTTCTGCAGCAGCAGCACAACAAAAAATATTAAAACAGATTAGGTAAATGATAACAGAATTTTAATTTAAACATTTTTTTAATTAAAATAAAAGTTTTAAACTGAGATAAGTGGAGGATGCATGACAGGGGAAGCATGACTACCTAGCCACTTTGTATGCTGTACTCAATTTTTATTGAACAAGGTACGATAGCAGAATCACAGTATTTAATCTTCAATCAGTAGTTACTTACCGAACCCCGGTTTCACAGACAAGGCTTAAGCCTAGTCCTAGACTAAAATGCAAGTCTTAGCTGTTTCAACTGAAATAAACGTGCACTGACTGATCTTAAAATATATCAGTGCCTTTGTTTTGTCTCAAGATGCACCCCAGTAATGTTTTTTTCTAAGCATGTTTATAAAAAGTACTTAAATGTCCTAATTGAACTTTGGCCTAATCATGTCTTAGTCTAAACCCCGTCTGTGAAACCGGGCCTTAGAGGGCTACAGTTAAGGTTCATCTCCCTTGCAGAATCTGCAAAATGTTAATTATTTTACCAAAATAAGAGGGATCATACAAAATGCATGTTATTGTTTATTTAGTACTGACCTGAAAAATATATTTCACATAAAATGTTTACATATAGTCCACAACATAAAATAAGTTGAATTAAAAAAAAAACCCTGTTCAAAAGTTTACATCCACTTGATTCTTAATAGTGTTGTTACCTGAATGAACCACAGCTGTGTTTTTTGTTTAGTGACAGTTGTTTGAGTCCCTTGTTTGTCCTGAACAGTTCAACTGCCTGCTGTTCTTCTGAAATTGTTTTGTGTATTTAAACCCTTTCCAACAATGACTGTATAATTTTGAGAGGCATCTTTTCACACTGAGGACAACTGAGGGACTCATATGCATCTATTACAGAAGGATCAAACGCTCACTGATGCTCCATAATGAAAAAGGATGCATTAAGAGTCAGGGGGTGTATGTAAAAAAAAAAAAAACAAAGTATGACAATATGGTAATCACTGAATACCATGGTGTATGTCAAAGTACTATGGAATTACTATCTGAAACAATCTAGGGTTGTCAGTAAGGCAAGTAATAAAGAGAGCAGAGATAAGCCTTCTCACTCCTTTTTTGTGCACTTAGATATTCCTGTCGTTGCACTTATTCACATGGACTTGAGGGAGCAGATGTGGGGTCGTCGTGTCTTTCCTGATCATATGACACATTTCTGGAAGACATCAGGAATTTTATAAACAGTGTTTCTTCAACAGCACCCTCATTTACAACATTTCCATTTAATCCAGACATCTCTAAAGCCAACAGCCAATATTGAGGTTTCTCATTCAAGCACTGACACACCCTCTCCTTTCTTCATTAGCAACCACAGTATCATAATCACACTCGAACCAAAGATTTGAAAGCAAATGTATTGATTAAAAACTGAATCATTTTCATTGTCTTAATTAGCCTATTTCCTGTAGTAAAAATAAGATGACTTCTTGGGAAATTCACTGGTTTGCAACTAAGCACTGTACAATTATTTCTATCAAAACCAGACAAATCTGAACTACAGAACTACACAATGACATGGTTGAATGTATGTAATCTAAACTAAACTATTAGAGCAGTGGTTCTCAACCAGGGGGCCAGGGCCCACTAGGGGGGCCCTCGACAAACTTTCATTTTAAACTTAAATAAGTCTATAACTTAAAATATTATAAAACAAAAACATTAAAAAAAATAGAGATATACAACATTAAACTGAATATTTAAGTTTGTTTTACAACCCGAATTCCAGAAATGTTGGGACGTTTTTTAAATTTGAATAAAATGAAAACTAAAAGAGTTTCAAATCACATGAGCCAATATTTTATTCACAACAGAACATAGAGATCATAACCAATTTTTAAACGGAAAAATTTTACACTTTTATCCACTAAATGAGCTCATTTCTAATTTGATGCCTGGCCTGCTACAGGTCTCAAAAAAGACACGGGGGCAACAAAGGGCTGAAAATTCAAGAAATTTTGAAAAGATTCAGCTGGGAGAGCATCTAGCAACTTATTAAGTTAATCGACATCAAGTCTGTAACATGATTAGCTATAAAAGGGATGTCTAGAGAGGCAGAGTCTCTCAGAAGCAAAGATGGGCAGAGGCTCTCCAATCTGTGAAAGAGTGCGTAAAAAAATTGTGGAATACTTTAAAAACAACGTTACTATCTATATGTGGAAGCTATATGTGAACATGGTCCAGAAGTGCCGTCGTGTCCTGTGGGCCAAGGCTCATTTAAAATGGACTGTTTCAAAGTGGAAAGGTTTTCTATGGTCAGATGAGTCCAAATTTGACATTCTTTTTGGAAATCTCGGACGCCGTGTCCTCCGGACTAAAGAGGAAGGAGACCTTCCAGTGTGTTATCAGCGTTCAGTTCAAAAGCCAGCATCTCTGATGGTATGGGGGTGCATAAGTGCATGCGGTATGGGCAGCTTGCATGTTTTGGAAGGCACTATGAATGCTGAGAGGTATATAAAGGTTTTAGAGCAACATATGCTCCCCTCCAGATGACGTGTATTTCAGCAGGACAATGCAGATGATGGGTGTGGGGGTATGTGGAAAGCAAAAACTGCAGCAAAATACTATTTAAAGACACTGTCGGGACGCATGCTTGAGACCAACTGAAGCATATCTATGTACTCACGAGCGGATCAGATCTGCTTGGGAATCTAGTGTGTAATTGATAACAGTCTTTTTTCCTCTGTATGCAAGGTAGACTTAATTAATACCACATAGAGATTCTTTCTGGACAAGTCTGACATATCACGAGACGTCTGGATAAGGCACTCTGGAATTCATCACACTCGGTGTCTAAACACTAACCTGCCAGATGTGTTAGGATCTTTTTTTGAGGCAGCAGTTCCCATCAACGGATAGAAGCAATTACTAGAGGTTATCACAGGTCATCAACTGCAGAGAGGCGTAGATTTGGATTTCCTCCCTCTTCAAGCTCCCTTTTCTCCATTTAAATATAAAAGTTCTTGAATAATATGTAAATAAACTAAGTTGTTTACATCCTGAGAGGTCAAAAGAGTGAATTTTAAGAATTGTTATTAGCGCTCATGGCTTTGGAAATTGCATGTACCATATGTCATGACTCATGTCTGTCTATCTGTTGCCATCCCAGAATGCATTGCCACTTCATGCAGTAACATGATCTAAATAAAATCCAGATGTACTCCACCAATTGGTCTAATTCCTTCAAGCCTCAATATTTCACATTATATATATATTAATCATCTGAGGCATGTCAGATTTCTGCACTGATAACAAAATCCCTTCCTTCAAACGACAGCTGACTCATTCCAATCAAACCAGTGGGGCGCTTATCAAAACAATGCTGCGAAAAGGGAGGGAGACAGACATTTCCCGGGCTGTTGCACTCAAGTGACAAAACATTAAGTGCTTCCACCTTTAGTTTATAAAACTGCGGTTTCTGTTATCTGATTCAAAGAACCAATTACAAGCTTTAGAGGTAAATTCAGAGGGTTTTTTAAATAAACACTAAGAAAGGTCATACAAAAATATTCTATTACCATCTTCAGAATAACACACGATCTACACCCTTAAAGTTACAGTTGATAAAAGCTTCGAATTATATTATTCTATACAAGTCAACAGGTGTGGACCTGCCAAGGTATCAGGTTTTTTGGCATTAGCTTGCCAAGATAATCTGTTACTGTTGGACAGTAACATTTCCACATGCAAAAACAGTTGGTTTTCACACAATAACTCTTAACTTGATTCAACCTGCTGTTATTTATCTTCAATGGCAGAATCAAAGACATTGTCAGCGCAGTTCATGAAGAGCCCTTCTCTTGTCCTCAGGCTGAAAGCCTCTCTCCAGGGTCCTGAAGCATGGGCTCTAGGCCTAAAGCTGGTCCAGGGCAAGGGGCCAAACCTTTCAACAAGCCAGTGCCCTCTCTGTAGGGCCCCACGATCAGTCCTCCTCTGAGGAAAGCTGGGCCCCATCATCATGCATCCCTCTGTAGGCTGCCAGTGGGCCTCCTTCTAGGTTGTTACTCTCCATCTTGAAACTCAGACCATCTGCCAGCTTCTGGGCAGCTTGTTTGGCCTGCAACTCCTGAAATTAACAGTATACACAATAACATAAATGTACTACTTCCTGTATACAGAAAGAGGCAGAAAAACCCACACACAAGTGGCAAACAAGCATAGGTTTTATACTCTCTGCTGAGTGTATTCAAGTAGTATTTCCTCTCAACATCTAAATAGTTGAAGCTTTTGTGGGATAGAATGTCATTTATCACTTTGATCATTCAAATCTCAGTTTCTATTGGTCTGCTTTCAGCAAGACATCTTCAACCTACCAGGTGTTTTCTGGTCTGCTCTTGCAGAAGGGCTGCTGACTCCTCTAATGACAGCAGCTGGGCAGGACTGTGGTGCAGGGGTGGAAGGTAGGCTGCAGTGATGTCATGCAGGTGTTTTCGTTCTCGTTGTCTTCTGGCCTCAGCAGTAAGTGGTGTGGTGCTGCCAGAGGACTGACTAGGTGATGAAGACTCGGATTTTACAGCTAACCTAAATAAAACACAGACACTGTTACTCAAAGTGACTTACAGAGCATTTAAATTATGCACTATAAGTTATTGTATTTACGGTGACTTTTGATTCCAAATGCTTTCCAAAGACTTTGGTTCATCTTCAAAACACAAACTAATGAAGCCTGAGAGGTTTCTAACCCACCATTGAAAGTCCAGGTAACCAGAGCTTAGCAGATCCAAAAAGGTAAATTGAATCCATGAATAAAATGTTTTAATCCAAGTTCTCTGAAGAAATATAATCACTTATATAAACAGTAGAACAAACCTTGTTGGTTCTTGTGCATCATGCATACACGTTTGATCTTTCATGTTTACCATCTGTATTGTGCTCTGTGTATCGATCATTGTTTCAGTGTAAGTGTTTTTAAGACCTGCACAAATAAAATTAACACCATATAAGCGGGATAGGGCTATGTCTATGGTAAGTTTTTTTATAGCCTTAAATTTAAAGCAACTAAATTTTTGACTTTTTAAGGACCCACAGAAACCCTGTTGTTTAGATGTAAATAAAAGCCTAAATTAAAACTCATCATATGAAGGAATCCTATCTCCTCACAAGACCTGGATTAAACCACTTGATTCATACAGATTCATTTTACAATGCTTTTTAAAAGACATTTTTGATCTTCCAACAATGACAAAAATGTAATTATTGTGTGAACTGTCCCTTTAATGTATTATATTTCATCTTATTTTGAAAGAAAACACAAAGCTATGCAATGACAGTGTTGCTCCACTCACTGGTTTGGTTTGAATCTGGGCTTCCTCGAATTCACACTTTTCTCTGTCTTCTCCAGAATTTCAATGTAATGTGGTTTCTTCTGTTGCTGATTACCCTGAAAGGGCTTACTAGGAGACAGAGTTTTTATGGTGTCTTGGAGGGAGCCATTAATACTTTCATTAAGACTTACTCTTCCAATCGCCTCCACAAGCTCTGTGTCTTTCATCAGTGAGGCTGCTGCATTCCCACCGGCTGTTTCTAGTGTTTCAGCAGCCTCTGGCTGGGATGCCAAAGACTCCTCTTGGCCCAACAGACCACCATTTCCCTGTATGTTAGCCGCATCGATATTGACATTGGCTTTGTTTCTGCCATGGGATGGGATAATCATGTCCAAATTGGATTCTAAATGCTTATCTGTGCTTCGCTTGGCAAAGGCATGCTGATATTTAGCCTGAAACTCTGTCCGGACAGAGATTAAAATTGCTTGTTTTCTCTCCTCCTCATCCAGATGTGCAAGTGCAAGGTGTACTTTCTCCACAAAGCCAGCAATCTTCTTTCCCTTATCTGGAAGACTCTGAAGAAATCTCCTGAAGAAATCATAAAAATTTAACTATTGATTGTTCACTTCAACAAGGTATCAAATTCATTTGTATTACAAATAATTGGGTCTTTTTGCGTTTAATTATAAAATGGCCCAACTGTGTGACACCGACAGGACGCACTGATCTAATAATAAAAAGATGCCAACGGATTTGGAAAGATCCAGAATATTTCATCATCATAATAATCTAGTCAGAAATCCTAATTTAGCTATATATATACACACACACACGCACATCATGAATTATATATTCAGGCCAAATGAAATGAAAAGTATAAAAAAAAACACTTACTTGTTAGACAGTAAATTTTCTTGTCGTGACAGTATCTCCAAGAGCTGGTCTTTACTCTTGCTGCTCAGATCACCCACTTCCCCTTGACGCGCTGTCCACGCCGCCGACATGATCAAACCTGTGTGAAAACACACCAGGATAACCTCACACTGGCACCTTCACACTGCAAGTCTTCATGACTGATCATACAGGACGTCAGAAACTCACTTATACCGCCATGTGTCAAAATAAGCAAAGACAATGAAGTAAGCGACGATAAGACCACACCAGATTTGTCACATTCATTACATAATAAAAGACCCAAAGCAAAAACTGTCAATCGGAGCTCTAAATTTGGTCATTGTCGACAAGTTTTTGTCAAATAAAATTGTGTTATTTTCTGATTCAGAAAATGCTTACAATAAAACTAGTTTGGCGTCCGTGTTTTATTGTTAAAATCGTCGTTTTCATATATATTCATGAGAGACAAGACAAGGCAAAGCACGAAAGGGCTAGTTATTGTGGCTGTGTGAATGGCAAAACAAAGCTTTGAAAGAACTGTAACAACAAAGAAAGAGCCGCTATCCATCGCACTGGCGGCATCTGCTGGTCAAGTACATGCTCTCTCTCTCTCTCTCTCTCTCTCTCTCTCTCTCTCTCTAGTTATTTACAATGTTAAACTTTTAAATTAAGTACAATTTGCGTTTAAAACGAATATTCCCAGAATACAAAAAACATTCAAGTGATGCTGGAATACAAAAATATATTTACAAATGAAATAAGGATAATAAATATCAGAAAATAAAGACACATTCCCTAACATATTAGTCTCATTTCTTATTTAAATACATTTTTATCGCTGGATAAAATTAAGTATATACAAAAGTAAATATAAGAATGTACAAAACACCTGTTTTTTATTTCTGAAATCAAGAACATATAGAACAAGTAAGTTAGTAGTAGACGCCGAAATCACATTCAAATAATTTCTCCATTAATACCTCCATATGACGTAATGCGTTCACTTGGAAACGCGCTGCTGTATTCCGATAGTGCTGTCGTAAAGCTTCCGAATCGACTAGGGTCTCCAGCCATCATAAGTAACGTTACAGGGGGTAACGCCTGGTTGAGCTTTGCGCTCCGGTGACAACAAAAGAGCAATCATGACGCGTGAGTAATGAGTATTCATTTTGTTGACATGGTCTCAGCTTCTACTATTATTAATGAAAGTACGTTACTTTAGTAGAAAGCGAAATACAGAAGCGGTACGATACAAGGCTAACTAGCTAGCTGCTAGCTAGCTTATTCTGTCTAGAGTCCACGAAATGAAATCACAAGATTAACCTGCTAAACAAGGCTAATGTTGGTTTATGGTGACATTAGTGATTATTAATTATTTATTATATACACTAAAACACGGAAACGTTTTCTAGATGTTGTGTAAAAGTTAGTTTATGTGTGAAAAGTTGACAGACGTTTCACATTAGCAAACTTAAATTATATTGTCAATAATACTTCAATAGTAATTCCATGGGGCGAAATGTTTCAGAAGATCAGGAAGTTGTTTATTTTGTGACACTGTGGATAGTTTTTGTGCGGATGTTATTGTTATGAAAGCTCTCTGGCGCCCTCATTGCCACGTCGCTTCACTGCTACACGTGTCTGTGTTGATAATGCTGTACACCGATTAAGGTTTACATGTTAAACGGTACAGCATCAACGTGCCTTACTTTAAAAATACACTTCCAGATACTTACCAGATTTCCCAGTTGCAGTCTGAAGGTTTTAAACAGATTGTTTTTATGTTGTTCATTCTTGTTCCATCCTGTCTGCAATCTCTGTCAAATTGAAGGCAGTAAAGTATGAATTAAGAGTGTTGCTGGTACTGCAGGGGGAAATCAGCGTGAACTTGCCCGTCAGAAGAATGCTAAGAAGCAAACCGATCATTCCAAAGGGAAGAGAAATGAGGATGGCCTCTCAGCAGCTGCCCGTAAGCAAAGGTACAACACCTAAAGATAATAACAACTAACAGATGCATTAAATTGCAAAGTGCATCATACTGAATGTGAATGTTTTTTCTTTTTGTATTTCAGAGATGCTGAAATCATGCAGCAAAAGCAAAAAAAGGCTAATGAGAAGGGGGACCCTAAAGGCAAATAACCAGTGGATGACGCATTGACCGACATGGCATCCTGATATTTTTTCTTTTGTCAAGAGAGACTATCTGTCATTGTGTAGATGTGGAGACTTTGATTCTTTAATGTTTCAACCCAAACTCCGTAATGTGCTTGAAAGGGCATATCAACTATACAGTACATAAAGATTTGTGTTCAGCTATGGAGGAGAGATTTTTTATGTTAAAATAATCAGAGCGAGTCTCAAAAATGTCTGGACTGGCATTGTAATCTTGTATTTTTGTATGAAGTGCCCTTCTTAATAAAATGTACATTTTAATTCACACCTAGCAATTAAACTGTTATCCTTATAACCTGTGTATTATGATTAAGTGTTTTTAACCATTCACAACTTTTTTTTTTTAATACAGAATAAGCTGTAGTGTTCAGATATGGTTTGAGGACAAATTTCTACAAACCACAACCCATTTACCATATAATTGCTAAAGCAGTTACAATGTGATTGACAGTATTCAAAATATTCAGTGTACTGATGTGTGAAGTAAAGAAATATTTTCCATATTAAAAATAACAGGTATGTTTTATTGATTTAGTCATTTAGCAGATGCTTTTATCCAAAGTGACTTACAAATGATATATATAGCAATAATATACATTATTGTGCGCTGTCTGTCACGCCCACTGGAGTCTCGTTAGTTAGGCACGCCCACATGCGCTGATAGCTCTGAAGTGAACTAACCCTGAAACAGAACCTACTCTGGAGCAGGTTATCTTAAGAGAGCAAGTTGCTATGGTTACTTACATAACCTGAAAGTTACCTCTGTTTTTGGAACCGACAGTTGTACCATGAAGCCGGTGTTCTGTCGATTTTTCCTACCTTATCAGATTTTCCTACCGTAGCGCAAAATTACAGCTATATCTATCGATCCATCCTACCTCATCAAAAAATCCTACTGCGGGTTTCTGCTTCGCGCCTGTGACTATGTGAAATAATTAAGTGTAACTTTGCTGTAGATTCTTATTAGGCAATGATGTAGTCTATTTACACCGCCAAGAACATAATCAGATTGTGCTACCGCTATAGAATAAACAGGTAGGATGTTTTTACAGCTCAAAATACCTCGTCAGATTGTGCTACCACTATAGAATAAACAGGTAGGATGTTTTTACAGCATAAAATACCTCGTCAGATTGTGCTACCACTATAGAATAAACAGGTAGGATGTTTTTACAGCTCAAAATACCTCGTCAGATTGTGCTACCACTATAGAATAAACAGGTAGGATGTTTTAACAGCATAAAATACCTCGTCAGATTGTGCTACCACTATAGAATAAACAGGTAGGATGATTTTACAGCATAAAATACCTCGTCAGATTGTGCTACCACTATAGAATAAACAGGTAGGATGATTTTACAGCATAAAATACCTCGTCAGATTGTGCTACCACTATAGAATAAACAGGTAGGATGTTTTTACAGCATAAAATACCTCGTCAGATTGTGCTACCACTATAGAATAAACAGGTAGGATGTTTTTACAGCATAAAATACCTCGTCAGATTGTGCTACCACTATAGAATAAACAGGTAGGATGATTTTACAGCTCAAAATACCTCGTCAGATTGTGCTACCACTATAGAATAAACAGGTAGGATGATTTTACAGCATAAAATACCTCGTCAGATTGTGCTACCACTATAGAATAAACAGGTAGGATGTTTTTACAGCATAAAATACCTCGTCAGATTGTGCTACCACTATAGAATAAACAGGTAGGATGTTTTTACAGCATAAAATACCTCGTCAGATTGTGCTACCACTATAGAATAAACAGGTAGGATGTTTTTACAGCATAAAATACCTCGTCAGATTGTGCTACCACTATAGAATAAACAGGTAGGATGTTTTTACAGCATAAAATACCTCGTCAGATTGTGCTACCACTATAGAATAAACAGGTAGGATGATTTTACAGCTCAAAATACCTCGTCAGATTGTGCTACCACTATAGAATAAACAGGTAGGATGATTTTACAGCATAAAATACCTCGTCAGATTGTGCTACCACTATAGAATAAACAGGTAGGATGTTTTTACAGCATAAAATACCTCGTCAGATTGTGCTACCACTATAGAATAAACAGGTAGGATGTTTTTACAGCATAAAATACCTCGTCAGATTGTGCTACCACTATAGAATAAACAGGTAGGATGTTTTTACAGCATAAAATACCTCGTCAGATTGTGCTACCACTATAGAATAAACAGGTAGGATGTTTTTACAGCATAAAATACCTCGTCAGATTGTGCTACCACTATAGAATAAACAGGTAGGATGTTTTTACAGCATAAAATACCTCGTCAGATTGTGCTACCACTATAGAATAAACAGGTAGGATGATTTTACAGCTCAAAATACCTCGTCAGATTGTGCTACCACTATAGAATAAACAGGTAGGATGATTTTACAGCATAAAATACCTCGTCAGATTGTGCTACCACTATAGAATAAACAGGTAGGATGTTTTTACAGCATAAAATACCTCGTCAGATTGTGCTACCACTATAGAATAAACAGGTAGGATGTTTTTACAGCATAAAATACCTCGTCAGATTGTGCTACCACTATAGAATAAACAGGTAGGATGTTTTTACAGCTCAAAATACCTCGTCAGATTGTGCTACCACTATAGAATAAACAGGTAGGATGTTTTTACAGCTCAAAATACCTCGTCAGATTGTGCTACCACTATAGAATAAACAGGTAGGATGATTTTTGTTTTTAAATCTATAGTTCCTGGACAGATGTTACAAACTCACCCTAAAATCAGATGATAATATAAATTTGAATTTTATTGAATATAAATTTGAAAGATTAGTTATTGAGATTATGTATAATAACGCAGAACAATATGAAAAAGATGAAAAAGTGAAATAAATTCATTAAGTCATGAATTCATTTTAAAAGTTTAAAATCATACACCACAGAGGCACATAATACAAAATATGAAAAACAACAGCTATTATTAATAGGAATATGAACTAAATAAGACCACATAGTGCTGCAGAATGATTCGATTCAAGTCATACAGGGAAATACTCTCATAAACTCTTTTAAATAATTAATTTGTTCCCCACACATTTTTTACACAAACACATTTAGG
This sequence comes from Barbus barbus, assembly GCF_936440315.1. Taxonomy (NCBI): domain Eukaryota; kingdom Metazoa; phylum Chordata; class Actinopteri; order Cypriniformes; family Cyprinidae; genus Barbus; species Barbus barbus. Next base: position 17,652,076 of record NC_136729.1, on the reverse strand, counting down.
CTATTCTTTTTGAATTTGCAACATTCAAAATGTGCCCATCTATTGCAGCTCTCACACTGTACCTGAAAATAAAATTGATGAATATATTAGTAAATTTGTATATCTAAAATATAAAAATATATAAAACTTATATTAAATATTAATATATAAAAGTATAAATATTTCAAACTTTGCAATTAATATTATTTGGTTTTCATTTAAAGAGCAAAACATTTTTTTAAAAGGACAATTAATTACACACACTGAAAAAAACAACAACAACAAAAAAAACAGTAGTTTCATGTTGTTTGTATACCATTTCAATCATGCTTTTGTTAGGATCGTTTTCCAGCATGCTGCAAACCACACAGTACTCCTCCGCATTACCTATAAACAAATTTGTTAACATTAAATTGTTACATATGAATTAATTGGGCGATCATGTCATAATGCACTACGTCAGTATACACACCATGAAAAATACAATCTCAGATGTGTTCTGAAATGAAAATAAATCACTCTTGCATTATGCAACAACTGCACAAAGCTGATGTACATGGTTCTAAAAAAATATATATATATATCTGAAAGTATGTAAAAAGAAATTAGTATTCCTAATTGAGTAGACATTCTATACATACCTGTTGTTTTTCAATGAGGTATGCATCAATTACCTATATTAAGAAAGAGATGCATGAATATAAATAAACTTTTTTTGTGAACAAACAACAACAACAACATCTTTATCAGTTGGTTGACTGTTAAAATTCCTTTGTGTTCAGCAGAACAAAGACATTCATACAGGTTTGGAACTACTTGATTGTAAGTAAATGGTGACAGAACTGTTTCATTTTTGGGTGAACTATCCCTTTAACTTAACAAGTTGAGTGCGATAGATTGCCTTATTTTTTATTTATTTATTTTTTTGTTAGGTCAACTTTTTGCGTTTGTTTGTTTGTATTATTTTTATTTTTTGTACAGTGTAACTATAACGGAGTAGGTCTATTTTACATCAAATAATTTTGAAATGGTTCACTAATCAGATTATCATATAGCCCGACTAATCATATAGCCTTACTTTTCAATGAAAAATGATAACAAAGATGATCCCTCGTGCTAGCTGGCAACGTAATGTGACATTAAACAGTTCTCATTACTGCTAGCTGTCTTGGTATAATAAAACTAACAGAAATAATCAAAAACTTACCTTACATTAAGAAATCCACGCGCGAGTAGTAAAAAAATATGGGCGTGTTGTTCAGCGTGACAAAAATGACGCAATAGCGATGTGCGCATGCGCTGTAAGCCCTGGTAGGACAATCTGACGGGTAGGATAGAATGTCAGGACACCGGATTAGGCGGCTAGCCAGCTATGTTTCAGCTTAGTTTCCGCCAATCCTGGGTTTTAGGTACTATGAAAGTAGCTCGGCTTTAATCGGTGTTCGTTGCCATGGTATCTTACGCTGCACGGCTAACCTGCTCCGTAGTGATGCGCGGGTCGTCTCGTAACCCGCGGACCCCGCGGGTAACCCGCGGGTCGGGTTGGGGCGGGTAAAGAAATTGTCACTTTATTTGCGGGGCGGGTTGGGGCGGGTCATTAAAAAAAAAAAAAAAAAAAAATCCATGTATGTTGCGTGCAATTCCCTATAGCCTATATTAAATATTTGGGAATATCTATTTTCATGTTTTATTAAGTTCTTTGATAAGGTTACGTCACGTGACAAGTCACGAAAGCGCCAAGCAGCTACCGCTGCCAGTCACAACAAAAACAAAGAAATAAAAGTGAATATGGAAGACGAGGTGCGGGAGAAATTGAGGTCGGGAATTTACATATTTACGCGGGTGCTGGGCGGGGCGGGTTGTAAAAATATATACAGTGGTGCGGGGCGGGCTGGGGCGGGCCAAATAATTTCATAAAAGCGGGACCCGCGGGTTGGAAAAATACCCGACCCGCGCATCACTACTGCTCCGGGGCAGGTTATGCTTTATTGCTTTTTCGCAATAAAGCCACTCCTCCAGTTTCTCTTACTCCAAATTAAAGGACGCTACATAAAACATTTTTAAAGATAAAATCATGTGATTTTTAGACATGATTATTTTTTATTATTTATATAATTAGTAAAATTATATAAATAATAATCCATTATTAATCCATTACACAAGACAGCTTAATTTAATAGTAATTATTAAGCTTTTATTTTAAATTAATATAAAGATAGATAATATGCAATATAAATACGTTTTAGAATCAATAGCTGTAAACATGACTACATATGAGTTTCAATTTATAAGTGTTGTTATATCTATAAATATTATAAACTTTACAAATTTTACTTGCACTTATATGGTAAGATACGTTTTCCTCTTTAATGGATCGATTGTTTCATCTTACTGTGTAAATGTGTTTAAATTCTTCATATTGTTCAATCTTTTAATCTTTGGTAGTGAATTCGCACTGACTCTCTCACGAGAAGTGAATCCCAGTTTCAAGGCATGTGGTTGGCTGCTCATTACTGATGTCACACTTTCATGTGCACGAGCTCCATTAACTCAGGATCAAGCCTGAGTTGACAGAGAAAGTTGATGATCAGCTTCATGGTACCAACAAAGCCGGATTGAACTGGTTTGGTTTTGTCAACTCAAAACTAATCCTGTAACCCAGAGTTTGTTTAGCCACCATCATGGTACAGGCCCCTGGTAAACATACCTGGGTATGTCACATAACCTGTTCCTGGAACACCCCCCTGGATTTAAAACGCATATTCCACCACTGTTAGGTAGGTCTGTGGGTAAGAAGAAACAGAAGCAGGGAGTTTCTTGATAGATTTCACTGAAATAGGTTCCCTGAAGCCACATATCTCTGTACACTCTGTAAACAGCAAAAATGATCCGGCAATTCGCTGAATGCTATTTTTAACTAATCAGATTTTGAGGCGCTATCCTTCAGACGATTATTTTGATTTACTGTGACGTCTTTAGTGGGCGAAACCACTAACAGCAGATTACAATCGTAAAATAAAGCCATATGTTCACATTTTTATTACAGTTTCTAATAAGTTTAGTAATATAAAGGTGATTATTGTAAATGATTGTGTCCAAGTGATTCAGAAAATACAGAATAAATAATTAGAATGTAAATGGTCTTAAATATAATCATCGTGTTGATTAAAGCGTCATACAACCAGGTTTAACATTTAATTAGGCCGTTTCAGTGAAATCGTTTGATTCGTGGGTTATTCAGAGTCAGACCAACAAAAAGATCCGACTCTCAAACGATTCGTTCACTAAACAACAACACTGCAGCTTCTTTAACAAAACAGAGCCAACCTTAGATTCTGTCTAACATGCTAACACGCTTTGGGACAGGTTCTGTTCAACACATGTATCGTTCATGATCGTAAACAGCTGTGAGCAAAGTTACGCAAGCTAATACATCCTCATAGCATGGAGAATCCTGTAGACATGGGAGCCCAAATTGTACAAAGGGCTTTACGCAGGGAAAGAGTTATAAGAGATGAACAAAACCCACTGGCATTCTCTGATGAGCACTTATACGAGAGATACAGGTTTTCGGCGGAGGGAATGTTATATCTTTGTCGGCTTCTTGAGCCCCATATTAAAAACCCGACGCGGCGAAGCCACGCGACCACTGTCCCGCAAATGATTTGTATCGCTTTGCGTTTCTTTGCAGGTGGCACATACCTGTATGAGGTGGGCGATGCCGAGAGGCTCAGCAAAAACACAGTTTGCCGAACTATTCGTAGGGTGGTTACCGCACTCCAGAGATACATACACTTTCATTGTGTTCCCTGGACATTTACCCACCGTGGCCATAAAAGAGGGCGTCTCTAAAATAGCTGGTAAGATGGATTAATACACAATCAATAATGCTCGATAAAAGTTGCTAAACAGATGTTTTGATCATTTGAAAGGATTTCCTAGAGTTATTGGAGCAATAGATTGCATGCACATTCCAATCTCAACACCAACAAAACAAATTGAGGCTGATTATCTTAACAGAAACGCTACTCATAGCCTCAACGTTCAGGTAGGTATATTTCATTTGACTAATATGCATATTTTCATGATAATTTATCACTAACCCATGGTACTCGCCTACCTACTGTGTGTTAATTACAGATGACTTGTGACCATCAGTGTATGATCACAAGTCTAGATGCCAGATGGCCTGGCTCTGTGCTGGACACCCAAATTTTCGAGAAGTCATTGTTATGTCAGCGCTTTGAAGAAGGTATGATAAAATGGGAACTGTAAACAACACTTGAATGGACTGTGACACTTTTCTCTTTTCTGTTCATTGACAGGGTTGTTTGATGGTCTGCTGGTGGGAGACAGAACTTACGCATGTCAGAGCTTTTTGTTGACTCCCTACCCTGACCCTGAGACAAAACCACAAACTGACTTTAACACGGCCCTCAGTCAAACCAGGCTCAAGATAGACATGTCTGTTGCCATTTTAAAGGCACGGTTTAACTGTCTTCGTGACCTAAGAGTGTCACCAGAGCGGGCATCTCAGATCGTAGGAGCCTGTGTTATCCTCCACAACATAGCCACTATAAGGAAGGAGCGGGTGCCAAATGAATATCAACTCCCACCTGATGATATTGAGCCCTTCACGCAGGACCATCCAACTGGTAAAGCTGTCAGAGATGCAATCACAGCAGAATATTTCACCTAGCATTCAGTAAAAGCAAAATGACCAACATGTTTACACATATTCCTTAACTGCCTTTCATATTAAGACAGAAATGTTGCATATTCTAAACAACCTGTGTAAAAACCACTCCACAGGTTGTGAATTCATATGAATTCTTGTCAAATAAAAACTGCAATCAGTTCGAATTCTGCTTCTATTTTCTTTTTTTTTATTATTAAAAAATTAATTACAAATTATACTATTTTGACTGTTTGAATGAAAAAAAAAAATTTTTTTTCCTGGTTTAAATTTTTTAATGTAAGATTTTTTTTAGTCTCTTAGATTTTGGACCTCTGAGTATAATTATGTATTGATCTTACATCAAAAAGAGAAATCATTCCTCATCAACATTTTTGACTCTCTTCCCAACTGTGAAATTACATACTCAGACTGTGACCATTTGAGTTTATGCAAAATTTTATTTTGCATGTCAGACAGTGGAGACACTCTTTCAGACCTATTTTCATCTCTTCATTAATGTACAAACCTTAACTACAATATTAAACCGGGATGTTGACAGTGGCCTACCTCATTTACAGCTTACAAATACTGGTAGAAAAAATAAAGTGCGTGAATCTACAATGTAAAACAAGAGTAAAACAGTGTCAAAGTATAAAAGATTGCAATCTACTTTACATTTTCCATTCAAAACACACAAGCTGAAAACACTGGAATATAACACGAGTAAACATCAAACATGTCATGGTTAAAGTGGATTAAAAAGACTTTTCCAAGTGGAACGGATGTCTATAATAGCAACGTTAGTGCATGGGTGTTTGTGTGAGAGGAGGGTGTGTTTGAAGTCTGGATAACCCATAAATGAACATAACCTGCGATGTTCTTCTACATTTTTTTTCTTTTTACCCTAAAACCGATTGCAAATTTACAGACATTTTCAGCCGTTACCTACTGTATTAACCACTCCTCCATTATCTCACTCTTTACCAAAATGCTAAGCATACCGTTTATACTGTAATATTATAATTTTGTATTATTGTACAGTATTATTACCTCGTTTTTACCTGTTTAGATTCCATCTATATTCTGTACCAAACACAATAACCATCAATCTATGAAGAAAAACAGAATCTCAAGTTTTTGTGCTTTACATTCCCATAAAACTCTTCAGATTTACATACCAGGTATGTACAAAAACAAAGTTTCTTAAACTCTAACAAAGTATCTTAATGCTCATACACACTTGCTACATTTGATCTAAAAGCAAATATTATTTGTTCCATAATTAGTCCACATTTAATAGCTCCATACACATCATACCATTATTTAACACCAGGCACTCTACTAACATGAACACATTTGAATAACAGAATAGAAAACACCAAAAGACTACTTCCCAAAAAGGACTAAGAAATGAAATAAGATGGAAATTAAAAAAAGGGAATAAATAAAATTAACAGAAGATTTCTAAAATGTTAAGAAAGTAACCAAGTTTTATAACACTAACAAGCAACCTGGTCTGAACTGCCTGGTGTTCAATGCTGGTATAATGAGAATCTGCAGAGTATGGGCTATGTGTTTCATAGTCAAATCTTAAATTTAAAGTACCCCATTAAACACTTATGCATTGAACCTTTGCGCAAAAAATAGCAAAAGAATACAAACAGACATATAGAACAGTCTTCTCACCTTGAGTTAGGCATCATTACTCTGTCTTGGCAGTGATAATAGCACCAGTACCAGTCATAAAACACAAGGCTCATTGCCCATCTCTCTCCTGTTCATCCATCTGGTCCACCCTTCCTTGGATTGTTGTTTCTGATCTCTAATGTATCAGCACACTCTCATATTAACACAACAAACTGTGTCATATTTTAATGTTTAAAATGAAAGTGAAGGGCATGTGGGAGTAGATTTGAGGGCATTGTCTTAAACAACTACAATTTGGCAATACGCACACTGAGCATGTCCCATCTATTCTCTTGTGTTCAGGGCTCAGTATGCTTAGTCTTCAAGAAAGCTGCCCATTGAATGTACCAAGTGAACATTAAGAGTGTTACAGACTGTTATGCGTAAATTATGGAAATTAATCGGAAAGTCAGTATTTTACACCACAGAGTCTCTGATCTCAGAGCCCAGTCGTACCCGTGGCCGAGGGCTAATGTCACTAACTTCCACATGAGTCTCTTTAAAGCCATTCTGTGGCATTTGGGCAAGTGTCTGTGCTTCCTTGGAGTTGTTCTGCATGCTTGTCTCTGATGGAGCTATTATGTAACCACAGTTATCCTCCAATGTCTGGTAGCTTTTGTGGTCGGATGGGGAGGTTGGAAGAGCACCAGCATTGAGGGGTAAACTCTCCCCCGGCCTGACTGTGCTCTTTGGGGCTCCTCCAGTTTGCTCTCCTCCTCTCAGTACCTCCTTCATCCGGCCCCTGTGTCGATATGCTACCGACAGCCCAAACCAAAGCACACAAACTGCTAACAGCACACACACTACTGCCAGCTCTGTGCCATACGTCTTTATGCGCAGTTGAGCGGAGCGCGCCGATTCGCTGGACAAGACGTCTGACGATATGCTTTGGATTATAAGATGTGCATCCATCCGCCCCGTATTGGTTGTAGTCTCAGATAAAGGCTCTGCCTTCACACAGTAATTGGCCAAGAGTTGCCTGAAGCCATGTTCTTCTGACCAACACGAGAAGACATCATCGCTGCCTGCATGGCCGCTGACTACTAACCCACCGTCCGGGCTCGGGAACAGGAAGTGTCCTACATCTGGCTTGTATGACCACTTCCTTTGAGCATGGTTGGAGCGAAGATTGCAGGGCAGCAGGCGAAGAGTATTAGCTGGGACGATAATGAGCTCGCAATCAGATTCTTGGGAACTTGGGAATGAACGTGGCAACACTAGAAAGAGAGGAAGAGAGATGGGTGTTATGACATTCTCAGATGGATGATAGATGCTTGTATATGTTGGGATTTGTAGGTTTACCTGAGCTCTCAGTGTACACACTCAACATTTTGCTGTAACATTTGAAAGTGTCTGCCTTCTCAATATCCTGCTGCCATTGGCTGAAATATGCAAAGGAAGGTAGAAATTGGTATTGGTACTGAAAATTATTACGGCAACAGATGATCTGGAAAAGGGCAGAAGAGAAGACTTACTCTTGTGGTGGGATACGTGTGACGTCAGTACAGTGTGTGCCTGTCCAGGCACAGTATGGGTCTCTGGCCAAAACACACTCGCCACAGTTGTTATGGAAACTACAGTTTGCTACTGGCAGCTGCACAATACCAGAGTGTGACGACACAAATAACAAACCCTGTTTGTTGAGAGAGAGCGTTCAAAGTAAAAGAGTAAAATGAATGATTTGTGGAGCACAAAGGCAAGTAAAATGTGTAAATGTTTGTTCAAATACACTACCATTCAAAAGTTTGGGGTCAATACAATATTTTTCAAAAAAGGATGCATTAAAATGATCAAAACTGACATTTACAATGTCACAAAAAATTATATTTCAAATGCTGTTATTTTCAACTTTCTTTTAAAAAAATGAAGCAGCATAACTGTTCAAAAGTTACTTTTTATGCACCCTTTCATAAGTTATAAACAGCAACACTTTCTATTAATTCATGTTCTTGAAATTGAAATGTTAAAAATGTGTCAGTATATGTAGATATTAACCAAAACTAATAAATGCTGTAAAAGTATTGTTCATTGTTAGTTCATGACATTTAATGCATTAGCTAATAGTAACAAATTGAAAAGTGTTAGTGCATAAAGTGTTGTAAATTGTAAAGTGTTACCGCATAAACACACACACACACACACATGTTGGTTTTTGTGGTTTATGGGGACTCTCCATAGGCGTAATGGTTTTTATACTGAACAAACTGTGTGTGCTATTGCCCTACACCAACCCTACACCTAAACTTAGCCCTCACAGGAGACTTTGTGCATTTTTAGATTTTCAAAAAAACACCATTTAGTATGTTTTTTAAGCCTTTTGAATTACAGGGACATAGGCAGTGTCCTCATAAACAACCTTCATATTGTAATACCTCTGTCATACCCATGTCATTATACAAATTTGTGTCTTCATAAACCACATAAACACGCACACACACACACACACACACACACACACCTTAGTTGAATCCAGCTCTATGTTTTGTACAGGTTGTTGCTCTGGGAACAGTTGGATCTCCTCAATGATGTGCATCATGCCGGCTACATTCACAGCCTTTTGCAAACGTCCATAATCTGACAAATCACAGAGCATAACATCAACAGCCATTTACAAGAGGAATGAAATTACAGAAACCCAAACACTCAAAAAAAAGCCCACATACCTGTGCCAATGAACATCACATCGTAAGCTTCATGGAGGCCTTGCATGTGGTGCACAGCAATTTGTGTGTAGTGCACAGAGTGTGTGAAGAGCACAGGCTGACTTTTGACAGGACTGTCCATCAGGAAGTGGTCTTTCACAAAGTTTAGTACCTTATCTGGCATATCAAGGGATGAGTCTATTCCCAGCTGCCTTGAAGCATTAGTAATACACTGTAGAAAGGACAAAAAAAAAAATCTTCACAAAAAGCTCCACAGAAACTCAAAGATCCTCCACTTACATAGAACTGGTAAAGTGTATATGTAGGAGTGTGTGTCATCTTACCATTCCAGGTCGTGGTTCAGGTACCGAGTGAGTGTGTGTGTACCACTGCTGTGTCTCTCGGTTCACTTCTTTGTAACGGCCATTAAACGCTTTTTCTACCTTATCCATGCTGAACACACACACTGCTGAACTGCCTGCTAGACCTTTACTCCTACAAAACAAATAGCAACAAATTTGCAATGTTACATTCAGGTTCTAGTATGACTGATTAATGAAAAACATCCTCTCCCTTCAAGCTTATCTTCCTTTGTCGCTCTACATTTTTTGCTCACCACTGAGAAGTGAAGACTGCATAGAGGAGTGTGTTTTTCTTGCGTTGGGCTGGAAGCACATATACATCCTGTATGATGTTGAAAGGAAAGCCATCGTCCGGTAGCAAACACAAGAGTTGAGCTTTCAGAAATGTGGTCCATTTCTTCTGCAGGACTCTCTCCCCACCTTGATCCTCCTGAGGTCATACACACACAAACAAATGATTAACACTTTCAAGCCACCATATATAGTCTCAATAATTCACAATACTCAGAAAGACCACTAGGGTGCATCATAACTCCAGCCCTGGTTTCAGAGCATCTGGACCACAAAAAAAAGAAGCATTGTTGCAGTATCATAGTACAGCATCAGATAATCATAACATGGTACTGAATGATTATTATATTCATATTCCATAGTATTTATATAATTCTCCAGTCCAGGACATCTCAAAGAATAACATTATAATACCATAGTACATGTCTAAAACAAAACATGATATTATCATGGTACTCCCACAAGTTTTAGGGAGCATCAGTGGAAGGGAAAGTAACACAAATTATGAGCATTAATAGGGCAGAATTCAGTCTCCTATGATTCACCTTGTTCATCAGCTTTTTAAGTTAACATCCAACTTACTAGGGTGACCAGAAGGCTTTACAAGCGTCCAGAGTTATGAAAATTAACTAAAAAAAAAACTTTTAAATTCATCCTATTTCATCTGTTACACTCAGTGACTTGAAATTAAAGGACAAGTTAGAAGATTTTCAACCAGCTTTGAATTGTTACAATGTCTGTATTATATATGTAAATAATCAGTGTGTAACTCTTTCTCCATGCTACCTGCAAAGATGTTTATTTGTCATCCTAAAGTCTGTCTTAAAGCAAATTAAGCTAAATTAAATATGAGTTTTCTAAAAAAAGAGCTTTTTAATTATTGGTTAACATTGTCCAATAGGTGACAAAAGAGCTATTTCAGAGCCAGAGCAAGTCTTTACATTTTAATAAAAGACTATTAAGACTTTATAATGTAATGTGCACTAATGGATTTTGAATAATAACACCAAAAAACATTTAGATTTTTATGTTGACCTTTAGAACTAAAGTAGAATGAGTTGAGGAATCTTTAGAAGATAAGAATATTCTATGTGCATAGTGATATTGGAAATATTGGCATTTGTGTATGTGTGTGTCTGTACGTGTGCTTTCTCAGGTTTATGCTGACTTTATCAACAGTGTGTGAACTGCTTAAACAATCCATCTTACCTTACACACACGTGCAATCCTGGACACTATGGTGTTATCAAAGAAGTCAAACTCTTTCCCCATTTCGCTGAAGAAAAAGTAAATCTGATCATCACTTCTCTCGCTGTCTGAACCTGTAATATGAGCAGAACCTACAAACGCTGGGTCTAACGGACCGCAACAAACACACACACACACACACACACACACACACACACACACACACACACACACACACACAGAAATAAAAACACTTTCAAAAAAACATATTCCAGAAAATAAAATTGTATAACTGTTTATTTAACCTCAGTATCAGTCAGCAATAATTTGTTTTCAACATGCGTGAGAAAGCAGGGTTCTGTAATCACCGATGGCATTTATTTTTAGATATTTATCTCCTAAGAAATCCGTTGTGAGGAAGTGTGTGTGTTTGTATATATTTACCCTGGAGCCAGTTGAGAGAGTTCTCCGTTTTGAGAGGGGTGCCAGACCCTAGACTCCTATATATGGTGGGTTCATTTCCCTGGAAGTTACTGACAGTAGCAGTGTACAGTTCCCCATCTGTAACACAACAAAACATACAAGTGCTTATTAACACTAAATCAACATTTTCATCAAACTTAATGATGTTTATATATGAAGTTCAAACAAAATGATTGCATTGTTTTTGCATGAGCATACTCACCCGCTGTAATAGCTGTAGATCTGTATTCTGGATTAAATGGACAGCGTCCACGTCCGTCCTCCATAACGTGTTCCCCCTTTTCATCTCTTTCCAGAGAGAAACTTGAAATGTTCTACAAAATTTACAGAAAAACATGGAGTCATTGTAAATATACAATGACTTAAATACATCTAATCAATTTATTATTAAGTAGATTGTCATATTTTACCTAGACAATCTACTTACTGACAATCTTTTTATCTATTCTTATTCAGAAGAAAATAACAATAACAAAACTGCTTATTAAAATTTTATGAAAAATGCAAAATAAAAGTCATGTCTTTCTAACCAACAAATGAAAAAAAAAAAATAATAATATATATATATATTATATATTATATCAAAGAAAGTGTCTACAGACCTTCATGACAGTACCCATCCAAGTGCACACACACAGCAGTGAGTAGTGAACAAATGCACACACACACACCGTGAACACACACCCGGAGCAGTGGGCAGCCATGCTGCAGCGCCCGGGGAGCAATTGGGGGTTCGGTGCCTCAAGGGCACCTCAGTCGTGGTATTGAGGGTGGAGAGAGCGCTGGACATTCCCTCCCCTCACCTACAATTCCTGCCGGCCGGGGGCTCGAACTCGCAACCTTTCGATTACGAGTCCAACTCTCTAACCATTAGGCCACGAATTCCCAATGTCATTTTGTTATGTTACTTGATAGTAACATAACAAAATGACAAATGTTTCTTAAAACTATATGAAGGATCATTATGAAGGATACAGTTAAATATCATTGAACATCATAAAGAGGAAAAAAAAAAGTCTCACAATGTAAGCACAGATGGGACTGAAGGCATGCGTTCCACACACATACAGGTGTGTGCTGTTCAGACGCAGTAAAATCTTGATGTAGTTAAAACAATCAGTCTGAAACACATAATAGACAGATTATTTTTTAGTTTGTTGTTAATATATTGTTTCACATTTATATTAACAATCCCCACGTGCCTGTGGGTCCTTTCCCTTGAAGATACACTCTTTCCTCTTCCTTTCAGGAGTGCTCCATGTGAGCTGCAAAAGATACAAAACAATGCTGAGTAACATCCAAATGCACTCCTACGCTACTACAAACATTCTCGCATACACTTACAGTTTTCTGCAGATACGTCATGCTGATGTTGTCCAGGCTGAGAGAGAATATGTTCTCCCTGGCTCCCACGTAGATCTTGTTTTCATCTGGGCTCAGCAGAAGGGTTGAGTAGTTATACACACCATCCACAGAGAACTCTCTCACTGATCGTCCTTCTGCATCTGAACACACACACACACACAGGCAAAAATATTACTTTAAATACACAACTTAATAAAAAGAACAAAAAGGCTTGTTATCTGACAAAGCGTTAGATTTCACACATATATACTCAACTTACAGGCCAAATTCTTACAGTATATTCAAAATTCATCCTGCATTCCTCACATGTAATGCACCTTCAAAACTACAAAAACCTAGCACACAAACCAACCCTTTAAAATTACGTCAGTTTGCATGACCCGAAGGTTTTCCTGGCAGGGCACAGAGATCACTAACATCAGTGTTTACTTGTAAAAGGTTTTATATAAGTACAGCCATTACATTTGCATTTTCAACCTCAAATGATTAATGAGTATGGCTGTTACTCTGATACAGAACATCAGCCAGGGTTTGCAAATGGTTCTAATAGCTCTTGTAAATGTTTACAATCAAGGATTAAACTCTCCTGTGTGTTTGGCTAAGATGAGTGAACGCAACATTTGGAACAGTCTCGTAATGGGTCTTTCGGGAATAAGAAACATCATGGCAGTTCAAGTAGCCTTAAAATTGAGCTATTTCAGATGAGTGGGAGTCTGAGGGAATCTGGGCATCTGGGAATCAGAATACAGTGCAGAATACAGAATACCATGATAATATATTTCCACAAAAAATATTAAGCAACAAAACTGTTTTCAACACTGATAATAAAATTAAACATTTTCAACCAAATCAGCACATTAGAATGATTTCTGAAGGATCATGTGACACTGAGGACTGAAGTAAGCGTTACCATCACATTAATAAATTAAATTTTAAATATATAACAAAAACGGAAAAAGATATATAATGAATATGTAAATATATATGTAACAATATATGTATTTTTTTACTGTATTTCTGATAAAATAAATGCAGCCTTGGTGAACACATCATGAAATAACCACCTGATACATCACTATATCATACTACCATAGTGTGAAGTAACCTAACCCCCAATAGCTCTAGGTGGGACTATTATATTAGTAAATAAATTGTGAATAGCTTTAGATAAGAAAGCAGCTGTCAAATAATGAATGATTGGTTCATCCACTCACTGTATGTGAAACTGATGCGTGCTGTGACATCATCTTCACTCGCCACAGTCGTTTGTAAGACTCCAGCCAAAAAAATCCATATGGTCCAAAACAAGAGCCAGACAGAGTTTGTGGTTTCCATGGATACTTTCCATTGGTCTTTCCATTTGGTTGCCATGGTTTCTGCTTTGCAGTTGAAGATGGTTATATTCCAGGTATCTTTGGTATTCAAATGTTATGTTTACACCCCGTCGTTGATTCTTACTGGGATTCTTAAGGTCACTGAGACCTTGCCATATTTCAATTATGTCCTCAAAGAGATATCAGATCCTTGTGGGCAAACACCACACACATTCCTCCTTTTAGGGACTATCTGGGTAGCAAACTCCAATTAGATGGCCTGGAATCTGCAGAGGGAGAAAAATAAGCATATTAAGTCACATGATCAGACAGAAACTAACACACTGAATGATGCAGCTACCCTGTGAAGGAATAAGATAATTTAATTTCACAAAAACCTTGAGTTACAGACACTCACAGCTGATACAAAAGACACCTGAAATCTGAATAAAAGACTGTCATTAAAAACAGAAAAATAAATGGGTGGATCAAAAGAGACTGATCTCTACATCCACAACACATGCTTCAGGGTTTTTCTGGGAAAGTGGCTGAATCTCATGTCCTCCTCTGCATGACATTATCCAAACAGAATTTGGAAATGCAACAACTCCTCCCTTTTGGCTTGATCAGCTTTTAAGGGTGGCATGTCCTGAAAACAGGAAGGCTGTGTAGTTTCTGTAGCCTCAGAGACACAACACACAAATAAAATTACAAAATGCCATACTGATTACGCTCATGTTCTCAATTTCTATTTATTTGTAATATTTGTATTATTAATTTATTTTGCTTTCCTTTTGGAGAAAATTAGATCAGCATTCAAATCCAATTCCAAATAGACTGACATAAAATAAACCGTTAGATAGACCGAGGACCCAGAAAGGAGGTTAAGTGAAAACTCTGAGTATGTTAACCCTGAAATGAGGGAAACTCTGGGTTTTCCGTTTCAAAATGGGAGGTGTGTCAAAACCCGGAAAGCAGGGTAAGTCAAGCCCGTTTCTGGAACTTATACTCAGTTACCGTGGTAACTTACTCTGTGAACCTAACCTGGTCATGAGCAGGTTTTCTTCGCTAAACCCAGAGTTTCTTGCGGTCTCCATCCCCGTTTTTAAGCGTAAGCTATATTTAAATACCTTATTCGTTCATTCATGCTGCAAAAATGCTTCTCTTACAGAGTAAGAAAAATGCACTTTAAAACATCGGAGATGCAGAGCACATTATAAGTCCGCTGTATACAGATTTCAAGAAAAGTGTGCATCCCTCTCACACTCATTCTGAGAATTTTTTCCTGGGCACAAATCCAAATCCAAATCAAAGAGGAGTTTCACAGGACTGTAAGTCAGTGGTGTAAAATTTGGTTTAAATGAGGCTAATTTGATAGGCTAAATGACGTTCACTTGATGACATTGTTCTGTGACCTCTGGAAGTAATCCAATAATCAGAATTTCCAGTGTGGTTGGATGCATTGATGACAAGCATATCTCCACCATCGCACCTTCTGAAAGTGAAACTAATTACTGTATGGAATGGAAGGAGATGGAGGGGTAGTAGCTACGAGATGCCGTAACCACAGCAGTTAAATCAACACAAATTAGTCACAATTTTTTTTGGTCATCTTTATGTACAAATACAAATACAAAAGCAAAAGTTATTCTTTTTACTTTTGGATTTTAGAATTCTTCCAATACTTGACCATCTCCTCTTCATCTGTCAGTGGTGCTGGTGCAGGTTCTCCCCCCTTTTTGGGAGCCTCTGCCTCCTTGCTGTCGACAAATCAGTAGTTAATTTTATTACTCTAATTAAAAATTGTAACAGGTTGGATTAGAGATTATTTAATTATGTGAAAAGAGTGTGCGACTATGTGGAAAAAGCTGCAGTTCATTGAAATAGACATTGAATGTCAAATGTTTGTAAAGTAATTTAGCCTACACTCATGAACCTTTCATGTTTAAAGCTTTACATTAATTGAATTGTGTTTTTATACTTCATTTTTAGCTGCTGCCCCTTCTTGTTTCTTTTTCCTGTTTTTTTTTTTCCTTTTTTTGGCATGGGATACAATTAAAATTAATATTAGTTCAATAATTTACAGTTTTCACCTCTGATATTATAACAGTTAATAAGTTATTGACAGTTATTAAGAATCAAAGTTACGCATTTACTCGGAAGTACGTGAACGTGTTTTTGGCGGGAGCTGTTGCCACGGTGAATCGTAATTTCGGAGCTCCACTGATCATGACTTTTCATAGTCGTGGTGCACACGCTAAACTCAGAGTCAACCTATTCAGAGTTGAATAAACTAACACAATTCAGCCATTCTGAAACTAAAAACTCTGAGTTTCCCATCTCATGGTAAGTCAACTCAGAGTTCAAGTTTAAAACCTCTTTATTGAAACGGGCAAACCATAAAATAACAATTTAACAATTTAGATCGTTAAATAGTTAAAGTTAAGCCATGACAAGAAAATATACAAATATAGATGTAATCATCTACAATATAGACAAAATGACGGATAGATGTTTCAACTACAAGTACAAGTTGTACACAAACACACATGCAGCCTGCAAACAGAATTGTCCTGTGCTCCTGTTAAGACTCAAGAGTCAGAACTGGAAGTCAGGCACTTCTAAATGATTAAAGACTGAGGTAAAAATAAAAC
This sequence comes from Barbus barbus, assembly GCF_936440315.1. NCBI lineage: Eukaryota > Metazoa > Chordata > Actinopteri > Cypriniformes > Cyprinidae > Barbus > Barbus barbus. The sequence goes on along the minus strand of NC_136729.1, from coordinate 17,635,435 downwards.
ATGCTGCTCACACTTACATGAACTACAGCTACAGCCACCCAATCACATGCACCATTACGTACACTTAAACAAAAATATGGCTCTATAAAAATTCCCCTACATAATATATACTTTTTGCCGATTAATAACCCCCATTTATGTTGAAATTACCTGACATAGTGCATAATATCAAAAGATGATGACATGAAAGTGTGGTTAATAATATGACCTCTCAACTTGAGGATTTTGTACACAAGATTACAATTAATTCAAAATGTGATGTAATTCTTTTTAACAGAATTAAACATTATGCAGTGTGAACAAATCTAAACATATGGCTAAATCTTTCTCAGCAGACCCTTAATCAAGCACCATAAGTGAACGTCTTCTCATTGTCACCACAAATGTGATGCATTGCTTCGTAAACTACTAGACCAGGGGTGTATTCCAGAAAGCAGGTTATGTGACATACCCAGGTAAGTTTGAGGATAAGCGAGCGGATAACCTCAGCTTTCAGTTCCAAAATCGGAGGTTACTTTCGGGGTATGTAAGTAACCAAAGTAACTTGCTTGATGAAGATAACCTGCTCCGGAGCAGGTTATGTTCCAGGGTTAGTTCACTTCAACGCTATCAGAGCACGCGTGACATATACTGACCAGCCTTCAGTGGGCCTGACAGATAGCGCACAACATTATATAATATTAGATTATATAATATAGCTGTCACAAATCCTGGCCATGCTCTTCCGTTAACTCGCCACCAGATGTCATTCACTCACCACATGGACTCTTACACCACACAGCACACTGGACTACAGTTCCCACAATCCATTGCACTGACGATACACACAGCTGTTGTCACTGATTACACAGCTGATCTCACTAATCACACACACTATTTAAGTCATGGACTTCCTCAGCATCGGGGCCGAGTAATCTGTTACGGGGCTGACGAGACGTGAGATGTGCGGATCCATATGCAAAGCTTTATTATAAAACATGGTCAGAAAACAGGCAGGGTCAGACAGTGGCAAACAGGTATGGCAAGAGCAAGACGCAGCAATCCGTGGAGCAAGCGTGGGTCGACGATCGGCAAACAGTATCCAAAGGGGCAAGGCAGAGAGATAATCCAGAGACGAGAGCAATAATCCAAACGGGGAGCGAACAGAGTCCAAACGGCAGAGGCGAAGGGTAAATCCAGGAAACACGGGCAGGGTCAGACACGGCAAGAAAAACAAGGCAAGACTAAGACTATGACTAAGGCTCCATAAAGTAGCTATCCCTGGGAGAGTGATAAGTGCTATACATTACTCTGCCCCGATGCTGAGGAAGTCCATGACTTAAATAGTGTGTGTGATTAGTGAGATCAGCTGTGTAATCAGTGACAACAGCTGTGTGTATCGTCAGTGCAATGGATTGTGGGAACTGTAGTCCAGTGTGCTGTGTGGTGTAAGAGTCCATGTGGTGAGTGAGTGACATCTGGTGGCGAGTTACGGAAGAGCATGGCCAGGATTCGTGACAATAGCCTTATATATATATATATATATATATATATAAGCGCTAATAAATAAGGTAATATATTATTCTAATATGGTTATTTTATTGGCATATATAACAGTTATTTGTATAAATTATAAAACATTTAATTTATTATATTATATATACTTATTACATTTTATATTATCATCTGGCATTTTCTATAATGTATTTCTATAATAAAAATACATATCTGATATGACTTAATATATTTAAATATAATAATAATAATAATATATAAATTAGCATCAAACAAAAAATATAAGTCATATTTTCAAGGATTAAAGATTAAACGGGGAAAAAAATTATTACACAACCATCAATTAGGTGGCGATATGCACTAAGCATGTAAACGACCATTGAACAAAAGAAGGAGAAACAGCATGGTGCTTTTTCTTAGCGTCCATTTCCATAGTGACTCGTCGATTCGTCGCTCTGTTGAGAATGTCTTGAGTCTTAACCAGGAACATACTGTGTTGAATGAACTTACTCCCGGACGCGTTTTTGGAACCACATACCTCGAGTAAGCAAGGTTTGGGGTTAATCAACCCAATGTCACGGAACGGCGAAGAAGCACCGCGAAAAAGACGGGAGTCAGGGTCCAGATGCAGGTAAGGTGCTTTTAATAATAAACAAAAAGGCCAACACGGCACAAAAAAGCAAAACAGAAAAGGACTGGGATACAAACGGCAACAAAGTGCATGTATCCCAGACCAGAGCCAAAGACTAGAAATATTACAATGACAAATAACAATTAACGAACCCAGACAGAGTGGTGGGAGAGGGGAGACCATATAGTCTGTGGCAAATGGAGAACAGCTGGGAGTGTGAAGTGTACAGGTGTGTGTGGTTAAGCAGGTGTATGCGATGTGGCAGGTGTATGTGATTACGGAGATGAGTCCGGGAGGAAGGGAGATGGTGACCTCTGGTGGAAACGGGAAGAACTGCCGAGCCCGGACTCATGACACCCAAAGTTCAGGGTTTAGTTGAAGGTAAGTTAACTATGCTTTCTGGAATACACCCCAGGGGTGTCAAACTCAGTTCCTGGAGGGCCACAGCCCTGCACAGTTTAGATGCAACCCTAATTAAACACACCTGATCCAGCTAATCAAGTCATTAAGGCTTATTTGAAAACTACATGGTATGTGAGTTGGAGCAGGGTTGGAACTAAACTCTGCAGGGCTGCGGCCCTCCAGGAACTGAGTTTGACACCCCTGTACTAGACCATCTAGAGAAGCTGTAGATACAAAGGTCAAACTTGTTATCTTTCACTTCAAAAAGATCTCTGATATATATGCAATAAAAGTTACAAGCTGTCTAGCATCTTTCCCCTAACACTTTTATTATACTAACTGGAAGAGGGCAGTACAACATTGGTCTGATTTATTTTACTACTTCCATTTGCATGGTAAGTCCCTAGGGCAAAATGTCCAATAAAGGCATCTATACCAATAACTTCTACTGAAACTCCTGAAGGTCATCTACAAGTACAAACAACAGAAACTGCACATTGGCACAAGCAGCAACAGCTTGGTGCTCATGTTCTCAGACTGTTACAAAGCAAAGGATCTTTTCCTGTCCTGAGGTGTGACATGGCGAGAACAGTCTTCCTCTGACAAAGTAATAAGCCAAATGGAGAGAGGTTATCATTTGTTGACTCCCAACTGACTCAAAACAGAAGAACTCGCACTATCTTTACTAAATAATATAAGCATCAAACGGTTCTTTGATAGGACATACAAGGTATTCATTGTCTAGTCCTCATAGTCTTTGATCCAAAAGGCTGATGCAGTTCTGAACAGACCAGAGTTTAAGTAAACAATAAAGGACTGCTTTCATGTGCTCTCTTCACTCACTCAACCACTGAGACCAACTACAGTCACCTGTATTTCTTCAGTCTTTGATTGGAAATATTAGAAAGCTTTCCTCAGTTTTGACTACTTTGTTATAAATCAGTAACTAAAATGATCTTTTGTAGAATTTTTTTATCACTATTTTCAATAAAATTGTAATCTCAAGTGTTAATCATTATCAAAGCCTCCCTCATACTACACTCTAAAGTCACATGGTCTGAAGCAAAAACAAAAAGTCCAGCCGACACAATTAAAGAGGATATTATCGGTTTTCAGATTCCACTTACAATTAAAATGATTAATATCAATCAGTAATGTTAATGAATGCACTACTCCTGATTAAAGTATCTTTGAGTCTGAAAAAAGGAAACACATTTTACAGAATGAGTTCTGCAAAAGTGGCATAAATACATTTCATGATCAAATGCTCTTCAAATATCAGTAGCCAATCAAATATAATATATATTTTTTCATTCTGTATTAATTTGCTTGACATATGTTAGATAAAAGTGACACAGACCTAATTTGACAAAACATTATTTATTATCAATAGAATTGCTTTACTTTACATATAGTGGTCACATTTGCTGTAAACTGCCACTGCCCTCGTTTTACTGATGATCTGCCTCACTTGACTTGAATCTGAAGTTCAAATTAAAAGCAACGCCTATGCCAAAGATCTAAAGCGAACGCAATACAATTATGATACGTTTCATTTACAGTTAAGAGGATGGTAGCACCACACAAAAAACTACTTGAGTGCGCCCTACTTCCAACGTTTATTCTCCCTCACACATACTAGATGTCGATTTTTACTTTGCGGTGAATGTGTGAGAGCACATACGCACAATCCAGCACCACCTTGTTTATTTGAGCCCATTTCCACCCACTTACCCACCCCCAACTCACTCACACGATATATACAGTCTGGATCCTAGTATACTTTTAGCACCAAAGCACTTATGATAAACGAAAATGAATCATTGAATTACATTAAAAAGTGATGTTTTGCAACAGGTGACTTTACGCACACACCATTCAACAGATAAACGTGGTCAGTTCTACATCTTCTACGAACAATACTGAATGCTCGATTGCACCTCACTGCCCCTTTAACTTATTGTTTAAATACGAAACTTACCACTAAAGCGCTTAAAGCCATTACACCGCTGTCCGAAGAGACTGCCAGCTGATGCGAGTCGTAAATGAGCTTATAGATTTGTATTCCAGCATGCTTCCTCTCAGTCCCGGTTAACTGTATAAAATTCAGCCGCTGATTTCTTCGCTCATGGATCTACCGCTGAGACTGAGCCACTCGACCCTCCTCCAACCATTCACTGGAGCCACACCTCTAACACACTCACACATCAAACTAGAGGTACTCTAGTACTCTAAAACACTAGGTTTTATTCATAGTCACAATTGTAACCAATGTGGAAACTACAGTCAGAATTGCTCAGTTGGTAAATAATACCAATTTTGGGGGACAAGAAATGATAATCCAAGAAGAATAAATACATATTTCCTTGTACTGTAATTTAAATGTAACATACTGTAATTAATCAGTTAATTACACAAAAATGTTTTTTGGTTCACAGGTAATTAAATGTTGATGGCATATAGGTGCTATAAGTCAAAAAGTGCACAATTGGTCACTATTGTTATCTTGAAAACAAGTGTTTTTTAAGTACCTTAAATGTAAGAAGGCTATACCAACATATGTAAATCCTTGTTTGTTTGCTGTTGTTGCTTTTATCTAAAAAGGGTTTAATAGTTTAAAAATAGTGCAGCCAACCAGACGATATTTGAGGTTTCTGGTTTTCTGGGACTCCCAAAGTTAGATAGTCATTCAAATTGAGGAGAATAATTCACAGTGTAGCACTCAAAGGAAATTACAGGGGATTAGAGGTAGATCAGCAGCAAGGGCCAGAGCTGAGCTCAGGCATCCATGAAATCTCTAGTAAAATTACAGCAGACTGGCATCAAATGCAGTTTCATACTAATGAGCAGTTGTGCTCTTACTTAAGAGTTGGTTATCAAAAGGATATTTTCCAACCTTGGGTGGTACAGTCTTTTCCATCGTCTTTTGACTGGTAATGACATTCTTTTGATTCATTCACTCTGTTATTGTGTCCTGATTGAGATTCAAAGTTAGAATGCTGCTTTGTTCATCTGGTATTCATTCACCAACTGCACCCTGTTTGTGCAGAAATAACAGAATCCATGTCGTGAAGAACTTATGCAAATACAAAAAAGTGTTTCATCTATAATGAGGAAGAACCAGACAGAAAGGTTCTTATGCTTCTGTGTCATGCTGTACTGTCTTCTTATTTGTACAGGCGTAAGCTCAGCGTATGTCCTTACCATCTCCTAGCTTGTCTCCTAGGAAACCAGTAACTGTTCGGTCTACTCCACAATTGAACAAATGAGAAATGAGAAACCTGAGTCATGTGCATAATGCGCTTTCACTCAGTGGACCACACCAACTTCATCTACAGTTTTAGGTTTTCTACCTAAAGATAAACCGCTGGTCTTACTCAACATTTTTCATTTTTTCATCCTGAATATTATATTTTATCATGGTAAGTCATCTGTCACAGCTGTGTGCACCTAAATTCATAAATATAATGCGGTTTCGAAATGACTCTACTGCAGTAGGGAGTACTGTGTAATTTCACATAAATCTCTGAAACATATGTTTCTTTGGAAGACATACAAATGCACAGCTACTGTAGATAGATGACTTATGATGGTCCATCAAATGTGATTTGGTGTATGAAACATTGATAGACTGAGAGACCAAATGCATTCAGCAGAAAGAGCAGAAAACCAAAATAGTCTAGACATGCAACGTAAGCACTCTTTTGGGGTACCAGAGATGCTAAAGAGAAAGACAGTGTCTCTCTCGAGATATTTCTGGTACCCCTAATGGACTGGCTGACGATGCTGAACCCAAATCCTCCTTTTTTATTATTTTTTTCCCCCTCTCTCTTGCATACACACTGAGTCACATGTCAGCTGTCATATCCTCCTCTTCAAATTCAAATGAAATCAAAACATCCAAGAGTCAACAAACGGTTAATGCTTCTAGGAATTGAGCCAGTTCAGAGTGTTGCCGCTGGGCAGTTCTGCCCCTCAGTGCATGGCGTGAACAGTCTGATAAGTTGTGGCAAGGGAGAGGGATATCTTGTGTAAACACAGGGTTTGCATTCCCAGGCTTGGAGACTTGACTGGTGATTAAGAACTGACATAAGTCAGAGTGACCATCAGTCCATATAACTAAATAAACGGTGCCTCCAACCAGCTTACAGGACCAGCCACAATCTGTCTAGAGTTTACCACAAGGCTTACAGGAATCATTCAGAAAAGTGCTATTTGCATTGTTTTTGTGAAAAAAATTTATTTGTTTGGACAAATATAGTTGAAATAGTTTCTAGTCGATATCTTTTTCTGTATTTCACTGAAAAAAAGAAGAAGAAAATCTTACAGGTTTGCATGGAAGCCTGTTTCTGACTTGATATCTTGATATCTCAGAAAAAAAGTCAGAAATGCAAGATCTCTGCAAAAACATGAGGGGGGGGGGGTAATTTTGACTTTTTATATCAGAATTCTGACTTTGTGTTTGCAATTGCAAGTTCTATCTTACATTTCTGAGTATTCATCTTAGAATTGCGGGTTGTGAGAAAAGTTGCAACTAACTTTGTTTTTATCCTATGGCAGAAACAAGCTTCATTAGATTTGGAACAATATTAGGGTGAAATTAGGGTCAGTAAATAATGACAGAATTTTCATTTCTGGATTAACTGTCCCTTTAAATGTTTACAATAGAATGAAATGGATATATCAGGAATGGACATGTGACTTGTATGCAGTGAGTAGTAAATATTTTATACTCATGTCAATGCATTGAGAAAGGAAGTAGAATATACTAACAGTTTCATAGCAGTTGGTCTTAAGCAAAGTTTTTATCAAAATAAAACTTGACAGTAATGTCCTTCATTGAGTCTATGTGGGTCAGATGCATTCTTGAAACAATAAAACAAGGAAAACAGATGATGACCTGACTGTTCTTAGGCAGCCAACTCTCAGAAATAATGAGCTGTCATAACACAGTTGTGTTAGTTTGTGACCTGTACACAAAAAATAAATTGGTATGTCAGAGAAACAAGAATGCTGTAATGTCGTCATTACTAGGAATGCAACTCTAAATCCAAGTATCTGCTTATTTTCTGTTAAGAGGATACTTTTTGGGTCGTTCAGGCTTATTTGCAAGACATATTTGAATTAGAATTGAATGAGAATGGAAAGTGCTTTAGGGACCGTTACCTCATCTCTCAAAGCAACAAAACAGGAATCAAGTGAGTGAAACCATGAAAGAAAATGGGAAAGGGGGTGGGAGACTGTGAGGAGAGGAGAACGACAGAAACTAAGAGCAGGATGTTTAAAGTCAATGCCCTGAACTTTCTTTAGTGGCTCAACAAACTGACTCCAATTTCTCTGTCAGTAACAGGTTAGTTTTAAACAAGTCTAAACTGTATAACTGCACATCTTGACAGAATAAAAAAAATCTCTCCGGATCTCCGAAATGAAAGTAGCACTGACCCTAATAAAAGACCAGTCAGGACATGAAGTGTCGTTTTAGACCTCACTTCTCATCATTAGTTCCACTCAGTATGCCCAAGCCTGATACTAATGAGGGTCTTGTCCTAAAACACTAGGCCAACTCTGCATGATGGGAACTGGGCTAATACAGACCTGTCAACCTAGCGCTGAATGCCACTCCATTCACTTTATACGCAGGGGGTGGAGTGTCGCCAAATGTGGGAGAGTACATGTACTCCATGTGCTGTGTGTGTGCATGTTCTTTTTATGATTCACTCAGCACTGAATTGCAGCCAGAAACTCTCAAGCTAATCTCTCCCACTGGATCTATACACACCCCGCTGTGGGTGTGGATACACACCCATAGAAGGAGAAAGGCTTCTTTCACACATTCAGATGTCAAGAGCTGAAATAATGTTCTGGCTTATTGCACAGTAACCACCTGTTGACGTATGTGTTTGTGCACATGTATATAGATACATATAAGCGAGTTGTATATTATAATTCCTGCATTCAAGAGACATCTTGAATCATGACGATTACTCCTTCCAGGTGCATCCCGATGGGATGGGAACGCTTCAAGTCTAATAAAATTTACACAAGGTCAAGCACACACAAACACACACACACACACAAACACACACACATGTTGGTTTTTGTGGTTTATGGGGACTCTCCATAGGCGTAATGGTTTTTATACTGAACAAACTGTGTGTGCTATTGCCCTACACCTAAACTTAGCCCTCACAGGAGACTTTGTGCATTTTTAGATTTTCAAAAAAACACCATTTAGTATGTTTTTTAAGCCTTTTGAATTACGGGGACATAGTCAGTGTCCTCATAAACCACCTTCATATTATAATATCTCTGTCATACCCATGTCATTATACAAATTTGTGTCCTCCTAAACCACATAAACATGCACACACACACACACACACACACACACACTCTCAGTCTTCCAGCTTGGAGATCCCACTGGTCACAGATGTTGAGGGGACATGATGCAATGCAAAGAAACAGATCTCCATCTCAGCTCAGATCAGTACTAACCCTGAGCAATAACTCATGTCAATTAAACACATTATAATACTAAATTATTTGAAACACTATACAAATAATTTTGTATTGAATACAAATATTTGATATAAAAATGCATGCTTAATTGTTTGACACTAAACAAACGTTTAAAGAAAAAAATCTTGTATGATACGCTAAATGTTTGATATACAGATGAGAAACCTTTACCTCAGTTACTTATGACCTTTTCCACAAGCGCATGATCCGCAATTATTAATGCACTTTTTATTCTTCCACTAAACCCATACTTTGTACTGTTTTACTGTCACACTTAAATCCCTGTTGAAGCATGCAATTTGGCCAATAATAGCCAACTCTGGAACCCTGTTTTACAGCACATTACACTTGCTACACTGATACAGCATTTTTTCCATGGGTCCTTTATCACCACCTGTGAATATGGGAACAATTGGGAGGTCATGACTGATAAAGGACAATATGCAAATTGACCAGGATGCCATGCCAGGATTACACAATAGAACCCCCACATGCCAACCACCCTTCTTTTAGCAACAATAACTGTATTCTCCAGGAGATTGCCCATCCAGGTAATGATCATCAGGCTAAACCCTGCTTCAGGGGAACAACATGGGATAGCTGCAGAGTGATAGCTTTTTAAATTTACATTTAATAAATCATGGTAATTTAACGTAAACCACTCAGATTTGGTCATTGACTGACCTCAAGGAGTAATTCACTATACAGTAGATAATGACAGAGCGACCTCTTCTGTTAGTGCAAGAAACTACCAAGCTTACGACAGAGATGCGTAAATAAGGCCAGTGAAACAATAGCGTCCTCTAACGTCCGTTATTTGAATAAGTCCTCTAATTTTTATAAATTACCCAAAACAAAAGTGCACGTTGAGCACAGACACAGAATAAACATACCGCTTTAACATCAATATCTATAAATTTTGTGCTTTGAAAGGCATATCTACATTAGACCATATTTCTCACATGCTGTCGATTTTCTTCAACAAATATAATTGTCTGTGTTGCCAATATTTGCAATCAAATGAGGGAACAGGCAGATATTTTGTGGCCACGAGGCACGAGCTCCATCATTTACTTGTGACAGCGAGGAGGAGCCCAGGCTGTTTATTCGTTCACGTCACTCTTTCTCTCATTCCCTTCTTCCTTCCTTCCTTCCTTCCTGCCGAACACAGAGAACCAGACCTGCAACAATTCAAACTAGACAGCGACATTCAAATCTTCCAAAGTGTTTTCTACGTATACAACCGATTTTTGGAGCGTGGTAAGTTCGACTACGGTCCGTTCATTATTGCCATAGAAACAGAAAACGAAACTGATCGTATAGCCCCCGAAAAACCCCGGCTGTCCCACTGTCTATCCCAGCGAAACTCACCGATTTCTGTCTAACTGGCCTCAAAAATAATGTGCACTCTGAACTGGATGCTGATATTTACATTTCCGCTTTTCATCTGACATCTACATTACGATTTGCGCTCGTATTTCCGAGAGAGCGATTGAGTATCTGGGTCATTTTATAGAGCCAATATGTCGCCTTTTCTTTTTTACTTCCACATTCTCTCATGGCACAAACAGATGGCGTCGGGAGGGGATGGAGGGAGTGAAAAAGAGCCGCAAAAACGAATAGAGCAGGCCACACTCGCCGTCAGTTAGCCTAGCTCACTGTATGACAGCAAAACTTAAGACAGGCCCATCCTCATTCAAGTTTCCCTCTCTTTAAGTTTCTTTGTTCAACTCTTTACATTTCGATGGAATGTAGCTGTTGATGCTGAAGAATGTTGTTGTAGTTGTAACTGGCTAGTGAATTGGCATTTGTTATAGTGTAGGGTACTCGTTGCCATATTTAAGATGAAAGATTGAGAGTGAGAGGTTATGGTTTTCTTTATAATCACTGCGAATGTTTGTCGAAATCATTGTCACACATCTTCAGATCCGCTGTTCTGCGCGCTGAAAGAGTATCGGCATCACATATTGAACTTTTACCATCTGGGTGACAGTTTAGGCATCAAGTGTTTACACTCTCCTTGCATGATGGCTAAATCTGACTTTGAAGAGACGTTGTATAAACATTTGTTGATTTAATATGAATATGAAGTGGATAGTTTTGTTTAGTGATGGACAGATATGGTGGTTTTGAAATTAAAGGCCAATAACCAAACCTAGGCTACTTAAAGCCCACTCATACAAATAATGGTAACTGTAATGAGATAACAATAATAATTATATTACTGCACGCAGCATGACGTTGTTAATTTAAAATATAACTATATTAGTGTCCACACCTCTGTGAGAGGATTGCGATTGGCTGTTAATGTTTTTTTTTTTCTCCTTGGTCAAATGGAAAAGTCCTTCTGAAAGTAATTCCAACTTTGACCTTAAGGCTGATGATACACAGGGCAACTTTTTTTTTGAGCAATGTTGCTTTGGCACTTTTCCACTGAGAATGGGTAACACATTTCTATCTGGATATTTTAGATAGAAAATCGTGGGCCCTGGGTCCCACCTGGTTGCCAACTGAAGGCAACGTTTCCCAAAGTTACCCAGCAACATTGCTCAAAAAGTTGCCTAGTGTATCATCAGCCTAAAGGGCTGTTGTTCGCACAGTGTACGATAATTGTATCTATTACAGTTAAGATAATAATGATGCAGGGATGATATTTTTGGGATCACATTAGAACGAAGCTTGCGTGCTTGGCAGAATGTTATTGTCCAGTGGAAAATTAAGTTACCTTTTATCGTTATAGTTAGTATGATGAGAACGGGTGTCAAACAGCGTTGCATGTTGATGATAAGTACACATTTGTATGTTTTAATGAAATTTGAGTAAATATTGTGAATATGTTGATTTTATTAATGCTATTTGGTGTACTCTCATTTGTCACAATTTAAATGTTTAATGTAAATAGTAATAATTATGTATATATCGGCCACCAGCTGCTCTTCTATCTAGTCAATGCAAAACCCACCACTAGTTGTGTTTTTCACAATGTAGCTATGAACAAGGCTGCGTTTCCCAAAAGCGTGTATAAGCAAGTTACATTGGTTTCAATGGGCCTGCGATGTACTTAAGCTTACGATGGTTGGGAAGAGCAGCCCAGGTTTGTCACATGACATAAAAGCTTGTATTACACAAGGTTTTTAAAGACAAAGTTGACGAGAGATGTGGGTTATCAATTATATTTTATAAAGCATTTAGCTACTATTTTTTAATGCTGTAAAAGCAAGCAACACCTATCATATTCAATAAACTGACATAATCAGTTTATTTTCACTCAGGTATCTGTAGAAATGAATGATATTGGCGATCCTTATTACCATTATAACCTTCACAAATATAACATTCATTCTTTATAAAAGCAGCTCTACTTGAGACGCATGGGACAGAGGGTAGTTAAATTCTTGCATACGTTTCTGCTTGCTTGATGTAATGCTCTGTTGCAGAGTTCAGCTCAAACCTTAATAAAAACTCACCTGCCTGTAGCTTCCTAGTAAACGTTCAGACCTAGATTAGCTTGTTCAGGTGTATTTGATTGGGGTTGAAGCAGAACTCTGCAGGGCTGCGGCTCTCCAGGACCGACGTTCGTCACCCCTGCTCTATTGTCATTGCTGTTGTTGAGATTTTGACTATCACAGTGCGTGTTTTTCTTATAAAGATAATGGGCATGATTTGTTGATAATAAATGAGTGCATATGTACTTTATGTAATATCGCACAGTGTTGAGGCTTAAAAGATGTCATTGCTATATCTGTGAAAAGTATAGATGCAGTTTAGACTGTGCTGTAATCACTGAGACTTAAAAGACCTTGCCACATGCAATAACTTTTGTGATATGACTTTCTTGCTTTGTTGTAATGTAAACCTTATCATGGGATGTGTCTGTAGCGCAGCATTTGGCTTGACTGACCTAGATGGTATTGGAAACATAGTCCAATGAATCATGCCACAATATTATTTATCTGGGTATGACTCCAGCTACCTGCTGTACTTTTGCACTCTGTGTACTGTGTACTCTGAAAACTCTATAAATGCAGTAAGCTCTCTCTGTGGCATATCAAAAACAGCTTCTGTTTGTATGTGGCCAGTATCTATATTAGTTGTACGTTTGAGACAACAAAGACAATTGCAGAGTAAAAATAGCACATGAATGATTTGAACTTTGTGATACTGAAGTGTTGATACATGCATGTGTTATGTAAAAGTAAAGAAGAGTTTAGTAGATAGATGAGAAGTTAAACTGTATGGTTGTTTGGCTTCAAAAAGGTAAAGATTCAAAATTGTAACTTATTTCTATTTAAAATAGAAACATTTAGTTTGTTCTTAGTGTATCAGCCTGTACCTCTTTGGTGTTTAAAAGTGTCATATGATAAATGTCATGCAAGTAATGGAAATGTTTTTGAAGTCGTAATGAAATGCTACTGTATGTTGCTAGAAAGTATCACAGACTACTACTCGAAATTTTGTGGTGTGTGAGAATATACAAGTTCAAATCTGCCTGGCACTTATATAGTCAGATTCAGAGAAGTCTGCAAGTCTGTCTTTTGCTGAATATTATTAAACGTCTTTGCATATTTCATAATAATATTATTAGTTTTTATTCATAACTTTGCATCAGATTCCTTTGTATTTTATTTTTGTATTACCAGAACATCTTTCTGAGATGTGCAGATCTTTCTTAGGGGAGACCCTTTCCATCTTTCTCTTTCTCCCGTTTTCCCTCTTCCTTCCCTTCCCCCAATGGGTTGAATTCTCTTTTTTTCTTTCTTTTTCACTTGTTCCTTTTAATACACCCACAACACACATTCAAACTGACTGAACTTTTCATATTTTGTTTGCTGAGTTTTTTTCCTCCATCTTTGCCTACTGCTATTATAATTCTCTCTTTTTCGGTCTTTTCCCATTTCTCTCTTTCTGTATCTTTCTCTCTCTCTTTCCCCTCCCTCTCCTGTTCTCTTTATCTCCTCCCCTCTCCCTCTATTGCTCTCTCACCTTTTGCTCTCTCACAATACTTCCCTCCCTCCCTCCCTCCCTCCCTCCCTCCCTCTCTCTCCTCTCTGGTAAAGGCTTCTCTTCTCCTCCCTTATCCCTCCATTTTCTCTTCTTTCAGAATCCTTCTCTTTCTCAGCCATTTTATATGGAGGTGTATCTACTAATCTTAAATCCATTAAAAATCAGTACTCACTCAATAATTGCAAATTGTGCAGTAAGGTGTAATTATAGGCCACAGTTATAAATTAATTTTAATCACTTATCAACAATGGGACCCATTCATGAAACACAAGCAGAATTAATTTGTGTGTGGATGAGTGGTTCATAAAAGCGTTCTTACATAAATTGTGACTTTGTAAGAATAGCTTTACAAACAATTAATACTGAATTGTTCTGCTTGTTTCCATGAATGTGGGTGCATTATCCATATTCATAATTATGTATATACAGCTATTTAGAATTATTCAAACTAATTAATGCAAACTGATTGGCTGTGACTATATAGCATAGCCTCTCATAACTTTTTGCTTATTTGTTTAAATATACATCTTGTAATTAATGTTTTTTGTCCATACCAAGTTTAAGTTGTGATGTAACGAAAGTTAGCAACAGATAGTTTCTTTGTGATGCACATCCAATTTCATGACTTTTACATATTTTCACTGTTTTGTTTTTTTGTTTTGTTTGTGTGTGAGAATCATTTAGACTGAATTTGTGCACACTCACATGGAAAGTAAGGCATATGAATGTGAAGACTTATGAAGAACAGTAAAGCATCATACCAGCTTGACACAGTTTGAATGGATACACATATAAGACCATAAATGCACATAATTTTAACTTCGGCTGAGCATTAAAACAAGAGAGACGTGCTGAACACCCGTTTCTCAGGCCAAAAGGTCCCCGTCTTGCACAGACGCTCTCAGATGCATGTATGCTCGCTCATCCTCTGTTCTGTCAACCTGCCTAGATTGTGGTGGTGAAGCATTGATTTTAAGCTATACATATTGGACCTGTCACTTCCTTTTATTCATCTGCTTATGCATTTCCGTTATGTACTCCTTTAATCAGGACTGTTTCATGGAATTGTGTATTCCTCTTTTGCAGCTTCCTTCTGTTTTTACACTCTGTCAGGTATGTCTTTTCTTTGTGTGCTTGCTGTGATGTTCATGTATCCGTATATGTTTATGGCTGAGCTCATAATTTTTTCACAGCATGAATGTTTGTGTTTTCAAACATGTTTCACAAGTGTATGCAAGCAAGAGAGAATGTCTGAGTGAGACAGTTGGTGAGAGTATCAGGAAGGGACAGAGAGAGAGAAAGAAAAAAAGAATGAAGAAGAGGGGGAGGGAGCGAGGGAAAAGAGCACTGTATATGTGTGCACACTTGCTTGCGCCAGAGAGAGAGAGAGAGAGAGAAAGAGAGAGAGCGAGGGGAGTGGGGGATGGGAAAGCAGAGAGTGCAAGAAACACAGAGGAGAGAGTGTCTGTTCTGGTACAGACAACATGTATGAAGGGGAGGGCAGCGGGTGAATTCGAACCTGTGACTCTGCCTCAGGATGAGATCTCTCAAACACCTGAAGCCACAGACCAAGAAAAATGTGGTGAGTTCCCTTCACAACTGCTCTAATTCCCTCTGAGAGTGCAGATTGTTTGTTTATGAGTGAGTGTGTTCACCAAACTGGATAGCCCAGTTGAGTGGCCGAATCAAATGGTTTGGAATATTTTTTAATATTTTTGATTGCTTCTTGTTTACATTTGCAGTGATTATTTTATTATTATTTGCTCAGTTTTAAAATTCATCAGCTGCTTTCTGTCTTCTTTGTCTTTCTAACACTCTAATCCTTCATATTCCCTTTCATTTTTTCAATCTATATTTCTTTCTCATTCTCTCTCTCTATTTTTTGCTTTCACTCACTCATCCAGCCACTCTCTGCCCCTCCCTCTTCTTCTCTTTCTGTTAACTCACTCATTCTCCCTGCTGTCTATTCCTTCTCTTTTCCTCAGTCTGTATCTCCGTGTCTTTTTAAAGATCTTAGAAATACAGTTGTTCCTGAAAACGCCTACACTGTAAAAAAAAATCTAATTAACAAAATGTTGGAAGGGCAAAAATATTTAAGTTGAGCTAATTTTATTGCTTGGCCTTAGTTGAAAGGACATATTATATTAAGTCAACACAAATATATTTGAAAAACATTGAATGAATGGTTATTTTCAAATCCAGTCAACAATTAGCTATGCTAATATTGACTAAACTAATAAAAACACATGCACGTGCACTATAAAACTTCAGTAAAGGTTGAGCCAACTAAAAAATAACAATTCAGACAACACTTTGAAGTCAGAAATTGATGTGGAACTAGTTACTGAATAATAATTATAATATACTATAATTATTTTAATAATTATAGTTGAACCCACTTGAAATGTTTTACAGTGTACTAGCACAATTATCATTACATAATTACTTTTGTCACATTATTTGCATGACACTCAAGCAGAGTTAGAATTTTCTTAAGGTGTGGAATGAAAAAGAGTCACCTGCCTGAGGGAATGTGGTTTTGTGTTGAATGAGTGAGATGGAGAGGTAGCAAGTATAAAACCGAACAGCGCTGACTAGGTTACCTTGTTTTAAACTGATAGTTCACCCAAATATGAAAATTCTGTCATCATTTACTGACCCTCATGTCATTTAGACCTGACTTCCTTTTTTGTGGAAAATAAAAAAAATATATATATTTTTTTGATCCATATATTGGAAGTCAGTGGTAACCACAACTGTTGGGTTACTAACTTTCCTCAACGTAGTCTAGGTTTGGAATGATATGAGAGTGAGTAAATAAATACAGAATTTAAAATTTCGGAGTGTCTATTTACACTAAGTGCAAATAGCCCGTCTTGTTGGCAAAGGCTATTTGCAATAACTCTGCCCACCAAAAAGTGATGGGGTTAGTCAAAAATAAAAAGACACTCATTCAACATCTGTTTCAGTGGCGTAGATGGTAAGGCACATGGTTTTTGATACGATCGACCCGAGTTCAAGTCCGCCTTTTGCAAACTTTTTTTCTCCCTTTTTAAATCTCATATCGCATTGGAAAGGCATTTATTTTCAATAAAAATGTTGAAAATAAAGTATCGGGTAGGGTTAGGGTAGGTGTAGGGAGGGCTTTATTGTCTCAATAAGGTGGCATCCATTTAATAATTTGAATTAAAACTATAATTTACACTCAATACGTTATTATTGCGTACTGTTTTATATTGTACTACAATACTGAGGTGCAAATATTTGCCACTATTTGCAATAAGTAGTATAAATAGCAGAAAATCTTGCTATTTTAACATAGTGTAAATATAATCTATAGCTATTTGCACTTAGTGTAAATAGTATATCGTTAAAAAATACTGCTATTTACACTTAGTGCAAATAGCCGCTGCCTTAAAATTTTGGGTGAACTATCCCTTTAAGCCCCTGGAAGTGTATTTTTTGCACCACTGGTGGCACCAGATAGCATTGCAGTCATTAGTTTGTACAAGGTGACATCAGTTTAGCCAGTTGTGGGAGACTGGGATGGGGCTACCTTTATAAACTATGCCAGATGAGGGAAGTGGTTGAAACTTGTTTAAAAACATTCAGTTCAGTTTGGTGCCACTAATGCGGTTTGGTTCAATGTAGCTCAAATAGTCACAATATCTTTACTTTTTACTGACTTTCAGATAATTACAGAAGTACTAAGATTGAAGTTTACAGTTTTTATGTCAAGTGAATCGCCTATTAAAAGCAGATTCTTTTGGGCTGGTAGATTTTGATTCCACTGTGCTGTATTTATATTGGACAAAGATTATATTAGGTAAAGAGTTAGGTCACACAGGACTTTTCCAAGTTTGCCAAATGCTAATTTTCAGATGCTGGTCTGACAGGCTCTCGCTTTTAAACAAATAGAACGGCTGTGCATCTAGCTGTAGTCTTTAACTATTATATAGGTGCAAATATGAGCATTCCAAAAAAAAATGTTGTAATGTTTATTAAAATGATTAACAATCATAACATTAAATTCAATAAAAAAAATGTACCATATCAGTAATGTTTCTACACTGTTTTTCCCCAGTGACGTCTAGTCCACACTATACATGTTTGCAAATTATCTTGGGAAGTTTCGCACAAATAGACAAACTGAACTTGTAGGCCTACTAAACTAATCTGCATGTGTTTGTGCTTTACAGGAGGAGAAGACACAGCGGCTGGTCAGATGTTACTCTGAGGCCATGCACCAGCAGATGGACGCAGGGACACAGACAGACCCTGTGGTGGTCCTGTCACTGGCCC